>NC_081409.1:932353785-932966285 GCF_030272615.1 Cryptomeria japonica | reverse complement strand
ACCACTAGGAAAAACTTTAGGCCAAGATAACAGTCAAACACCACCCTTGACACAAATAGAAGCAACGACCTCCAGTTTTCCTCAAAACGTACCTATCCAAACAAATGTCAATGCAAATGCAAACTTTCAAACAAGTGTGTCATCCTCGACGATCAATGCTAGTATACCATCACAAAGCATACTGATAATATCAAGTGTCTCAGCACCTATTCAAACACAAACAACAAGTACAAGTCAACCAAACATGGGTTCGCACACCTATTTCACAGTACCTAGTGGAACGCACAACAAACAAAGTTATAATCTGGGTACCTTCCAACAACCTCCTAGTTATGCAACCAGGAATCCTTTTGTGGGACATACACAAACACAAGGTATACCTTTGACACAAACAGATATTCTGACACAACAAATACATAATTTACAACAACAAATGATGACCATGCAAACTGGTAACGATAAAAAGAGCTACACAATACAGGACTTATGTCCTTATCCATTCAATCACACATTATACATGCCGCCTTTCCCACAACATTTTGAAACACCCAAATTTGATAGATATCGAGGGAAGGGTGATCCTAGAGATCATATCAAAGAATTTTTTACGACATGTATAGAAGTTGCCTCAGAAGATACTTATTTATTGAGACTATTTCCTAAAAGTCTAGGAGGTCTGGCTTTAGAGTGGTTTTCACATTTACCACCAACCATCACATCATGGGGAGAATTAGCTGAACAATTTATTGCAAACTTCTCACACAACATTGACACCCTGGTTACTTTGATGGACTTATGTGCCACTAAACAATATGAGAATGAAACATTTGCATCCTTCATACAACGATGGAGGGCTCTCTATAGGAGGTGCAAGACAGTTATCCCAGAAATAGAGCAAGTGGACATGTTCACAGAAAACTTGATTCCTAAGATTAAATATCCGATACAAATGCAATGTTTAACCACATTCAAACAAATCATGGAAAAGGCTCTCAAATGTGAGAAGGGACTAGTAGAACAAGGTCTTATTAAGTATGGCAACACCAACAACAATGACAAATCTAAGTTTTGGTTAAAAAAAAAAATGTGACCAATGATGGTATTATAGACGCCAGATCGATAAACAAAACTCAACCCGTTTTATCTTTGGGAACGAGTCATTTATCTAATCCACATATAGGGAATAACACAACCTCAGCAAATGTAAATGCTACACAAAACATGAACACAAGATACCCCAGGGTAAATGCTCCAAGAAGAAATTACACACCTCTAGGAGAACCTATTGAGTCAGCCCTCAAAAAGTTAATACAGACAAACATGATCACTTTACCTGAAGTAAGAGTGTATGAACTAGGTCCTTTCAAACCCAAATGGTGGAATGATAATGATTTCTATGATTATCATCGGACTAAAGGTCACAAAACAACAAGTTGCTACAAATTGAAAAACTTGGTCCAAGATATGATAGACCAAGGGGACATCACAATTGATATCGATAAAACCTCAGCAAACACAAATCATATGATTTTTAAGGATCCTTTTGTTAAGCATGACAAAGGGAGAGCTACCACATCAGGTACCCAAGACAATACAACTAACTACACAAAGGTCTCATACGACTACACTATTCATGCCATTAGCTCAGGAGATATAGCAAACAATGATTCACAAGAAACACTTGATCAAGATGACCAACATCAAGACACTCACACAGATGATAACCAAATTTGCATGATATCAGAGGCATCGAAGTACGACGATGATAGAAAAATTTGTCTCAGAGACTGGGGGCATGATCAACCATCTCACTCAGGTTGGTTTGAAGATGAACTCATAGAACACATTATGGATGTCAAATATACACATAAAGACTATGAAGAGGGATTTAACATAAATCTTGATAAAATAGCCTATGATACAAACAAATCTTGTACGTCAAATGATACAGTCGCTAAAATCACCATAACTCCTTGGGATAGAGATTGTGCAGTAGTTACTCGCAGATCAAAGGTAACTTTACAAGGAATACCACAAAATCAACCACCAGCAGTAGGGACTTACAATGTTGTTGAGAAACTTAAGAAAACTCCGACATAGATATCATTATTTGAACCATTGCGTATTTCACCCACTCATAGAGCTATACTGGACAAAGCACTTCAAGATTTGGTAGTGGAGATAGATATAGATGAAAATGCCTTCCAATCTATGGTGGGAAATCTGACACAAGGCACACGTATTGCATTCACAGAACAAGATATTCCAAGTGATAGACTTCTTCATAACGACCCACTACATCTGGAAGCTTACATTCATAAGAGAAGAATCAGAAGAGTACTCATAGATGGGGGAGCCGGTCTCAACATTTGTACTTTAAAGCTGGTCAAAGCACTAGGATATTCTGAACTTCACATTGATTCTTCCAAGAGGATAAATATCAAGGCTTACGATGATGAAGAACGTCCATCAAAAGGCATTGTAACATTACCTATACAAGTAGGACCTATAATGATAGAGGTCGCTTTTCAAGTCTTGGACAGAGAGCTGGGATATAACATGTTATTGGGCCGCCCATGGATCCACACAATGCAAGCGGTACCATCCACATCTCATCAGTGTGTCAAATTCCCATACAATGGTATTGAAATCACCATAAAGGGTGATCCAAATCCATTCCAACATTGCAATTACCTAAAAGACAGCGTGGATAATCAGGTACTTATCAATCAGGCCGCACCTCTCACTACACAACTGGAAACATTAAAGATCACATAAACAAAAAAGGAAATGCCTACAACATCCTCCTTACAAATAAAATATATGGGCTGTGGAGAGTACTCTATTGCAAATACTTTAAGTGGGAGACAATTGTTTCTTTCTCCTAAGTCCTTTGGGAAACCTCACACTACAGTGCAAAAACAGGACAAAGGAAAAGAAATTGTCAGATATACAGACTCATGCTCTTTCATTAGATGGGGTGACTTACAAGAAGAATCCTTGAATGAAGATGTTAACCATTGGATATATAGAGAAGAAGATCATATGACAATACATAGAATACACACAGATCAGTATGGCAATGGATTCAAAATACTCCAAAGACATGGATATGATGGTACCATAGGCCTTGGGTTGCAGAAAAAAGGTAGACTAGAACTTGTTGTTCCTAATTATAATCCAGGGAATCAAGGATTGGGATATAAGCATGTACAACATATCACCGAAGCAAGACAATGTACCCTTTATATACTAAATCGACCAAGCAAACCATCAGACTACATACCACAAAGGGATTTGTTCACACAGGCGCTCCCATATTCATCTCAAACAAGTAATCAGGTACCTACATCACCTAGTACAAAATCAGATGGAGATGACATGAGACAACTCCTGCAAGAACCTACCACCGAGTTATAAAATGATGCAGTTGTTGACATAACAGTATAGGCTAATGTGGCAACAGATGTAGGTTTACCACCACCACCTAAATCCCATCCATGGTTATTGTCACTACTTCTACCACGAGAAACAACTTAGGCTCAACCTAACAAAACAAATGAAGAAAGATTGCAAAGGCTTATACCAGGCTTAAGAAGGGTAACTAATGTCCAAAGAAGACCAGTCAATCTACAATAGAATCAGAGACAGGAACAAGAAGAAATAAGTGATGATAACTCATATGATGAAACATATATTGAAAGTGAGACAGACTCTCATGACTACGAATTCTTATCACTCCATGATTCTAGCCCACCGGAAAGTGTAATATCAAGGTATCAAATAAATCTTATACAGGATGAAGATACACAAAGTCAGTCAAACAATCAAGTCTTCATGTTATCAGAGTCTACTAAAGAAGGGAGTAATGATTTACCCCTAGTGCACTCACACTCGATTGATTGGGGGCAAGAAGGAAAACCAACGTTGGATTGGTTTGAAAATGATGAAGCAATTTCAAAATTTCTAGGAGTCAGGGAGGGATTTGCACAAGGTGATCATAAAGCAGGGTTTGTTATAGACCTGAATAGAACGACATACTTTGGTGAAGAAATTACTTATGCAACAGAAGATAAGTATCAAACTATCCATAATGGCAAGAGTGACTTGGGTAATCTTCCTAGGGAAAGAGAAAGTTCAGCATTACTTACAGATGAAACAAAAGAAGTAAACATAGCAGAAGGGGAGGTTGTACATAACATCCATTTGGCAAAATTACTAAGCAAAGAAGAAAAATATAGATTCATTCATTTTTTCAAACAAAGACCTATCAACTTTGCTTGGTCCTATTTAGACATGCCAGGTTTAGACTCAGAATTAGTGTTGCATCACTTACCTTTGATACCGAGAGTTAAACCTTACAAGCAAAAATTGAGAAAAATGCATCCAAGTATCGCATTACTGGTTAAAATAGAACTACAAAAGTTTTTTTTGGATGTAGGTTTTATTAGACCTATTGACTATGCGAAATGGATATCCAACCTGGTACCTATGACTAAGCCCACAGGAGGCATAAGAATCTATACTGATTTTCGGGATCTAAATAAAGCTTTTCGTAAGGATGACTTCCCGCTACCTAATATCAACATGATAGTTGACCTAATAGTTGGAAATGAGATGCTATCCTTAATGGATGATTTTTTCAGGATACAACCAGATTAAAATTGCACCAGAAGATCAACATAAAATGGTCTTTACATGCCCATGGGGAACATACTATTGCAATGTGATGCCATTTGGTCTCAAAAACGCCGGAGCAACATACCAAAGAGCCATGACAACATTGTTTCATGACATGATCCATAACATAATGGAAGATTACGTGGATGACATATTGGCTAAATCACAAACAAGAGAGAGTCACCTTGCAGTTCTTACACAAATATTTGATCGGTTGGAACAATATAATGTCAGATTAAACCCAAAGAAGTGTGTGTTTGGCGTAACAACAGGTAAACTGTTAGGGTTTATAGTGTCAAACAGAGGAATTGAAATAGACCCTGCCAAGGTCAAGGCAATCATTGATATGTAACCTCCGTCAATACTTAAACAACTCAGAGGGTTACAAGGAAGACTGCAATCCATAAGGAGATTCATAGCACAGTTGGCAGATAAGTGTCACCCATTCCAGCATTTACTTAGTAAAGGAGTTACTTTTAAATGGACAGAACAATGCCAGGAAGCTTTCCAAGCTCTGAAAGATTATCTTTTGAACACACTAGTGTTAATGTCTCCTACTCTAGGAAAACCTCTATTATTATACATATCAGCAACAAATTCAACTCTAGAAGCTTTATTGGCACAACATGACAAAAATGGAAAAGAAAGAGCCATTTATTATATAAGTAGGACTCTGATCGGCTATGAGCTTAATTATACCCCTATAGAGTGAGCATGCTTAGCAGTAATCTTTGCATCCCAAAAGCTCAGACATTATATGTTGATTCATAAGGTACAACTCATTGCACGCTTTGACCCACTCAAGTACCTATTGAGCAAAGCAACATTGACCGGGCGATTGGCTAAGTGGGTTATGATCCTGAGCAAGTTTGATATAGAATACATAGACATAAAAGCCATCAAAGGAAAAATTATAGCATATCAATTAGCAGAGGCTCCTTTACAGGACAATCACCCGTTGTTGATAGACTTTCCACACGAATCCGTGTTTACATTAACTGCCTCTGTAATGTGGAAATTATACTTTGATGGGTCATATACAAGTCACGGATCTGGAGTAGGGATTCTCTTCATTACTCCTCAAGGGGATGTTATACCTAAGTCATTTAAGATCAATTTCCAATGCACGAATAATATAGCTGAATATGAAGCTCTCCTCATAGGGCTTCTGATAGGGAGGTTGCTAGGCAAGTGCTCAAAAGGCCAATTTTGGTCAAGAAGTTACAATAGGAAACAAAAGTATTGTTTATGTCTACTCCTTATGTTTGCAAATATCAAGTTTAGTTACAATAGTCAGGTCTCTCTACAAGTCTTCACCAACAACCTCCCTTTTTGGTGGAAACTCACACCCTTGCTCAAACTTTCTCCACCCATCTACACATTTCTCAATCCCTGGCTTACTGGACATTCAACTTATTGCTTTCATTGTGCATTAGGAAATTCCAAAATGGTCATGTAGAGCAACAAGGTCTTCTCAAGGTTTGATGATCACAACGTAGTTTAAGGCCCATAGCCTTTGGCTTACTCAACTCACCAACCAAGGGTCAAAACCTCAAAAAGGGATTACACACTATCCAAGGTCCTATATGACACTTGTTTCACTATTTTAGGATGATCTCACAAATTTCCATGAGTCCCAAAGTCCTCCTTGCAGTCGGGTTCTTGTGAAGTGTGTGTTATGCAGTCAAAAGGGCTACTAGCCCATGGAGGGGTAATTGACACTTTTTTGCTTGTCCTACTCTACGATGGGTCTCTCCTCCAACAAATTTTATTTGGATGGTATTTTTAAGGTATATGCTAGTGGATTTTCATGGTTTAGGCCACTATTAGTGCAAAATGACTACTGTCCACTATTTGTGGCATAATTGTAGGGTTTAGACCAAAGAACATAGAGAAATCTTCCCAACTCCACTAATCAAGCCTCCAAACTAGCTTAGAAATTCTACCACACAAAAATGAAGCCTTCCCCTACTACTACCCTGCAATCATTAGACCAAACACTTGGCAAACAGCTGGAAAAACACGTATATGACTGTCATACCCTGTCACTGTTAGTTCACTGTTAAGTCTGCACTTTTAAAACATTAATAATTCACTCCAAACACTTCATGGCATGGAAAAACATAGAGACACTCATAAAATTCCCTATAGCACTGATTTTGAAGTGTTTTCAAAACTTGAAAGGTATTTGAAGAACTTGCTGCACACAATATCAATAAATTCACAAAAACAGTGAACTCACTGTTTTGCTTACAAAATGAGTATGTATAGTAGAAACAAGCTTCTCTAACCCACCAAGGTGATTCTAAACACCCTTGGCCATATGTCTAGACCTCTTCCTCATACATTTGTTCACTCCAAATTACTTTGGGTGTAAATTTTGAGTTTTTGATCATGCTACTAGCTAAGTAATCAATACTTGCCTAGTATTCACTTAAATCCTTCTTCCAAACACCATTCTGGCATAAGATGAAGCATATGTACACTATATAAATGCGTACCAACTTGGATAAATCCATTTTGTGGGATCCCAGACCTGGATTAGTCAAGTTGTTGCATTTGTAACCTCAAACCCTTGACAGGACAGTGAGCACACAAAAGTGAAATGATTTTGTACAATTAATTTACCAAAGGAAACCAGAACAACAATCACTTAGAGAGAATTGTAAAAATACTAATCACACTTTCCAAAGGTACATTACGGACTAGAAAAGCTACAGTACAGACTGTTACTCCAAGGAAGGAAAAAACAATGATAAAAGCCAAAATTTCATGATTTTTATTAGGAATCTCTTCCTCATACAAACACCAACCCTTTCCAAGGAAAAGGGAGGCCTTTTATAGTTTTTCCAGTTGGTTATCAAGCCCCAGTATGGACATGAGGCTTCCACAACTTCATTTTGCAAGAAAAGTCAAAAAATGACAACTTTGACAAGTTTTACAAGCCCAAATGACAACATTTCTTGCTCCAAAAGACATTTTTGACAACCTAACCTCATCAACTCATCTAAACACCTTAGAAATGCTTAAAAAAACTTTTCAAACATGTTTCAATTCTTTGGAAAGCATTAGAAGACCTTTTTGGCAATTTTGCACATTTTTGCCAAATTTGTCAACTCAAAGCCTGAAAGGCAAAACTTGACCTCTTGAGTCCAAAATGAGATAAAAACCACTAGAAAAGACACACAAAAACCTAAAACAACATTATAAACTTGACACAAGACATTACAAACATGAAATCATTAAATACTCAAAAAGGAGAGTTTTGCTCAACTAGGTGCTCCTGCACCATACTTCCCCAAAAACAAAGAAGTCATGTGACTCCTTGAGGCAGCAAAGAAGAAAGAATTCCAAACTTCTGAAAGTCAGTTTCAGATATCCATGTGGCCTCTGAGATAGGATTATCCTTCCATTTGATTAGATGCTCCATGTAGGTGTGATTCCTTGTCTTTTTGAGAATCCTGGAGTCTAGAACCTATTTTGCTTGGGGAATAGAAAGAGAAGGGAGAGATAGATCAGAAAGGGATTGTGCAACATATGAAACTCTTTGAATCTCCTCAGGTGGCTGTCCCTTGAAAGCAATGAAATCTGCAACATTAAAAATGGGAGACAAAGAAACATCAGTAGGCAAATCAACTTTGCAAGCATTAGACCCATACTTAGCCAAGATTTTGCAAGGGCCTATTCTCCTCATCTGAAATTTGCTTGGAACTCCCTTTTGTAGCCTTACCTTGTCCAAATGAACCATCACATAATCTCCTATGGAAAATTGAACATCTCTCTTTGTAGCATCCACTCTTGCCTTGACTTTTTGGGAGGTATCTTGAAGAGCTTTTCTCACTTGCTCATGAACCTCCTTCATGGATTGAGCCATGTCATCTGTTGTTCCACTCTTAGGCTGCAAGTTAGTGATTTCCCTTAACTCCATTATACCCCTTGTATGCATACCATAAACAACTTCAAAAGGGCTTTTACTTGTAGACCAGTTGACACTATCATTGTAGGCATACTCTGCTTGATGAATGAGATGATCCCAACTCTGCCCATATTCCTTTGTCAAGCGCCTAAGCATGTTTCCAAGAGACCTGTCCACAACTTTGGTTTGGACATCAGTTTGTGGATGATAAGCTGAACCAAAAGAGAGATTAGTACCCAATCTCTTCCACAATGTTTTCCAGAAATGACCAAGAAACTTAACATCTTTATCCGAAATAATGCTAGTAGGCAAACCATGTATTCTAACAACTCTTTTGAAAAATAAGTAAGTAATATGACTTGCATAATGTGTTGTCTTACAAGGAATAAACTGATCCATTTTGCTAAATTTGTCAACTACTACAAAGATGCTATCAAATCCTACTTGAGTTCTAGGTAATCCTACCACAAAATCTATACTAATGCAATCCCAAGGCCTATGTGGAATGGGAAGAGGCTGATATAAACCAACATTTGAGGAATTACCTTTTGCTTTCTGACATACCAAACACTGCTCAAAATACCTCCTGATGTCTCTCTGCATCTTAGGCCAATAATAGAACCTTTGAACCAACTCTAAGGTCTTGTTGAGACCGAAATGTCCACTTAAGCACCCATTGTGGTTCTTTTGAATGAGGTTCTCTCTCATAGAGCCTTTTGGAACACATAACTGTCCACCCCTGAGTAACAAACCATCCTGCAAAGTGAAATAAATATATGCACCATGGAAATGATTCTCAAAACCTTGACAAACTTTATAAGCTTCAACAAAATCATCATCAGTAGGATACATATCTTTAAAACTATCAATACCAATGCTCTAAACTTGAATCTCATGAATAGTTAACAACCTTCTACTCAAATCATCTGCTACTTTATTTAACTGACCCTTCTTATGATTAAGAGTAAAAGTGTAATCTTGCAAGTACTCTACCCATTTAACATGCCTATGATTCAGTTTATCCTGTGAGTTCAAGAAACTTAGTGCCTGATTATCTGTGTATACAACAATCTCTTTAGGAAGAAGATAGTGTCTCCATTTCCTAAGTGTTTGTACTAATGCATAGAGTTCTAAATCATAGGAAGAGTAATTTGTCTTGCCATCATTCAACTTCTCACTAAAGAATGCAACTAGTCTATTTTCCCGACTTAAAACAACTCCTACAACAATATTACTAGCATCACATTAAATAGTAAAAAGCTTATCAAAACTAGGTAAAATGAACACTGGTTGAGTAGCTACTTTAGTTTTCAATAATTCAAACCCCTTATTGGCTGCATCTGTCCACTAAAATTTTACCTTTACACCCCCTTTGATGGTGTCTAACATTGGAGCACAAATCTCACTGAATCCTCTGATGAATTTTCTGTAAAATTGTGCCAAACCAAGGAAACTTCTGACATCACTGGCTATCTTAGGAGTTGGCCAACTGGTTATTGCTGCAACTTTAGATTGATCCATTTTCAGATTGCTTCCTGATACAAAAAAACCAAGATAGACCAATTCTTGCTTCATAAAATCACATTTTTCTAGATTAATGGTTAGTTGTTCATTAGATAACTTTCTCAAAACATTAGCTAAATGCTTCAAATGCTCTTTCTTAGTTTTACTGAAGATAAGAATATCATCTAAATACACAACAACAAACTTGCTAATGAAATCATGTAAAACTTCATTCATGAGTCTCATGAATGTGCTGGGAGCATTAGAGAGTCCAAAGGGCATGACAAGCCACTCATAAAGACCCTCATTCGTTTTGAAAGTTGTCTTCCATTCATCACCCTCCTTGATTCTTATCTGATGGTAACCACTCTTCAATTTAATCTTACTGAAATACTGTGCACCCCCCAAACAATCCATCAAATCCTCTATCCTGGGTATGGGAAATCTGTATCTAATGGTGATCTTGTTTATGGCTCTGGAATCTGTGCAAAGTCTCCATGTTCCACCCTTCTTAGGTGCCAACACTGTAGGTACTGCACAAGGACTAATGCTCTTCCTAATCAGCCCTTGGTCTAAGAGCTCTTGTATTTGTCTTGCTACCTCTTCATTTTGTTCAGGGGTCATCTTATAGGCTGCCTTATTGGGTAAAGAGGCTCCAGGTATGAAATCAATCTGATGGCTAATGGCTCTAGGAGGTGGTAAGGCTACAGGTGTACCATCACTGATTATTGCTTTAAAGTTATCAAGGATTTGCTGCACCTCATATGGTATCTCAACTTTCTTTTCTACCTTTTCTTCCTTGGGTTTCACTATGAGTGCAAATCCCACTCCTTCACCTTCTTCTAGTGTTTTTATGAATTCTTTCTCATTCACTAACAAGATGTTAGGCACTTTATTGCTGCGCTCTCCTTCTTCATTGAGGGATTGAATCTGATAGGTTACTCCATCTTTCTAAAATGAGTAGGAGTTTCTTTCCCCATCATGTTGTGCTTTTCTGTCAAATTGCCATGGTCTACCCAACAGTAGGTGGCAAGCATCCATAGGGAGGATGTCACATAGGATCCTATCTGCATATCCACCTATGTGGAAATCTACCCAGGCTTGCTTATTTAATGACACATGTTGTCACTTATTCAACCATGTGACCTTGTATGAATGCTTGTGTTGTATCCGAGGTAGTTTCAATTTACATACTACTTCCTCTGATATGATGTTATCTGTGGATCCTGAATCTATGATCACCTTACACGCCTTTCCCATGATTTTACACTTAATCCTGAACAATGCTCTTCTTTGTGAGACCTTTGTACTATGTGGCTTCTTCATTAACACTCTCTTGATCATTAAACTCTCACCATCTTCTGAAGCTAGGTTCAATGCCGAAGTTCTGGTACTCCCTCCATCTTCCTGAACATAATTTACCCTCTTTTCACCACCATAGGATGAACTAGGCTTCTCTAGGCATCTATAGGCAGGGTGGCCCAACTTTTGACAGTTATATCACTTCATGGTTGAGAATTAGGACCCTCTCCCTAGTCCATTAGATCTACCCCTACTCGGGTTGCTTGATCCCCTACCCCTATAGTTGGGTTTGCTATGAGAATCCCCACTTTGCTCTATAAGTTTAGACTCTCCCTGGGATCGTTGATCTATGATCCTTCCCCCAAAACTGTCTCTATGGCCTCTACCATCTCTTCCCCTACCTCTTCCTCTGTTGTTTTGTTCTTGCTTTCTCCTACTTTTCTCTTCCACTTTAAGTGCTAGTTGATAGCACTTGTGTACTATTTGTGGGCATAACAAACTCATCTCTTCCTGGATGTTCCACCTCAATCCGTTCAAGTACCTTGCCACTTTTATGCTCTCATCCTCTACTACTCTGGATCTCATGTACAATTTTTGAAACTCCTCAGTGTAGCTACTGACATCTAGGTCTTTTTGTCTCAAATTTTGTCTTTTCCTGTGAAGTTGTACTTCATAGTCTTCAGGAAGGTAGGTTTCTTTTATTTTGGCTACCATTGCTTTCCAAGTGGCTATTGGTTTCTTACCTTCTTTCACCCTTTCCTCTTGGATCAACTTCCAACAAATTAAGGCTACCCCTCTCAACCTTGATTTTTCTACCTTAACCTTTTGTGCTTCAGTTATTCCATCACATTCAAAATGGTTTTCTAGACCTTCAATCCACTCTATAAGAGCATCTGGATCCATCTTTCCACTTAAAAGAGCCACTCCCTCTAAGGTTTTACCACTCATAGCTCTCAAGGATTTCAAGAATGGTTCTTGCTCAATAACAGGGGCAGGTATGGAACCTAATATTCTATGGCCACCATTTTACCCTGATCTCCAACCTTATCATGAACTTCTTCAGTTTTGACTTCTACTTCAGCTAGTTTCATTGCTAGTTGATCCAATCTTTCTCTGAGTGCCCTATTTTCCTTTTCTTGGTCTTTGACCTTCTTGGCTAACTCCGCATTAGTCACCATGTTTTCCTAATGTTCCTTTCCTCCTGAATCTTTTTCTAGCTTTGATACCACTATGATAGGGAGGTTGCTAGGCAAGTGCTCAAAAGGCCAATTTTGGTCAAGAAGTTACAATAGGAAACAAAAGTATTGTTTATGTCTGCTCCTTATGTTTGCAAATATCAAGTTTAGTTACAATAGTCAGGTCTCTCTACAAGTCTTCACCAACAACCTCCCTTTTTGGTGGAAACTCACACCCTTGCTCAAACTTTCTCCAATTGCTCACTCCACCCATCTACACATTTCTCAATCCCTGGCTTACTGGACATTCAACTTATTGCTTTTAGTGTGCATTAGGCAATTCCAACATGGTCATGTAGAGCAACAAGGTCTTCTCAAGGTTTGATGATCACAACTTAGTTTAAGGCCCATAGCCTTTGGCTTACTCAACTCACCAACCAAGGGTCAAAACCTCAAAAAGGGATTACACACTATCCAAGGTCCTATATGACACTTGTTTCACTATTTTAGGATGATCTCACAAAGTTCCATGAGTCCCAAATTCCTCCTTGCAATCGGGTTCTTGTGAAGTGTGTGTTATGCAGTCAAAAGGGCTACTAGCCCGTGGAGGGGTAATTGACACTTTTTTGCTTGTCCTGCTCTACGATAGGTCTCTCCTCAAATAACCTTGATTTGGATGGTATTTTTAAGGTACATGCTAGTGGATTTTCATGGTTTAGGCCACTGTTAGTTCAAAATGAGGATTGTCCACTATTTGTGGTATAATTGTAGGGTTTGGTAGGGTTTAGACCAAAGAACATAGAGAAATCTTCCCAACTCCACTAATCAAGCCTCCAAACTGGCTTAGAACTTCTTCCACACCAAAATTAAGCCTTCCCCTGCTACTGCCCTGCAATCATTAGACCAAACACTTGGCAAACAACTAGAAAAACATGTATATGATTGTCATACCCTGCCACTGTTAGTTCACTGTTAAGTCTGCACTTTTAAAACATTAATAATTCACACCAAACACTTCATGGCATGGAACAACATCAACACACTCATAAAATTCCCTGTAGCACTGATTTTGAAGAGTTTTCAAAACTTGAAAGGTATTTGAAGAACTTGTTGCACACAATATCAATAAATTCACAAAAACAGTGAACTCACTGTTTTGCTTACAAACTGAGTATGTATAGTAGAAACAAGTTTCTCTAACCCACCAAGGTGATTCTCAACACCCTTGGCCATGTGTCCAGACCTCTGCCTCATACATTTGTTCTCTCCAAATTACTTTTGGGTGCAAATTTTGAGTTTTTGATCATGCTACTAGCTGAGTAATCAATACTTGCCTAGTATTCACTCAAATCCTTCTTCCAAACACCATTCTGGCACAAGATGAAGCATATTTATACTATATAAATGCGTGCCAACTTGACTAAATCCATTTTGTGGGATCCCTGATCCGGATTAGTCAAGTTGTTGCATTTGTAACCTCAAACCCTTATACAATCAATTTGCCAAAGGAAACCAGAACAACAATCACTTAGAGAGAATTTTACAACTACTATGCACACTTTCCAAAGGTACAGTATGGACTAGAAAAGCTACAATTCGAACTGTTACTCCAAGGAAGGAAAAAATAGTGATAAAAGCCAAAATTTCATGATTTTTATTACGAATCTCTTGCTCATACAAACACAAACCCTTTCCAAGGAAAAGGGATGTCTTTTATAGTTTTTCTAGTTGGTTATCAAGCCCCAATATGAACATGAGGCTTCCACAACTTCATTTTGCAAGAAAAGTAAAAAAATGACAACTTTGACAAGTTTTACAAGCCCAAATGACAACATTTCTTGCTCCAAAAGACATTTTTGACAACCTAACCTCATCAACTCATCTAAAAACCTTATAAATGCTTAAAAACACTTTCAAACATTTTTCAATGCTTTGGAAAGCATTACAAGACCTTTTTGGCAATTTTGCACATTTTTGCCAAAATTGTCAACTAAAAGCCTGAAAGGAAAAACTTGACCTCTTGAGCCCAAAATGAGATCAAAACCACTAGAAAAGGCACACAAAAACCTAAAACAACATTATAAATTTGATGCAAGACATTACAAACATGAACGCATTAAATACTCAAGGAGTTTTGCTCAACTAGGTGCTCCTGCACCAACTTCGTACAACTGTACAATGGAGAATACAAGAGTTACAGGTCTATGGTGATTCATAGTTGATTGTAAAATAGGTCAATAATGATTACAACATGAAGGATGAAAAACTCATGCCTTATAAGAAGTTGGTCGAAGATTACAAGGAGCACTCCAACAAAATTACCTTTGAACAAATCCCAAGGATACAAAACAAGGCAATAGATGCAATGGCAACCATAGGATCTCTTCTGAATATGCTTGCTAATGAAATTCAATTTGAGTTCATCATAGAATAGTTGATGCTATCGACATATGAGACTCCCCTATCAGAATATGTATGTGCAATTGTGGGTCCAAAATCACCTTGGTACAATGAAATATATACATATTTACACACCCAATACATGTCACCGGATCTGTCCAGAAATCAAAAGAAGACCTTTATTCGTTAGGCATATAGATACACCATTATAGCTGATACTTTGTATAAAAAGGGTTTCTATGGAACTCTTCTCCGATGTCTGGGTGAGAGTGAAGCACACCTTTCTTTAAAAGAAGTCCATGATGGAATTTGTGGGGCTCACCACAACGGTCCGCCATTGTCAAAGAAATTGTTGAGAACAGGTTATTACTAGCCAACTATGGAAAAGGACTCTTACAAGTATGTACAAAAGTGTAAACAATGCCAAATGCATGGAGACCTCATTCATGCACCAACACAAGATATTCAACCCATTAGATCACCATGGTCATTTTCACAACGGGGATTAGATCTAGTGGGTAAAATCAACCCTACTTCTTCCAATGGGCACAAGTTTATCTTGACAACCATTGAGTACTTTACCAAATGGGTTGAGGCAATTCCTCTAACATACACTACTGGAAAGCAGATATCAAAATTCATGCTCAACTACATTATATGTAGATATGGAGTTCCAATGTGTTTTGTTACAGATAATGGATGTCCATTTAAAAACCAGGAAGTGAAAGAGTTGTGTGAAAAATTTCACATACAACAGAGATTCGCCACACCATATTATCCACAAAGTAATGGACAAGCAGAGGCTACAAATAAAATAATATTGAAAATTCTTAAGAAAGTAGTCACTGACACAGGACAAGACTGACATCTCCAGTTAAATCCCACTCTTTGGGCTTACAGAACATGAGTACGCATACCTACAAGAGCAACACCATATTCCTTGGTCTATGGTACAGAAGCGATACTCCCCATTGAAATAGAAATACCATCTCTAAGAGTCTCCTTATAGAACATCATATCAGAGGAAGACTACAGGGTAGCAAGGTTACAAGAACTCGAAACCTTTGATGAAAAAGACAAACAACGTTCAATGATTTACAAGGATATCAAAACAGACTGAGACAGAGTTATAATAAAAGGGTCCGCCCACAAACTTTTCAATTAGGAGATCTAGTACTTAAAGAGAATCAAAGGAACCTAGCGGAACGAGAAAGGCCAGGGAAATTCAAACCTAACTAGCTAGGTCCTTTCATTATAACAAGGGTCATAGGAAATGAAGCATTAAATTTGGCTACCATGGAGGGAGATCCACTGTCTGACCCTATGAACAGTATGCACCTTAAGCGATATTATACCTGAGGGCTATGTAGTTTAGGTTTTACTTTCCACATTGCATGTCATATCATTTAAAAACATTTGCATTACATATAATTTCTTTTTTAAATGCATCGCATTCTCAAAAGTTTCGGCAATTACATATAACAACATCAATAAAACAAGGCAACTGTTCAAGTTTATCATATGTTTGCATTAAAGAGAAGAAAGGGTCATTTCCTTTCTTAGATATTCGAACATGAAGTCTTTGAGGTCCTAAGGTCATTCATTTTCAACATTACCCTATGACGATGCTTTACTTATGGTTGGGTAGTGATTTCACTATTTGAGACTTGTTAACCCAAAATCTATCAATTGCTATATCTCAAACACAATAAATCTCTAATTCATTCTAGACACCTAGTTGATCATATGACTAGTGAAAAATAAAAAAAATTACTTCAGCGCCACTGTAATTGTCATACCCAAGTAGGTTTCATTACTTACAAGTCAAGGCAAAAAAAGAAGAAGGAAAAAAAGAAGAGCTATGCCAAATATTCATCTCAAGGCAAAAGAGCAATGATATATAACTGAAATATCATGTATACAAGTGCGATAAAAAGCTTGGCTATGGGAACATGCAAGTAACTCCATCAGGGCTATGAACGCCTACTGGCAATGGAGAAATATTTGAGAAATTACAGTCTATAACCTTGTCGGAGCTCTCAAGGCTTGCTGGCAGCGAGGCTCTATTCGGAATGCTTTTGAAGTTAGAATAATCCATGTAGCTAGTCATATAGGATGGTAAGGATCTTTAGTGAACACAAGAGCAGGAATTAACTCATCTGCACACACATGGGCAAAAGAAGACCAATGTTTCAAGAACCAATGGGGAAGTTTTCCGCGCCTCCATTTGTAAATCCTAGTCACTAAGTGTGTTGAGTTGAATGTTCCAAAGGGCCTTAGGGATCGATTGACTGCTTATCTATGAAATGATTTGCACCTCCAATTCAATTGGTGTATTACAAATGCAAAAATAAACATAGTCAATCTTGTTCGAATAGGAAATGCATCTTCATCATGCATATTGCATTCACGTAGGTCATGCCAAAAATTAATTTGTCTCCACATGCATTATGTAGATCATCATGTCATACAGGTCTGCACACTGGGGGCATAACTGAAAAAAATCCCCAAAAATCATATAAAGTCCTGAAAAAAATCCAAAAACAATGAAAAACTCAAAATCCAAAAAAACAATTGAAATATTCAAAATCCAAAAACAATGAAAAACTCAAAATCCAAAATACAATGAAAAACTCAAAATCCAAAATACAATGAAAAACTCAAAATCCAAAATACAATGAAAAACTCAAAATCCAAAAACAATGAAATATTCAAAATAAAAATAAAAACAATGAAAAACTCAAACTTCAAAAACATTAAAAAAACGAAAAACAATAAAAAGCATCCATATACGATCCTTAAAAAAAAATATCAAAAACATCCATATAACGATCCTGAAAAAAATCAGTCAAAAACATTCAAATATCGATCTACATAATCCAAAAACATCGAAAAAGCTCTTGGAAAAGAACTAAAAATCGAAAATCAATCAATCAAAAAACTTGCAATAAAATGTCTTGTGAGAAACAAATACCCTAGCAGATATCCAGCAAACACTTCACACGAAGTTAACAAAGGATACGACTATCCAGTCAAACATCTCAATCAACTAATCAAATTGTCTTATCAATCGTATCATATCCATATCAAAGTGATCATTATCTTGTCTTAAACAGAAGAGGATACACTCAAAATCAGACAGGTCAGTCTTAAATGGGGTCTGCAACTTTCTAAGATCAGGCATTATCAACCATCACATCAAGCAACTGAGAACGAAGGCACAAGGTCAATATAGCTGCTGAATTTTGTCTGGGTCAGTCTTTATCTTTTTATCATTTGGCGACATATATTGTTCATATGCTACTTAAGGATGTCTACAAGTGACTAGAGGAGCTATGATGGGCATTATCTTTTTTCTTTGTTTGCTGTTTGTGGTGTGAACCGATTAAATTCTAGGGAAATTGCTCTAGTGGGTGTCTGTGATAGGAACTTCCAGCTATTGGATGCCACACATACCTCGACCCCTAGCGTAATTCCCAGAATGGAGGGTTCACTCCTTGTCTGCTACGTGTTTGTTTCTACAATGAGATATCTTTGCATCTTGGTTCCTTATACCCTGATGTGCTAAGCTTCATTGTTCAATAATAAGGCTTAGTGATGAATATATATTGACGCAATAAAATATGTGACACTGGTTCATGATTCCTTCAAATTTCATTCTCATCTCATTTGCTTATTGATAGTTTGTTGATTTCTCATCTTCTGTCTAAATCACATTCTTTCTAACATTCTTTCTATCATCAATTTCTCTCTCTATCATCTAACTAACATTTCTTCAAGGTGCATCTGAATTAAAATTGGTTCAACCATTATCATACAAAAAACATTCATTAAACATTCCATATAGATTCATTATACATTCATTATAGATTTCATTGCATTCATTTTAGATTTCATTGCATTCATTTAGATTTCATTTGCACCATTAATACATACATGAACTTGTTAGTTCTGATGCCAATTGTTAATAAGATGAGAGGAGGGGGGGGTGAATCATACAAAATTAATCCTCAATATATTCAATAGATTCAACCTCGGTAGCTTTAACAGATATATGTAACCAAAACTGTAAAACATGCAAACTTAAGAACACATAATCATAACAACACACTAGATTTAACGTGGAAACCCAAATAGGGAAAAACCACTGTAGGATTTCGGACCCACTAAGAAATATACTCTTCTAGAGTATGCTCGGTTAAAAGCAAATCCTGTTAAAGATTACAAACACATTGCTAGATGTGACCCGGTTAAGGGATTTCCCTCAGATTTGTTAGGAACTTCACCTTGTTAAAGGGTTTCAAACACTCAATTAGAATGTCACCTTGCTAGAGGATTTACAAATAAGACTGTTAAGTCCACTCGGTTAAGAGATTTTTTGTCACTTACAAATAAATAACAGGAATGAGTATGTCTGTAACTTTGCATCTAAAATGCTAAAGCAGTTTCTTATTTGCTCAATACAATCTAGTCATAGGACTTATCTTGTCCCTCTGTTGGGCTCCTTTGTTATTCAAACAGGTCTTCAAGCTTCTGTGCTCGGTAATCACTATGTAGCATCCCTGTGCTTACACTTGCTCGCATACATTGTTTATCAACAGTTCCTTATTTATAAACAATTTGCTAACCGCTTAATCTCTTTGATCGCATTTCCCATGATCAATCATAGCCATCGGATCTTCAATCTTGACTAGGTTCAATGTAACTTTCGATCTGAAAATGTTTTACCTCACCTTGGAACTTGCATACATTTCTTGGAACTTGTGCTAGGGTATTGCGGTTCAATATGAGCTCTAGATCTTCCTGCCGATCTTCCATTGCCATAGATCCTTAGCAAACTTTATATACGTTGTATCAATCATTTAATCATAACCAGCTCATCAGCTTCCATCATTAAATAATGCATGTATTCATCCAATGCATTTTGTTATTACTCGGTTGCAACTCGGTAAATACAAAACTTCACTCGGTAGACATTCCGCCTTCATTAACCGATAGCGATAACCTTAGGGTTTACCGACTAGGTTCCTTGCTCGGTAACATAGTATAGTATTAACCTTACAAAAAATAGCATATGTAGGATATCAAAACAATCTAAACAACACGATCTCATCATTGTCTAACTCGGTAATAGTTGCCCATTGAATAACTTATTCCTCCCCTTATTCATCACATTCTTTCTGTGTCTTTTACCGACATCTTAATTCTCTTCAAAACATACTTCTTAAGATATGGCAACATCATACTGAATCAGAAAATCAATTTCTTGACATTAATGACAAAATAATATTGTGAAGACAGTAAACATCCTTAATCAGTTATATCCATAATTATCAACAACCTTCTCAATATCCTAATTGAAGTGCCAACAATCTCTTATTGTCTATTATAATGCCAACAATCTCCTCCTTTGGCATTGATGGCAAAACCAATTGATTTGACCTAAAAGATTCGAATTCAGATTGCTGTGATTGATTGCTCAGATTGCTGAAATGCTCTCCCTTGTCATTAGTGTTCTCCCCCATACATTAGTCTTCTCCCCCTTTGACAACAATGCCAAAAGAAAACTAATACATAATTTCTTCTTGTGTGAAGTAATTCTTTTGCTGTTCGGTATCAACTCAGTCTCGGTTAGAGCATTATGTCTTCAATTCCTATTTCCTATTTTTGTTTCCTGCACACCTTTAGAAAACATCCTAAAGTGTGTAAATCAACATCAACTCCTGAAAGGTATTCTTTAGAGTCATCGAATTGATGCTTTCACTAAACTCGGTCAGTGAGTGAAAGATAGGGGTAGGACCCCTAACTTACTTCTGAGATACTCAAAAGTGTCCCTTGGTAGTGGCTTGGTAAAAATATTTGCTATTTGTTCCTTTGAGCTAACATACTCCAACACCACTTTCTTCTCTTGAACTTCTTCTATAAGATAATGATATCTGATAGAGATGTGCTTTGTCTTAGAGTGCATAACAGGATTCTTTGAAATGTTAATGGCACTAGTATTATCACAGAATATAGTTATTGGCTTGGTAACTTTCTCATTTATGCCTTCCAACAGTTGTTTGATCCATGCTATATTGGTACAATTCAATGCTGCAACAACATATTCAGCTTCTGCTGTTGATTGTGAAATACATCCTTGTTTCTTGCTAAGCCAACTCACTAGTCTTTCTCCTAAAAAGAAAGCTCCACCACTTGTGCTTTTCTTGTCATCTATGTTGCCTACCCAATCATCATCAGTATAAACCTTTAAATCAGTCATTTCCTTTCTGATATACTAAGCCATAATCCTCAGTGCCTTTCAAGTATCTGAAAATTCTCTTGATTGTTGTCATATGTGTTTCCTTGGGATCTGCAGAAAATCTTGCAACTATACCTACTGCATGTGCTATATCTGGCTCGCTGTGAACAACATATTGCAACTTTCCAATCATAGATTGGTAAAGTGTCTCATCAACAGATGCAGATTCATCGTTCTTTGATAGTTTACAGTTGGCAATCATAGGAGTACTTACTAGTTTTGAATCCTCCATTCCAAATTTCTTCAAGATTTCCTTTATGTACTTGGATTGAGTAATGAAAATCTTATCTTTCATTTGCAGTATCTGTAGACCTATAAAATATTTTATCTCACCGATTAATGACATCTCAAATTCTTTGCTCATTTAATTTCCAAATTTCTTGCATAAAGAGTCATTTCCACAAAAGATAATATCATCAACAAATATGGCTGAGATCAGTATTCCATTGTCTTCATCATTCTTCATGTACATATTTCTGTTTTCACTTGTCCTTATCAAACCAATCTTGATTAAATAAGAGTGCAATCTTTCATACCATGCTCTAGGTGCTTGTTTCAAACCATATAAAGCTTTGTTCGGTTTACATACCTGATCTTTATTCTCTCCTTCAACAAATCCTTCAGGTTGTTCAATAAAACTTCTTCCTCTAATATACCATTCAGATATGCAGATTTGACATCCATTTGATATACTTTGAAATTATTATAAGCAGCGTATGCCAACAATGTTCTTACTCCTTCAAGTCTTGCTACAGGTGCAAAAGTCTCACCATAATCAATTCCTTCTTCTTGAGCATAACCTTTGCAAACTAGTCTTGGTTTATTTCGAATGACCTCACCTTTTTCATTCAGCTTGTTTCTGAAAATCCACTTTGTACTGATTACATTTTTGTCCTTCGGTCTTGGGACCAGTGTCCATGTGTCATTCTTCTTGATTTGATCAATCTCTTCTGTCATAGCATTTATCCAATCTTCACTGTTAAATGCCTCTTTCAGTATCCTTGGTTCAAATTCAGATATCGGACATGTGTTCTGTCTCAGTTTGTTCCTTGTCATCACTAGATCATTCTTATCTCCTATAATCTGACTTGATGCATGATTCCTTTTGACATACTTGGCTAATATAGGCTCAGTAGATTCTGTATGATCTTCTTCATCACTCGGTAACTGGATATTCTCTTCATTTCCTTCAACAATTTTCTCGGTAGGACTTCTCGGTTGAACATATACAAATCCTTCATAATCTTCTGGTTCTTTGGAGTTTCCTTCATCATTTCTTTCTGCAAATTCATCAATTTTCACATTTGCACTTTCTAGTATTTTGTTAGATGATTTGATCAGACATTTAAATGCTTTGCTTCTAGAAGAATAACCAAGAAATGTTCCTTCTTCACTTTTCTGATCAAATTTACCATTTCTGTCATCTTTGTGAACATAGCATCTACTTCCAAAGATTTTAAAATAACTTACATTAGGTTTCTTGTCATACTAGATTTCATATGGTGTCTTCAAAGTTCCTTTCTTCAGTTAAACTCGGTTCAGGGTGTAAACTGCAGTGCTGATTGCTTCTCTCCAAAATGTTTGAGGTACCTTCTTTTCTATCATCAAGGTTCTTGCACAATCCACAATTGATATGTTTCTTTTCTCAGCTATCCCATTTTGCTGGGATGTTCTCGGTGCAGATACTTGCCTCTTTATACCATGATCATTGCAGTATAAGTTAAATTCATTAGAAGTGAACTCTCCTCCTCTATCAGATCTAAGACATTTCAGTTGTCTTACTGTTTCATTTTCAACTCTTGCCTTGTACCATTTAAACATTTGAAAAGCTTCTGATTTTTCTTTTAAAAAGATCACTGACATCATCCTTGAGTAATCATCCACAAATAATATGAATTACTTATCACCATAATAACTCTGAACTTTCATAGGACCACAAAGATCAGTATGCACAAGATCTAAAATTCCCTTAGAAGTGTAGGACTTACTTGTAAAGCTTGATCTTGTCATCTTACCCATCTGGCATCCCCGACACATAGCATTCTCAGGTTTCTCAAGACTCAGTAGACCTCTTACTCTGTGCTTCTTGCTTATTTTGATCAGATTATCAAAATTTACATGACAAAACCTTTTATGCCATAACTAGGTATCATCTATCTTTGCATATAGACACTTATTCCGAGTTGAGTCAAGGTGAAATGTGTTACCTTTTGTTTGTGTCCTGGTAGCTGCTAACTTTCCATGCTTGTCATGAAATTTGACAATTCCTTTCTGAAACTCTATTCGGTATCCTGTATTGTTTAGCTATGCTACACTCAACAAATTGTATTTAAAACCTTCAACCCAATAAACATCATTACATTTAGCATTGTCAAGAAGTGTTATAGATCCTTTACCTCTCACTGGACATGGTGCATCATTACCAGATCTTACATAACCTCCATCATAATCTTCTAATATAACAAACTTGTGTTTATCACCTGTCATGTGATGTGAGCATCCACTATCTATGATCCAAGAATCATTAGTATTTATGTGAGATATTAAGGCTTTTTCTTCATACCTTTCTTCATCTAATCCATCTTTGATAGCCACATAAACAACTTCCTCTGTATTAGTTTCATCTAATTTATCATCATTAGATTCCTCATCAGCTATTAGACATGTCTTTTTATCTCTTCTTCTGAAGTCTCGGTGTCCTCTGTAATGATTATCTTTCTGTCTGTCATCTCGGTAATCTCTCTTTTCACTGGATTCTTTGTTAGGACAATTAGAAGCCATATGTCCTATTCTATCACAGTTAAAAAATTTCAAAGGCAACTTTCCTTTGTACTTACCTTTTCCTCTCGGTAGCCTTCTGCCTAATAGTGCTTCAAACTCTTCTTTCTTTCTAATTTCTTCATAAAGTTTGTGTACCTCCTCCATGTTTTTGCGAAATCTTTCACTTGCTCCACTGTGATTCCCTTCAGAGTACTTATAATTTCTATCATTGTAATCATCAGATTCATCAAGATGAAAATAACTAAATGCAGACTCAACTTTATTTACGGAAGACCCACTCTTATGAAAGTTACTTAACTCAAATGCATGTAGCTTACCAATAGTAGCATCCAAAGAAACTGGCATATTGGGTACAGACCTCAATTCATTGATTGCAGAGACTTGGATTGCATAAGCAGGTAGAAGGGTTCTTAATAACTTACTTGTGACATCCTTCTCTTCAATGGTTCCTCTTGCTCCTTTGATTTGATTGACAATCTCCTTTAACCTTGTACTGTACTGGGTTATGTTCTCACCTTCATTCATTCTCATAGATTCAAGTTGTCCTCTTAGACTGTCCACTTTTTCTCTTTGAACATGTTCATCACCACCATACATAGATATGAGCTTGTCCCACATTGCCTTGGCATCATTGCAGCCTTCTAGATCATTAAACTCTGAGTCGATCAATGCAGATATTATTTCAATCATTGCTTGAATATGTTCTTGCTTTGCCTTTATCTCTTCCATTATCAATAGATAGGTGATAGGTGTAATGAAATCATTCTCCAGATAATATACTAACAGTCCTTTTTCATTGTCGACTAGTAATATCCCATTCGTAGAAGTTTTTTAGCAAGAGTAGGACCACTTGAATGTGTGCCACAGATACCTTCGTGAAGCTCTTGTAAAGCAGAGTCAAATTCATTACGATCAAGGCAACGAAGAAGAGTACCATCTAGACCTTGACGGTACAGAGTGTTAGCAGTGAGAGTATAATGGGCGGCTTGTCGGATAAAGTTGCATTTTTGGTTTCGAGATAGGTTAATGGGTAGGATATTATTTTTAAGATAGTCATATATCAGTTCATATAACGAGGAGTCAGAACCGGTCAAGGCATAGATAACATGGGATTCAGAATGGTCATAGGCTAGGGAGAACAGTTGCTCTACCAAAAACTCATAATGACTCTGTTGCTATGGAATTTGTAGTAGTGAAGCGATAGTAGCCATTGCATCGGCTTCTCTGTTGTCCAACCTTGGTATTTGCTCGAAGGTGATGTGTATAAAATATTGTTTGAAAGCATCCACCATTTATTTGTATGGTAGCAGCTTGTTGTCTTTGGTCTGATAGTCATTGTTGATCTTATTGATGACTAGTTGTGAATCTCTGTAGACTTTTAATTCTATGATTCTCCATTCTATGACCATTTTGATCCTTGTAACCAGTGCCTCATATTCAGCAACGTTATTTGTGCATGGAAACATGAGCCTATATGATCTTGGTATGGTGTGCCCGTCAAGAGTGATGAACATAATGCCAGCACCTGAGCCATGTTGAGTATGGTAACCATCAAAGTAGAAGGTCCATTGCTCAATGTTTATAGTAAGAACATCCCTATCTGGAAATTCAATCTCCATTGGTTGTTTGTCTGGTAATGGTGCATTTGCCAATTGATCTACAATCACTTGTCCTTTGATAGCTCATCGTTCTGTGTAGTGGATACTGAGAATCATTACCCATTTAGCCGATATGCCTATGAGAGCTGCTTTGCTGAGTAAGTATTTTAGAGGATCAATTTTTGCTTGATTGTATGCACTAGAATGTACTATCGAAACTTTTGAGAAGCAAATACCACTGTTAGGCAACCCTTCTCAATGAATGTATAATTGAGCTCATATCCATTCAAAGTTCTACTGATGTAATAGATGGCTCATTCCTTTCCTTCTTGATTTTCCTGTGCTAATAGTGCCCCCAGTGATATGTTTGTTATTGATATGTATAGAATAAGTGGCTTCCCTGATATTGGTGGTACTAGAACTGGCAGGTTCATTAGATATTGCTTGATTTGGTAGAATTATTTTGCGCATTTGACTTCCCATCTGAATGGTACATTCTTATGTTGCAAATGATTGAATGGTAGACTTTCATCTGCTAGTTGAGCGATGAAATGCCTGATTGACTGGAGTCATCCTTGCAAGGATCTGAGTTGACTGATGTTCTTAGGTGGTGGCATCTCCATTATGGCTTGTACCTTTGCTGGATCTACTTCAATGCCCTTTTCTGAGACTATGTAGCCTAATAACTTGCCTGATGTAACCCCGAAGACACACTTCTTAGGGTTAAGCCTGACTTAAAATTTTTCCAATCTGTCAAAAATCTTTTCTAAGATGCTTAGATGTTCTTCTCGGGTAAATGATTTAGCTAGTAAATCATCCACATAGTCCTCCATGAAGGTATGCATCATGTCATGAAATATTGTTGTCATTGCGCGTTGATAAGTTACCCCAGCATTCTTTAAGCCAAACGACATGACATTCCAACAGTATGTTCCCCAAGGATAGGTAAATGATGTTTTATCTTGATCCTCTGGGGCTATCTTGATTTGAATATAGCCCGAAAAACTGTCCATTAGTGATAGCATTGCATGGCTTGTTGTGAGGTCTACAATTATGTCGATATTAGGCAAAGGAAAGTCATCCTTTGGACAAGCTTTGTTTACATCTCTAAAATTGATACATATCCTAATGTTGCCATCTAGTTTTGATACTGGCACAATGTTGGAAATCCATTCAGCATAGTCGATAGGTTGAATAAATCCGATGTCTAATAGTTTCTTTAATTCAGCTTTGACCATGAGTGCTACATGTGGATTCCTTTTTTCTTAGTTTTTTCTTAACTGGCTTGGCTCTTGGATAAATGGACAAGTGATGCATGATTAACTGTGGATCAATCCCGGGCATATCTGCATATGACCAAGCAAAATTGATCTTCTTTGCTTTGAAAAATTGGATAAACTCTGATCTTTCTTCCTCTGTCAGAGATTCTGCTAGATGTATGTTTTTGGCTACTTCTATTGTACCAATGTTGATTGATTGAGTAGGCTCAATCAATATGGGTGATTGCTCCCGATAATGTTCAGGAAGAGTGTCAAGTTTCCCATCTTTAGGTGCCTTAAAAAGGTTTTCACCTGCGGATGCGTCCTTTATTTTTAACTTTTTGTGATCTATTGCTTCCATTGACTGGTTTTCAGCAGTAGATCCTTTATTTCGTTCATTTTTGCGACTGAGAGACTTGGCACTCCCCTAATTGTAGATTTCGTTACTGTGTTCACTGGTAGAGTATGTTTCCGGGTTGACGGTACACAAGTAATGGATAATGGAGTCATCGTTTGGGAAAATTGGTATGTCATGATTTTTCAGGTTCATCCCAGTCTATGAGGTCAGGAAAGATAAGTGGTAAAGAGTCATTGGGTGGGTCAAGTTCAGCTGCTGTAAGTGTCAGGATGGAGATATCATTGTGGTTGGTCAGGATATTAAATAAGTTAATGATTTTGTCAAGGTCTTCAATGGTATCATCTTCTGTGTAAACTTGATTGTAATGTTGTTGCTCATTTTCTTTGGCGTCATAGATATTCTGTAGACCAAATTCAAGTAGTCTAGGCTCTGTGCCTTGTTCTTCTTGTGAAATGGGTGTATGACTATCATTTTCAGTAATATCTTCAGTAACATTGGACCAGCTGCCCCATTCATATTCATTTGAATCAGTCTCAGAGGTATTATCCCAGATTCTGGTAGTGTTGTGGACTGGTATGTTGTAGGGTGAAAACATGTCTTTGATGATTGATACGAGTTTGATAGTTTTCTCTGATTCTATATAAAATCCTGCTTCTACTCTTTGCATTTGCTCATATATTGTCTCTCCTCAGGGAGTAATGATGTTATCAGGGAGTGATTCTTCTTTGTTTGAAATTGGTTCTTGAATATGATGTACTTCTGCACAAGGTGCTTCTGTCTTTTGATTGACTGATTTCTCTTGATGTTTCTTTTTTTCTTGGTATTCACGTTCCTTACGTATTGTTTCTGTTGATTCAAATAGTTCCTCCTACCATGAGTCCTCCTTGTATTTCTTCTTTGCCTTCCACTAAGGTTTTTAGTATTTGCTTGGTGTCTTCCTTGGTGGTAGAGTGTGTTTATAGCCCAATCCTGTTTTGCTTTTACAAAATTGTGAAGGAGGATCTAATGGTTTTGTGACGCCTTCCTGACGCTTGCCGATAGGTCCTTTGCCATTGTATCCCATTTGTTGCATGATCAAGTAGCCTTTTCCATACAGGTGTGTTGGTATAGCTACTTCCATAGTAGTCTCTCTGTCTTCTTTTTCATCCTTGTATAGCCAACTAAGGATGTTATTTTCCTCTGATTCATGTGCTAGTGTGCCTAGTTGGATAAATTTTCCATCAAACTTGGTGATGGGCTGCGTTGCTTGATGTGTTGATGTTGTAGGTAATCCATGAGATTTAGGTGTTGTTGGTAAGTTGGCTAAACACAAGGGTTCTAAAGAGTATTTTTGCATGCCTTGCTCTTTGATTTTCATTTTCTTCTTGAAATCCATAGATAGTGATTTAGACTTTCTTGTTGAAGATTTGGTGCTGAGGAACTTTGTTTTTCTCTATTATGTGGAACCAAGCTGTCTTGGGCTGCCCCCATAGAATTACAATGTTGAAAAGGGTTATGATCTGTTGATATAGAAATCTCATGTCCATTGTGGGGAACTTAACACATTGGTGATAAGTAGAAAGTATTGCTTGCATTTCATGTATCCAAGGTCAACCCAATAAGATATTATATGTGAGGTCTATGTATAAGACTTGGCACATAGTGTCCCTTTGTATTGGTCCTACTTGAATCAACAACATTAGTGTTCCTTTGGATGATCTTTCTTCATCATCATATGCTTTGATAGTGATCTTTTTGCGTGGATCAATAGATTGCTCAGAGAAGCCTAATGCACGGATAAGTTTCAAGGTACAGATATTGAGTCCAACTCCTCCATCTATTAATACTCTTTTGACTCGATGCATGTAGACTAAGACTTCAATGTGGAGTGGAGTATTGTGAGGATAGCTTAATGAGATATTATCATGCTCAGAAAAGGTAAGGTTATGAGGCCCTGTCATGTGAGCTACCATGGCTTGGAATTTGTCAGCATCCAGATCTTGAGGCACATTTGTCTCCAATAGTGCTTGTTCCAAGATGTCTTTGTGTTTTGGCGAAAGTTTTAGCAACTCTAGTATAGATATTTGAGCAGGAGTTTTGCGCAGTTGACTGACTAGATCATATTGAATTTTGGGTAGGGTGTTTGTTGTTGACGTATGTCCCTTCAAGACATATTTTTGAGCTCTGGTGGTTACATTGACGAATTCATGTTCACGCTTGTCTTTGATTGTAATGACATTTACTTGATTGTTCTCAGCTGATATATGATTGATGGTGTTATTGTATATGTGATTGATACGAGCTCCACATGTATCATTTGAGGTTGAAGCTCCATCCTTGTTGTAGTTTGGAAGAGGATTCTTAAAGGCACCATGGTCACCATTTATCTTGAGACCGTCAACTGTTAAATCGCCTCTATCAATCATGTCTTGAACAATGTTCTTCAGTCTCATGCAATCATTTGTTTGATGGCATTTGTTTCGATGAAAATCACAAAAGTGTGAGTCATTCCACTAGGGTGGTTTGATTTGTGGTTCAAAGTTGTTGATTGCTGGTAAGGAGATAATTTTGTTTATCAGGAGTTCTCTGAATGCTGACTCCAATGATTGCCCTAATGGTGTGTAGATGCATTTTGGAAAGTTGTTGGTGTTACCTCGTGAGTTTGTATTAGGTCCTCGATTGGTTTTATTGTCTTGGGTATTGTTGGTGTTGTTAAGATGATCTTGATTTTTATTTGGTGCATAAGTGTTAGTACCTTGGTTAGCACCCTTTTGATTTTTGGTAGCCTGAGGATTACCTGATAAAGCTAACATTGGTTGTTTGGACTTCGTACCATTAGGATTGTTTCCTCCTTCATTTCCAGTGTTTTTGTTTCGGGTCCAGAACCTGGATTTGTCTAAGTTGTTGTTGTTTTGGTTATTGTAATTAGAATTGGATGAATTTGTCCCTTCTTAAAAAAATTTCAATGTTCCCTTTTTGACACATGCCTCTTCTACTTGGATGTCATTTTCAATCAATTTAGCAAAAGATGGTATGCATTGGAGTTTGAGTATGTAACTTATCTCGCTATTTAAATTGTCGATGAAAATTTCCATCATTTCCTTCTCAGGCACATCTCGAGGATATCTTGAGACCATCTGTCACCAACGTTGAAGGAACACCATGAATGTTTCATTGTTCTTTTGTTTGGTATTGCAGACATCTAGCATGGTGATGGCATGTTGAATGTTGTAGGAATATTGAGATATGAATTTTTTGACTAACTCATCAAAGGATCTGACAGGAGGTGTGATTTTGGATAACCATTCCATTGTTTGTCCTCCCAAGCTTCTTGGGAATAATCTCATTAAATAAGTGTCATCATGGGCAAATTCTAGGCTCATGGTGCAGATTTCCTGGACATGATCGCGGGGATCACTTTTCCCATCATATTTGTCAAATTTGGGAATGTCTGAATTTGGGGGAAAGGGTACCATGTTTAAATTCCTGTCAAAAGGATAAGGACAAATTTCATTCAAGGAATACTGTACTGTTGATCCTTGTTGCATGTCTTGCATATGTTTTTGTAGCATTTGTATTTGTTGTGTAAGAGCAACCAAGGGTGCATTACTTTGCCGAGGGAAGAGTTCTTCTCTCACATTGTTTCTAGTTTGGAACGACGTGTGAAGCGGTATGTTTTGCTCGGGTAAATTCTGCTCAGGTAAGTTTTGCTCAGGTATGTTTTATTCAGGTGTGTTTTGTTCATGGTCATGTACTTCCTCCTCTCTTTTCCGTTCTTGATAAGCATAATGTTGAGACCTTGTTCTAAATATGTCAGTATCAAAGTCTTCAGGGAGTTTAACTCCTTTGCTTGTAAGCATGAGTAGGTATTTTTCTTTGTCATTTTCCATGAGTTTTTCCACAAGGTTTTGAAATGAAGCGCTTTCTTGACACTCTTGGAGAAGTTCCTCAGAAATTTATGTGTCTTCTAGATTTGGATATTTGAAAGGATTTGATAATATTCGACCCATGTTGGACTCTGGTTGTGTTTCGCTTTGTTTGTTTCGTTGAGAGCGAGTAACAACGGGCATCTAGTAGAAACTTTCTACGACAAAGGGAACAAACTCCTCTTTGATGTTTTGCTCAGGGGTTGGTGGTTCAAATCGAGGTATATTGTAAGTGATGTGCACTTCGGGGAAGAAAGCCGGATTGATCTTTCCTCCTTGATTTAGGCATTGACTGAATGCTGATTTTTGACAAAATGCTCTACTCTTCAATGGTTCCTTGTCAAATTCATTTGTTTTGTCTTGAAGATACAAGCGCATATGACAGAGGAATGTTTGATGAGATTTGAAGAGTTAGTGATTGATGTATAAAAATTTATTCCGTTTGGCAAGTTTCAGAGAACTGGGTTGTTATTTCCTCAACTTAGTGTTATGATAAATACTCTTTCTTCTCAGAATATGAGGATTAGTCATGCACAAGTTATCAATGGTTTCCTTTGATTTGTTTTGGATTCAAGATATCTAGTTTGGAAACTTAAGTTTTACTTTATCAAATGAAGATTTAGATGCCCCCTCACGACAAAGTGCGTCAAATGATATGGAATAAGAGCTTTCCCGATATGGAAACTTGATTTGACAACTTGGAGTTTAAAACAAGTATGTTTTGGATAAAAATCCATTTGATTGAAGGACCTTTTGATACGTGCGATGGTGTTTCCTTATTTTGATAGGAGAGATGTGCTTTATCTTTTAACTAATTTTTGGATTTGGACAACTTTGTTTTACAGAAAACTTTCTTTTTGGAGTAGTTTTGATACTTTGATTTTGATTTTCTGTTTGATGGAATTCAAGATGAGGAAAGAAGGCTTCCTAAACTATTTTTAGATTTTTCAAAAATAGCTTATGTTTTGCCCCTTGTTTTCTTAGTTTCTGCTATGCGCTAAGACAGAAACCCAATGCGCTACTAAATTTTCTCAATGCTCTAGAGAAAGGACTCCATGTGCTAAGCTGCCTCTGTGACGCGTTAACTGGATTTTTTGAGTTTGTTTTGCTTTGAAAGGTTTATGCACTAATATGGGCTTCTAATGCGCTAACTGTTGACTTCAACGCGCTAATGTTTGGTCTCAACGAGCTAAGTTGTTGCTTCCACGCGCTAGTCTATTCTCAAAATTTGTTAAGGTTAAAACTATTTATGTTTTGGACTGCTTATGCGCTAAATTTTAGAAGAAATGCGCTATGTTGAAGCTTGTCTGCTCTAAACTGTGGTTCCAAAGTGCTAAGATGTTGCTCTTACGCGCTAAACTGCCCTGATAGTTTTGACTTGGTAGTTTTTCTGTGATTTTGAACTTTGTTTTAATGATGATGGATGATTTTCTGAAATAAGAAATGAAAGTACAACACAAAAGAGATAACCATTTTGCCTAGTTTAAACAATGAGTGTATTTTCTGCGAGGATGTGTTCAAATCCCCAATGTTTCAACAGGTTTGGATACAGAAAATAGAAATCAAATAGACTCTTTATTCAAAGTTCATTGACAATACAATAGCTCACTAGTCTCGATACTCTGTCAGCTCAAACAACCTTGTCACCCCCTAGGGGGCACTCGTTTTTTTGCCTTTTGCCAGAAATTAACTCAAAGTGAATTGCTTCACAATTGAGTAGTTATCTTGGGAGATATATGGCGAGTAATCTTGGGGGTGGATTCTTCCCCACCCTTGCACTATGATATTGCAAATGTTTGGATACTAACTCAGCTCAAAGTTTCTAATGCTAAAGTTTGTAATCAAACTTCTTGTTCGATCGTCAGTGATAAACTCCCTCAGGAGGCTTCCCAACCTTTAGAATAAAGGCTTTATGTATCGTAAAGATATTGGGGGAAGGCTAATCGTTGTGCGTAACTGTTGAAAAGGACTTTCGTCACTTTCCACTTTTGATTATAGTGGGTTGGAACACTTGGCATCAAATCCGTTCCCGACTTAGGTCGTTCCCCTCACACCAGCCAAAAAATGGCTTTAAGAGTTTTTCAACTACTTAGGAGTGCAAGCCTGCTAAAGGTTTTAATGCATAAACATTGAAAGTGTAAGAGTGGTCTGGTGTTTTGATCACCCAGTTAAGGGGAGAGCATATTCCTTCTACTTTCGAATCAAAGCACACAAGTGTTATTTTTAACCTTTTATTGCAATGATTTGGTAAAATCTATATGGAGATGTTGCTCCACAAAAACATGGTGTTCATTTTATCCCATCAAATCAGTGATTATTTGAGCTAGTAAAGGAACTTGGTCAACAAAGCAAAATTTTGATCTTGGTGGTCAACAAAAGAAATCAACAAAAGGGGAAGAACTTCCCTCTTTAACTTGAAAACAAAATTTAGACAAATGTGGTTCTTTTACCTTGTAAAAATTGGAAGTTGATCTTTTAAAACACCAAAGGATGGTGAGGTTGTTTTTAAAGCTTTTTTCAAAATGAAAGATTGTCTTATTCTTTTTAATAACCCAAAAGGAAAGTTTTTCTCCTATGAAAGCAAGAAAGATTTTTGATTGTGGTTCTTTTTAAGTACCCAAATGAGATATGAGTTCAATTTTAGCTTTTAAACAAGAATTAAAAGACTTCAAACTTTTAACTAACTTAGCTAAGTTAGTAAAAAAAATCAAACTATTTTAAATCCTAACTTAAAAATAAAAATGGGCTCCCAAACCTGCAAGAAACTGTCAGAAATCCTGCAAAATAACAATTAAAGCCGTTAGAAAAACACTGGCTTTGTGGACTTTCACAAGTCTAATTATGATCTCGGTTACAAAGTAGCTTTTGTCTTTTGTTTGTGATGTGCTATAGAAAATACTGTATGCGCTACAAAATTACCCGGATGTGCTATCAGACAGACCTGACGCGTTGAGCTGTTTTCCAAATGCGCTATACTGTTAAGTTCCCGTGCCGAAACCTATAGGAAAAAATTAGGAATGTTATGCGCTAAGTGAGGGTCTCCACACGCTAGGATATGAGTCCCATGTGTCGAACAGTATACCAGATGCATTGGAATGTTAACCAAATGTGCTAAGAAATGTTCCCTATGCACCAATTCTTGTTTCCCGCGTACCTGCAAAAGTGGTCAGATTCAAAAACTGATTTGATTAATGGGATTATGCCGCACGGTGGGCGCTAGAAATGTATGCGGGAAAATCGGTTTGATGAAATCCAAAATGTGGAAATATTTCAAGGACTTGCCCACACACCCATGGGACTCTTGGTGCAAGTTATGGAGCCATGAGGAATGGCTCAACTTCCCAAGGAGTGTTCCATGGTTCTCTATCTCACAAGGTCCCTCAAGCCAATGCCTTTGCTCTCAGATCACTGAGCAAAGTGACTTAGGGATGACGAATGCAAGAATGAGGGATGCATTGATTGAACTTAGTATGAATGCATCCTATTTATGCATGATTCTTGTAAATGAACTAAACTAGATGATAAGATGACAAGGTTAGTAAAAATACTATCCTAACATGATATACTAGTTATGTAATTTAAGCTAATGATAATAGAAATACTCTAAAATGCTTATTAGATTAATTTCTATTGCAAAGAGAGGCTAAATGCTTTAAAATTAAGTATAAGTATGATGCTAAAGACTTGGATGATAGAAATGGAGGAATGAGGGCTCTATTTATAGAAGAAACGGGGCAATGGATAGTCAGGATTGAAGGTTCTAATCAAGGGTCAGGATTGAAAGTTATTGTAAACGTATAAAAATGACCATATTCCTAAATGAATATTTTATGTTCATTTCTCTATTTAAATAAATTACCCGCATTCTTCTATTTAAAATAAGTAAATTACTCAATTTATTTAAATTAAATTCACTGTACCATTTAATGAATAAATCATTTTATTCAATTAAATCCCCCCTATCCACTTTTAATTAAATTCAAATTTAATTAAATAGTTATCCTAAATTGAATAAATCTAATTTATTTAATTTCCCCAAATAACAACCAAATTGAATTAAATTAACTTTATTTCAATTAAATCTTATTATCCCTCCATCCACTTGCATTTTCCTACATCTCCCACTTGCTTCCTAAACCTATTTCTAATCCCTTCTAGACTCTTCTAATTGCTTCTAATTAGCCTAACCCATCTTCTAAACTTTGTCACATCCCTAAGCAAAGGGTAGTCACTTCTCAAACCCTTAAAGTCTTTGATAACCATTAAAGGCTTCAAAACTTCAACCACTTAATATCCCCAAAGTCTCCCAAACCATTAATGGTTAATTCAACCCTCTTACATGGTTAGAGACTTTTTGCCTAACTTAACCTTCATCCAACCCAAGGGTCTCTTCAAGCCTTTAATGCTTTGACCATGATTATCTCTTAATCATTTGCACAAGGGTTTATCCTTGGATTAACTCTTAATCCAATGGGTAAGCCTAACTTAAGCTTAACCCTTACCCTCTAGATAACCATAAGGTCTTCTCAGGCATTTAATGCCTCCAACCCCTTCTCTCAACCCAACCCTATGTTGACACTTGTCACCATTTCATTGGTGCAAATTGCAAACATGGATCCCCAACTTTCAAACTCAACCCTTGATCAACTCTTTCAATCCTGACCATCCATTGCCCTATTTTTGCTATAAATAGAGCTCTCATTCCTCCATTTATAGAGGTCAATCCAAGTCTTTAGTATAATACTTATGCTCAAATACATTCAAACTTTCATATATCATTTTTATATTCACCATTTTAGCCTCTTTTAAATCAGGAATTAGTCTAAATATGCATGTTTAGAATACTTTCTATTATCATTAGCTTAAATCATTGAACTAATATAGTATGCTAGGATAGTATTCATACTAACCTTGTCATCTTATAAATCTAGTTTATTGCATTTGTAGAATCATGCATAGTTTAGGATGCATTTCATTCTAAAATCTATCAAAGCATCCCTCGTTCTTACATTTGCCATCCCTAAACCATTTTGCTCAGTGATCTGAGAGCAAAAACATTGGTTTGAGGGACATTGTAAGATAGAGAACCATGGGACCCACCTTGGGAAGCTGAGTGATACTTCATTACTCCATAGCTTGGACCAAGAAGTCCTGTGTGTGTGTGTGGACAAGTCTTTTGGAATATTTTCATATATTGAATTCTATCGACCCGCTTTTCCCACATACATTTCTGGCGCCCACCGTGGGGCCCGACCCCATATGTCAAATCATTTTTTGAAATTAATCACTTTTGCAGGTCCGCGGGAAACAAGAATCAGTGCGTGGGAAACATCTCCTAGCGCATCCGGTTAACAGTCTAGCGCATCCTACTTACTGTTTAGCGTGTGGGGTCTATACTATAGCGCGTGAAGTCCTTTCTTTAGCGCATGACTTCCACTAATATTTTCCTATAGGTATCAACGCGAGAGAAAAACAGAGCAGCGCTTTCAGTGCACATAGTAGCGCATCCCGAAAATAGTGTAGCGCATTGAAACCTTCTTTTAGCACATCGAGGTTATATTGTAGTGCATACAGTTTGTTCTATAGCGCATCACAAACTGAAACAACAAAAAAAATAAAAATAAAAAATAAAAAATAAAAAATAAAAAATAAAAAATGTAACCGAAAGTTAAAAATTTAGGCTTGTGTAAGCCCACACTAACATTTGATCACTGATTGTGTGTAGGTTCTAATATTTTTTGTGCAGGGGAAGGAGTTAGTTTAGAGGCTTTACGTTTCTTTTTTTTACTTTCGTTCAACAAAAGTTGGTTAAAAAGAACTCACTCTCCTTTTTTGCAAAAGTTAAAATAAACCTCATCATTTCATTTGGATGCATAAAATAAACTTCATGCCTTCTTTTTTGGTGTTTTAAAAGAAAATTCATCTTTCTTTATTGCATGGTAAAAAGAACAACAAAGCAAACCTTTCATTCCTGTAAGTTAGGAAAAACACTTCATTTTGGAAGCTCTAAAAAGAACAGGCAAATTTACTTTCTGCAAAGCTTAAAACAAACCTCACCTTCCTTTGGTGTCTAAAAGGATCCATCTTATTTTGCAAAGGAAAAAGAATCTCATCTTTATTTTGTGCAAGGCAAAGAGGGAAAGTTTTCCCTATCGACTTTAATTTTGTTGACCAAACATCACGATTTACTTTGTTGACCAGGCTTGTTTTACAAAAGTTTTGGAAATACACACTTTGCTATGAAAGGTTAAAAAGAACATCATGCTTGTTGGAGCAACATCTCCAAATAGAAGTTAGCAAATCATTGTCTTGAAGGCTAAAAAGAACAACTTGATTGCCTTGTCTCGAAAGTGGAAGGTATATGCTCTCCCCATAACTGGGTGACCAAAAAGACAAACCACTCTTAAGCTTTCTATACTTCAAGCATTTACATCCTTTAGCAGGCCTGCCTTCCCGAGGGGTTGAAAAACTCTTAAAGCCATTCTTTGGCCGATGTGAAGGGAACGACTTAAGTGGGGAATGGCTTTGACGCCAAGAATTCCAACCCACTATAATCAAATGTGGAAAGTGACGAAAGTCCTTTTCAACGGTTGCGCGCAACGATTAGCCTTCCCCCAGTATCCTTGAGATACGTAAAACCTTTGTTCTAAAGGTTGGGAAGCCTCCTGAGGGAGTTTATCACTGACGGCCGAACGGGAAGCCTGATTATGAACCATAGAAATTGAAGCTTTGAACCGAGTCAGTAACCAGACATTTATAACATCATAGTGCAAGGGTGGGGAAGAATCCGCCCCCAAGATTACTCACCATATATCTCCCAAGATAACTACTCAACTGTGAAGCGATTCACTTTGAGTTAATTTCTGGCAAAAGGCAAAAAAATGGGCGCCCTCTAGGGGGTGACACGGCTGTTTGAGCTGACGGAGTATCGAAACTAGTGGGCTATGATGTTATTTATGACATTTGACTAAAGAGTCTTTCTGAAGTGTATTATTTGTATCCAAACCTGTTAAAACATCGGGGATTTGAACACATCCTCAGAGAACATACACTTTTTGTTAGATTAGGCAAAATGGTTGTACTTTTTGCGCCGTGCTTGCATTTACTACTTCAGAAAATCATCCATCAAACTTGAAAAATTCACAACAAAAATTCAAAATTTACAAAAAACCAAACCAAAGGAAAAATCAGGGCAGTTTAGTGCATAAGAGCAACTTCTTAGCGCGTGAGGTACTTCTGTTAGCGCATCTAACCATCAAGTTAGCGCATCGGTTCCAAACAGTAGCATTTTATCCCAAGTCAAACCAGTGTTAAAACATTTAGCGCATCAGAGAAACAGTCTAGCGCGTGGAAGCATCAGCTTAGCGCGTGAAAACCAAACATTAGCACATCAGGTTCAAAAGTTAGCGCGTTACAGACCCAGGGTAGTGCATAACTTTTTAGACATAGAAATAATTTTTTTGAACAGTCAAAACTTTAGCGCGTGTCTGGGGGCAGCCTAGCGCGTGTGGTCATTATTTTAGCACGTGGAGTAAATTTGGTAGTGCATATAGTCTCTGTTTTAGCGCGTGACCAAAAATCAAAAAGGCAGGGGGCAAAATAGTAAGGAATTCTAAAAATTTTGAAAACATTTTCAAAAGCCTCTCATTATCAACAACATTTTTCATCAAAACAGAGTGACAAAAACAAACCGTTAAAAACTATTTCTTGAGCTAAATTTGTGTCAAAACAAACGTAAAAAATCCTAAACTAATCGCACGATAAAACATGTCTATCTTATCATAATCCGGAAACCTCATCATCAGTATCAACAAAATCCTTTACCATCTTATGGATTTCATCTCAAAAACACTTGTTTAAAATTTTTAAGTTGTCAAATCAAGTCTCCATATCGGGAGGCTTTTTATCCATATCATTTGACACGCTTTGTCGTGAAGGGGCATCTAAACCTTCACTTTGATAGAGTAAGATTTGAAATTTTCCAAACAAGATCAACTGAATCCAAACAAATCAAAGGAAACCATTGATCGCTCATGCATGACTAATCCCCATATTCTGAGAAGAAAGAACCTTTATCGTAACATCACATTGAAGAAACAACAACCTAGTTTTTCCAAATTCATCAAGAGAAATAAGTTTTTATACATCAATCGTCAACTCTTCAAATCTCATCGGGTATTCCTTCATCACGTCAAATGGTATATCCAAAACACATCCAACGAATTTGACAAAGAACCCTTAAAAACAAGAGCCTACTGTCAAAAGTCTGCTTTTAATCAAATCATAAACCACGGAGGAAAAATCAATCCAACATTCTTACCCGACGAGTGTATCACTTATAACACATCTCGACCAGAACCACCCACTCCCAAGCAACACATCGAAGAGGATTTTGTCCCCTTCATCATTGAAAGTTTCTACTAAAAATGCCTGTTACTCACTCTCAAAGAAACCAACAAAGAGAGACACACGTAGAGTCTAGTATGAATCGAAGATTGTCAAATCCTTTTGAAGTTACACACTTAGAAGAGACTGAAATTTCTGAAGCGCTTCTTTAGGAATGTCAGGAAAACCCTTCATTCCAAAAACTTGTCGAAAGGATCATGGAAAATGACAAAGAAAATTATCTGCTCATGCTCACAAGTAAAGGTGTTAAACTTCCCGAATATTTAGACACAAACATCTTTAAAACTAGATCTCGACAATATGCATATCAAGAACAACAAAGAGAAGAAGAAACTCGTAACTTTGAACAACACATATCTGAGCAACATATTCCAGAACAACGTATACCAGAAATGTGTATACCTGAGCTAGAAACTCCAGAGCAAAATATACCATTTAACACACCTTTTCAGCTGAGAACTAATACAAGGGAAGAACTTTTCCCTCGACAAGATAATGCGCCTTCGGTTGCTCTTACTCAACAAATGCAAATGTTACAAAGGCAAATACAGGATATGCAACAAGGGACAACAGTGCGGTACTCTTTAAACGAAATATGACCTTATCCTTTCGACAGAAGATTGAACATGGTGCCTTTTCCTCCAAACTTAGATGTTCCCAAATTTGATAAATACGATGGAAAAAGTGATCCCCGAGATCATGTTTGAGAATTTTGCACAATGAGTCTTGAATTTGCTCATGATGACACCTATCTGATGAGGTTATTCCCAAGAAGCCTGGGAGGGCAAACAATGGAATGGTTATCCAAAATTACGCCACCTGTTAGATCATTTGATGAATTGGTTAACAAATTCATAACCCAATATTCCTATAACATCCAACACGCCATAACCATGCTAGGTGTCTACAACACCAAACAAAAGAACAATGAAACATTTATGATATTCCTTCAACGCTGGCGACGTATGGTATCACGATATCCTCGAGATATTCCTGAAAAGGAAAAAATGGAAATCTTCATCGACAACTTGAATGGTGAAATGAGTTACAGGCTAAAACTTCAATGCATACCATCTTTCGCTAAATTGATTGAAAATGGCATTCAAGTAGAGGAAGCATGTGTCAAAAAGGGAACACTCAAATTCTACAAGGAAGGAACAAACTCATCAAACTACAATAACCAGAACAACACCAACCTCGACAAATCTCAATTTTGGACTCGAAACAAAAACGAAGGCAACAATGAATCACATGATCCTAAATCTAAGCAATCAGTGCTTGCATTATCTGGAAATCCTCAAAATACAAAAAATCCTAAAAATGCTAATCCAAATGCTAACACATATGCACCAAACACCGATCCAGGACAACTCAACACAAACAACACCAACGATAGTCAAAACAAAAACATGAATCCAGGACCTAACAACAATTCACGCAACAACACGAACAATTTCCAAAAGCGTATCTTCACACCACTGGGGCAATCACTAGAATTAGCATTCAGAGAACTTTTGGCAAACAAGATTCTTTCTTTGCCTCCAATCAGCAACTATGAACCCCAAATCAAACCACCTTGGTGGAATGATTCACACTATTGTGATTTCCATCGTAACAAGGGTCATCGAACGAACGATTGCATGAGATTGAAACACATGGTGCAGGACATGATTGATCGAGGTGACTTAACAGTAGATGGTCTCAAAACAAATGGTGATCACCGAGCCTTTAAAAATCCACTCACAAATTACAACAAGGATGGAGCTTCAACCTCAAATGATACACGCGGAACTCGTATCAACCATATCTACAACAACACCATAAACCACATATCAGCTGAAGATCATCAAGTAAATGTCATCACCATCCGAGATCGGCGTGATCATGAATCTGTCAATGTAACAACCCGAACTCAGAAATATGTCTTGAAAGGACATACTGCACCTACAACTACTACACCAAAAATCCAATATGACTTGGTTAGCCAACTACGCAAAACTCCAGCTCAGATATCTATACTAGAATTGCTGAAACTATCACCGAAGCACAAAGACATATTGGAACAAGCACTATTGGAAACCAATGTACCTCAAAGTCTGGATATAGACAGATTTCAAGCCATGGTCGCCCATATTACTGGACCTCATAACCTCACCTTCTCAGAGCATGACAATACTTCCTTAAGCCATCCACATAATACTCCTCTCCTCATCGAAGTCATTGTTTGCAAACACCGAGTAAAAAGAGTCTTAATAGATGGAGGAGTCGGACTTAATATATGTACTTTAAAGCTTATCCGTGCATTAGGCTTCTCAGAAGAGTCTATTGATCCCTACAAGAGGATTACCATAAAGGCATATGATGATGAGGAAAGATCCTTTAAAGGAATTGTGATATTACCCATTCAAGTAGGACCAGTGCAAAAGGATACTATATGTCAGGTCTTAGACATAGATCTCACCTACAATATTTTGTTAGGGCGACCTTGGATACATGAAATGCAAGCAGTACCTTCTACGTATCACCAGTGTGTCAAATTTTCGTATGATGGACAAGAAATCTCCATATCTGCTGATCACAATCCATTTCAACATTGTAACGCAATGGGGGCAGCCCAAGACAGTTTGGTTCCTCATAATAGAGAAAAGCAACAATCTTTAACATTAGATCTACAAACAACAAAGCCCAACTCCTTATTTGGAGATTTCAAGCAAAAAATGCAAATCAAAGACCAAGGTATGGGAGAATACTCTTTGGAGCCTTTATGTTTGGCCAAATTACCAACATCACCTAGATCTCATGGATTGCCTACTACATCAACACATCTGGCCACTCAGCCCATCACCAAATTTGATGGTACCTTCATCCAATTGGGCACTCTAGCGCATGAATCAGAAGACAAGGATGTTCTTAGCTGGTTATACAAAGATGAGGAAAAAGATACTAGAGCAGCTGCTCTAGACATTGTTCTACCAACACACCTGTATGGAAAAGGATACTTAATCATGCAGCAAATGGGATATGACGGTAAAGGACCTATTGGGAAACGCAAAGGAGGAGTCACTGAACCTATAGATCTTCCTTCACAGCCTAGTAGAAACAAAGCGGGATTGGGTTGTGAGCTCACTTTCCTATTAAAATGGCCGCCCCGCATAACTACAAAACCTCAATGGAAAGTAAAGAAGAAGTACAAAGAAGAATACTGGCAGGAAGCACTCTTTGAATCAACAGAAACAATCCGCAAGGCAAGAGAACGTCAAGATCAGAAGTTACATCAGGGAAAGCTTCTAAGCCACAAGAAGGCCATATCTCTAGCAGTAGCTCATATTCCAACACCAATATCTCAAGAACAAATAATATCATCTCCAGATACCATTATTCCTTCCCGAGGAAGCACAGTCTATGAACAAATACAGAAAGTAGAAGCCGGATCTGACACAAAATCAACAAAAACTATCAAAATGGTATCCATCATCAAAGATTTGTTTTCACCATACAACATACCAGTTTACAACACTGATAGAATCTGGGATGAGGCCTCAGAGACTAATTCAAATGAATATGAATGGGGTACCTGCTCCAATGCTACTACAGATATCCCTGATGATACTGATTCCATATCCCTTTCTCAAGAAGAACATAATGCAGAAGATAAACCTCTTGAATTTGGACCACAAAATATCTATGTTGCCAAGGAAAGCGAACAAAAACATTATGAACAAGCCTATATGGAAGATAATACCATCGAAGACCTCGACGAAATCCTGGACTCTTTTGCAACCAAGAACAATCACAATGAAACCTCTGTCTTAACACTTACAGTAGCAGACCTTGATCCACCTAACGATTCCTTACCGCTTGTCTTTCTTGACCTCATCGACTGGGATGAACCTGAAATCCATGATATACCAATTTTCCCAGATGATGGATCTATTATCCATTACCTATGTACCATAAATCCGGAAACAGGCTCTACCAGTGAATAAAGTAACGATGTCTACCAATCAGGGAGTGCCAAGTCTCTCAGCCGCAAAAATAAATCACAAGAAAGATCTGATGCTGAAAACCAGTCAATGGTAGCTCTAGATCACAAAAAAGTAAAAATAAAGGACGCATTTGAGGGTGAAAACCTTTTTAAGGCACCTAACGATGGGAGCCTTGACACTCTTCCTGAGCACTTTCATGAGCGATCACCCATATTGATTGAGCCCACTCAATCAATCAACATTGGTACCACAGAAGCAGTCAGAAACATACACCTTGCAGAATCTCTGATAGAGGAAGAAAGATCAACATTCATCATTTTCTTTAAAGAACAACAAATTAATTTTGCTTGGTCATATGCTGATATGCCCGGAGTGGATCCACACTTAATCATGCATCACTTGTCCATCTCTTCAGGAGTTAAACCAGTCAAGCAAAAGCTACGAAAGATGAATCCACAGGTGGCACTCATGGTCAAAACTGAACTAAAGAAACTATTAAATGTCGGATTCATCCGACCCATTGACTATGCAGAATGGATTTCCAACATCGTTCCGGTATCAAAACCAAATGGTAGTATCAGAATATGCACTGACTTCAGAGACGTCAACAAAGCTTGTCCAAAAGACGACTTTCCTCTGCCCAGTATCGACATAATTGTCGATCTCACAGCAGGCCATGCAATGCTCTCACTAATGGATGGTTTCTTAGGCTATAATCAAATCAAGATAGCCCCAGAAGATCAAGATAAAATCGTGTTCACCTGTCCTTGGGGAACGTACTGTTGGAATGTTATACCTTTTAGCTTAAAGAATGCAGGGCCACTTATCGAAGAGCAATGACAACAATATTCCATGACATGATGCACACATTTATAGAAGACTATGTGGATGATTTACTAGCTAAATCCTTCACCAGAGCAGAACATCTCAGCATCCTAACAAAGATCTTTGATCGATTGGAGAAATTCCAAGTCAGGCTCAACCCTAAGAAGTGTGTCTTCGGGGTTACATCAGGCAAGTTACGAGGCTACATAGTCTCAGCTAAAGGTATCGAAGTAGATCCAGCAAAGGTACAAGCCATTATGAACATGCCACCACCAAAGAATATCAATCAACTCAGATCTCTACAAGGATGACTTCAATCAATCAGGCGATTCATCACTCAACTAGCAGATAAAAGTCTACCATTTAACCATTTACTACACAAAAATGTCCCATTCAGATGAGAGACCAAGTGTGTAGAATCTTTTTACCAAATCAAACAGTACCTGATGAATCCACCAGTTCTATTACCACCAGTTGCAGGAAAGCCTCTTATCCTATATATCTCCACAACAGATATATCGCTGGGGGAACTATTGGCACAAGAAGATCAACAAGGAAAGGAATGGGCCATATATTATATTAGTAGGACATTGAATGGCTATGAACTCAACTATACATTCATTGAAAAGGCTTGTCTAACAGTGGTCTTCACATCGTAGAAGTTCCGACATTATATGCTAGCACACACCATTAGGCTAGTCACAAAAATTGATCCTCTCAAATATCTACTCAGCAAGGCAGCTCTTACAGGCCGATTAGATAAATGGGTCATGATTCTTAGTGAATTTGACATTCAATACACGGAAAGATGAGCCATCAAAGGACAAGCAATTGCAGATCAGCTGGCTGAAGCACCGCTACCAGGAAAACATACCATGGAGATTGAATTTCCCGACAGGGATGTTCTTGCTCTTTCTACCAAACAATGGACCCTATACTTTGACGGATCCTATACACAACATGGTTCAGGTGCTGGCATTCTATTCATCACTTCTGAAGGACACACTATACCAAGATCATATAGGCTTATGTTCCCATGCACAAATAATGTGGCTGAATATGAGGCATTGGTTATAGGCATCAAAATGGCCGTAGAATGGAAAATCACAGAGTTAAAAGTCTATGGAGACTCACAACTCATCGTCAATCAAATCAACAACAACTATCAGACAAAGGATGACAAGCTGCTACCCTACAAGCGAATGGTGGATGACTTCAAACAGTATTTTGTGCACATCACCTTCGAGCAAATACCAAGATTGAACAACAAAGAAGCCGATGCAATGGCTACTATCGCTTCATTACTACAAATTCCAGAGCAACAGAGTCGTTACGAGTTCCTGGTAGAGCAACTGTTCTCCCCCACCTATGACCACTTTGAATCCCATGTTATCTATGCCTTGACTGGTTCAGATTCTCCGTTATATGGACCAATATACAACTACCTCAAGCACAATATCTTACCAATTGACCAATCCCATAACTAAGAATGTAACTTTATCCGACAAGCTGCCCGTTACACCCTTACTGCTGATACCTTGTATCGTCGAGGTCTAGATGGTACTCTTCTTCGTTGCCTTGATCGTAATGATTCTGATTCCGCTTTACACGAGCTTCACGAAGGTATTTGTGGCACACATTCAAGTGGTACTACTCTTGCTAAAAAGCTTCTAAGGATGGGATACTACTGGCCTACAATGGAGAAAGACTCATACCACTTCGCCAAGAAATGTCCTAAATGCCAGATCCATGGTAATCTGATACATGCACCAGCACAGGAACTGCAGCCATTTACAACATCCTGGCCCTTTTGTCAGTGGGGACTAGACTTAGTTGGCAAAATTCATCCTTCATCTTCAAATGGACACAAGTTTATTATAACAGCAACATAATACTTTACCAAATGGATTGAAGCAGTTCCCATGACCACAGTGACTGGGAAACAAATTGCCTCTTTTATCCTAAATTATCTGATTTGCAGATATGGTATTCCAAGTTCAATCATCACAGATAATGGACGGCCTTTCAAAAACCAAGATGTACAAGAACTATGTGAAAAATTCAAAATCCAACATCGGTTCTCTACACCATACTACCCACAAGGAAATGGTCAAGCAGAGGCATCAAACAAGACAATCTTGAAAATCCTAAAGAAAACAGTGAATGATGCAGGCAAAGATTGGCACGTCCAACTCAATCTAGCACTTTGGGCATACAGAACCAGCATCTACACACCTACAGGAGCAACACCATACTCATTGGTATATGGGTCAGAAGCCATTTTGCCCCTGGAAGTAGAAATCCCATCTCTCAGAGTCTCTTTGAAAGGTTTAATCCCAGATGAAGAGTATCGAGTTAACCGACTGCAAGAACTTGAACTATTAGATGGAAGACATCAGCATGCTTACACTCATCTCAAAGCATATCAACAACGCATGTGCAGGAGCTACAATCACAAGGTCATCCCTCGCAACTTCAAAGTTGGTGACCTAGTCCTCAAAGAAAATCCAAGAAATCAGCAAGATTGAGAAAAGAAAGGGAAATTTGAACCTAACTGGTTGGGTCCCTATGTCATCATATCAGTCTATGGATCAGGTGCCTATTAGCTAACAACTTCAGAAGGAGATGGGCTCGATGAACCAACTAACAACATCCATCTGAAGAAGTACTACACTTAAGTAGCCTAGTGCACGAAAAAAGCCAAAACCAACAAAAAAATCAAAAAATCCAGAAAAAGCAAAAACATAAAGTACAATAAAAACAAATGGTGAAAACCTGGTAAATAGGCGCTCTTGTGAAAGAACAACTCCTCTATCTATCTATATACCATTTTATCTGTATCCCTAACAACACCATCGGCCATCGCCCGACACTTAGCACATATCCATTCAGAACATACTTAGCGTAGTCACTATCCTGGGTTATCCATATATATCCTCTTACCACATTCCACCATGGCTTGGAAATCACTGTACATAATCATATCAAGAGGCACACTCAGCTAGGGGCATTAAAATCATCTAAAACTTGCAAACATTCAAGACATCAAAACTATTTGCAAAATCCAGAAGCATGACATCCAACAACCACAACTACGCTTCATCGCAAAAACAAAAACAAAACAATTCAAGAAATACCAAGGATGGATGATTTTTTGAAGTACTAAATGTTGCATTATCGCATAAAAATCTTGACTATTTTTGCATTTTTGAAACTTTTTCAATTATTGGATTCTCTTCCTTATCTCACTAAATGCTTCAAAGCTAGAGATCATGGGGAACTTCCAATATTTTCTTAGTCTTCTGTCTAGGAAGCGATCACTTGTACTGTGTGAATACTTGCCTCAAGACGTGATACATCGAATATCACTGAAGGCCTGATTCCACTTCACGCATACAAATGATTTAATCTTGTCTGTTTACGCAATACGCAGTCAGGTCGTCCTGGTTCAATTATACATTGACGCTTGTGCTATCTTGCAAAATCAAAAATCATGTAAATTTTTCTCAGGTCATTATGGTTCAATTATACCATTATGCTTGTATAAATTTTCAACATATCCCAAAATCAAATCAATGCTCAATGATGATACCTACAAAGAAAGCAAACACCATATGGCTATATCGGATGGCAAATACAGAATGAGGATGCTACCAAAAACAATTAATTGCATATCATTTTAACATAGTTGCATATCATTTTACATTTAGTTACATCTCATTATCATACATCTCATTTTCAAGATACATCTCACAAACATATTAAAAAGCATACATCTTGCATCATACATTATATCATATATTTAAGCATTGCATCATCATAAAGTAAAGAAATAACCCACATAACATGCATCCATATAAACACACCACATGATCAAAGAAAATGGTGCCGTATATATATATATATATATATATATATATATATATATATATATATATATATATATATCTCAAAAATGATCAAAATGCACAACATATATCATCACTGTGTCCAGTACAAAGAATACAATGATAAAAAATACAACAGAGACCACGTCTCTCAAGTATGACTATCCCCTGACGGAGATGGTCTGGCTCCAGATGTCCCCACTCCTGGAGCTCCAGGGGGATCCTGTCTCGGTGGCCTTGTCACCCCTCGGCTCTCAGACCGCGACCCAGTATCTCGAAATCGACTAGATCTCGACTGTATAAAGCTCTGTACTCGATGATCCCTGGGTACCGCAGCCTCATAATGTCACCAGTAGTACTCCGCCTCCTGAGCTTTCAATGCTAGCTCTCTTAGGGTGTCTCTCATCGGACCACCCACCGCTGCTCTCTGCACACTGGCTGTAAGCTCCTCCGCTCGCCCTTTCCGCTCTATCTCTATATCCCGCTCAGTGGTCAACTGCGCAATCTACCGCTGATATGTCAAAACCTGTGCCTGCAGTTGCTGTACAGTCACCTGCAGGGTCCGAATCTGAGCATCCTCAACCTGAGTAGGAACCCGAACCCGTAGTGGTACCTGTGCAGGGGCAACCCCTCTCACTCTGCCTATCCTCAGTGCTGGAGGTGGGAGCACATCCATCCTCCTCCTCTGTGCTGGTCGCGTCGCCTCATCAGTACCCCCCACTGCAGCTAGCACCTCCCCCACCCTCCCCTCTCCACCGGCTCCAATAGCCAATCCGCATCTCCCCCTGTCTATCACCCCCTGTCTAACTGCTCTCTCCACACCTCTATCTCCTCTCCTCCCTCTATCTCCCCATCTCCCTCTGACTCCTCTCCCTTGTCCTCCTCCTCCATCATCTCCATCATCCTCATCATCTCCCTCTCCCTCCTCATCATCATCATTGAATGATGGCCGCATCTCCTCAGGGTCAGATATCCTGGCCACCGCCCGCGCAGCAAACAATCTCGCGAACTTGTCAGTCATGCTCACATCCAGAATCTCCGGGGCATAATCCCATTTCTGGCCCACCAACCCGACAAACTCCTCCACCGCCACTGCACTATCAATGGTCGGGCCCTAATTGGCTACATCCTACCTCTGTCGTGCATATAGGCAAGCTCCCTGAGGTATACCCTGCTGATGACCAAACCGTCTCAAAACTCTGGTCACCACAAACCTCTCTATCACAAATGGGGTCCTCACAATCAGGTATCTCGTCATGAAAACATAGGGTATCTCCAGCCCCGCACCCTGTATACAATCGCCATGTGACCGTATCGATATCATCCAGTACTCTCCTCCAATGCTCTAGTTTGCCCAGCTTCCACTGGACAACTAGACCCCTATATCCGTAAGCATATGTGCATCCCACGGGCCTATCTCTGTCTGCTAATGGCCTCGCCGCTGGAATGTGCTCCCAACACCATACCTGTAATAGTGTCACGCCAGCTGACAAACTGCCATACCCAAGGTATACCACCTCATGCAGGCCCCTGTACAGATGGGCCAGCATAGCTGATCCCCATGAAAACCTCCGACCTTGTGTAACCATCTCTTCTAATACCAGCCCCCATCCCACAAAGAATCCCTTTGACCTGCGATCAGGACAAAGGAATCCACCAATAAACCCTGCCAGTACTGAGGGAAGGGGTGCATAATCCAGATCTAAGAACTCTTGCCATGTGATCTCATATCCGCAGACTGTCTCATCGTGAAAAATGCGACGAAGTGCCTCTGTACCACCCTCCTCTGACTGCTCATATGGTAGTAGTGCACCTACTACGGGAATGCGCAGGATCCTGTAACAGTCCTCTGGTGTGACTGTCATCTCTCCGGTGGCAAAATGAAAGGTGTTCGTGTCACTGTGCCACCTCTCTGCAAGTGTTGTCAGTAGCCCCTGGTTCACAGTGAACCGAGGCATATCCAAAAGGGATGTCAAACTGCATCTCTCAATAATATCAAGGTCAACCTGGGTCAACCGTGGTATCAATGTCCACGGCCTCGGAAATCGCTCTCGCGACTGAACCACACCCAATTGCTCCTGTCAACAAGCAAAACAAATCCAATATCAGTTTCCACATCAAACCAAAGATATCAAAATCAAACTCACATCAACAACATGAAACAGTTTTCTCATCTACATCAAGTTCAAAATCCTATCATTTCATATCAACTTGTAACACAACTCAAGTTATCAAAAACCATATCAAAACTTGTAACACAACTCAAGTCTCCAAAACACATAAAATTGTAAAACAACTCAAGTTTTCCACCCATATCAGCTTGTAAAACAACTCAAGTTTCCAACCCATATCAGCTTGTAACACAAATCAGGCTTCACACATTGAACTTGAAACAAAGTGCACAAATAAATCATCTTTTGATCAACACAACACATTGATATCTATGCATAACTTGACATATCGCAAATCAAAACAAGTTATATCGACACTCATATTGGACGAATCCATAAAAACCAAGACAGCAAGACACAACAATTTCACAAATCAACTCATCTCGCAAAATTTTTCTCGCATGCACTAAAACAGATTCTCACTGCATTAAAATCCATCCACGCGCTAGGTTGTTTTACCTACGCGCTAATGTAATTACCCTATGCGGTAGACTGACTCTACGCGCTAATCTTTTGCCCCCATGCACCATCCAACCTGCCCTATGCGCTAAAACCTATCTATGCGCTAACCTATACCTCGCTGACGCTACCTGTACTAACCTATGTGCTAGGTCTACCCTACGCGCTAAAACCCCTTACCCATGCGAACCCCTATGACCCCTATGCGCTAGGTCTACCCTACGCGCTACCCTATTTTGTTTCGGACGCAGCCCTAAAAATTAGCTTGATGCGCTACTAAAATTTTTGTATGCGCTACTTTATGACTTTGACGTGCTTAAACGCTAAAATCGAATTTCAAAAATAAAAAAATGACCAAAAACGGCCAAATCAAAAATCAAAACAGGGTCAGAAGTGTTGACTTACTGGTGGTCCATACGCTGCAGGTCTCCGGTACCTCTGAACGCGCTCAAAACGATGTCTGGAATACGAAATAGGCATTTTGACTTCAGACCAAATTCTCTTTCTTCAAAGTCAATAAGGCACAAATGAATCAAATCAAAACACTTTCCCCCTTTTATAGGAGGAAAATAAAATTAGGGTTAGCCAAACGGACATGTAATATGGTCGCGGTCTCCCCTATACCCTACACAATGTAAATTATCGGGAGATGAATCAATTCAAACATTTCCACTAGACAAAATCATACACATCACACACAACTCATCAAATCCAATCAAAAATTTCAACATATTGATTTATCTCCCGAGGGGGCATCACACATCAAATCAAATCTGGGGCACGACTTGTAAATCAAAAAGAGCGACACAAAAATTGCATTTGATCATAAATCACGATAACACATCATTTTCTTTGAAATAACATGTGCACACACGTCACTTCAAAGAGGGGTAAAATGTAGATGTATAAAAATGACCATATTCCTAAATGAATATTTTATGTTCATTTCTCTATTTAATTAAATTACCTGCATTCTTCTGTTTAAAATAAGTAAATTACTCAATTTATTTAAATTAAATTCACTGTACCATTTAATGAATAAATCATTTTATTCAATTAAATCCCCCCTATCCACTTTTAATTAAATTCAAATTTAATTAAATAGTTATCCTAAATTGAATAAATCTAATTTATTTAATTTCCCCAAATAACAACCAAATTGAATTAAATTAACTTTATTTCAATTAAATCCTATTATTCCTCCATCCACTTGCATTTTCCTACATCTCCCACTTGCTTCCTAAACCTATTTCTAATCCCTTCTAAACTCTTCTAATCGCTTCTAATTAGCCTAACCCATCTTCTAAACTTTGTCACATCCCTAAGCAAAGGGAAGTCACTTCTCAAACCCTTAAAGTCTTTGATAACCATTAAAGGCTTCAAAACTTCAACCACTTAATATCCCCAAAGTCTCCCAAACCATTAATGGTTAATTCAACCCTCTTACATGGTTAGAGACCTTTTGCCTAACTTAACCTTCATCCAACCCAAGGGTCTCTTCAAGCCTTTAATGCTTTGACCATGATTATCTCTTAATCATTTGCACAAGGGTTTATCCTTGGATTAACTCTTAATCCAATGGGTAAGCCTAACTTAAGCTTAACCCTTACCCTCTAGATAACCATAAGGTCTTCTCAGGCATTTAATGCCTCCAACCCCTTCTCTCAACCCAACCCTATGTTGACACTTGTCACCATTTCATTGGTGCAAATTGCAAACATGGATCCCCAACTTTCAAACTCAACCCTTGATCAACTCTTTCAATCCTGACCATCCATTGCCCTATTTTTACTATAAATAGAGCTCTCATTCCTCCATTTATAGAGATCAATCCAAGTCTTTAGTATAATACTTATGCTCAAATACATTCAAACTTTCATATATCATTTTTATACTCACCATTTTAGCCTCTTTTAAATCAGGAATTAGTCTAAATATGCATGTTTAGAATACTTTCTATTATCATTAGCTTAAATCATTGAACTAATATAGTATGCTAGGATAGTATTCATACTAACCTTGTCATCTTATAAATCTAGTTTATTGCATTTGTAGAATCATGCATAGTTTAGGATGCATTTCATTCTAAAATCTATCAAAGCATCCCTCGTTCTTACATTTGCCATCCCTAAACCATTTTGCTCAGTGATCTGAGAGCAAAAACATTGGTTTGAGGGACATTGTAAGATAGAGAACCATGAGACCCACCTCGAGAAGCTGAGTGATACTTCATTACTCCATAGCTTGCACCAAGAAGTCATGTGTGTGTGTGTGGACAAGTCTTTGGAATATTTTCACATATTGAATTCTATCGACCCGCTTTTCCCACATACAGTTATCAATCCATGTTTGCAATTCTCGCCAATGAAATGGTGACAATTGTCAACATAAGACTACTTGAGAGGAGAGGTAAGAAGCATTAAATGCTTGAGAAGACATGAAGGTTACCTTAGAGGGTAAAGGTTAAGGTTAGGTTAAGGTTATCCATTGGATAAATCTTTTACCCAAAAGATACACTCTTGTGCAAAGGTTAAAGGGATAACCATGGTCAAAGCAATGAATGCTTGATGAGACCCCTGGGTTAGATGAGGGTTGAGTTAGGCAAAAAGTCTCTAACCATGCCACTAAGGGTTAGTTAACCACTAATGGTTTGAAGACTTTGGAGAAAAATTTGTAAGAGTCCTTCCAAATTTGAGGGTTTTCGACAAGTTAGCTTGTTGAAGGCATAAAGGCTTTAATGCCTTTGGAAGACTTTACTCCAAATTTGAGAAGTGACCTCCTCAATTTTAGGGAAAGGGGATAATTGATGGGTTTAGGTTAATTGATTAGGATTATAGGTATTCTAGAAGAATTTAGGAAGAGGGTTAGGAGGCAATTGGGAGATGTAGGAAAATGCAAGTGGGTGGGGAAAATAGGATTTAATTAAAATAAATTGCTTTATTTCAATTTGGTTGCAAGTTGGGGATTTAAATAAATTAGATTTATTTAATTGGGGTGAACTATTTAATTAAATTTAAATTTAATTAAAAAGTGGAGAGAAGGGATTTAATTAAATAAAATGATTTATTCAATTAAATGATATAAAAGGGTTTAAGTGAATTTAAATAAATAAATTGAATAATTTATTTAATTAAATAGAAGAATGTGGGTGATTTAATTAAATTAGATTTAACTAAATAGAGGAATGAGAATGAAATGAACATAAATTTTCATTTAGGAATATGGTCATTTTTATACGTCTACATTTGTAATGCAGATGAATATGGATGTTTCTTTTTGTTTCTTTTTTATATGCAAATAGATGATGAAAATGAGTAACTAGTAATGCAAATGTTTATTTTCTTCATGAAATAATATGAATACAAATAAGTAGTAATGAAATGTATGGATCTATATAAGATGTGCATGTATGCAACTAACATCTCAATACACAAGTACTCGATCAGAGAAATGATGATGAAAAAGAGACCACTTAGCTAAGAAAAGACGATGCTTCAAACTCTCATGCAAAAGATAAAGAGATTATTGTTATCATGTCGAAATAACTCGAAATGCATAAAATTTAGAATGAATGCAACCTAAATCTAGTCACTAGATTTGAAATGCTTAATTTTCATCACTGAGCATTTTACAAACATAGTAGGCAAAATAGAGTTCCTTTCTTTGCATATGCAATATTAATTATCTTGTCTGCAATGACCCTTTGTTCATTCATATCCTTAGAGAGATTACGCATGCATCTAGATTGCACATTAAATAAATTCCCTCAAACAGACAAAGAAATGACTCCAACCTCCCTGTAGCATACAAATAAGCGGAGTCGAGGTATGTGTGGTGATTTCACCTTGATGTGAAGGCACTTATCATAGACACCCAGCTAATTAGATGTTTCTAGATCATCGGATTCATTCCTACAAGAAGAAAACAAAGAAAAGTATTATGCTCCCAATCCTTGCTCCTCTTAGTCAAGATAGACTTCCTCAAGTTACTCAGAGGGAATAATAAGCGAAAGCTAATGTAAAAGATAGCACCCAAATAAAATTTCATGCATATCTCAAACAATTTAGTGATTGTTTTCAGTAGTCTTGTATACTCAGTGATAAAACTCTTCAGTAGTTAGGAGATAGGTGATTGACTCAGAGCGGATGACTGGGTACCACTGACTGAAAGATGACTTGGTTGATACTGCTTAGGATGTGTAAATTGCTTAGTCGATTACCCTAAGACTAGGACATTGATTAGTTTCAAGCCATGAGGGTTCCAAAAGAACCAAGGTGTCACAAAAGTGATTAAAAGATATGTACAAACGAAAGCAAATATGCAAGAAAGCAGGAATGGAAACAGGAAATGCCAACGTTGCGTTGATAGATGGAGCGATTGAGTACAAGAGGCGCCTGTTTACCAAGTTTTCACCTACTTGGCATAGATCCTTTTTTTTTAAGGACATTTTATGATTTTTAGGATTTCTTCAAGACTTTTTAGCTGTACAGGTTGCTGGAGTAGAGAATACTAGGTAAATAATTTCTTTAATTGGATGGTTTTGATTGGCTCACGGAGTTGTTCTCCTTCAGATGTTGAGAGTTGATAGGCACCAGAGCCAAAGACTGCAGTAACGATGTAGTGACCCAGCCAGTTGGGTTCAAACTTCCCTTTGTTGTCTCGAAATTGTTGATTCTTAGGATTTTCTCTCACAACAAGGTCACCAACTTGCAATTATCTTTGTTGAAATTTTTTGTTATAACCTCTTGACATTCTCTTTTGATGTGCTCTCAGATGATCAAACGCCACTTGTTGACGTTCATCCAGCAACTCGAGTTCTTGCAATCTAGATATTTTGTAGTCTTCATCAGTAACAAGACCTTGCAAAGAAACTCTTAAAGATGGTATTTCCACCTCAATAGGTAAGACTGCTTCGGACCCGTACACCAAAGAAAAAGGTGTAGCTCCAGTAGGTGTTCTAATACTTGTTCTATAAGCCCATAGTGCAGAATTGAGTTGTAGATGCCAATCCTTTCCATATTTATTTATTGTTTTGTGTAAGATAGTCAATAGATTCTTGTTAGATGCTTTGGCTTGTCCATTACCTTGAGGGTAGTATATGGATTACTAGTGTTGTTTTATTTTGAATTTTCACAGAGTTCATCTAGATCTTTATCTTGAACTGCCCTCCATTGTCAGTCACAATGGATGAAGGTATACCATATCTGCAAATGATATAGTTAAGGATGAACAGAGCTACTTGTTTACCGATTGCTTTGATGAATGGAACCACTTCTACCCACTTAGTGAAGTACTCAATGGCAGTTATAATAAACTTGTGTCTGTTAGATGAAGTGGGATATATTTGGCCAATGATATCAAATGCCCATTGTTGAAAAGGCCAATGTGTAATCAAGGGTATGAGATACCTTGTTGGAGCATGTATGAGGTTCCCATGTAGCTGACACTTCTCACAAGTTTTAGCAAGTTTTATAGCCTCTTTCTCCATGTTTGGCCAATAGTAGCCAACCCTTAGTAGGTTTCATGCTAAAGTTAGACCGTTTGAATGGGATCCACAAATACCTTCATGAATCTCAGATAATGCACATTGGGACTCTTTGATTTATAGACACCTAAGAAATGTACTATCCAAACCTCGCCTAAATAGGTCGTTAGCAATGATGACGTACTGTGAAGCATTTTGGATTAGGTTCATTTTCTCATTACGGTTACGATTAGCAGGGGTAACTTGGTCACGCAGGTAAGAGTAAATGTGGCTATAGCGAGATGAGTCATGTCCAATAATAGAACAGACCATCTGGGACTCAGGGGAATCATAGGCAGGATAATGTAACTCTTCCACCAGGAATTCAAAGCAAAAATTAGATTCCTGTAGCTATGGTATAGACGCCAAGGTGGCCATTGCATCTGCTGCTCTATTTGTCGATCTGGGGATCTACTGAAATGATACAAAGGTAAAGTATTTCTTGAGATCATCCACCATTCTCTTATAAGGCATCAGCTTCTCATCTCTAGTCTGATATATATCATTGATTTGGTTGATGATGAGCTAAGAATCTCCATAGATGTGTAATTCAACAACCTTCCATTCGATGCCCAACTTGATCCCATTTACCAAAGCTTCATATTCTGCAATGTTGTTTGTGAAAGGGAAGAGAATCTTGTAAGCTTTTGGGACTGAATATTTTTTAGGAGTAACAAAAATTGTTCTAACACCAGAACCATGTTGAGTGAAAGACCCATCAAAGAACATCTTTCATGATTGTTGAGTAATGTGCATGATTGATTCATCCAAAAATTCTATGTGCAAAGGTTGACTGTCTTCAAGTGGAGCATCAGCAAGTTGATCTACAATAACCTGTCCTTTGATGGCTTTGCATTCTACATATTCAATATCAATTTCCGTAAGAACCTTGACCCATTTAGCCAACCTTCATGTAAGTGTTGCTTTGCTAAGAAGATATTTGAGTGGATCAATCATAGTCACTAGCTTAATAGAGTGTGCTAACATGTAGTGTCTCAATTTTTGTGATGCAAAGACTAATGCCAAACAAGCTTTTTCTATGATAGTATAATTCATTTCATAGGACACCAAGGTCCTTCTGATATAATATATAGCTCTTTCTTTTTTAATTTTCATCTTGTTGTGCCAGAAGTGCCCCCAGTGATGTATCGGTAGCTGATATGTATAGAATCAATGGTTTACCTTGAATTGGTGGCATCAGTATGGGTGGATTAGAAAGATAGTCTTTGATTTGTTTTAGATGTTTTTCACAATCTTCATCCCAAGTGTATTGTACTCCTTTCCTTAATACTTTTGTGAAGGGTTGAGCTTTGTCTGCTAGCTGAGATATAAAGTGCCTTATTGATTGGAGACATCCTTGTAAACTTCTCATTTGACTGATATTCTTGGGTGGAGGCATTTCCATTATGGCTTGGACCTTTTTAGGATCAACCTCAATTCCTTTCTTTGAAATTATGTAACCAAGCAATTTCCCTGATGTTACCCTGAATGCACACTTTTTAGGATTTAGCCGGAGCTTGAATCTTTCCATTCTATCCAGTATGAGGCCAAATTCTTGGATATGTGTGGATCTCTTCATAGTTTTTACCAAGGTGTCATCAACATAATCTTCCATGTTTTTCTGCATCATATCGTGGAAGATGGTGGTTACTGCTCTTAGGTATGTCACTCATGCATTCTTTAGTCCAAATGGCATGATGTTCTAGCAGAAGGTTCCCCATGCACATGTGAAGGTTGTCTTTTCTTGATCCTCACGAGCTATCTTGATCTGATTATAACCAGAGAATCCATCTATTAATGAGTACATCTCATATCCAGCAGTCATATCTACTATCATATCAATGTTGGGCAATGGAAAATCGTCTTTTAGACATGCTTTGTTGAGATCCATGAAGTTTGTGCAAACCCTAATAGATTTGTCTGCCTTTGATACAGGTACTATGTTTGATATCCATTATGCATAGTCTATAGCTCTGATAAATCCAACTTTTATCAATTTTCTAGCTCAGCTTTGACTAGCAGTGCCACATGAGGATGCATCTTACAGAGTTTTTGCTTGACTGGTTTAAGTCCTGATGTAATAGAATGATGATGCATGATGAGATCGGGATCTGGTCCTGACATATCAAAGTATGTCCATGCAAAGTTGATCTTCTTTTCTGAAAAGAGGTTGCTTAAATCTTTTAACTCTTCTGCTAATAGTGATTTAGCTAAATGAATGATATGTGGTGTCTCTTGGCTTCCAATATTTACTGGTTTAGTTGGTTCAATCAATATTGACGACCTTTCTTGGAAGTGACTTGGCAGCATATCAAGTATCTCACCCTTAGGTGCCTTAGAGAGGTTTTCACCCTTAGGTATGTCCTTTATTTTTACTTTTCTTTGTTCTGACACCACCACAATGTGGTTTTCATCATCAGAACTTTTCTTTTTCTTTTTTGATTTTTGCGACTGAGATACTTGATGTTTGTCTCAGTCATGTTCTCACTTTGCTCACTGGTGGAAGATTTCATTGGTTCAACTGCATTAAGATAGCAAGCTAATGTGTAGTCATTGGCAAAGGTAGGTATATTCAAAGGTTGGTTGTAAATAGTACAGTCAATAAATTCAGGATGTATCAAGGATAAAGTTTGAACAGGTTCAAGGGAGTTCACGATATTATCATCATAACTCCGAACCGACAAGTTGAGTTCCAAAAGACTACCTTGCATAAGTGTCTCGACACCAGGAAGAGTTACAACATGATTATCAAAGTTCATGTTAATATTTAGTGGACCTAACCCAACATACCTACTCCTAGCATCGTCCCCTACTTTAGACTAGACCACATATCGTGGTGTGACAGTAACAAGGTCAGCAAGCAATATTTCACCATTGATGATGGAGTAGTCATAATATGATGTCGAATAGTTGTTGTCATAAATAGAGCTTCTGTCAGAGTTATCAAAGTCATAAGATAAATTTTCTGACTCTTCATCAAGTGATTTAGTAAAAGTATGTATAGTATCAATACCTACATCCTTGATGTTGCCAGTTCCTTCGTGATTTGGTTCATTGATCACTTGTATTTGACATATATGTTAACATAACCTTGATGGTTATGTTAGTCCCTGTCGTCTTTTCCATTCATCTTCCTCTGGATTGATGACTGGTCTTGCTTCTGTAGCTTCTAATTCTTCTTTTGTGGCTCCATACCTAATTTGTCCTATCTCATTAGAGGGGGAATTTGCTTGTTCTCTTCCTTCTTTCAGCTGTTGTTCATAGTATTCTTGTCTTTGTAGTCCAATTTCCTCTATTTCCTTTTGCAACTTTAAGCGGATTTCCTCTTGTGCTTCATCTATGATATCACAAGATTCTTCAGGAGTTTCTGTAGTAGGTGTATCTGAGAGATGCTATGGACCCCATTCATACTCATTCGGGTCAGTTTCTAAATCATCTACTTGCTCTCTACCAGTGTATATAACCAGAATATTCAATGGTGCAAACAATTCTTTAATTCTTTCTACCTCTTATCTCATATCCTCTGGGACTTCTAATCCTTGTAGTGTTATTGTTGATACAATTGGAACTTGCATATCGGTTGCTTCTTCTCTCTTGATTTCCAATTCTTCTTGTTCATTTTCATACTCTTCCTGAGTTTGCTGAGTATTGATTTCCTGTGATGTTGAAGGTAGTATATTTTTCCTCCACTTAGGTTGATGGTGAGAAGTATGTTTCTAATCTGGTGACTTTCTTGGATTGTACCCGAGTCCATCTTTATCATTTGCAGGCTTAGTTTGTAGATGAATAGGCTCAACAATACCTTCTTGATGCTTTCCCAGAGGACCGGTACCTGAATATCCCATGCGTTGAATCATCTTATAGCCTGGACCATATTGTGTCGGGGAAATTTCACAATGTAGTATTTCTTTGTTTGTACTATCTTCTTTGAAAAGCCATTTGAGAACAACATCCTCTTCTATTTCATCTGCAAGGGAAGTAGAGGACTGTATAAAGAGACCAACATAAATGAGATTTGGAGTTGAAGTTTGTGGCTTCATAACCTCTTATGGTTTTCCCGACTATTTTGCCGATGGAGGAAGAGACATTAGTGAACGTACAAGTTCTATTTGGTATCCATCCATGCCAGTATTTATGATTTTCAATTTCTTTTATAAATCTTTCGGCAAAGTTTCTAAACTTTTAATTATAGAGGCTTCTCTATTATTAGGAACAAAAGCATCAGTACTCTATGTTAACGCATTATAGGTACAGCTTGTATCAGTAGGAATACTGACTTCAACTCCATTATAAGGAAATTTCAAGCACTGATGATATGTAAATGGTACTCCCTCAATTTCGTGAATACATGGTCTGCCCAGTAAGATGTTGTATGAAAGGGGAAGGTCAATCTTCTTCATCATAAGCTTTGATCATCATTTTCTTTGTTGGATCAATGACATTTTCATAAAATCTCAGATGTGTTAGTAGATTGTAGGTACAAATATTCAACCCAATGCCTCCATCTATCAAAACAAGTTTAACTCAGTGTTTATGGATCATAGCTTCGATGTGTAATGCCTTGTTATGCGGGTGATTCAGTGAGTTATCATCTTCTTCAGAGAAAGTGAGGTAATGAGGTGAAGTCAAGTGACCCACCATATATTTAAACTGATCTATATCTAAATCTTTAGGGACATTAGGAGTGAGAAAAGATTTGTCCAGGATCTCTCTATGAGAAGAAGAGATCTTAAGCAGTTCTAAAATTGATATTTGAGCGTTAGTTCTTTTCAATTGTTCGATGATGCTATAACCAGGAGAGGATGATGAAGCCAGCTGCTTAGATTTAGCTATGATTGTATATGTTTGTCTATTTAAAGAAGTTGGTAGGTTTGATGTTGTTTGAGCAGAAGTTGAGGAACTAGCTCCTTGGAGAGTAACCCTCTTTTGAGCGCGGGTCATAGCATTTGCAGTTTGTGCTTGATTTTGTTTATCTTTGATTATGATCATATTGCAATATTTAGGTTGGGAAGATTCGATCATGTTGATCACGTTGTCATTGTTAGTGTAGGTGTAATTGACTTTGGCACCTCCCTTGGATTTTTAGGAATCACCTTGTTCATAAATAGGTAAGGGATCTTTAAAATCTTTGTGATTAGCATTAGTCGTGTGATTTCCAACAACGATCTTGTCAGCATTGATGAGGTCCTGAATTTCATGTGTGAGCTTCATGCAGTTGTTTGTTGTATGACCCTTGTTTCGATGGTATTCACAATATTCATTTTCTCTCCACCATTTGGGTTTAACTTCTGGATCATATGGTCTAAAATTGTCTGGCAATGTTATCAGGTCATTTGCCAATAAAGTTTTAAAAGTTGATTCATATGATTCATTTAGAGGAGTAAAATCATGTTTAGGCTTTGAGAGCCAAGGTTTCTCTTTAAACCATTCTTTTGATTTTTTCGGAGGATTTTCCGTTGCAATTTCAGCTGCTTTGAGTGCTTGTGTGCCGCTATCCAGGTTACATATCGTGGATTTTGATTTTGCTTGAACAGTGTCTACCACTCCATCATTAACAATTTTTATGTTGTTATCTTTGTCATATTTCCAGTATTTGTTCTTTTCTTTGGAACTAGAACCTTGCGATGTTTCTTTTCAAAGTAATATATCTCCTTTCTTTATGAGCACATCTTCCATTCTGAGAGCACTATCTACCATTTTTTTGAATGAAGGGTACACTTGCATTTGGATACTATATTTCAATTCAGGGATCAGGTTATTGACGAATATATTCATCTTTTCACAATTTGGAATAGGCCGCAAATATCTAGAGAACATCTTTCTCCAACGTTGAAGAAAAGTGAGAAAAGGTTCTCCTGTTTTCTGTTTAGCATTGCAAAACTCAATCATAGTGGTTGGATGACAAATGTTATAGGAGTATTATTGTAGAAACAATTGGATTAATTCCTCAAAAGTTTTAATTCTCATAGGTAGGCTTGAAAACCATTCCATAGCTTGTCCTCCTAAACTTCTCGGGAAGAGGTGCATGAGGTATGTTTGTTTGTGCATGAATTTCATACATAAAGCACAAAATTATCTGACATGGTCTTGAGGATCTGTATTTCCATCATATTTGTCAAACTTGGGAATCTCCACTCTTGAAGGGAATGGAGACATGTAAAGGTTTTAGTCAAATGGAAACGAGCATATCGTGTCCAGAGAATATTGCTTTGATGTTTTATCCTTGTTTTTCAGTTCTATGATTTATGTTTGTAAGGCTTGCAATTGTTTGTTTACAAGCACTAAAGGTGTCTCTTCCTCTTTAGTGATGAGGTTTTCAATGTCATAATCAATAGGAAGTTTAGCGCCTTGCTTTGCTAGCTCTAGAAAATGCTTTTCATTTTCTCTAGACATGATGATCTTTATCATTTTTCGGAAATGTTTATCATTTAGACATTTATTTATAACAGTTTCTGTAGGTTCAGAGACTACGGATTCGTCTGATGAGGAATCACTATCAGTAGCATAGTTTTTGAGGTTGTCATAAGTATCGTGTTTAGTAGCTTGTCTTTCTTGCCTTTCTCCAGACATGGTGGGAGATAGGGGTTGATCAAAAATTGGTATTTGTGACGATGAAGGTTTATTTGGGACGAGTTCTTCTACAAAGAATGAATTGTCATTTGATGAAAAGGATACTCCTTTATGTTTGTCAACTTTCTTGCGAGAACTTATGGTTTGAGCAGGCATTTATGACTGATATGACCAAGAGCTAGATGTGATGCAAAAGTCAAGATCAAATTGAAGCTAGTTGTTCGTCTAACGTAGTGATTGAGAGAAGTAACTAAGATCTAGTTTGGCTTTAGGAACGATCTATCTTGTGTAAGACATTATCTAAGTTAACTTAGGTTTGATAAGATGTTGATTGAACTAGCTGGAAGATGATCGACAAAATCATGTAATGCAACGGTAGGGGTACACTATCGAGATTGTTTTATGCTCAGAATTATGATAACCAGTTTTATGCTCATTGTAGACTGGTTTGGGCAATTTTTGACTGACAAGATTAGAAATTCGTATGATAGAGTTTGCAGACCTAGACGACAGTTTAGTAGTTTACAGATGATAAAGATAGTTTTTCGTACGAATTACTGCCTGATTTTGTACGACAGTTGGGTATACATCGGATGATAATCTACTGACTGTGGTGTATATTCATACGACAGACTGTAAAAGACCAAATGAAAGTTGTTTAGATTCGTACAATAGGTTTAACAGAGCCAGACGAGAAACTTTTAAAATCAATGAAGACTCGTACGATAAGAGGTATGTAGCAGGACAAAAATTTAACACTTCTACGACAAAGGACTGGACAAAAATGAAATTCTGACAGACAAAGTTTTTGAACGACTGACGAAGACCAATTTTTGGCCATGGACAAAGTTTATCACTGAGATGTTGATTTGTTTGATTTGTTTTCTCCAGTTTCAGTATTTCAGTTTTAGTTTTAGTTTCAGTTTCAGGAATGAAAACACAGTAAACATGCAAGATGTATAATGACTTCAATCACAACACGCTAACCATACGAAAGTTGGCTTAGAGAAGAAAACATTTGTTTGTTGACTTAGGTACACACCCAATAGCTAATTAGAATACGGTCACTGAGTCTCACGCAATGGATTCTCAACACCGTATTAGCTGACTCCAAACGCTAATGGGGGCATGATATGGCAAGTGTCTTGGGAGAGTTACTATCTCTCTTGCACAAAGATTATCCCCCTTTCGGAGGTGAACTGGGTAGCTTCTATCTTATGGTTCTAGTCAGGAATTTTGTTCAAAATTACCCCTTGAAGTCACGCAAGCATTATTGAGGCATATAGCCCAACAAGGTACCTAAACAAGTTGTAGTCACGTAAACATGATTGAGACCGCGAGGCCCTACAAAATGCTCGATATGAGAAATCTCAAAGAAAAAACTCAAAAAATCCTGTCCTCTAAGACTTTAATCACCAAAGGCCTATTTATTATAGTGAGTTGGAATGCTCAGGTCCAGCTGTACTCACTTGGGTCGTTCTCACAAGGTGATTAATTTTTCCCACTGTGACAGGCTCGCTAAAGGTGCACAAATCTCAAAATTTAGAAAAAGCTTTGAGGGTCTAGATTCTTTATTGTCTGTAAAAGACAAGCTCATACTCTCCTACCTCTTTGGTTTTTCTAAAAACACAAAAGACAGATTTGTTCTTTAACCATATAGAAATTTAAGTGCCTAAAAAAATTGAACTTTAAATAATACACAAAGTTTGGTTGATTTTCTTTAGGCAACCTGCAAAACCAATGTATCAGTAGTCATTTTGTTTTCAATTCTTTGATAGGCATATGTTTGAATGATAAATTTTCTGACAAGCATTCTGCAAGAAAATCAGTTAGGCTATAAAAATCTTAGGCAAACAGAAGACAGACCAGGGTTAGCATCAACATTAGCAAAATCTAAATTCAATTTATGAAAAACTCTGAAAAGTATACTGTTTTTGAAACGACAAAACATAAATTTGTGGACAGATTATACCTTTTCGCACGAGTATTCTCACAGGCCCGAACGATAAAACATAGAGTCAATTGTCAGAGCAGAAACTCGTACGATTCCCTTTTCTGATCCGCATGATAAAACATAGGTCTTGACAGAATGTTGTACGAAGAAGGACTTATACTCGTACGATATTTAGCAGAGGTTGTACGGATGAGACCTGTAAGATTTAAAAAAGTGATTTTGAGGCCGAAGGATTGAATTCTGAGCCCCACGGTGGGCGCCAAAAATGTGTGAAAAGTGGACCTGTATTTGTATCTGGAATACACAACACTTCAATAAATCATTAGATGCATGGTTAGTAAATCAATAATCAATAATGAACAATAAACCATTGCAAAGTGACCTATTGCCTTCTAGTAGATGCAAGTTTAGTCTTGCTCTCAAATTTTATATGCAATACCAGTGACTAGACGACATTTAAATGGAGGATTTAATCTATATGAGCATGAATTTGAGCTAAATGAATGCAAGATTTAAGCTAGATATGCAAGATTAATCTAACATGATTTAAGCAATATTAAGCTAGATGATTAACTAAGGATGCAATAACTAATATGTAATATCTCAATGCAAAATCTCAATGAACCTAGAGCAAAAACAACATAATAACCATATATTCTCCAGGGGCCTTGAATGAGAGATCAAGGCCTGAATTTATGGAAAATTCAGAAAGAAACCAACAGCTAAGATCGAATGATGATGAGCTGTCAAGATTTTCCAAGAGGAAGCACAATCCAGGTGAATTGATGTGATTGGTTATTTTTCTTAGTTTTCAAGGAAATTGAACTAAAATTAAGATAAAATTAGAAAAAACTAATTCATTCTCTATTTCATTCAATTTTGATATTTAATTGTTTTAATTGCTTTCCTTGGGATTATTTATAAATTTTTAATTTGATTTTCAAGATTATCTCCAATTGATTTCTTTTCTCAATTTTAAATTATTTTTGTTAATTAATTCATTTTTTGAAGATTTAATGGCAAATTGATTTATTTAATTAAATATACTAGGATATTTAATAGAATAAATAGGATAATTGTTTACAAATGATTTACTTGGAATGATCAATTAATTAAATATTTATTTAATTAATATTTGTTGATGTATTTGCCATGTAGCACTGGTGATTTAAGAAATTAAGTGTGTGCTCAAGATTAAATTTAATTGCCTTTGGTTAGGACCTTGGTGACGTTGTCGAGATTAGGGGCTCATGGTTTAGATGACCATTTTTAGGATATTATAGTAGGAAATGGTATCTGTATATGGTGAAAATGGATAACAATAATAACAATATTGAAAGGCTAAATGAATTCAACCACAAAACCCTAGCCTAACAATCAACAAAGATCCACCATAACATATGAAGATTACCTAAGACAATGTAAATCACATGAAATCACAAAGATTATACCATCACATGTCCAATAGGGTTTTGATCTCCATTCTTCCTATCTCCATTGATCTTGCTTGATATATTTGCTCTCAGATTTTATATGCACAAGAGCTCAACAAAGAACGGAATGTGGTTGCAAGTAGGATCGTAGTGTAGTCAATTGAATAAAAGATGATTAGCATGAATGATTAGGATGATTGATTAGGATGAATCATTAGGGTGCATAGAATGATTAGGATGCATAGAATGATTGATTAGGATGAATGATTAGGCCTGAGTGATTAGGGTTTGATAATGAAGGAAGCATCTCCTTATATAGAAGACACTATATGAAATGGAGGGATAAGATTGAGAGGTGTAAAAGGAGGTCGGCTATGATTAGAGGGTAGGTAAAAGAAATAATAAAATAATGAAAGGGGTAGGTAGTGTATGAATTAAGAGATGAATGACATGTGTCATAGGTAGAAAAGGTTAATGAATTAATTAAATAAATAAAGATTTATTTAATTAATAGAAGAAGTGGGATTAATTAAATAAATAAGATATTTATTTAATTTAGGAAAAGGATAATTTAAATAAATAAATGTATTTATTTAAACGAGAAATAAGGCTAGAAGAGGATAAATGAATTAATTAAATAAATAAGGATTTATTTAATTAATAAAAGAATTAGGCTTAGATAATTAAATAAATAAAATATTTATTTAATTAGACTGGACAATTTTAGGTGTCTACAGTATCATGTTTAGATTTTTGTCGAATGGGTAAGGACAAATTTTTGGAAGCGAGTATCTTCTCACAGTTCCTCTCTGCATATCTTGAATTTGTGTTTGCGGCGTTTGTATTTGTTGTGTAAGAGCTGTGATAGGATTATCAACATGATTTGTCCTTGTATAACCATGAGTGTGTGTTCTAGTATGATCTTGATCTCTTCTTGTATTATCTTGACTATTTCTTGTGTCCTCATTAGATTTGACATGGTTGAGAATTTCTACGTCATCCTTTTTGGGAATGGAAGTTTCCTCATTAGTTCTTGTGTTATAAGGAATTGATGTGTCATCAATTTTGAGACCAAAAATATCCTCATGTCGTTCATTATCATGGGAAGAGTCACTTCTCTTTTGTGCTAATTTTCTCACATCAAAATCTTGGGGGAGTGTAGCACCAGTTTAGCTAACATTAGGAAGTATTTCTCTTTTTCTCCCTTCAATATTTTCGCCATTAATTTATCAAATTTAGGATCTTGTTTGATTTCTTTGAGATGTTGTTTTGTTATTTCCCCTTCTTCTTGTATTTCATTTTCATGTTCCATGTTTCTATAATCTTCAGTTATTTCAAATGTTTCGATTTATGTTTCTATGATCTTACATGTCTACACTCTAGTTAAAACGGGCATACACGTGTGTTGGATATTGTGCAAGGATTCGATTGTCTAAAAGTTATTTCGATAAGTGATCAACTGTCAATGTAGATATGATAGAATGATATGACACAAAGAGATAATTCAAGTGTTTAAAAGTTTGTAAGTTTTTCGATCTTCGGTTTTGGAGTGCAATGATGATGATTTTGATAAAACCAAGTCCAATATGAATGATATATCCTACGATGTGGGGCAATTTTATCCTGACCAAATGTTGTAGTTTCGTGATAGAGGATGATAGATCCTTATGAGAAACTATGTTTATGTGATCAGCTTATCAAAGAGGGTGATAATGCACTTTGAGATGTTTAGATCTTGAACTTGTTGAAGGCGAATACTTGAAAATCTTGAGGTGTCTATTTCTAGAATTTGATTTGACAGATGATAACTTGACCAAGCAAACCAAGAAGCTAATCTAAGCACAAAATGACAAATATCAGGTGTTTATGCTCACTGTAAATTAACCAAGCAAATATGACAAATCTGAAAAAGACATGCAAGAAGACAACTCTGGACTGACAGAGACATAAATTCATACGATAGTTTAGACAGGCCCATACGACAAACTAGAAATCTCACACGATAAAGGCATAAACATGTACGAGCTTTCTCACAGAACCAGATGAAAAAAGATAACACAAAATCCTCTGTTAAACTGACACGTACGACAATTCTCACTGGACCAGACGATAAACTACATTTGTCGTACGACAAACTAGAAATATCGTATGACTTAGCACAGAACAAAGACAAAAAATTTGTTTGGACAGATTTTTTATCAATGAAGTTTGATGTTTTGCTTCTGTTTTCTAGTTTTAGATGTCTAATTTTTTGTTTCAGAGATGAAGACACAGCAAACACGTGATATGATAAGTGACCTCAAGCATAGCACGCTAAATCCTAAGGAAGTTGGCTGACAGAGAAAACCTTTGCTTGCAAACTTAGGTACACACCCAATAGCTAATCAGAATACGGTCATTGAGTCTCACACAATGGATTCTCAACGCCATATTAGCCGACTCCAAACGCTAATGGGGGCATGATATGGCGAGTGTCTTGGGAGAGTTACTATCTCTCTTGCACAAAGATTATCCCCCTTTTGGAGGTGAATTGGGTAGCTTCTATCTTAGGGTTCGTAGTAAGGGTTTCCATTTGAAATTACCCCTTGCAGTCACGCAAGCATGATTGAGGCCTATAGCCCAACAAGGTACCGAAACAAGAAGTAGTCACACAAGCATGATTGAGACCGTGAGGTCTTACTAAATGTACGATATGAGAAATCTCAAAAGAGCAAACTCAAATAATCCCATCTTCCAAGACTTTAATCCGGAGAGGCCTATTTTTTCGAGTGAGTCGGAAAGCTTAGGTCTAGCTGTGCTCACTTGGGTCGTTCTCATAGGGTGATTACTTTTTCCCACTGTGACAGGCCCGCTAAAGGTAATCAAATCTCAAACATAGAAGTGCTTCAAGGGTCAAGATTTCTGATTGTCCAAATGGACAAGAGCATACTCTCCTACCTTTTAGACAACTTCTCAAACATAGAAAGCAAAATGTTCATTTACCATTAGCAAAATAAGTGTGCCTAGAAAACTTAAGACACAAAGTTTGGTTGAGTTCTCCTTAGGCAACTTGCAAAATAGATACGTTAGTAGTCATGTTGTTTTGATGAAATGAATCTTTGACAAGCGTAATCTTCGATAATCGTCCTACAAAAATCAGTTAGGGTGCTAGAAAATTTCACAAACAAACTAGGGTTAGCATTAGTAATAGCCAAATTGAAGCTTGAAAACCCTAAAATGTAATCTGTTTTGAAAACACAGAAGCAAAAATTTGTACGAGTATTCTCACCTACTCATACGAGTATTCTCACATAGCCGTACGAGTACACAAAGAAACTCGTACGATATTCTGAATCAGACCCGGCCAGAAACCTACGAGATTGAAAATTTGATGATGCTAAAAGGCCAAAAATAAGTTTTTCGGCCCCACGGTGGGCGCCAAAATGTTGTGTGTGTGAAGTAGGATACCTGCAACTACAAACACTGAATATATCATTACAAGCATGGTTAGAAAATTAAAAGAAAATAAAAGATAAACCATGACAAAGTGACCTATCGCCTCCTAAGAGATGCGAGTGTGGATTTTCTTCAGATCTAGATAAGAAATCCCTGTGACTTGACTACACCTAGACGGAGGATTTGAAATGACAATGATATGCAAGCTAGATGAGATTGATTATGCTAGATTGATCCAAGAGGCTAATTAAGCTAATGATATGCATGATTAAGCTATGATGATGATGCAATTAAGCTAGAAAAGAGATTGATTAAGCTACATGATTCAATAATTATGCTAGAAAATGATCAAATTAAACTAGATCTAAGATGTAACTGCCTATAATAACAATGCTCAAATGATATGCTAGAATGGATATGCCTATAGTAACAATGCCTAAATTGATATGAGATGGGATCCTTTGTGCTCCAAAATGGGGGATATTTATAGGATTTTCAAGGCCAGGGGTGAGGTGGCAGGAATCAACGGTCAAGATTGAGTCTGAAGATATCAAGGGTGAAATTGGAAGAGGTTGGAGAAGAGGTTGGAGGGAGGGACACTTGTCATCTCTGTGGTGACAAGTGTCAAGGAGCCTTGCTCATAAGAGGGCAAGTGTCCAAGAGAGGAGACATGTGGCCAAAGTGCCATGTGTCTCAAGGGGAGAATATCCACACCATAGGAGGTTAGGATAAGGAGGTTAGGATGTGCAAGATAGGATAGGGTTAGTTAAACCCAAGGTTATGTGAAATGGGTTAGGTTAGAGGGATGGTTAGGTTAGGTGGTTAGAAGTTAGGAGGCATGTGGGAAATTTGAATTTAAAAATTAAAATAATAGGAAAAGGCTAATTAAATTTCAACAACTCATAAATTGATTTGTTTTAATTAATTAGGGGATTATAAGAATTGATTTAAATAGGGTGAATTAATTAATCAAAGGGGACTATTGAAATGAACCTATTAAATAAATCCTTAGATTTTTTAATAAGTAGATGAATGGGAGAATTTAATCAAATTGCTAATGAATTCAATTAAATTAGGAAGGGGGATTAATTAAATAATTGCTTATTCAATTAATTATAATTGCTTATTCAATTAATTATCGTCGGACCATTTTTAGGTGTATACAAATGAGACCTCCTAGCCTGCAGAGGTTACGCTCCATAGGTTTTTACGCATCACACAAATGGTAAGGGAGACTGATGTCAGTATAACACATTGGCACTAGGTGATAAGGGACTTTCATCCAAAACCACAATCTTTTAACAGCGAACTAGAACAAAATACCGCTTGGGTCGTTCCCTCTCACAAGACGGGAGGCAGGCCCTCTAAAGATGATAACAATTTCTCTTACACCCAAGATACATGAAGACAAGGGGAGAGGATACTTTTATTATCACCTTGGGTTCTAAACTAAACACAACGTGCCAAAAGGCACAAGACACACCAAGCAAGTTAATTAACCCTCAAGAAAACAAAGAAAATGTCAATGAAATCGTGTGAGCCTAATTAAGCTAGGAATTGAAATGCGAATACACGCACTAAAATTACCCCTGCAATAAATGATTAGTATGTTTTGATAAATTACCCCCACCTACAAGCACACTTGTCAAGTTAATTTTAGAAAATCCAAATCCAAATGTGAAAAAGGAGCCTTCGACAATACGTTTTTTGACAAATCCAAAGATCTAATTTTCCACGAATTCTTTTGCATCAAAATTAAAATCATAAAGAACAGATCACTTGTAGAATTTCAAGAAATTTCCAGAAATGTAAGAAAATCCAAAAAAATTACTAATTTTCTCCCAAAATTAATTTTTTATGAAAAATCATAAAAAAATTCAAACTTGATCCAAAAAATTTGAATTTTGGACTGAGAACTCCTAATACCATTCCTAACCTAAAAAAAAAAATCCTACAAAAATTCACAGCCGTTTGTGAGATATGATCAAATCATTGCAAAACCATAACTTTTAAAGATCTGTTTTTTCATGAATTATTTTGCATTAAAATTAAAATTACAAAAAATAGACCCCCTGTAGAATTTTGTGACCTTTCCAGAAATGTAATAAAATTCAAAAAAATCGCTAATTTGCTCCCAAAATTATTTTTTTATGAAAAATCATTAAAAAAATCAAATATGCTACAAAAAATCTTAATTTTGGACTGAGCACTTCTGATACTATCCCCAACCTGAAAAAAAATGTGATGCAAAAATTCCAAGCCATTTGTGAGATCTGGTCAAATTATTACCGAACCCTAATTTCCAAAGATCTATTTTTTTATAAATTATTTTGCATTAAAATGAAAATCACAAAAAGCAAACCCCTTGTAGAATTTTGTGACCTTTCCATAAATGTAATCAAATCCAAAAAATTCGCTAAATTTCTCCCAGAATTAATTTTTTATGAAAAATCATAAAAAAATATTAAAAATTCAAATCTACTCCCAAAAATCTAAATTTCGGATTGAACACTCTTGATATTGTCCCCACCCTGCAAAAACAATTTGATGCAAAAATTCCAAGTTGTTTGTGATATCTGATCAAATCTCTCCAAAATCTTAATCTGGTGTCCAAAACCCTAGCTGTAGAAGGTTATTCTCCAAATTGTTTTACAAAACAACAATATAGGGTTAGAAAAACCTGCAAAAAATATAAATCTAACAAAAATCCATGACCCACCAGACGTGCCAAAATGTATATGGTGAAAAGTGATGATAATAAGCTATCATAAGACCTCAAAGATTCAACCACAAATAATCTAAGTCCTACAATGAAACATTCACCAATACCAATAGAGATACATAAGATCATGTAAATCAACAAAATAAAACAATATTACCATTCGCATTTCAAGTAGGGTTTCAATCTCCATTGTCTTCTATCTCCATTGATCTTGTTTGATGTATACTTGCTCTCAGATTTTATGTGTGCACAAGAGCTCAACAAAGAACGCATTGTGGTTGAAGACGCTTGATTGCATAAGGTGATTAGACGCATTGATTAGCTAGCTGGATTGATTAGGGTTTATAATGAAAGAGAGTATCCTCTTATATAGAAGACACTTTAGGAAATGGAGAGATAAGATTAAAAGGTGAAGAGGATAAATGGTTGGCTAGGATTAAAGGGTAGGTAGAAAAAATAATAAAAATAGTAAGAGGGTAGGTAGAGGAAAATTAAAAGATAAATGACATGCGTCATTGAAGGAAAAAGTTAATGAATTAATTAAATAAATAAATATTTATTTAATTGATAGAGGAAGTGGGATCAATTAAATAAATAAAATATTTATTTAATTTAGGAAAAGGACAATTTAAATAAATAAAAGTATTTATTTAAATGAGGAAAGGCTTAGAAATGGATTAATGAATTAATTAAATAAATTAGAATTTATTTAATTAATATAAGACTTGGGATAATATACATAATAATTATATGTTACATGGAGTGCAGGAGGAGGTTGGGGTTTGCAAGTGGCAGCAGATTTCGAACACGAGAGCTGCAAAATGGCTCATGGCGTCTTAACAACCATCGGCCTTGGTTTCCACCTCGTGCTAACCATTTTCAGCGTTATGGTACAGATCAAAGAAGGGGGGATAGGAGCAGTTTTGGCGATGCCTGCATTTCCTTTGAGCCAGACAAGAATAAATGGGGCCATTCTAGGATCCTGAACTTCCCTAAGTGGAGTAAAAAGTAGACTGAGGAGCGGTTTTGGAAGAAAAAACCAACAGCTACCAAGAAACCCATCACTGTAGAGGCACCGACGACGACGGAGAAGAGAACCATTAGCATTTGTATTGATTCACCGGCTTGGAAGGAATTGGTTCAAGTTTTGCACGCTAGAGCCTTCTTCATGAAGTGGGGAGGAGATTGGTCTGCTTTTTCAAAGATAAGGAAATGGGTTGATGAGGAATGGGGGAGCCATTTCGAGATCAAAACCCTAACTAACGGCTTTTTCTTAATCATTACCAGAATCATGTATAATGGGCCTTTTATGATGAAGGGAGTATGGTTATACATTAAAGTTTGGATCCCCAACTTTGATCCTCGGCAAGCCTCCATTGAGGAAATCCCAATATGGATTAGGTTGTACAACTTACCACATGAGTATTGGAAGGAGGAAGTTTTCAAGACAATCGGTGACAAGCTAGGGAGATTCATCAAATTGGATGAAGCCATTGATAAATTGGACTCATCCATGTATGCTCGAATTTGCATAATGCGGAAACCCCATCCCTTTCTCCCCAAGGCCATTGAAATCCGCTCCCTTGAAGGCTTCTGGTGGCAAGAGTTAGAAGTTGAAGAGATCATGGTGAAATGTAAGTTCTATAAAGAGTGGGGTCATGAGGAATCTGAATGTATGGCAGGTCAAAAAGGCAAAGGCAGGGTTGATAGAGCACTGGAGGACCAGTTGGTAGCATCAATGGAATCTGCAAAGGGCGTGTCAGATTTCATGCTCACAGAATCGGCTCCTGCCACTGATTATGTTGTTTGTCTGGGCGCGGCAAGCCTAAAATGCGATGCTGGAAAGGATCAGTTGGTAGTGTCCACGGAAGTCACCAAAGATGCAATGGAGACTAAAATGGTTGACCAATCTTCATTCATTGTTTCTGTAGTAGGTTTAGATGCCACAAATATGAAAGGCGTTGAAGGGGAGGTTGCATCGGCATGTGGATAACTCCTAGCAAGATATGACAGGGAGACCCATGCGGTTTCAGCAAGTGGTGAAGCGCTTAGGGGCGGTCTCACTCCAACGATTGGATCGATCTCGGTGTCGGACCCAGTTTTAAAACCTCAGGTTGGGGTAGGTGGTGTGGAATTTCCTTTTCCTCCCCCGCCGCCTCCTCCCCTTAGGACTAGAAGGGAGGTACCTTTGGCTGGAATCATGGGGAGACTACCAGTGACCCTGAATTGTGACACTGTTGTAGAGTTTGAAGAGTTAAAGGTGGTCAGGTTCAAAGATATTCATGTCTCCCCGACCAAGGAGGACAATGAGAAATCCATGGAGATGGAATCTGGAGATGAAGATGACTTGAGTGATGATTCTTTAAAGATGTCTACGGAGTTAGCAGAGACAGACACAAGGATCATCAAACAGACCAAATCAAAGCCCAATAAGGCGACTAAAGGGAGTATGAGGGGAAGGAAAAATAGACAGAAGTTGCTAGAGGAAGCAGGCAACATGAAGGGACAGACCAGACTTCTTAGATCCGGGAGAGACCTATTCTCTCCTGGGCAGCAATGAAGTTCCTAATGTGGAATTTCAGGGGTTGCAATGCCCCTAACAAGCTTTGCATGATCAAAAGAGGATTTGATCAGGCGAAACTAGAGGTAATTTGCATTCAGGAAACAAAGTTAGGTAGTGAAGAGGCGGCTAGGATACTTGGTGTTAGATAGAGGTGGTTTGGTTTTTTTGTTGATGTGGAGGGGCCTTCAGGTGGCCTGGGAATCTTGTGGAACCCCCAATTAGTGAAAGTGGAAGCAGTCTCAAGCTCTAGATACTGGCAAATGGCAAAGGTAAGCTCAAAGACTATTAATTTCTCAAGTTTCTTAATCAATGTTTATGGCCCTATTAAAACAGCGGATAAGTGCCAGCTCTGGGAGGAAATTACCAAGACTCTAGAGAAAATTAAGCTGGACATAACAATTGTAGCGGGGGATTTCAATGCCACCCTTTCCCACTCGGACAAGCGAGGAGGGGTGAGAAGGATGTGCAGGATCCAAACAGATTTTCAGACCTTTGTGGATTCTAATGTTTTGTTTGAAGTGGCTACTAAAGGTGGGAACTTCACATGGACTAATAGGAATTTGGGTTTCTCTAACATAGTAGAGAAACTAGATAGGTTCTTTTTGGTAGGGGAATGGAACCTAGCTCCCCTTGTTTTTGAGGTGGAAGTTTTGGCAATCTTCGGCCTGGATCATTTCCCAATCTCACTAGTTTTGCAGAAGTATGGAGTGCCGCTCAGATGCCCTTTTAAGGTGGAAAAGATGTGGTTAAGGGACCAGGGCTTCAATGATCAGGTTTTTCAATGGTGGAAGGAGGCCCTTGTGGTTGATGGATTCTTGTCCTTTCAGTTCTTTAAGAAGTTAAGCTATGTCAAATAGAAACTGAAAAGCTGGAACAAGACTGTATTTGGAAATATCTTCAAAGAGAAACAAAAGATTGAAGGAGAGTTGGGGGCTCTAAATTCAAAACTCTTAGCAGAGGGAATGGATGAGGTAGACTACCTCATGGAGAAATACCTACTCAGTAGATATGGGGAAGTATTGCAGAGGGAAGAGATTTTTTGGAGGCAAAAATCACGCGAGAATTGGCTTAGAGAAGGAGACAGAAATACAAAATTCTTCCATAGTTTTGTGAAGGTGAAGAGAAGCCTTAATACAATTTTATCTCTGCGTCTGAAGGATGGAACTTCGACGGATGATTCTAACCAGATTAACCCAAAGGTTGTTGATTTTTTTGGAAAATTATGGAACAAGAGTGGGATTGATCAGGTCAGATTGAAAGAGGAGTTTTTGGTTGTAATCCCACAATTAGTAACTAGGGAGGACAATTAGATGCTTGAGGAGTCAGTTTCTTTGAAGGAACTAAAAGCAATTGTTTTGGGTCTTGGTGGGGAGAAAGCGTTGGGTCCAGACGGCTTTCAAGCTTTCTCTTACTAGTATTTTTGGGATTTGTTAGGTGGTGAGTTGCTAGCGGCGGTTGAAGAGTCCAAGACTAGGGGATTTATCCTGAAAGAATTCAATAGTACTATGGTGGCGCTTATCCCAAAGAAAGATAAATCGGTGTGCTTTGAGGAATTCTGACCGATCTCACTATGCAATACTATTTAAAAAATCATTTCAAAAGTTGTTGCCAATAGACTCAAATTGATCTTGGAAAAACTTATATCCTGTGAACAGAGCGGCTTCACCCCTGGGAGGAACATTGTTGATGGGATTATTGTGGCTCATGAGGCGATACAAATGGCCATGAAGAGAAGACAGAGAAGAATGATGCTAAAGCTCGACATCCGAAAAGCCTATGACAGAGTTGACAAGTCTTTTCTATTGGTTGTGCCTGCTAAGTTTGGTTTCAGTAATGGTTGGATTAAGTGGATTTCTAGTATGATTATGCAGTTCAATATTTCGGTATTAGTCAATGGCAGACCCCAAGGTTTTTTTCTTACCTCGTGGGGTATTCTCCAGGGGGATCCCATCTCCCCCTTTCTATTTATCTTGTTGGCAGAAGTATTAGGCCTATCGATTGTAAGAAAGCAATCTCAGGGGATGTGGAAAGTCATTGAGATTGCTAGAGGGGTGGAATCAACTACACATTCTCAGTTTTCTGATGATACTTGCCTTTTCAGAGTGGCTTCCATGCAAGAAGCAATGGTGATGAAACAAGTTCTTGATAGATTTAGCTAGGCCATTGGACAGGAGGTCAATTGGCAAAAGTCAAAGATATTCTTTTTTGACACTGAGGTAGGCACTCAGAGGGTCATTGCCAGACTCTTTGGCATCAGAATTGGACATCTCCCAAGGAAGTTTCTTGGTGTGCCGCTCTTTGTTGGAGTTGGTAAGATGGAGATTTGCAAAGGGGCTAATTGATGGTTGTAAAGCAAAAATGGAGGGTTGGAAAAGCAAATGGCTCACATTGGCGGGTCGCATTTTAATGTTGAAATCAATAATCTCGGCAATGTCAATTTTTTCCATGGCTTGCTTCAAACTTCCAGGTATGATCATCAAGAACATTCAACAAAAAATGAGGAAATTCCTATGGAATGGTAACTAGGATAAGGACAAAATTCCTTTAATGGATTGGGATAGAGTTTGCAAACCGAAAGGGGGTGGTGGTGCGGGGCTCCGTGACTGGAAGTTAATCAATGAAGCTATGGGGGAAAAGTTGGTGTGGCAGATGTATAGTAAGTCAAAGCAAAGATGGGTACAAATTCTTTAGGCCAAGTACCTAGATAGTGAATATAGGGAGAGAATACTCATGATTGAAAATCCTACTAGAGGATCTGCCCTTTGAAACTTTCTAATCAATTATAGAAGCCTAGTTACCAATCACCTGACATGGTGAATAGGAGATGGCCATAAGGCTAGTTTTTGACAAGATTCTTGGGACGGTTGCTCAACCTTGGATGTCAGGGTTCCTTCGTGGATTTTTCAAAAGACCATCCAACAATGGGGAGACAAAGTGAGCGATTTTTTGGTCCCAGAATCATTTGATCTGAGACAGAGAATGACTTGGAAGGATCCTAGTGATATGGATTTGGGGGAGGATGATCAAAGGACGTTGAGGAATATCCTAGCAAGTAGAGAGGTGACGGGTTCCAAGGAGCAAGATGAAATCATTTGGTGTGGTGAGAAGAGTGGAATTTATTCTGTGAAGCTGGAGTACACCTTGTTGGAGGAAGATGTTAGGAAGGTGGATTGGGAAGCAAAGATATGTTGTAACAATGCTTGTCTACCCAAAGCAGGTGCATTCTCATGGCTGGCGGGTAACAGTCATATTTTGACAGGGGATAGACTTAAAAGAATGGGGTTTGTGGGTCCCTTTTGTTGTGTGCTATGTAAGAAGGAGGAGGAAGATGTGGACCATCTTCTTCTGGGATGCGATTTTGCCCAGGAAGCATGGTGATTCGGGTTGTAGAGGCTGAGTTGAAAGGGGTCGTTGGCAGGGAACCTGAGAGACTAGCTGGAATTGTGGCCGGTTTTGAACAATCCATCAACATTCACTGCAATTTGGAAGGTCATGCCATCAACAGTAATGTGGGAAGTTTGGAAAGAACAAAATTGATGGCTCTTTGAGGATAAAATAGAACCCATGGAGCGATTTCTGATCAGATTGGAGAGGGCAATTTCGGAATTAGTCTCTAAAGTTGCTTCCCTGGTAAATCTGGCAAAGACCCCATTCACTAGGGATTTTGAGGGCTTATCCTCCTAGGGTTTTTGAAAAAAGTCATGTGTGGATGCAGCCAGACAAGGGATGGATCAAAATCAACTTTGATGGGGCATCTAGGGGGAATCTTGGGACCTCCGGTGTAGGGTTCATTGCTCGAGATGAGAAAGGTAGTATTTTAGCATTTGAAGCAAAAAGATTGGTGAATGGAACTAACAATGAAGTTGAGTGTTAGGCGGCAATTGAAGCAATTCTTATGAAGAAAAAATTGGAGGTGAAAAAACTACACCTTGTAGGGGACTCCCAGATAGTGGTGAATGGCATCGCTAGGGGTAGGATGGATGCTTGGCACCTGGATAAACATATCAAAAGAATACATGACCTTCTGATTGGGTTCGAGATTTTAAAGTATCACGTGTTCTAAGGAAAGTGAATGCAGATGATGATTGCTCTTGAACGTAGGTGCAAATGGTTCCTTGGCTGAACATTTTAATTTCTTTGAAGACTTAAGGGATTTGGATCCCTTAGAATTTGTATGAAGAAGCGCTAAGTATGAAAGGTGAACCCGAGAAGTTGTGAAAATCTATGTGTGAACCCATTTTAGATATGCATGTTGAGGGGTGGGGAAGGCTTATGTGGATTGAGTACACTACAATGGCAGCAAGTAGAGAAAATGGTGGTGTAGGTGCAATTATGACAGTGAATGGTACTTTGATTTTGTTGGAGATGTGTAGTGTGAGGTGGTGCATGTGGAATAATAATGGAAGGGGTGGCATCATTTTGTGACATTATGGTCCTTGGTTTTTGGCATTTCGAAGAGGGATTGCAATTTCCTTTGCAAGCATTGTTTCTAGGCTGTGTGACAGGGGAACGATTGAAGCGAATTTCTCATTGTTCACTCTGGGCCAAATGTCTGCCTTTCGAGGCCCTATTTCTAGCCATCGTCTGAAGCATGTATTTAGGGTGGATGAGGAAGAATTTTGGAAGGTTGTTCGTTTGATGTTTGGAGATGAATTCCTGAACACTGATTGTTGCTCGTGAACTAATTTGGTCATATCATCCCTGTTTGTGGCACTGGCGTTGATGGTGGGAAGTTCAAGGGAGGAGGTGATGTGGGTGGTGGCCCTCATTCTGAGACCAAAATGGTCGGTTGGCCTGGTGGAGCTAGTTGAATCTGCAGAGATTGGTGTGGGTTTGTAAATGGAGCAAGGGTTGTGGAGGCGCTTAGGCAGGTAGAATGATGCAGTGCAGCCTCTGGTGGTGTGGTCGGCCTCTCGCTCGGTTGAAACCCAGTTGGAGGTTGCAAGGAAAGGGTGGCGGGATCTCCTGGACTTTGTGTGGAAGATGGGTCCGATGGAGCGGCCAAAACTGTGCGGCAAGCAGACCATGATGAAGTCGCAGGCTCTAATTGGTGAGGATGGGCGGTTGATGGTACGACATCAAATCCCATGGAAGATTGTGAAGATCGTGGAACGTAGCGAGTTGCGAGGAGGACGGTCGGGAACCATGACCAGTGCTAGGATGGTGCAGTCTAATGCAGGACCCAGTCATGCCATCCCCAATTTCTCCAAGGAGGAGGCCCTTGGCTGCCTCCGGTAGGATGGTTTCGTGAGGAATTTTTTGTTAGTAGGCCGTTGGTTTTTTTGGTGGTTTTTCACTGATGTAAGGAATGTAACCTTAGTGGTTGGCATAGCTGGTGTTGTTTTTTTGTCTCGGGTTTCATTTTGAGTTTTGTAGGGGCGAGACCCCATATAGTCTTATGATAGTGGAAAATTTGCAGAGCAGCTGAAGCCATGTAATTTTCTTCTTTCAATCAATACAAATATTAAACCTGTTATCGATAAAAAAAAATAGAAGACAAGATAAAATAATAAAATAAATAAAATATTTATTTAATTAAATAAGACAATTTTAGGTGTTTGCAACTAATGCTACATAATGCTTTGTTTCACCTAAACTTCTAAGTGGATTTCCCAAAAGAACTAGTTATATGGCTAGTACCTAAATTGTAGAGTATGCTAACTAGATGAGATCTTGGGCAGAGAAATGTTTGTTTGAAGCTAGGGTTGAGCTACTAGGGTTTGAAACCTAAGTAAACCTTTATGTGGCTCCCTTAGGGTCTTACAATGTAATTTTAAGAATGAAATGGCTAAGGGAACATAAGGCGGTAGTGGACTGCTTAGCCAAGAAGGGAGAATGCAATGATGATCTAGGGAGTTGATTATGCATCCAAGGAATCCATCATGGAATCAGAGAACAACAAATTTTCACCATGTAAATGAAATGATGTAAAAGAAAAGGTTGTTAGACGTTAAATTCTATTAAGATGGAAGAGGTTCAAGAGCTTAGGGAGACTATATACCAAGATGATATGATGGAGTATGAGGCAACCAGTTATAGTGGTGAAAGGTTGTCTAACGATGATAAGAAAGAAGAGACCTTCATGAAAAAATACCCTTATCTATTGGATTGTCGGGACATTTTTTTGGAGGAGTCACGTGGACTACCTCCTAAGAGGGTGTTTGACTTTTCCATAGAACTAGTGCCAGGAGCTAAACCACTATCCAAGGTTCCCTATCGAATGACAACAATGGAGCTAACGAAGTTGAAAGCACAATTGAAAAAACTCATTGAGAAGGACTTAATTCAACCAAGTATGTCACCATGGGGATCCACCATGACTTTTGTTAAGAAGAAAGACAAGACGTTGCATCTATGTATAGATTATCGGATGCTCAATAAGCTCACCATCAAGATTAAGTAACCATTGCATAGGATAGATGACTTATTTGATCAGATGAGAGGGCTCGCAATGTTCTCCAAGATAGATTTACGGATAGGTTATCATCAGTCGCGACTTGTTAGTTAACAGATTTTTTCACTTCTATTTTATACTCTTTTGCCCATGCCAATGACAATCTAACCAACAACTTAGTCACTTGCAATGGTGTTTGCAAGCACTCTTTACTTATTTTACAGGGCGCAACTACCTTCAAATGATATGCAATGAATGAAAACACAGGGTATGCTTTTCACCAAAAAGTAGAAAAGGCAAACTAACACCTACCCATAAACATGAAAGTAGATGCAAAAGATTGATTTTAGAATGAAGTGAATGTAGACAAACAACACAAAGTTTATTTATCCCACGCTCACAAATGATATCCAGGAAAAAAAGAGCAGCAGATCCTTATCAACAGATGATTTAATATAAATTCAAAGCTTGGGAATTAAATACATACACAGTCCGATATAACAGAATGGCACTGAAATTAATTACAAAGAAGCACAGTTCATTGTGTAGACATCTAAAATTGTCCTATGTATAAATATATATTTTTATTTATTTAATTATTTAAGCCTAATTCTTCTATTAATTAAATAAATTTGTATTTATTTAATTCATTCATTTATCCTCTTCTAGCCTTATTTCTCATTTAAATAAGTACTTTTATTTATTTAAAATATCATTTTCCTAAATTAAATAAATATCTTATTTATTTAATTGATCCCACTTCTTCTGTTAATTAAATAAATCTTTATTTATTTAATTAATTCATTAGTCTTTTCTACCTATGACACATGTCATTCAAGTTTTAATTCCTACACTACCAACCCTTTCATTATTTTCTTATTTCCTCTACCTACCCTCTAATCCTAGCCGACCATTTATCTTTTACACCTCTCAATATTATCCCTCCATTTCTTATAGTGTCTTCTATATAAGGAGATACTTCCTTCATTATCAATCCTTCTGGACTAGCATTCGAACGTTCATATGCGATCAAGCCTACTTGCAACCACATTTCCATTCTTTGTTGAGCTCTTGTGCACACATAAAATTTGAGAGAAAATATATCAAGCAAGATCAATGGAGATTGGAAGAAATAGAGATTCAAACCCTATTAGACATGTGATGGTATGATCTTTGTGACTTTGTTGATTTTTATTGTCTTAGGTAATCTTCATATGTTACGATGGATCTTTGTTGTTGTTACGCTAGGGTTTTGTGGTTGAATTCATTTAGTCTTTCAATATTGTTGTTTCCATTTTTACCATAAACATTTTGGCACACCCGGTGGAACTCTTGTCCCTTTTGCATTTATCATCTTTGTTGCAGATTTTGTGTTTTTGAAGTTGCAGATCTGACATTTCTAACAACATTTTGACATTTTCGCATCTGCACTATCAGAACCATGTTTTTGCTTTTCTGTCGCGTCTGCGTTTGACATTATTTTACTTTTTTGCAGATTGTAGGGTCGCGTATGTGTTCCTGAATCGTGTATGTGCATCTTTCAATTGTGTATGTGTTCTGGATCCACATTTGTGTTGTCGAAGCACGTCTGTGAGGGTTTAAGGCGCATTTGCATCCTTTAATCGCATCTACGTGAGATTTAATCACGTCTGTGTTTCTGATTTTGCAATTTTTGGTTTTTGTTCCAGTTTTAAGGCTTTATTTCATCATTTGGATTTTAGATCTGGTTTATTCAGGCTAACATCTTGTGATCTAGCTAACAAATTGGTGCAGCTTGTCCTTGAAGCGAATCACATTGTCGAAGGCCCCTTTTTCACAAAGTCTTTTGGATCTAAAATTTACCTAACTTGTGTGCTTGCATGAGGGGTATTATTGCAAAACTACTAATAGATCTTTGTTACAAAATTTTGGGCAAGGGTTTTTTATCTTTATTGTGCGCCTTGTTTTCATAGATTATCAAACACTTCAATTGGTGCACTAAAATTGAACCAGTGTCTTTTGTGTCTTGAGCAATATGCTCTTTTTGCTTAATCTCTAGAGGGCCTATCTCCCCGTGTGGTCATTAGGACTACTAGTGAGGAGAGAACGACCCAAGTGGTAGCGAGGAAAACCCACCTCTTCCGAACCACTATAAATAACTGTATCCATGGTGAAATCCATGGGTAACATGTGTTAATTAGTTCATACCGATACTATGTCTTCCCATAAACCCGTTTGATCAAATTTATTTGATCAGTTGTACAGTGTAACCCCTACCGGCTGGGAGTCTGTATTTACAGAGTTGAAAGTGTTGCATGTATGGCCACACGAGCGGATACCCTTACTAGCACCTTTTTTTTTAGAAAGCCAAAATCCTTCTAGTTGTTGGGGCAAGAGGTCAGACCTCTAGAGCGGCCCACACACATACAGTTCTTAGTAGAGATACGAAGTTTGCCACGAGGAGTTTTCATGGGAACTGATGCTTGACTGCCCCAAAGAAGTGAGTGTTGAGGGTGGTTCCAGTGGGGTCAAGCATCTAATTATCTGCTCTGAATAGCATAACCTTGGGGAATACCCCATGTGGGATCAACAACTATTGTCCTAGCCAACCATAAGAATTGTGCTTGACTTCTTTTGAACATTCAAACATTCAAGATCAAACATCAAAACATTGTGCCTTCAAGTGTATGCAAAACATTTTTACATCAAACAACACACTTTTCTTTTGAGTCATTTTGAGTCTAAACACTTGCAAACATTGAGTCCTCATCAACATTGTGTCCTCTTATCACGAAAAATAGTCAAAAATTCAGATTTGGTCACAAAAGCAACTTTACACATTGGAAAAATTGCACTCAGTTTCTGGAAACATGTCTGTAAAGTGTTCAAAAATGTCTGCATCATTTAACTGCGTCTGTGGAGGATAGAAATGTGTATGTGTCATCATAAGCAAAAATGCATTTATAAAATCTCATAAACATGTTTGTGCAGTGTTCAAACACGTTTGTATCCTTTAATTGTGTCTGTGAAGTATACAGGCACATCTGTGTTCAGAATTGAAAAACACTTACAGTCCAGCAAACAAGAGCAGTCAGTTTCAGACTCATTGAGCTTCCTAGGTTATTTCTCTGGGTTTTCATCTAGCATTCAGCCTATTTATGGGTCTCACAAAGTCCATCATTTCTTTACACCTTTCATTGCATTCACATTTGTCTAGACTTGAGTCAAAAGGTCACTTGCTTGTCCTCATCTTACTTTGTCAACACACTACATACAACAACATTTTGCTAAGTGGTCCCTCATAAAGGTCTATCACCTTTGGGTCTCATTTGGTCTTACTTGGAGTCAAGGTCAACTTACCTCATCAAGAGAAACTATCATCTCTTTGGAAGCCACACCTACTCTACTACACACATACTTGGTCTTACACTTTGGACATTGCAAGTACACCTCAGATTCATTTGTATTCCATCCAACTCTTGGTCTTCCATACTCTTTCCATTTTCATCTAGTCTCACACATCTTGGTCAAGACCTAGTTCATGGTTGAAACCCTGTTACCAAAAATCTAGGAGAGAAGCTAAAGAGGCTCAAGAGTCCGCAAACATGAGTGCCTATGAGTATGACAATGATATCTTCTTCAATTCTGATCATACCACATTACCTATAATGGATACTTATAGAAACACTCAAAATGTTGAGAACATGGATAACACAAACAATAATGATACGCATAATGACAATACAGACAACTTTTCCATACATTCAGCAGAAGTGGAAGAATCCATCATGGATCCCCATTTTAACAGATTGGTTGAGTAAATCATGAGAAGAGATAGACGATATTTTTCTTACAAGTGATGGCACAAACCGGAGCTAAAATACCTCATGATTTTGACATGTCTCAAATAGTGGAAAATCGACCTATGCAAGAAACTCAACTCAACATGGATCAAAGAAGACCTAATAGTGGAGGTACTAGAGGACCACGTTTCGTGTCTGAGTCTCCATCATCTTTGTTTCAAAAACCTGAGGTCCCAAATATACATGGTCAAGCTTATGATACTCATGAAAGAGCATCTCCTGAACAACTCCGTCTACGCAGACCATTATGGAAGTCTTATGCAGATAAATACACTCAATTGCATACCAATGCTAAGGACCAACCTCAAAAGTAATTGGATATCCAAAGGCATGCTCAAAATTTGGACACAAGGAAACCCCATGTCAAATTTGGGGGCAACACACAAGAACAAACTCATGACATGCCTGTAGAATATGATATACATGGACAAAGTAGATATTCCATTCCTCATTATGAATCTATACCAAGTGGTTCCTATATGCAACATCATTATAGACCTCCTCCATATGAACATGTTTATGATCAATACCATCCATACATGCAGTATGCTCCTCCTCCACCTAGTGGCTCAAGCATGGGATATGGTCCAAGAAGTCAATCTCCACCTAAGAACAATTTGGAACAGAAAATTAAGGACTTACAAAAGAAAATGGAGGACATAAATACACCAAATCTAGCTTACACAATGAGAGACATATGTCCCTATCCATTTGACAAAAGCATTCCAATGCCTCCTTTTCCTACACATTTCGTGACACCAAAGTTTGATAAGTACAGAGGCAAGGGAGACTGTAAGGCACATATAAGACAGTTTTTCACGGCTTGCATTGAGGTAGCATCAAAAGAAATGTACTTGATGAGATTGTTCCCACAAAGCTTAGGTGATCAAGCTATGGAATGGTTCTCCCAACTTCCACCTAGAATTAAGTCATGAGGTGACTTAGCAAAATCTTTTATCCAACATTTCTCATACAACATAGAGACAAACATATCAGTCACCACTTTGTGCAACACCAAGAAAAAGGATGGGGAGTCATTTTCATCATTCCTACAAAGATGGAGGAATTTAGCCAGCATATGCTCTTGTGAAATTCCACAAAAACAAATGGTAGAGATGTTCACACAGAATGTCCACGGAGAAATTGGTTATGACTTAAGAAAAACTTGTTTGTCCACTTTCAAGGATGTCATTGAGAAAGGCTTAGAAATAGAGATGGTCTTAATTGAGCAAGGAGTCATTAAGATACTCAAAGAAAACAAAGAGGACTTTAAAGGAAAAGACAAGCCACGATTTTGGAACAAGAACAAGAACACAGTAAATGATGGTGTTGTCGATGCTAACACAGGTAAGACCCAAAATCATTCTTTCTAGATCAAGTTCTATAAACAACCAAGTGAGTACTCAAACAACTTCAAAACCATGAAGGAAATACACCCCATTGGGAGAACCACTTGAATCAACTTTCAAGAAGCTAGTGGCAAACAAGATAATAACAATTCCAGACAATCCTCCATATGAACCAAAAGTCAAACCAAATTGGTGGAATGATGATGAGTACTGTGAGTATCACAAGAGAAAGGGACATAAAATAGGAAATTCTCATTGCTTGAAGAACATCATACAATATCTTATTGATAGAGGTGACATTGAGATCGAAGGACATTCATCCAATCAAGAACATGAGATGTTTAAGGAACCATTCCCTAAACATGACAAGGGAAAAGCCAAAGCCACAGATGAGTAGACTAACAATACCAGAGCATCCTATAACTATGATTTAATCATTAATCACATTTCGATGGACAATTATGTCTCTACCATTATCATAAAGGAAAAAACGCCTGAAAAATTCTACCCAAAGACCCAAAGTTGTCCTAAAAGGCATTGGACCTTCTTTTGAATCTACCTCTAGCTGTAATGTCACAACTCATCAAGGTAAGGTCACTTTTCAAGGTGCTCCAACTAAAACCACCGCTTCCTCAGCACCCAAACCTGAGTACGATCTGGTAGAACAGGTAGGGAGGATGCCCGCACTTATCTCCATTCTTGAGCTTTTACGCATATCCCCCGCACATAAAGCCATTCTTGACAAAACTTTGAGAGACACTTCCATCCCCATTGATCTGAACGTGGACCAATTTCAAGCCATGGTGGGATACCTTTCCCTTCCACACTCACTTACATTCACAGAAGCCGACGACGCCTCTGTAAGCCAACCGCATAATGCACCTTTACACATTGAAGCCTTCCTGCACAAACATCGAATAAAATGAGTCCTGATAGATGGAGGAGCTGGTCTTAATATATGTACTTTGAACACAATAATACAATTGGGATATTAAGACAAAGTTGTGAATGCTACAAATAAAATTACCATCAAGGCATATGATGACGAAGAGCGTTCATCCAAAGGCACAGTCACCTTACCTCTCAGAGTTAGTGCAGTTATGAAGGATGTGGTTTGTCAAGTCCTAGACCTTGATCTCACATACAACATATTGCTAGGACGTCCATGGATTCATGAGATGAGAGTAGTCCCATCTACATACCATCAATACATTAAGTTTCCTCATAATGGAGTTGAAGTAACAGTTAATGACGATCCTAATCCATTTATTTACTACAATAATTTGAGGCCAAAAGCTAAGACAATAATTCCAATTAATAGAGAGGTTATCCCATCTTATGCATATATTGACCCTGAATCATTAAAACTTTCAACATCAAATCAAGGTGAGCTTAAAGGGAAATATCAGGACAAAGGCATGGGTGGATACACTCTAAATCAAACCATGTGCTTGCGGAAAATTATGAGTTCACCAAAAGAATATGGACCACCACATCCTTCTAAACGGGTATTTATCACTACGCTGAAATGGGATCCTACTATATTCCAAAAGTGGGGTGAAATGGAAGAAGAAGACTTATACAAAATGCTTTACAAAGACCCTAAAGTTGGTACACAAGATCACATCAAGATACCATGTGAAAAATATCGCAAAGGATTCAAGATCTTACAAAAGTTTGGGTATGATGGTAAAATTCCTCTTGGCTTAAGAAAAGAAGGCATCACTCAACCTTTGCAACCATAATTGACATTAGAAAATCAGCACTCGAAAGGGCTTGGTTTCATCTCTTCCAGGGTAAACACTCACAAATCGGAAGAAGCGTTACAAATCATGATTTCCAATTATCAACAAGAGAGCCTCTATTCCACTGACTCTAATGGATGGGAATGGGGTTCGGACAAATCCTCTAGTGACTATGAACTCACCGAGACATTCTGAGAACCAGGTGAACCCACAGAAGAAGAGGAATTTTATAGAAAATTCAAAGTTGGTCAAGAAACAATCCCTGAGGATACCACGCAGTCTTTATTTTTAGGTTCTAGGTCGAAAGCATGACGTATGAGGACGCCCATTCCAGAATGCACTTTCAGTGACGATAATTTGGACTCATTCACAATCGAGACAGATGAGGAGAGTGCTAATGATGACCTCGACAACTACCTTGATATACCTGAATATAATTGTATCTGCACCCTAACACTTGCTGACTTCGAAAACATTGAAGGCCTTCCCCTTGTTCACCATCAACTTATTGATTGGGACCATGAAGGACCTGCACAATTCGACACATTCCAAAATGATGAAGCCTTTATCGACTATCTAGGCATACGAGATGATCTTCCACTTGGGGACCATAAGGTAGGATACACTATAGAACTAATTAGCGTGGCATATTTTGGTGAGGGTGTTGGATCTTCCAGTCGCAAAAATGTAAAAATAAAAAATAAATCATGGGTTTTACGATGAAAACCATATTGCGGCACTGTCTGACCCCAAAAAAGTAAAAAGAAAGGATGTATCTGAGGGTGAAAACCTCTCTGAGGCACCCAAAGATGGAATGCTCGACATTCTCTTAGCATCACATGAAGAAAATTCATTCATGTTAGTAGAGGAGACCATCAAAAAAAACATTGGTACAAAAGAGATTCCACATAACATATTCCTGGCACAATCTCTAACAGAGAGAGAAAGACCGAAGTTCATAAGTTTCTTCACAGAATGACAAATCAATTTTGCATGGTCATATGTTGATATGCCTAGACTGAATCCGGATTTAGTAATGCATCATTTAACAGTTAAACCAGGGGCAAAGCCAGTGAAAGATGCATCCACAAGTGGCATTATTAGTCAAGGCAGAGCTTGAAAAATTGTTGGATGTCGGATTCATACGCCCAATTGATTATGTTAGATTCAATAACAGTCCCAAAGACACTGAGAGAGGGGGTGAATTAGTGTCTAACCAGTGTACAGAATGTTTAAACTTATTAATAACTTTACAACCCAAAACAGTGTACCAGTAAGTAAGAATTATTGCAATAAACAAAAATAATAGAGACAACATAGAAACACACCATAACACAAGATATTTAACAAGGAAACCCAGTGTGGGAAAAACCTTAGTGGGATTTGTGACCCACAATATTTACTCACTGGCCAATGAATAAATACTACTTACAATGAGGGGTCTGCACATGCAGGGAGGCCAACATCCTAGAGCTCACTGCTCAATAAAGAGTCACACTGACTACAAAATGGATTATCAAATCCAATACAATGTACTGCTCAAAATAGTATCTCTTATGCCAGGTTCAGTACCGGTTTAAGCTCAGTCAATAACCAAAACCTTCGCTGTCAACTATACCTTTTTATACAAAATTGCCTTATCACACATTATACTTCTCTCTCATCTACTCCCATAAAATGACCTATAAGATCTCATACATATATGAGTCTTTTATAATATACCATGTCAGCTTTACAAAAGATAATTACATTACAAAACAATTCATATAAACAAAACTTTATCCCATGTTGGCTGAGGTGTCGGTATGCTTGTTGTTGATGTAATCTGAATGCTGGTGAAGTGCTTGTCGGTGTCGGTGTATGAATTTTGTGATGTCTGGAATGTAGAAACTAATTGTCGGTGACCTTCCAGTTGGTTGCCAGATGGTTGCCATCAATGACAACATCAATTATTCTCATAAGAGTGTATAATGCCAACAGATTATCCTGAATAGATCTCCAACTTGGTACCAGTCAGTAAGTCAGATCGCAGCATCAGATTATGCACAGATTTGAGAGACATTAACAAGGCATGTCCTAAGGATGACTTTCCATTGCCAAACATCAACCTGATTGTAGATCTCATAGCAATTCATGCAATGTTATCTTTGATGGACGGATTCTCTAGCTACAATCAAATAAAAATCGCATCTGAGGATCAACATGATAGGGTCTACATAGCTTGCTCACACTTCACCTAGTTGGTGTTGCTCAATTCCTCCAACCTCACCAGGTCTAGCTATGCTCCAAAACCTCCAAGTCCTTCCCAATCTCTTCTAGGACTTGTTCTTTTCCAATCTCAAGGTGTTTGCAATAAGTGTTTGACTAGGAACCCTACCATTTCAAAGTGTTCCCCATATGCTCAATCTTGCTAATTTGACAACAACTTGTCAATTTCACCCCCATACTATTGTGAGTCATTACAAAGGTCTGCAGGTGGAATTTACCATGAAATTAAGTCAATTTTTCCCATTTGTGAGTTTTCTTTCACTATCTTCCTTACTTATTTCACCAATTTGCCTAGAAATAGGGCTACAAGGAATGAACCCCTATTAGGCCTCCAAATTCCAGTTTTCAAGGGCTTTGAGGGAATCACTCCAAAAAACCCTGCAACAAGGTTTATTTTTATTCAAACAATCACCCAACCCTAAGATATTTTATTTGTTTTGGTCCTCCAACTCGCCGTACAATGCCCTAACCCAAAAATGAGGGTTTGGTAGGGTTTATAGGCCTTTAACCGGTAGTGACTGGTCAAGTTTGAGAAATGGGCATCTAGATGACTTTTCAAAGTTTCTCCTTGTTATTACAACTTTTTATGGACCTCATGAATCATCCCAAATGGATTGGCCAAGGTTTGGTAATCACGTCTGCACTATGCACTCAATTTTCACCCTGTCTTCTCTAGCCGGGTTGCTCCTGGACTCGCCTAGAAAAAAGTGGTAACCATGTTAATCTTCACTTATATAACTCCTCCTTGCATATATACACTTTATAATGGGTTTCCTGCCATTTCCTAATGGGCCATGATGGTAGCACGGAGGGATTTTATGGGGCAACCATTTTACATGAAATTGCTATTTACAAGCCAAAATTGGTTGTTTGGAAACAAAACAATGAAAGTACAAACTCACACTAACTAAAAAGAATGAAATGAAATAAATGACACTGGAGCACACCAAATAACTAAAATCCAAAATTGGATCAATGGATTCAATCCATTTTTCACATTTTAAGCAAAATAAGCCAAAAAATAGTGATAACAGTCTGAAAATGAGTAGTTTCAGATTGTCAATCATACAAAATCAAACTTCCAACCTTGGTAACCATGAAAGAGGAGGTTTAAATAGTATTCCCCACATGTGGAGGCATTCTAGGGCATTGTGCTATCCCTAACTCCACTGCTAATCTCCTTTAGGATAAAAGTTGTCATGACAACTTTTACAACTTTCCACTTTTTGCCTTGCCAACCTAAACAACCTATTAAAAGTCATTACACAAGAGAATTCCTAACACCATTCTAAACCTCTCTAGTTCTCACACCAAGTTATGCCACTTTTGATCATCAATAAGGTCATTTCAATTACTCAAACTATCACCTACTCACAAAGTGCAAACTTAGGAAGAAAACCAACTCAACTAGGCCTACACTTGACTCAAAACAAAAATCACACACAAACCTTGGACCCTCCTAGAGTCCTTATTAGGAACCTGACTTGGCTAAGGTTAGTACAAGCCAAAATTGTGGAAGGACTATAAGCCTAAGTCCTAGGTGCTCCTGCACCATTCTCCCAAACAAAAGAAAACTAAGTCACCTCTTTGGGGATCAGATTGTGATCAATGCCTAACTTCTTAAACTCTGTCTCAAGAACCCATGTAGCCTCAGTATCATCCATACCCTGACACTTAATTAGGTGCTCCCAATAAATTTGATGCCTTATCTTTTTAGTGATCCTTGAACTCAATACCTTTTCAACCTTTGGATTTGGTCTTGCTGGTATTGGAAGGTTGTTTACATCTTCTGATACCTCTCAGTGACTACAATCTGAACCTTGAATTGGCCCCTTGTAAGCAACTAAGTCTACTATGTTGAAAACCGGTGACAATCCTATGTCACTAGGTAGGTCCACCTTTTATGAATTTTCTCCATACTTGGCTAGAATGGCACATGGACCCAACCTTCTCATTTGCAACTAATTAGGTACTCCTTGTTGTAGCCTTGCTTTTTTTAGATGCACCATGACAAGATCTCCTACTTGGAATTGTAGGTTCTTCTTTCTCTCATCAACTTTTTTCTTAATCTTACTTGTCTTCTCCATCAATGCTTTCTTAACTGGTTCATGTACCTCTTTCATTGGCTGAGCAAAATCTTCAGCATATCCACTTCTTGTTGCTGCATTACCTAAGTCCCTTAGCTCCAATATACCCCTTGGGTGAAGACCATAGACCACCTCAAAAGGGCTCTTTTCGGTGGTTCTATTTATTGTGTCATTGTAAGCATATTCAGCTTGTGATAGCACTTGATCCCATTTCTAACCATACTCCTTGGTAAGGCACCTCAATAAGTTTCCCAAGCTTCTATTAACCACTTCGGTCTGCCCATCTGTTTGTGGATGGTAGGCTGATCCAAAAGAGAGGTTGGTGCCAAGCTTTTGCCAAAGTGTCTTCCAAAAATGACTCGTGAACTTTTAGTCCCTATCTGAAACAATTTTCATGGGTAAACCATGTATCCTTATCACTTCCTTGAAGAACAACTGAGCTATATGACATGCATCATGAGTAATATTGCAAGGTACAAAGTGGGCCATCTTACTAAATTTGTCCACTATGACATAAATGTTGTCAAATCCCTGCTTTGTCCTTGGTAATCCTACTACAAATTCCATACTAATGCACTCCCAAGGTCTATTTGGTATGGGAAGAGGTTGGTATAAACCGGTATTTGAAGAAGTGTCCTTGGCCTTTTGACAAACAATACAAGTCTCTGCATACTTTTTCACATCTTGATTCATCCTAGGCCAATAGTAATACCTCTGAACCAACTCTTGAGTCTTGTTGAATCCAAAATGACCACTAAGACTGCCATTATGCTTCTCTTGTATGAGATTTTCTCTTATTGACCCTCTATGCACACAAAGTTGTCCTCCTCTAAACAATAACCCATCTTGCAAGGTAAAATCTGAATGCTCACTATGAAAATGATTTTGATACTCTTTACACACCTTGTAGGCATTTGAGAAGTCTTCATCATCCGAGTATAGGTCTCTAAAACTGTCAACACCTATGCTTCTTAACTGAATTTCTTGGACTGCCAAAAGTCTTCTGCTGAATGCATCAACAACCCAGTTTAATTAACCTTTTTTGTGCTTGATTGTGAATTTGTAGGCTTGCATATACTCCACCCACTTCATGTGTTTGTGATTGAGCTTGTCTTGTGATTTTAGAAAGCTCAAAGCTTGGTTGTCTGTATAGACTACAAATTCCTTATGAAGGAGATAGTGTCTCCACTTCCTCAAAGCCTACACTAAATCATATAATTCCAAGTCATATGAGGAGTATTTCCTCTTTGCATCACTTAGCTTCTCACTATGGAAAGTTATTGGTCTTTCATCTTGGCTTAGGACAGCACCTACTGCAACATTGCGTGCATCACATTCCACTGTGAAGAGTTTCTCAAAACTAGGCAACACTAACACCAGTTGAGTGGCTATCTTCTCTTTCAAGGTTTCAAAACCTCTATTTTCTTGTTCATTCCACTGAAACTTTGCCTTCATTCCACCTCTAATAGTATCCAGCATTGGTGCACATATAGCACTGAACTACCTAATGAACTTCCTGTAATACTGAGCTAGTCCATGGAAGCTTCTCGCCTTTGTTGCTGATTTAGAAGTAGGCCAATTTACTATGGCTTCAACCTTTCTAGGATCCATCTTGAGGTTTCCTTGAGATAACACAAACCCAAGGTAAACCAACTCCTGCTTAACAAATTCTCACTTGTCCAAATTCATGGTTAGCTTCTCCTCATACAATCTTTGTAGCACATTTTGCAAATGATTAATATGATCTGCCCTATCCTTACCAAAAATGACAATATCATCTAAATATACCACCACAAATTTACCTATGAAGTCTTTCATCACCCCATTCATGAGTATCGTGAAGGTTCTTGGAGAATTGGATAAGCCAAATGGCATTACAAACCATTCATAAAGACCCTCTGTTGTCTTGAATGTTGTTTTCCATTCATTACCCTCCTTCATCCTAATTTGGTGGTATCCACTTTTAAGGTCAATCTTGGTAAAATATTTGGCTCCCCCTAAACAATCCATTAAGTATTCTATTCTAGGAATTGGAAACCTATATCTATTGGTGATCCTATTTATAGCCCTAGAGTCAGTGCACAATCTCCAAGTACCACCTTTCTTTGGGGCTAAAATGGTAGGTACAACACAAGGGCTAATGCTTTTCCTAATTAGGCCTTGGTCTAAAAGCTCTTGGATTTGTTTGGCAATCTCAACATTTTGTTGGGGAGTCATTTTGTAAGCTGCCTTATTAGGTAAGGATGCTCCGAGAACAAATTCGATTTGATGGCTTATGGCTATTTTAGAAGGTAAGGTGGCTAGTTGTCCATCACTCAAAGTTGTCCGAATCCTAAACAAATCGCACAATAGAGGATGTCTCTCCTATCATAATCCGGAAAATTTTCATCATCAGTGTCATCAAAATCCTTTACCATCTTACGGATTTCTATCTCAAAACACTTGTTTAAAATTCTCAAATCGTCAAATCCAGTTTCCAGATCGGGAAGCTTTTATCCATATCATTTGACACGCTTTATCGTGAAGGGACATCTAAACCTTCACTCTGATAAAGTAATATTTGAAATTTCCAAAACAAGAATCAACTAAATCCAAACCAATCAAAGGAAATCATTGATCACTCTTGCATGACTAATCCCTTTATTCTGAGAAGAAAGAACTTCTATCGTAACATCACGTTGAAGAAACGACAACCTAGTTTTTCCAAATTCATCAAGAGAAATAAGTTTCTATACATCAATCGTCAACTCTTCAAATCTCATCGGGTATTCCTTCATCATGTCAAAACGTTATATCCAAAACAAATCTAGCGAATTTGACAAGGAACCCTTGAAGACAAGAGCATAATATCAAAAGTCTGCTTTTAATCAAACCATAAATCGCGGCGGAAAAATCAATCCAGCATTCTTTCCCGACGAGTGCATCACATATAACACATCTCGACGAGAACCACCAACGCCCGAGCAACACATCGAGGAGGATTTTGTTCCTTTCATCACTGAAAGTTTCTACTAAAATGCCTGTCACTCGCTCTCAACGAGACAAACAGAGCGAGACACCCGCTGAGTCCAGTATGAATCGAAGATTATCAAATCCTTTTGAAGTTCCACCCGTAGAAGAACCTGAAATTACTGAAGCCCTTCTTAGGGAATGTCAAGTAAATTCCTCCTTCCAAAAACTTGTCGAAAAGCTCATGGAAAATGACAAGGAAAAATATTTGTTGATGCTCACAAGCAAGGGCGTTAAAATTCCCGAAGATTTCGACCCAAACATTTTTCAAACCGGATCTCGGCAATATGAATATCAAGAACAAAACAGAGAAGAAGAAACTCGCATACCTGAACAAAATAACTTTGAACAACACATTCCAGAACAACGCATACCAGAAATGCGTATACCTGAGCTAGAAACACCAGAGCAACATATACCATTTACCACACCTTTTCAGCTGAGAACCAATACAAGGCAAGAACTTTTTCCTCGGCAAGACAATACACCTTTGATTGCTCTTACTCAACAAATGCAAATGTTGCAAAGGCAAATACAGGATATGCAACAAGGGACAACAGTGCGGTACTCTTTAAATGAAATCTTTCCTTATCCATTTGACAGAAGCTTGAACATGGTGCCTTTTCCTTCAAACTCAGACATTCCCAAATTTAATAAATATGATGGGAAAAGTGATCCCAGAGATCATGTACGGGAATTTTGCACACTAAGCCTTGAATTCGCTCATGATGACACCTATTTGATGAGGTTATTCCCCAGAAGCTTGGGTGGGCAAACCATGGAATGGTTATCCAAAATTTCGCCACCTATTAGATCATTTGATGAATTGGTTAACAAATTCATAACCCACTATTCCTACAACATCCAACATGCCATAACCATGCTAGATGTTTGCAACACCAAACAAAAGAACAATGAAACATTCATGGCATTCCTTCAATGTTGGCGACGCATGGTCTCCAGATATCCTCGAGATATTCCTGAAAAAGAGAAAATGGAAATCTTCATTGATAACTTGAATGGCGAAATGAGTTACAGACTAAAACTTCAATGCATACCATCTTTCGCTAAATTGATTGAAAATGGCATTCAAGTAGAGGAAGCATGTGTCAAAAAGGGAACACTCAAATTCTACAAGGAAGGAACAAACTCATCAAACTACAATAACCAAAACAACACCAACTTTGACAAATCTCGATTTTGGACTCGAAACAAGAACAAAGGCAACAACGAATCACATGATCTCAAATCTAAACAACCAGTGCTTGCTTTATCTGGAAATCCTCAGAACACGAAAAATCTTAAAAATGCTGCACCAAATGCTAACACATATGCACCAAACAATGATCAAGGACAACTTAACACGAACAACACCAACGATACTCAAAAGAAAAACATGAATCCAGGACCTAACAACAATTCACACAACACAAACAATTTCCAAAAGCGTATTTTTACACCACTGGGACAATCATTAGAATCAGCATTCAGAGAACTTTTGGCAAACAAAATTCTTTCTTTGCCTCGAATCAACAATTATGAACCCCCAATCAAACCACCTTGGTAGAATGATTCACACTATTGTGATTTCCATCGCAACAAGGGTCATAGAACAAACGAATGCATGAGATTGAAACACATAGTCCAGGACATGATTGATCGAGGTGACTTAACGGTTGATGGTCTCAAAACAAATGGTGATCGCGGAGCCTTTAAAAATCCTCTCCCAAATTACAACAAGGATGGAGCATCCACTTCAGATGATACACGCGGAGCTCGTATTAATCACATCTACAATAACACTATCAACCATATATTAGCTGAAGATCATCAAATAAATGTCATCACCATCCGAGATCAGCGTGATCATGAATCTGTCAATGTAACGACCCGAACTCATAAATATGTCTTGAAAGGACATACTGCACCTGCAACTACCACACCAAAAATCCAATATGACTTGGTTAGCCAACTACGCAAGACTCCAGCTCAGATATCTATCCTGGAATTATTGAAACTATCACCCAAGCACAAAGACATATTGGAGAAAGCACTATTGGAAACAAATGTACCTCAAAATCTGGATACAGACAGATTCCAAGCCATGGTTGCCCATATGACAGGACCTCATAATCTCACCTTTTCAGAACATGACGATGCTTCCTTGATCCATCCACATAATACTCCTCTCCATATTGAAGTCATTGTTTGCAAACACCGAGTCAAAAGAGTCTTAATAGATGGAGGAGCCGGACTTAATATATGTACTTTAAAGCTTATCTGTGCATTAGGCTTCTCAGAAGAATCTATTGATCCTTGCAAAAAGATTACCATAAAAGCATATGATGATGAAGAGCGGTCCTCTAAAGGCACAGTGATATTACCTATACAAGTAGGCCCAGTACAAAAGGATACTATATGTCAGGTCTTAGATATTGATCTCACCTACAACATCTTATTAGGACGACCCTGGATACATGAAATGCAAGCAGTACCTTCTACATATCACCAGTGTGTCAAGTTTCCTTATGATGGACAAGAAATCTCCATATCAGCTGATCACAATCTATTTCAACATTGTAATGCAATGGGGGCAGCCCAAGACAATTTGATTCCTCATAATAGAGAAAAGCAGCAAACTTCAACATCAGATCCACAAACAGCAAAATCCAACTCCTTATGGGGAGACTTCAAGCAGAAAATGCAAATCAAAGACCAAGGCATGGGAGAATACTCTTTGGAGCCTTTATGTTTGGCAAAATTGCCAACCTCACCTAGATCGCATGGTTTACCTACTACATCAACACAACTGGCTACTCAGCCCATCACTAAATTTGATGGTACCTTCATCCAATTGGGTACTTTAGCACATGAATCAGAGGACAAGGACGTTCTTAGCTGGTTATACAAAGATGAGGAAGAAAATCATAGAGCAGCCGCTCTGGACATTGTTCTACCAACACACCTGTATGGAAAAGGCTACTTAATCATGAAACAAATGGGATATGGTGGTAACGGACCTATTGGAAAACGCAAAGGAGTCACTGAACCTATAGATCTTCCTTCACAACCTAGTAGGAACAAAGCAGGATTGGGTTCTAAACTCACATTCCTATTAAAACGACCGCCACACACAACTACAAAACCTCAATGGAAGGAAAAGAAGAAGTACAAAGAAGAATCCTGGCAGGAAGCACTTTTTGAATCAGCAGAAACAATCCGCAAGGCACGGGAACGTCAAGATCAGAAGTTACATCAGGAAAAGCTTCTAAGTCACAAGAAGGCCCTATCTGCAGTAGTAGCTCATATTCAAACACCAATATCTCAAGAACAAATCAGGTCATCTCCAGAGACCGTTATTTCTGCCCGAGAAAGTACAGTCTATGAACAAATCCAGCAAGTAGAAGACGGATCTGATACAGAATCTACAAAAACCATCAAAATGGTATCCATCATCAAAGATTTGTTTTCACCATACAACACACCTGTTTACAGCACAGATAGAATCTGGGATGATGCCTATGAGACAGATTCCAATGAATATGAATGGGGTACCTGCTCCAATGCTACTACTGATATCCTGGATGATACTGATTCTATATCCCTTTCTCAGGAAGAACATAACGCAGAAGATAGACCTCTTGAATTTGGACAGCAAAATATCTATGACGCCCAGGAAAGTGAACAGAAACATTATGAACAAGTCTATGTGGAAGATGATACCATCGAGGACCTCGACGAAATCTTAAATTTCTTTAAACCCAAGACCCATAACGATGAAAACTCTATCCTAACACTTACGGTAGCCGAACTTGATCCACCCAACGATTCCTTACCACTTGTCTTTCCTGACCTCATCGACTGGGACGAACCTGAAACAAATGATATACCAATTTTTCCAGATGATGCATCTATTGTCCATTACCTATGTACCATAAATCCGGAAACAGGCTCTACCAGTGAACAAAATAATGATATTTGTCAATCAGGGAGTGCCAAGTCTCTCAGTCGCAAAAATGAACCAAATAAAGAATCTAATGCTGAAAACCAGTCAATGGCAGCTCTAGATTAAAAAAAAAAAAAAAAAAAAGGACGCATCGGAGGGTGAAAACCTTTTTAAGGCACCTAACGATGGGAGACTTGACACTCTTTCTGAGCACTTTCATGAGTGATCGCCCATATTGATTGAGCCCACTCAATCAATCAACATTAGTACCACAGAAGCAGCCAGAAATATACACCTTGCAGAATCTCTGACAGAGGAAGAAAGATCGGCATTCATCATCTTCTTTAAAAAACAGCAAATCAACTTTGCTTGGTCATATGCTGATATGCCCGGAGTAGATCCACACTTAATTATGCATCATCTGTCCATCTCTACAGGAGTTAAGCCAGTCAAGCAAAAGCTACGAAAGATGAATCCACAGGTGGCACTCATGGTCAAAACTGAACTAAAGAAATTATTAGACGTCGGATTCATCCGACCCATTGACTATGCAGAGTGGATATCCAATATCGTTCCAGTATCAAAACTGGATGGTAGTATCAGAATATGCACTGACTTCAGAGACGTCAACAAAGCTTGTCCAAAAGATGACTTTCCTCTGCCAAGAATCGACATAATTGTAGATCTCACAGCAGGCCATGCAATGCTCTCACTAATAGATGGTTTCTCAGGCTATAACCAAATCAAGATAGCTCCTGAAGATCAAGATAAAATAGCATTCACCTATCCTTGGGGGACGTACTATTGGAATGTTATGCCTTTCGGCTTAAAGAATGCAGGGGCCACTTATCAAAGAGCAATGACCACAATATTCCATGACATGATGCACACATTTATGGAAGACTATGTGGATGACTTACTAGCTAAATCCTTCACCAGAGCAAAACATCTTAGCATCCTAACAAAAAAATTTAATCGATTGGAGCAATTCCAAGTCAGGCTTAACCCTAAGAAGTGTGTCTTCGGGGTTACATCAGGCAAGTTACTAGGCTACATAGTCTCAGCTAAGGGTATTGAAGTTGATCCAGCAAAGGTACAAGCCATTATGGAAATGCCACCACCACAAAATATCAGTCAACTCAGATCTCTACAGGGACGACTTCAATCAATCAGGCGATTCATCGCTCAGCTAGCAGATAGAAGTCTACCATTTAACCATTTGCTACACAAAAATGTACCATTCAAATGGGAGGCTAAGTGTGCAAAATCTTTTTATCAAATCAAACAGTACCTGATGAATCCACCAGTTCTAGTACCACCAGTCGCTGGAAAGCCGCTTATTCTATATATCTCAACAACAGATATTTCACTAGGGGCATTATTGGCACAAGAAGATCAACAAGGAAAGGAACGCGCCATATACTACATCAGTAGAACATTGAATGGCTATGAGCTCAACTATACATTTATTGAAAAGGCTTGCCTAACTGTGGTCTTTGCATCTCAGAAGTTCCGACATTACATGCTAGCACACACCATCAGGCTAGTTGCGAAAATTGATCCTCTCAAATATCTACTCAGCAAGGCAGCTCTTACAGGCCGATTGGCTAAATGGGTCATGATTCTCAGTGAATTCGACATCCAATACATAGAAAGATGAGCCATCAAAGGACAAGCAATTGCAGATCAGTTGGCTGAAGCACCACTCCCAGGCAAACACACCATGGAGATCGAATTTCTAGACAGGGACATTCTTGCTCTTTCTACTAAACAATGGACCCTATACTTTGACGGATCCTATACTCAACATGGTTCAGGGGCCGGCATTCTGTTCATCACTCTTGAAGGACACACTATACCAAGATCATACAGGCTTATGTTTCCATGCACAAATAATGTAGCTGAATATGAGGCACTGGTCATATGCATCAAAATGGTCGTAGAATGGAAAATCACAGAGTTAAAAGTCTATGGAGACTCACAACTAGTCATTAATCAAATCAATAACAACTATCAGACAAAGGATGACATGCTACTACCCTACAAACGAATGGTGGATGACTTCAAACAGTATTTTGTGCACATCACCTTTGAGCAAATACCAAGGTTGAACAACAAAGTAGCCGATGCAATGGCTACAATCGCTTTGCTACTACAAATTCCTGAGCAACAGAGTCGTTATGAGTTCCTGGTAGAGCAACTGTTCTCCCCCGCTTATGACCACTCTGAATCCCATGTTATCTATGCCTTGACTGGTTTAGATTCTCCGTTATATGGACCAATATACGACTACCTCAAACATAATATCTTACCCATTGACCAATCCTGTAACCAAAAACGTAACTTTATCCGACAAGCTGCCTGTTATACCCTTACCGCTGATACTTTATATCGTCGAGGCCTCGATGGTACTCTTCTTCGTTGCCTTGATCGTAATGATTCCGATTTGGCTTTACACGAGCTTCATGAAGGTATTTGTGGCACACATTCAAGTGGCACTACTCTTGCTAAAAAGCTTCTAAGGATGGGATACTATTGGCCTACAATGGAGAAAGACTCATATCATTTTGCCAAGAAATGTCCTAAATGCCAAATTCATGGTAATCTGATACATGCACCAACACAGGAACTGTAGCCCTTTACAACATCATGGCCCTTTTGCCAGTGGGGACTAGACCTCGTTGGCAAAATTCATCCTTCATCTTCAAATGGACACAAGTTCATTATAACAGCAACAGAGTACTTTACCAAGTGGATAGAAGCAGTTCCCATGACCACAGTGACTGGGAAACAAATTGCCTCTTTTATCCTAAATTATCTGATCTACAGATATGGTATTCCAAGTTCAATCATCACAGATAATGGACGGCCCTTCAAGAATCAAGATGTCTAAGAACTATGTGAAAAATTCAAAATCCAACATAGATTCTCTACACCATATTACCCACAGGGAAATGGACAAGCGGAAGCATCTAACAAGACAATACTGAAAATCCTCAAGAAAACGGTGAATGATGCAGCCAAAGATTGGCATGTACAACTCAATCCAGCACTTTGGGCATACAGGACTAGCATCCGCACACCTACAGGAGCGACACCATACTCATTGGTTTATGGATCAGAGGCTATTTTACCCCTGGAGGTAGAGATCCCATCTCTCAGAGTCTCTTTGAAAGGCTTAATCCCAGATGAAGAGTATCGAGTTAATCGTCTACAAGAACTTGAGCTATTAGATGAAAGACGCCAACATGCTTATACTCATCTCAAAGCATATCAGCAACGCATGTGCAGGAGCTACAATCACAAGGTCATTCCCCGCAACTTCAAGGTTGGTGACCTAGTCCTCAAAGAAAATCCAAGCAATCAGCAAGATCGAGAAAAGAAAGGGAAATTTGAACCTAACTTGTTGGGTCCCTATGTTATCATATCCGTTTATGGATCAGGTGCTTATCAGCTAACAAATTCTGAAGGAGATGTGCTCGACGAACCAACTAACAGCATCCATCTGAAAAGGTACTATACTTAAAGTAGCCTAGTGCACGGAAAAAGCCCAAAACAAACAAAAAAATCAAAAAAATCCAGAAAAAGCAAAAAAAGCAAAGTACAATAAAAACAAAGGGTGAAAACCTGGTAAACAGGCGCCCTTGCGAAAGAACGGCTCCTCTATCTATTTCCATACCATGTTGTCCATACTAAACACTATCGGCCATCGCCCGACACTTAGCAAATATCCATTTAGGACATACTTAGCGTAGTCACTATCCTGATTTGTCTATAAATATCCTCCTACCACTAAAACACCATGGCTTGGAATCACTGTATATATTCACATCAAGAGGCACACTCCGCTAGGGGCATGTCAATAGTATTGCAAACACTCAAGACCTCAAGAATAGATGCAAAACTCAACAGCATGACATCCAACAAACAACACTACACTTCATCGCAAAAACCAAAACAAAGACAATTCACACAAATATCAAGGATGGATGATTTTCTGAAGTACTGAATGTTGCACTATAGCATAAAATCTTAACTAGTTTTGCATTTTGAACTTTGTGCATTATTGGATTCTTCTCCTTGTCTCACTAAATGCTTCACAGCTAGAGATCGGGGGGAACTTCCAATATTTTCTTAGTCTTCTGTCTGGGAGGCGATCACTTGTACTGTGTGAATACATGCCTCGAGACGTGATACGTCCAATATCACTGAAGGCTTGATTCCACTTCACGCATACAAATGATCAAATCTTGTCTGTTTACGCAATACGCACTCAGGTCGTCCTAGTTCAATTATACCTTGACGCTTGTGCTATCTTGCAAAATCAAATATCATGTAAATTTTACTCAGGTCATTATGGTTCAATTATACCATTATGCTTGTATAAATTTTCAACATATCCTAAACAAATCAATGCTCAATGATGATATCTACAAAGAAAGCAAACAAATGGCTATATCGGATGGCAAATGCAAGACGAGGATGCTCCAAAAAAAAAAAGAAGCATTAGTTGCATATCATTTTAACATAGTTGCATATCATTTTACAATTAGTTTCATATCATATCATACATCTCATTTTCAAAATATCATTCATCATTCATCATTGCATCCCTCACATGCATATCTATCACATCATCATGGAATCTTTCTTCACTTTCATATCTCTATTATTCTTCCAAACTATCTTTATCATTCTTCCAAACTATCTTCTATCATTCTTCTAAACTATCTTTATCATTCTTCCAAACTATCTTCTGTCATTCTTCTAAACTATCTTCATCATTCTTCCAAACTATCTTCTACCATGTCTTATACAGGATATATCCCTCTTGAAACCAGATGCTTGATCATCCATATCTTATACAGGTGGTATCATTCTTGAAACCAGACGCTCGATCATCCATGTCTTATACAGGAGGTGTCATACCTGAAACAAGACTTGCTCTCATTCCAATCAATCTAATCAATCTTATCAAACCCATGCATGCCATCACTATCTACTCTTCCATCTTTCAAACAACATTCTTCTTCTTTCGAGAGATCATTCATGCTTTGTGTGCACGAACAATCTCCCGAGGGGGCATTATCATATCAAATCTCAAAACAAATTCAATATCAGTTTCCACATCACAACAAAGATATCAAAATCAAACTCACATCAACAACATGAAACAAATTTGCTCATCTACATCAAGTTCAAAATCCTATCATTTCATATCAACTTGTAACACAACTCAAGTTCTCAAAAACCATATCAAAACTTGTAAAACAACTCAAGTACCAAAATCACATAAACTTGTAAAACAACTCAAGTTTCCCACCCATATCAGCTTGTAACACAACTCAAGTTTCCAACCCATATCGGCTTGTAATACACATCAGGCTTCCCACATCGAACTTGAAATAGAACACGCAAATAAATCATATTTTGATCAAAACAACACATCGATATCTACATAACTTGAAATATCTCACATCAAAACAAGTTATACCGACACTCATATTGGACAACTACATAAAATCATGACAGCACAATACAAATATTGAATCTGGGGCATCACACATCAAATATCGAATCTGGGGCATCACACATCAAATATCGAATCTGGGGCATGACTTGCAAATAAAAGAGCGACACAACAAAAAATGCATTTGATCATAAATCATGATAAAGCATCATTTTCTTTGAAATAACATGTGCACACACGTCACTTCAAAGAGGGGCAAAATGTAGACGTATAAAAATGACCATATTCCTAAATGAATATTTTATGTTCATTTCTCTATTTAATTAAATTATCCACATTCCTCTATTTTATTAAGTAAATTACTCAATTTATTTAAATAAAATTCACTATACCCATTTAATGAATAAATCATTTTATTCAATTAAATCCCTTCTATCCACTTTTAATTAAATAGTTATCCTAAATTGAATAAATCCAATTTATTTAATTTCCCCAAATTGCAACCAAATTGAATGAAAATTACTTTATTTCAATTAAATCCTATTATCCCCCCCATCCACTTGCAAAATCCCAAACCCCTTTCTAATCCCTTCTAGAATCTTCTAATCGCTTCTAATTAACCTAACCCCTCCTCTAAACTTTGTCACATCCCTAAGCAAAGGGAAGTCACTTCTCAAAGCCTAAAAGTCTTTGATAACCATTAAAGGCTTTCAACCTTCAACCACTAAATATCTCAAAGTCTTTGATAACCTTTGAAAGCTTCCAACCTTCAACCACTTAATCCACAAAGTCTCCAATAACCATTAATGGTTAACCCAAACCCTCCTACATGGTTAAAACATTTGTTTTGACTCAACCTCTACCCAACCCAAGGGTCTCATCAGGCCTTTAATGCTTTGACCATGATTATCTCTTAATCATTTGCACAAAGGTTTATCCTTGGATTAACTCCTAATCCAGTGGGTAATCCTAACTTAGACTTGACCCTTAGCCTCTAGATAACTATGAGGTCTTCTCAGGCATTCAATGCCTCCAACCCCTTCTTTGAACCCAATCTTATGTTGACACTTGTCACCATGTCATTGGTGCAAATTGTACACATGGATCCCCAACTTTCAAGCTTGGCCCTTGATTAAACCTTTCAATCTTGACCATCCATTGCCCTGTTTGTGCTATAAATAGAGCTCTCATTCCTCCATTTTTAACAATCATCTTTCAAATTTGAAGCATTACACTTATGCTCAAATTATTTTAAGCTTTCATATCATTTTTATGCTCATCGTTTAACCTCTTTTAGATCAGGAATTAGACTAAATATGCATGTTTAGATTACTTTCTTTATCATTTTAATTCAATCGTAGACTAAATATAGCATGTTAGGATAGTATTCATACTAACCTCGTCATCTTATCATCTAGTTTATTGCATTTTTAATATCATACATAGCTTAACATCTATTTCATACTAAATTTAGCAAGAGCATCTCTCGTTCTCATATTTGCCATCCCTAAACCATTTTGCTCAGTGATCTGAGAGCAAAAACGTTGGTTTGAGGGACATTGTGAGATAGAGAACCATGGGACCCTCCTTGGGAAGCTGAGTAACACTACGTTACTCCATAGCTTGTATCAAGAAGTCCTGTGTGTGTATGTGGACTAGTTTATAACATATTTTCACATATTAAGTTTTATTCGCCCACTTTTCCCGCATACAAAACCCACCCATGCTTGCTCATTGACTAGGACATGTTGGCCTTTGTTCAACTAAGTGACTCTATATGGGTTGTTGTGAGGTATCCTTTGCAATTTAAGCTTAATCACTGCCTCTTCTGACACAATGTTGTATGTTGACCCTGAATCAATGATCACTTTACAAATTATCCATAATCTTGCATTTGATCCTAAATAATGACCTCATTTGGCTAGGCTCTTCTCTGACAGGTTCTTTTATCAAATTTCTTCTTATCATCAAGTTGTCACCTACCTCTGATTCTAAGGCAACCTCTGAAGTCTTGTTGCTTGAAGTCTCTTCTTGAAGGTAGTTCACTCTCCTTTCACTATTCTGTGATGATGATCCCTTCTCTGGACACCTATATGTTGGATGACCAAGTTGATTGCAATGGTAACACTTCATTGAGGCAAAATATGAGGAACCTCTACCTTGTCCACTAGACCTTCCTCTGAAACCATTGTTTGACCCCCTACCTCTATTGAATCCTCCTTTACCAATGCCACTTTCTTGCTGCTTAGTGAGTTTAGACTCACCTTGTGTTCTTTGCTCCGAGTTTCTTCCTCCAAAGCCTCCCCTATGACCTCTATTTTCATTTCCTCTACCCCTGCCCCTATTACTACTTGAGTCATGTTTTCTTTTTAGTTTTTCTTCCACTTTAAGGGCAAGTTGATAGCTTTGATGAACTATCTTTGGGCTCATTAGACTGATTTTCTCTTGGATGTTCCACTGCAGTCCATTTAGGTACCTAGCAACTTTAAGACTTTCTTCTTCCACCGCATGGGATCTAAGGCTAATTTTATGAAAATCCTCCATATAGCCACTTACATCAAGGTCTTTTTGTCTTAGGTTTTGTCTCTTCCTATGAATCTGCACTTCATAGTCATCAGGGAGATAGACTTCTTTGATTTTGACTAACATCCCTTTCCAAGAAGAGATGGGTGTTTTACCCATTTTCTTTTTCTCATCCTACACAAATTTCCACCATGTGAGAGCAGCTCCTCTCATCCTAGACTTAGCCACTTTAACTCTTTGGGCTTCAGTTATGCCTTCACACTCAAAATGGTTCTCCATGCCCTCTATCCATTCTAGAACCACTTTTGCCTCCATCTTACTAGTAAACAATGGCAATCCTTCTAGTGATTTACCACTTAAGGCTTTCAATGCCTTTAGGAAAGGTTCTTATTCTAAGACATGATCAAGTTTAGGTACTTTGTCTATCTTTGACACCTCTTTACCCTTCCCTTCTGCTCCTTCAACCTTTACCAACACTTCATCTGCCTTGGTTTTAATCTCACCAAGCTTACTTTCCAATTCAATCAACTTTTCCTCCAGGAGTCTATTCTATTCCTCTTGATCATCCACTTTCTTTTCCAACTCTGCATTGGTCACCATGGTGTTGTCTCCTATAGATTCCACTGAGGACATCTACTCACCTAGCCCGAATCTTATAGGCTCTGATACCAATTTGATAGGGTCTACCTAGCTTGCTCACACTTCACCTAGTTGGTGTTGCTTAATTCCTCCAACCTCACCAGGCCTATCTATGCTCCAAGACCTCCAAGTCCTTCCCAATCTCTTCTAGGACTTTCTCTTTGCCAATCTCAAGGTGTTTGCAATAAGTGTTTGACTAGGAACCCTACCATTTCAAAGTGTTTCCCATATGCTCAATCTTGCTAATTTGACAACAACTTGTCAATTTCACCCCCATTTTGTTGTGATTCATTGCAGAGGTGTGGAGGTGGCATTTTCCATAAAATGAATTCAATTTGTCCCATTTGTGAGTTTTCTTTCACTATCTTCCTTACCGATTTCACCAATTTGCCTAGAAATAGGGCTGCAAGGAATGAGCCCCTATTAGGCCTCCAAAATCCGGTTTTCAAGGGCTTTGAGGGAATCGGTCCAAAAGACCCTCCAACAAGGTTTATTTTTGTTCAAACACTCACCCAACCCTAAGAGATTTTGTTGATTTTGGTCCTCCAACTCACCGTGCAATGCCCTAACCCAAAAGTGAGGGCTTGGTAGGGTTTTTAGGCCTTTAATCGGTAGTGACTGGTCAAGTTTGAGAAATGGGCATCTAGATGACTTTTCAAGGTTTCTCCTTTCTACTACAACTCTATATGGACCTCATGAATCATCCCAAATGGATTGGCCAAGGTTTGGTAATCACCTTTGCACTATGCACTCAATTTTCACCTTGTCTTCTCTAGCCGGGTTGCTCCTGGACTCGCCTAGAACAAGGTGGTAACCATGTTAATATCCACTTCTAGAACTCCTCCCTACATATATACACTTTAAAATTGGTTGCCTTCCATTTCCCAAAAGGTCATGATGGTAGCACAGAGGGATTTTACGGGGCAACCATTTTACATGAAATTGTTATTTACAAGCCAAAATTGTTTGTTTGGAAACAAAACAATGAAAGCAAAAACTCACAATAACTACAAAGCATGAAATGAAACAAATGACACTGGATAACACCAAATAACTACAATCCAAAATTGTATCAATGGATTCAATCCATTTGTATTCACATTTTAAGCAAAATAAGCCAAAAACAATGATAACAGTCCGAAAATGAGTAGTTTCAGATTGTCAATAATACAAAATCAAACTTCCAACCTTGGTAACCATGCAAGAGGAGGTTTAAATAGTCTTCCCCACATGTGGAGGCATTATAGGGCATTGTGCTATCCCTAACTCCACCGCTAAGCTCCTTTAGGACAAAATTTGTCATGACAACTTTTACAACTTTCCACTTTTTGCCTTACCATCCTAAACAACCTATTACATGTCATTACAAAAGAGAATTCCTAAGACCATTCTAAACCTATCTAATTCTCACACCAAGTTATGCCACTTTTGACCATCAATAAGGCCATTTCAACTACTCAAACTATGACCTACTCACAAAGTGCAAACCTAGGAAGAAAACCAACTCAACTAGGCCTGCACTTGACTCAAAACAAACATCACACACACACCTTGGACCCTCCTGGAGTCCTTATTAGGAACCTGACTTGGCTAAGGTCAGTACAAGCCAAAATTGTGGAAGGACTATAAGCCTAAGTCCTAGGTGCTCCTGCACCATAGCACAAAACATCATTTACTTGTCCCTGGGGAACTTTCTGCTGGAATGTCATGTCCTTCGGGCTAAAGAATGCAGGCGCTACATACCAACAAGCCATGACTATGATCTTTCATGATCTCATGCATGTAACTGTAGAAGATTATGTTGATGACCTCTTGGGAAAATCAATAGACAGAGATACAGATTTGGACATCCTTTCAGTCATTTTTGATCGGTTGGAAAAATACAAAGACTAAACCCCAAGAAATGTGTCTTTGGAGTAACCTCTGAGAAGCTGCTTGGATACATTGTTTCAAAAAGAGGAATTGAAGCCGATCCTGTATAATTCAAAGTGATCTTAGAAATGCCACCACCAAGAAATATCAGTCAACCTCGACCTTTAGAAGGAAGACTTCAGTCCATATGACGGTTCATAGCACAACTTGCAAATAAATGTCATCCTTTTCAGCACTTGCTACACAAAAAAATCAAATTCAAATTGGATGATAATTGTCAAAATGCTTTTCAGATACTCAAAGATTATCTTCTGAATCCACCAGTCTTGATGCCACCAGTCCCAGAACAACCTCTATTACTCTACATATCAGCTACATCAACAGCATTGGGGGCACTCTTAGCGCAACAAGATGTTGAGGCCAAAGAAAAGGCAATATATTACATCAGTCGTATTTTGGTTGGTTATGAGCTAAAATACACACCAATTGAGCGTGTGTGTCTCACTGTGGTTTTTGCTTCGCAAAAATTACGATATTACATGCTAACTCATAAAACTAAGCTGGTTGCAAGGATTGATCCATTGAAGTACCTTCTCAATAAGGTGACACTTACTGGAAGACTAGCCAAATGGGTGATGCTCTTGAGTGAATTTGACATCGAATATGTGGATAGAAAAGCAATAAAAGGACAAGCTATCACAGATTAGTTAGCAGATGCACCCATGATAGATGATACTTCTTTAACTTCAGAGTTTCCAGATGAATCCATCTTGACGGTATCACACACAAAGCCTTGGCAACTGTACTTTGACGGCTCATACACACAACACGGTGCAGGGGCTGGCATCCTCTTTATCACACCTCAAGGGGATTCCATTCCCAAATCATACCGATTATCATTTCCTTGCACTAATAACATAGTAGAATACGAGGCATTAACAAATGGATTACGGATTGCATTTCAGTGGAAGATCCAGGAACTTCATGTTTTTGGGGACTCTCAACTAGTAATTCGTCAAGCAACGGATGACTACCAAACAAAGAATGAAAAATTAATGCCTTACAAGAAAATGGTAGATGACTTCAAGCAATATTTCATGAAGTTAACCTTTGAACAGATACCAAGAGAGTAGGATCATGCCGCAGATCCCATGGCTACTATTGCTTCATTGATCGATCTACCACAAAATGAAACCCGCTATGAGTTCTTGGTGGATAACCTTTTGGTCCCCTCGTATGAGATCACTCCTACTGAGATGATATGTGTCATTGGTCCTGATTCCCAGTTATATGGTTCCATTTTCACATACCTTCGTAACAACACCCTTCCTTCTGACTTATCCAACAACCAATGTTGCACTTTCATTCGCCAATCTTCCCAATACGTCATTTTAGTCGATATCCTATACTATCGAGGTCTAGATGGAACTCTCCTTAGATGTTTAGAAAAGGACGAAGCTCAGATTGCGTTACACGAAGTTCATGAAGGAATATGCGATCCACATTCTAGTGGTCCTACCTTAGCAAAGAAACTCATCAGGACTGGATATTATTGGCCCAATATGGAAAAATATTCATATTAGTTTGTCAAGAAATGTAAGCAATGTCAAATTCATGGAGACTTTATTCATGTGCCAGCACAAGAACTTTAACCGATTGTGACTCCTTGGCCCTTTTGTCAGTAGAGACTCGATCTCATAGGCAAGATTCACCCTCCTTCCTCCAATGCCACAAAGTCATTATCACTGCCATAGTGTATTTCACAAAATGGATTGAAGTCATGCCTCTTACACAAGTCACTGGAAAACAGATTGCTACATTCATTCTTAACTATATCATTTGTCGATATGGTATTCCTCTTTCCATCATCACCGATAACGGACATCCTTTCAAAAATCAGGATGTTCATGAACTTTGTGACCGCTTCCATATTAACCATCGTTTCTCCACTCCCTATTACCCCCAAGGTAACGGTCAAGTTGAGGCGTCTAACAAAACTATTCTTAAAATCCTCAAAAAGATAGTCGATGATGCTGGCCAAAATTTGCATATCCAACTTAATCCCGCACTTTGGGCTTATCGCACAAGTGTTCATACACCTACAAGAGCCACACCTTATTCACTTGTCTATGGCACTGTAGCTATCTTGCCTATTGAGGTCCAGCTACCATCTTTACGAGTCTCTTTGCAAAACATTATCAGTGATGAAAACTACAAGGTCTCTCACTTACAAGAACTAGAACTATTGGATGAACGAAGACAAATTGCTTTTAATCATCTCAAGGCTTATCAACAACGAATGAGTCACAGTTATAATCATAAGGTAAAACCTCGCACATTTGAGGTAGGTGACTTAGTTCTCAAATAAAATCCTAAAAATCAGCAAGACAAAGAGAAGAAGGGCAAGTTCGAACCAAATTGGCTTGGTCCTTACATCATTACAGCAGCCTATGGATCCAGTGCATATCAGCTCTCAACCATAGAGGGCAAACCTTTGGAGGATCCTATCAACAGCATGCGCCTTCGCAGGTTTTACACATAGCTCTTCAGAGTATCCTAATTCAAAAATACCAAAAAAAAAAAAATCGAAAAAAGTAAAGAGAAATAAATCCGTCCAACGGTGAAAACCACTTCGGTGGCGCCCTGGGCAAGTACCATGGTGAAAATCGGGTCACTGCCGCCATGTGTAGAGATATTGCTCCTCTCTCCTTCAGGATTCCATTTCATCCTTTCACTTTGCACACACTCACAGCCTATCCATTCATAATAAACTTACCCATTCCCATCATGGCTTGTTATTGATCTACCTAAAATTGGTTAGCCATTCATAATAAACCTTCCTTTTCACCCCTTTCCATCCATAATAAATTATCTCCTATATGTGGCTAAGGCAAATCCTACGTCTAGTGATGGGTATGGAACTAAGAGCATCACACGTTTCAAGGAGTATAGTTTCTTCTAGTTTTCTTTAGTCTATCCGTGCACAATCCACAATAAAGCAACTCTTCCATCACAAATCCGCAATAAAGTTTTGTCTTCTCCGCACTAAAGTATCAGTTTCATGGATTCAGTTAGTTTCAGATGAGACACAACAGCAACAATGGGCTTCAGCAAATCAAATATTTCAACAGACTCAGACAACATTATGGTTCAGTGTTATCTATCCTTTTGTGAAAGTAAACATTGTGACCACAATCAAATAGACTTATACAAGTGACAAGAGACACTAAACTTGAGTATTACAGTGGATGTTGGTTTTGAGTCTTGGTTTTCTTTTGATTTTATCTTTTGGTGACATGTCTTTTAGTTTTTCTGGGATGTCTTTGACTAGAGATTTTATCTTCAGGATGTTTTTGATTAGAAAGGCAAGGATGGGGTATCGTCACCTATTTTTCTTTGTTGTATGTGGATTGTCTCTTAGTAATGCTATGACTTGTCCAAGGATATGAGGACACTGTGAGCCTAGTGTGAACTGGGGCATTCCTTGTTTGTGATTGTCTGATCTCCATGCAAACAGGTACAATGATTTTATGGGTCGAACATATATCTAGATTGTCATAACCTATTTTCCATAATAAAGCTCAATGATGATAAAGCACAAGAAGCTCTTTCACTTCCATATCTTCTATCTTCCATCCCCCTTTCTTGATTGACCTCCATCATCCTTCTTGAGTCTGTGTAGCCCGCTATCACATGACTGAGTATAATGACATGCAAAAAATATTTGCATTTCATGTAGTTTGTATTTCATACATACATATAGATATCACAATTGCATCACATCCTGCACACAACTCATGTTAGCACATTTTACATTCTCATCATATAAATAGTTATTTTCGTTATCATATTCATCTGCATTTCATACATTCACATTTGCATAACATTTAAAACATAAAAAAACAAAAATATTGCATTTCATCATGTACATATTTGCATCCATATCATAAGCATCGCATAGAAGCAACATCACATAGGTACACATGCATATAGTTGCCGCAAGGATGAATCATCTCATATATATCTCAAAATCATAAGTGTCATGATACAATGATGTCAAAATACATATGGCTACAATCACCCGAAGGTGTCTACATCAATGGTACAAATTGATACATAGGGAGCCCTCTAAGGCTATGATGAACTCCCTCCCTCGGAGCTAGTTGGCCTCCACGGAGTCTGAGCCCTCGAAGGACCCACCCCAGGATCATCTCTCCTACCCCCTCTATCTGGTGGTGGTGGAGGACCCATGACCACACCACTAGACGCATATCTCTTGTCTCTCCCTCCAGTGGTCGTTGTCGTCCATGATGGTCTCCGGAAGCTCCTAGCTCGTTCATCTGGTGGTACCACTCCATAGTACAGGTCTCAACAATAAGCTATCTCCTCCCCTGCCTGCAAAATATAGGCGTATCTGGCCCCTGTGTCCTTTGTTGCTTGTCTCCCTGCCCTCAATGCTATCTCAACCTCTGTATAGCACTGAATAGCCCGATCCCTCTCCCGCTCAATGTCCCTCAGTTGTCTTCTGAATCTAGCTGCATCCCTCTCTAGATCCTGGATCTCATCTTCCTGTCCCTGACAGATCTCCCTCAAGGATAGTAGCTTATCCTCCTCCTATTTCCCCTCACCCTGCTCCTGTGGCTGCTCCTGCTCATGTCCCCATCCCTGTACCTGTCTAGGAACCTGTGTTGTTGGCACCTGTAACGATAATCCACCTCTACCCCTCACTACATGTATATGTCTCTCCTCTCTTCCCTCTCTCCTTTAAGTCACTCTCCTCTCTACCACTGGGCCCTGCCTCAACCATCGACCTTTGCATCCACCATCCCCACTATCATCTCCATCACCTCCACCTTCTCCCTCTATTGGCTCCCCTAGATCCGTCAGCCATGGAAACGGATGTTCTACCCAATATCCCTGCATCCTCCACATCCGCCCAAATGTCCCAAGGCATGGGAACCATCTCTAGAAGTTGTGTCACTACCTGATTATATGATAATAATGGACTTAAATGCACCTAATCCCTCACTATCTGTGCATACATCCCTGACCCCCGTGGCATCTATTGTATCCTACCAAATTGCCTGCATACCCTATCTATCAACTGCCACTCAATGACATATGGTGTCCTCCCGATCAAATACCTATTCCTAAATATATACGGCAGCTCCACTGTGTCATCCTCCCACTCCTCACAGTCTAAGTACGGCCTCCATACCACACTGTCTACCTCATCAATAACCCAGCGCCAATACTCCAGCCTCCCAATCTGTGGCTGAGAAGTAATCATATCATATAGGTGCACATAGTTGCACCCATTTCCCCTACCTCTAAAGTGTATCGGACGTGTAAGCGACAGATGCTCATATGCCCATACCTGCAACAGTGTCACTCTGCACCCCAATCTTGTTGATCTGTGATATACAAACTGATGCAGCTCATAATACAAGTGTGCCAGCAAACACAACCCCCATGCAAACCTGGTGTGCTCAGTCACCAATGTCTCCAATTTCCTCCCCCATCCCACCGCCAACCCTCGTGTCACCCTATCCGGACAAGGAACCCACTAATAACTCCTATTAGCACCATCGATAGCACCAATCCTGTAGCTGTCATAGTGTCCCATGCCACATGTCCAGCCCTCATCTCCAGTCCTGGATCCTGAAACACTCATCTCAGTGCATCCCTGTCTCCATCTCAAAAGTAAGGAACTAACTCCCCAACGATCGATATCCTCAGTATCCTATACACGTCCTCCAAGGTGACTGTCATCTCACCCATCGAAAAATGAAACGTACATGTCTCTGAGTGCCATCTCTTAGCTAATGTAGTCAACAATCTCATGTTCGCCTGAAACTCAGGCACATACATAATATATCGAAGGTCAATGGCCTCAACTGCTGCTCTATCCTTGAATGTCAACTCTGCTCACAAACTCTGAGTCGAAGGAAATCTCTCCCATGACTCCACCATAGGTAGGTCCTCCTGCAGTCAAGCCAATCAACTGTGTCAGATCCTAGTGGTACTCCCTGTTCATCACAAAGTGTTGTTTTTTATCCTAGTGCTTATATCTATCATATGGCACTCTATCCTAGTGGTACTTCATGTTCATCACAAAGTGTTGCTTTTTATCATAGTGCTTATATCTATCATATGGCACTCTATCCTATTAGTACTCCCTGTTCATCACAAAGTGTTGCTTTTATCTTTTAGGACACCTACTTGAGTGTATCCTCTCGAGTAGCTTATCCAATTGACAACGTATGTTCTATCACAGAATTGTCAATTTCAGCCTATTCCAATTGGCAACGTATGTTCTATCACAGAATTATCAATTTATTTGGTACTCCCTGTTCATCACAAAGTGTCTCGCTCTATCTTATCCTAGGGTTGTTGCTTGAGTGTATCCTCTTGAGTAGTTTCTTAATTGGCAACGTATATTCTATCACAGAATTGTCAATTTCTATGGTACTCCATGTTCATCACAAAGTGCCTTTCTCTATCCTATCCTAGGGTCTCTGCTTGAGTGTATCCTCTTGAGTAGTTTCCTGATTGGCAACGTATGTTCTATCACAAAATTGTCAATCCTTGCCCTATCTACTATCCTAGTCTTCCCTAGAGGACCTTCTTGAGTGTATCCTTTCAGCAGCTTATCCAATCGACAGCATATGTTTATCACAGAATTGTTGATTCGACCTTGAAGATGTTGGGAAAAATGGTGTCTCAACCTTGCATTTATGCGAGGTTACTATTTATAGTAAGTTTTCATTTGAGCACGAAATGGTGCGAAACTCTCCCTGAAGCTTCTGGTTGGCTAGATAAGCATTCCGGTAAAGTTGCGTCGCAAGGTCACAGCTAGTTTTGAAGATATTAAAGTTTTCATCTTGGAGGGGTGCGATAAAATGTTTAGACTTAATTTTGGGGGCTTTAGAGGCTCCGAAACACCCTGAAAAGTGGCAGTAACCAGCATAGCTGGTTACGAGGTGATAGAGCACTTTGCGAGCTTTCCGGCGCTTCAAACGGTTTGTCAATCGGACACCCGGTTCTCAAGTTATGGCCTCCGGAAGTTTGTACTCCTGAAATAGGAAAAATAATTTGTATCGGATACATAAATGAGTTGTAAAAGGGAGCGACACGTGTTGATGTGTGCTTTAACATGTCATAGGGCATCTAGAAGGGAGATAAGGTCGGCTACACCTTATTGGGTGGTTTTAGCCCATGGTTTTGTAATACCGTTTGACAGTTTCCTGTATTGTATCTCCTATTTATGAGGTGTGTGAGATAGAGGTTGTGTGTAAGAGTCTTATGGCTATTGAGTTGTCTCTGAATCTCTGATTAGTGGTACTCCTACGAAGAGCTTGCTCTGCAAGTATGTTGTAATCTGTTTTTGATTGCTGAATAAAATATTGAGCTGTTTTTGGAGTGTGGGGTTTTTCTCCCGAAAGGGTTTTCCCCACGTAAATCACTGTGTTGTGGTATGAATGCTATTATACCTATTTCTATTTTTCTGTAACTGTTGTAACGATCTGAAAAAGTTTTGCATTACCCTCCTCTCAAGGTTAGTGTAGAAAGTTGTTTCCGCTACTTAACTTCCTTACAAGTGGTATCAGAGCATGATCACCTTTGGTTTCGATTGTGGGCAGTTGGGTTTTTTGAACTAATCCAGATTTGAGTGGGAGCTTGTGCAGAAGACACTTTTTGATCTTGTTGCAGGAATATTCAGATGGCGAGTTCGTCAGGGAGAATAGAGGTGGAGAAATTTAATGGAAGTAATTTTGAGATGTGGAAGTTGAAGATGGAAGATCTGCTAATAGATCGAGATCTTTGGGATGCTGTTGATGCGAATGTCCAAAGGCCCTCAGATCCTACTGCGACAGCTCAGTATGATGTTATGGACTGAAAAGCCAAGGGTCTAATCAGACTGTGCCTGACAGACTCTGTTCTAATCAATGTTCATGAAGAGAACTCTGCAAAGAAGCTATGGACTAAGCTTGGTGAGATGTATCAAGTGAAATCTTTATTAAATCAAATTTTCTTGAGAAAAGAAATTGTATTCCTTGAAGATGGAAGAGGGTGGACGAATTGCAGACCACCTGGAAGCATTCAATATGTTGGTGGCTCAATTAGTATCCGTCGGTGTTAAGATGGACGAGGAGGAGAAATGTCAGATCTTGCTTTGTTCTTTGCCTGATTCGTGGGATTCTCTTGTTATGGCTATCGGTAGTACTTCTGTTGTTTTGAAATCTGAAGACGTGGTGGGTGCCCTACTCGGTGAAGAGATGCAAAGGAAGGTATCCATCAGTTCAAAGGAAGCCCTAACCGTTCATGGAAGACCTAAGGAGAAAGGCAAGAAGAATGAGAAGCGTGACAAGTCCAAATCCAAAGGGAGATCGAAATCTCCTGGAAAGTCCAAAGTCATTTGCTGGAACTGCGGTAAACCGGGTCACATCCGTAAGGACTGCAAAGAAGAAAAGAAGAAGAAGAAAAAGAAAAAGTTTGATTCTGATTCTGAGTCTGACAAGGAAGATGGCGATGCATTTATTGCGACTTTGGCGACTCATGCAGGTAATGATGCCTGGCTAATTGACTCAGGTGCATCTTTCCATATGACTTCCAATAGAGATTGGTTTTCTGAATATGAAGAATTTAATAGAGGTAAGGTGTACTTGGGTGATGATTCACATCTAGACATTGTTGGTCGAGGTAAAGTTAGAATCAGGTTTTCTGATGGTAGAATAAAAAGAATTAATGGTGTGCTGCATATCCCTGGATTAAAATGAAACTTGTTATCTGTGAGAAAACTAATAGATGTGGGTGTGCAGGTAGTCTTTTCTGAAGCAGGATGTAAGATGATTAAGGGTGCTATGGTAGTTGCTAGAGGTGTCAGGTTTGGCACTTTGTATAAGCTTGAAGCATACACTGTTGAGTGTAATAGCACTTCTGTAAAAAGTAAATCTGCGGATACTTCACTGGAAGATTTGAAGGTTTCACCTTCAGCAGATGGAAATGGTTTTTGGGTACCTAAGGGTGCTCTTTCGTCTGAATCAAAGTTACCTGCAGAGAAGACTATGTTATGGCACCAAAGACTTGGCCACATTGGAGAAAAGGGTCTAAGGACCTTGAAAAATAAAAACCTTGTTGAAGGTTTGAATGATTGTAATCTTGACTTTGATTTCTGTGAGCATTGTATTTATGGAAAACAAAACCGCGTTCAGTTTTACTCAAGTTCTCATAAAACTTGTGGTGTTTTGGATCTTATCCATTCTGATGTGTTTGGTCCAGTAGATGTCTCTTCGATTGGAAAATCCACATATTATGTTTCATTTATTGATGATTTTAGTAGAAGGACATGGGTTTATTTTCTAAAGAGTAAATCTGAAGTTTTTAGTCATTTTAAAGAATTTAAAGCAATGGTTGAGTTGCAGACTGGAAAGAAAATAAAATGTTTGAGAACTGATAATGGCGGTGAGTTTTGCTTTAATGATTTTGATAGATTCTGTAAAGACTGTGGAATTAACAGGCAGAAGACAACTTCGTATTCTCCACAGCAGAATGGAGTTGCAGAAAGAATGAACAGGACACTGATGGAGAAGGCTAGGAGTATGTTGAGTGGTGCTGGTCTCGAACAAAAGTTTTGGGCTGAAGCTGTTGCCACTGCTTGCTACCTGATTAACAGGTCTCCTACATCAGCTCTTGTTGATAAAATGCCTATGGAAGCATGGTCAGGTCACAAGCCTTCATTGAGACATCTTAGAGTTTTTGGTTGCGAGGCATATGCACATGTGCCAAAGGAGAAGCGAACAAAGTTGGAGAACAAGGCTGTGAAATGTATCTTCATCGGGTATAGTTATGGTGTGAAAGGATACAAGTTTTGGGACCCTATTGCACAAAAGGTAATTCACAGTAGAAGTGTTATTTTTAGAGAAATTAAGTCTCCTTCTGTTACATTGCAGCCAGAACAGACTAAAAAAGAAGATGTGATTCAACTTCCTTCTACACCTGAAAGAGTTGAATCGAGACCCCTAGATAGACAAGAAGTTGAAGAGAGCTCGTCTAGCTCTGAATCTTCAGAAGAGGAGGAAGAACCTCCAACTCAACTTGTTCGAAGGTCTACAAGACATAGACAACCACCTGAAAGGTATTCACCTAATGATTGGAGATGTATTTTTGCTCTGAATACTAGTGTGGATGAACCAAAATCTGTAGAAGAGGCATTAGGTATGAATGATGCAGAATCCTGGAAGATTGCTATGGAGGAAGAAATGGCAGCTTTGAAAAAGAATGATACATGGGATCTTGTACCATTGCCTAAAGGACGAAAACCTGTTGGTTGTAAATGGGTGTTCAAGAAAAAGATTGGTTCAGATGGAAGCATTGAGAAGTATAAAGCAAGGTTGGTTGCAAAAGGCTACTCTCAGGTTGAAGGTGTTGATTACGGTGAGATATTTTCTCCTGTTGCAAAAATGACGTCCATTAGATTTTTGCTTTCTATTGCTACTGCTTATGATTTAGAGGTTGAGCAAATGGATGTGAAAACTGCTTTCCTTCATGGTGATTTGGAGGAAGATATTTATATGACACAGCCGGAGCACTATGTGGTGAAAGGCAAAAGTAATTTGGTCTGTAAATTGAAGAAATCTTTGTATGGCCTCAAACAAAGTCCTAGGATGTGGTACCAGAAATTTGATACATATGTGTTGAGTTTGGGATTTGAACGTTCTAAATCAAATCACTGTGTTTATTATAAATCTGATGGTGATCATTTCTTATTTATTGCATTGTATGTTGATGATATGTTATTCATTGGTAAAGGGAAAGGTATGATTTCAGAACTGAAGTCTCAGCTCGCTGCTAAATTTGAAATGAAAGATCTTGGTGCAGCAAAGCACATTCTTGGGATGGAAATTAGAAGAGATAGGGTGAACAGAAAGCTATGGCTAGGCCAGAGTAAGTATGTGAATTCAGTGTTACAGAGGTTCAACATGCAGAATTGTAGACCATTGAGTATTCCTTTTACAGTTGGAACGAAACTATCTGTTTCAGATTGTCCTACATCCCCATTGGAGATGGAAGACATGAGCAGAGTGCCTTACCAGAGTGCGGTTGGAAGCTTGATGTATGCTATGGTCTGTACTAGACCAGACATTGCCCAAGCAGTGGGAGTACTTTCTAGATATATGTCTAATCCTGGTAGAGTTCATTGGGATGCAGTCAAAAGAGTCTTCAGATATTTGAAGGGTACTTCAGAGTATTCTTTGTGTTATCATGGTAATTCAGTTGGAGACATGACTTCCCTTGATATCCATGGTTATGTGGATTCAGATTGGGCAGGTGATATTGATAGCAGAAGATCCACCAGTGCTTATGTGTTTACTTTGTTTGGTGGTGCAATTAGTTGGATGAGTAAGCGACAGGCTGTGGTTGCTTTATCCACTACTGAAGCAGAGTATATGGCAGCTACTCATGCTTGTAAAGAGGCCATTTGGCTTAAGAGACTGTGTTCGGATATTGGAATAAAACAAGGTACAGTGACAGTTTACTGTGACAGTCAGAGTGCAATTAGCCTAGCTAAGAACCCGACATTTCATGCCCGGACCAAACATATTGATGTTCAGTATCATTTTGTTAGAGATATGGTCGAAGATGGTAGGGTGAAGCTGGTTAAGGTGGAAACTTTGATGAATGTTGCAGATGCTTTAACTAAGGCTGTGAGCACAGAGAAGTTCAGATGGTGTTCAGAGTCTATGGGCCTTATGGCCCCTAGCAATTGATTCATTGTGTTGACATTCCCTTCCACTCCTGCAAGGTGTTCGACAAGTGGGAGATTTGTTGGGAAAAATGGTGTCTCAACCTTGCATTTATGCGAGGTTACTATTTATAGTAAGTTTTCATTTGAGCACGAAATGGTGCGAAACTCTCCCTGAAGCTTCTGGTTGGCTAGATAAGCATTCCGGTAAAGTTGCATTGCAAGGTCACAGCTAGTTTTGAAGATATTAAAGTTTTTGTCTTGGAGGGGTGCGATAAAATGTTTAGACTTAATTTTGGGGGCTTTAGAGGCTCCGAAAAACCCTAAAAAGTGGTTGTAACCAGCGTAGCTGGTTACGAGGTGATAGAGCACTTCGCGAGCTTTCCGGCGCTTCGAACGATTCGTCAATCGGACACCCGGTTCTCAAGTTATGGCCTCCGGAAGTTTGTACTCCTGAAATAGGAAAAATAATTTGTATCGGATACATAAATGAGCTGTAAAAGGGAGCGACACGTGTTGATGTGTGCTTTAACATGTCATAAGGCATCTAGAAGGGAGATAAGGTCGGCTACACCTTATTGGGTGGTTTTAGCCCATGGTTTTGTAATACCGTTTGACAGTTTCCTGTATTGTATCTCCTATTTATGAGGTGTGTGAGATAGAGGTTGTGTGTAAGAGTCTTATGGCTATTGAGTTGTCTCTGAATCTCTGATTAGTGGTACTCCTGCGAAGAGCTTGCTCTGCAAGTATGTTGTAATCTGTTTTTGATTGCTGAATAAAATATTGAGCTGCTTTTGGAGTGTGGGGTTTTTCTCCCGAAAGGGTTTTCCCCACGTAAATCACTGTGTTGTGGTATGAATGCTATTATACCTATTTCTATTTTTCTGTAACTGTTGTAACGATCTGAAAATTTTTTGCATTACCCTCCTCTCAAGGTTAGTGTAGGAAGTTGTTTCCGCTACTTAACTTCCTTACAGAAGACATAAACGCGCATTCATGACACAAATGTGTTTGCATACTTCACAAACGCGCATGTTCTGAATAGACGTGCCTGAATCACACAGACGTGCCTCTGTTCTGCACATATGCGTCTATCCTACACAAACGTGCCTGCATTTCACAGATGCGCTCTCATTAAACATAGGCGCTACTGAAATCATAGACGCTCCTACACTCGACACAGAGGCGCCTAGCCTACCCAGATGCGCCTGGCACCTACGCAGACGTGCCTTAGCATTTTTTAACCCGCTTGACAATTTCTAAGACATACCTAAAGCATATTTATTACACTACCTAACATGCATTTATGACAATAATTAATGCAATAAGGTACAAGGAGGTTTTGTGGTACTCACCAGCTCTCCTGCATCTGCTGGCCTCTGATATCGGCGAACGCGATCGAATCTGTGCACCAATGCCATCATTGTTGATTGTTGACAGCTCTCTGCTCTCTCTGCACTCTGATCTCTTAGGTGTGTGGATGACAATGAGGATGTTTTCCCTCGTAGTCTATCTTATAGAATACCCTAGCCCTAGTCTCCCGAGTTAGTCTTCTTTATCTCGTGACTCTGTCACTCTATCATAGCTTGTCAGTCCATTCTAGTCTTTCTTTCTTATCGAGAGATTGTCTGTGATCTTTTCAGACATTTTTTATCCAATCTCTCGAGAGGGCATATCATTCCCATCTTGGGGCAACTTTGTATCAGTTCATCTTATCTTCTTTGAAACAACGCGACAAGCTACATTATCTCAAAGAGAGGCAAAATGTAGACACCTAAAATTGTCTTGTCTAATTAAATAAATATTTTTATTTATTTAATTATTTAAGCTTAATTATTCTATTAATTAAATAAATATTTATTTAATTTATTTATTTATCCTCTTCTAGCCTTATTTTTCATTTAAATAAATACTTTTATTTATTTAAATTATCATTTTCCTAAATTAAATAAATATCTTATTTATTTAATTGATCCCACTTCTTCTATTAATTAAATAAATCTTTATTTATTTAATTAATTCATTAGCCTTTTCTACCTATGATATATGTCATTCATCTCTTAATTCCTACACTACCTACCCTCTCATTATTTTCTTATTTCCTCTACCTACCCTCTAATCTTGGCCGACCATTTATCTTTTACACCTCTCAATCTTATCCCTCCATTTTTTATAGTGTCTTCTATATAAGGAGATACTTCCTTCATTATCAATCCTCCTGGACTAACATTCGAACTTTCATATGCGATCAAGCCTACTTGCAACCACATTTCCGTTCTTTGTTGAGCTCTTGTGCACACATAAAATCTAAGAGCAAATATATCAAGCAAGATCAATGGAGATAGGAAGAATGGAGATTCAAACCCTATTAGACATGTGATGGTATAATCTTTTTGATTTTGTTGATTTGCATTGTCTTAGGTAATCTTCATATGTTATGGTGGATCTTTGTTGTTGTTAAGCTAGGGTTTTGTGATTGAATTCATTTAGTCTTTCAATATTGTTGTTTCCATTTTTATCATAAACACATTGTAATTTAAAGAAAACATTAATAAATTCAAAGACTTGGAAATATCCTCTTTATTCCTTAAATGTCAAAATGTAAGTTCATAGACTCAACACTCTTGTACAATAAAACTCTGCAAAAAAGAAAACTATGCTGCCTTCTCCCCTTGTTTCCCCCCCTTTTCAATAATTCTATTAATTACATATTTAAAGACTTTCCAATCAGCGTTTTCGATTTCTGTAACCGCTTTTTTTTTTAAGAATGAAATAACCTTTCAATTCCCATGAAATTGTTTCTCTCAAAATGATTTAAAACGTCTTTAAATGTTTTAAATTATGATATATAAACTATAGAGAAGTTGAGAAATTCTTAATTTCTCTTGTAGCTATTTTTGAATAAATTCACTGTGGATTAACCGAGCATCCTAGGACCATAAAAGTTTGTAAGCAGTTATGATAATTTAAATAAAACATAGGTTTTTAACATTTTTTTAACAGCTCACAAAACTGAGGCACTTCCTTTGTAAACCAGTCCTGTCAACTAAATCGCTCCATAGAAAAGATATTAAAATAATATATCATATGAGATCGTATGGCCATAAAATTAAAATTTGGGGTGTTTGAGACCAAAATATTAGGTGGGTTGTTGTCATATTTAAGAAATTTGCAACTTTTTTCGGATAAATTTTTAGACTTGTGAATTAGTGATGTCGCGAAGTCGGCCATTTTCCTAAGTTTAGAATTTAAAAAATTGAAAAAGGCTAATTATAAACTAGGACTTTAAAGTTTAAATTGGCTAAGTTCAAAAATGGACCAACAACAGACTCTGATTGGAGACGAGGACTGTGAAGGATGAAGCAAGGGACCTAGAATCTCAAGCAAGACCAGTGCATTATTCATTAGGCAATACAGTCAAGAAATGGCAAAGGAAAGGGAGTTGCTTGTAGAAGGGCGACGGGGAACTGGGCACAAGCCAAAACAGGGAAGCTAAGACTGAAAAAGGAACTCAAACCAAAAACCACCTATATCTGTACATGGTCATTAAGACCCTACCTCAGATTATGTCCACGGCTAATTAAGTGAAGCCATTGACAGGTTGGGAAAAATTTCTATTAGTGCGGAAAAGCGGCTAGTAAGCAATAAGCATCTTTTTAATTTTCCAACTCACGACTACCATGAAGAAAGACCTGAGGACAATGCTCTGCAAAAATTTCTCAAGTAAAACCTTGAATCCAAAGAGCCACTCTACATCATAAAGTTTTGAAACCAACTGTAATGTTTTTACACCATGTTGTGCAGGCTGGTCTGAATCTACTTTGAGAATCCTATCATCCTTTGTGTAATTCTTTGAACAATAAATCAGACCTCTAATAGGGCAACCTTCATAAAGAATGTGAGGATGATGTGCAGGGACATTTTTATCCAAGTTCAAACTTAGATCTTTTGAATGTTTGTTATCAAAGAATGCACCATCAAACTCATTTTTTTTTTAAAAAGATACGAATATGGGATGGCTGCTAAATTCTTCTAAGTATGGCTTGTCTTCGCAAATTTTGTCACCAAATTCCAATGACTCAAAATCTGGTTGCATGTCAAATATTTCATCATTGGTGAAAGATTCATTGCTCCTAACTTGTTTTCCAGCACTTTCATAATTTCCCAAACAATCAGCCTGTAGGAATTGGAATGATTCATAATCCATTTGCATATCAGCACAAGAGACATATCCTAGTTGTTCTTGATTATACGTTTCTTCTTCATGTTGATTTCTCATACTTCCCTTATTAAAATCATTTGTTGGGATTGCATCAAAAATATCAAATGTGAAAGATTCAAAATATGAAGGAAAATAATTTTTTAACAAATTTATGTTCAAATCTTCATCATGCATGTTGTCAAAATTTTGTTCTACGGTAGTTGAAGTTGGGTAAGTCACCAATTCATCTGGTTGTGCAACACAATCATCTGCACCTCTAGAGAAATCACTTTCATCAGTATAAAAATAATACTCTTGTGGCATCAAAAGTGTCAGCTTCATTTACAAGAGACGCTTGAAAATATTTTTCATTAAACATCGTTAGATCTTGACAATAGGATATAGGTGACACTATCTCTGCTCTTTTTGCAAGAGTACTTCAACTTTGAAAGAGTACTTCAGATTCTAGAATTTTAACAGCACTTTTACTTACGTATTTCATTCCAGTTATTATCATATCATCCTCTATTTTGATAGCTTCTTTTTGTGCATCTCTCAGATTTTGAACCCTCATACGTTTCAACAAGAATTTAATCTCAAGATGTAATGCAGCAACAAATACACAACTGATTATTTTCAGTTGGTTGATATTCTTGAGGGATCTTTTCAAAACACCAACTGAATCTCTCAACAAAATTCCTAATAGGTTCATCCTCTTTCTTTTGTATTTGAAAGAATTTAAGCAATAGTTCATATGCATCAACCACAAGTTTAAATCTTTCAATAAACTTTACCTTCAAATCATCCCAGCTGGTAATACATCCATATTCCATATTTTGAAACCATACCGCAGCATCTCCAATGAGGCTTTCAACAAACAACCGCACAAAAACATCTTCTTCTTGCACTCTAAGAATCCAGCAAGAAAATTGTGAATGCTTTAACATGGTCATCAGGATCTTGTGTCTTATCTCCAAGAAACTATGGATTATATTTTCTTGATCTTTGAGGCAAAGCTGAGTATTGGGGCAAAGCCAAGGGTCCAATTTGAGCTCCCCATGGCTGGGCTACAACCTGGAATTCTTCTACCAAGAGATCTTCAAATAAAACACAGAGTCACCAACCTCCATCCGTGCAGAGGTACCTTCAAATTTTTGGGAGAACAAACACCGACCTTTCGTTCCCCAAAGGAGTCGCCAAAAATCTGTTAGTTAACAGATTTGTCACTTCTATTTTATACTCTTTTGCCCATGTCAATGACAATCTGACCAACAGTTGTGTCACTTGCAATGGTGTTAGCAAGTGCTCTCTGCTTACTTTGCAAGGTGCACCTACCTTCAAATGATATACAATGAATGAAAACACAGGGTATACTTTTCACCAGAAATCAGAAAAGGCAAACTAACACCTACCCTTAACCATGAAAGTAGATGCAAAAGATTGATTTTAGAATGAAGTGAATGTAGACAAACAACACAGTTTATTTATCCCACACTCACAAATGATATCCAGGAAAGAAAGAGCAGCAGACCCTTATCAACGGATGATTTAATATAAATTCAAAGCTTCAAAATTAAATACATACACAGTCCAATATAACAAAATGGCACTAAAAGTAATTACAAAGAAGCACAGTTCATTGTAACTTAAAGAAAATATTAATAAATTCAAAGACTCAGAAACATCCTCTTTATTCTTACAATGTCAAAATGTGAGTCTATAGACTCAACACTCCTGTACAATAAAACTGTGCAGAAAAGAAAACTATGTTGCCTTCTCCCCTTTTCTCCCCCACCCCCCTTTTTCAATAATTTTGTTAATTACGTATTTAAAGACTCTCCAATCAGCCTTTTCGATTTCTATAACAACTTCTTTTTTTTAAGAATGAAATAACCCTTTCAATTCCCATGAAATTGTTGCTCTCAAAATGATTTAAAACATCTTAAAATGTATTAAATTATCATATATAAACTATAGAGAAATTGAGAAATTCTTAATTTCTCTTGTAGCTATTTTTTAATAAATTCATTGCAGGTTAACCGAGCATCCTGGGACTATAAAATTTTGTGAGCGGTTATGATAATTAAAATAAAACATGGGTTTTTAACCATTTTTTAACAGCTCACAAAAATAAAGTACTTCCTTTGTAAACTGGTCCTGCCAACTATATCGCTCCATAGAAAAGATATTAAAATAACATATCATATGAGCTCTTATGGCCATAAAATTAAATCTGGGGGCGTTTGAGACCAAAATATTAGGTGGGTTGCTTTCATATTTAATAAATTTACAACTTTTTCAGATGCATTTATAGACTTGTGAATCAGTGATGTCGGGAAGTTGGTCATTTTCCTAAGTTTAGAACCATTGTCGGGAAGTCAGTCATTTTCCTATGTTTAGAACTATTGTTGGGAAGTCATCCATTTTCCTAAGTTTAGAACCATTGTCGGGAAGACGACCATTTTCCTAAGTTTAGAAGTTAAAATTTTGAAAAAGGCTAACTATGAACTAGGACTTTAAAGTTTAAATTTGGCCACGTTCAAAAATGGACCAACACGACTGAAGGAGGAAGATATTCATAAGACAACATTCTAAACAAGATATGGACAGTACGATTTCATAGTATTACCCTTCGGACTCGCCAATGCACTAGCAACATTCATGAATTTAATGAACAATGTGTTTAAAGATAGTTTTGACAAATTTGTGTTAGTATTTCTAGTTGACATTCTAATTTACTCAAGGAATGAGGAACACCTTCAACACTTACGGATAGTCCGTTAGTGTTTACGTGAGCATAAACTATATGGAAAGTTATTCAAATGCACCTTCTTCAAAAAAGAGGTACAGTACTTGAGACACATAATTTTTGCAGAAGGAATAGTGATGGACTCAACAAAAATAAAAGCAATAGTGGAATGGTCAATACCAAGAAATGTACAAAAAGTAAGAAGCTTCATGGGTTTAGCCAGGTATTGCAGGAAGTTTGTGATGAGTTTTTCCATAATAGCACATCATATCACCACCCTCCAATGAAAGGGGAAGAGATTTGAGTGGACAGAAAAATGCCAAAAGGCCTTCGAATATCTAAAGGATAAATTGGCTACTACACCTATTTTGAAGGTATCAGATCTCAGAGGCCAGTTTATGGTAGTCACATATGCATCTGGGGAGGGTTTAGGAGGGCTCCTCATGCAGAATGATCAAGCGATCACCTACGAGTCCAAAATGTTAAATAATTTCAAGCAAAATTATGCACCGCACGATCTGGAGTTAGTATCTATTGTGCACACTCTACAAATGTGGCAACATTATCTTATGGGGGAGCCATTTGAACTTCAGCCCGACTATCAAAGGCTGAAGTATATATTTACCCAACCTAACTTTAACGCTCAACAAAGAAGATGGTTGGAGTTAATCTCTGACTATGACTTTGAAATCAGCTATATCAACGGAAAAGAGAATATGTTAGTAGACGCATTAAGTCGTTGAAGACATTTTTAGCTATGGCAACTATCAATACGAATCTTAGAACTCAAATACTACAAAACTTAGAAGGTGATGAATTGTACAATCAAGTACAAGGGGCCTTACAAAGTAATTTCCAAGACCCTCGATGTGAAGGGTACAATATTGAATCGGATGGCCTGCTAAGGTACCAAGGGAGGATGTACATACCCAACCTTCTGGGGTTAAGGAAATTGATATGGAAAGAGATACATATGACATCATACTTGAGACATCCTGGTATGACAAAGATGTTAGTAGATGTTAGATCCTTATATTTTTAGAAGGGAATGAAGAAGGATGCAGTGCGATTTATGGCAGGTTGCTACGAGTATCAAAAAGTGAAAACAAAACATTAGCATCCAACAGGACAACTGCAACCCCATGCCATGCCAGATTGGAAGTGGCAAATTATCAGTATGGATTTCATGCAAGGTTTACCAATGACAAGAAATAGACATAATGTCATTCTAGTGGTATTTGACAAGATTACCAAAGTAGCACATTTCATACTCAAAAATTTGATTGATGGGGCACATTATTGCTCAAAATTTGTTAAGGAAATCATCTGACCATATGGAATACCCGAGAAAATTATCTCTAACAGAGATGCTATAATGGTGTCCATATTTTGGCAAACATTGTTTGCAACATTGGGAACATAGTTAAACCTCAGTTCATATTACCATCCAAAAACAATGGTCAAACAGAGAGAGTGAATCAAGTTTCGGAAGACCTCAAGGATGTATTGTATGGATCAACAATATAAATGAGAAGAATACCTTCCTCAAGTATAATTTTCTTATAACAACTCATATCAATCCATCATAAAAATGGCACCTTCTGAAGCATTATATGGAAGAAAATGCAAAACACCCGTCAGTTGGGATAAGCAAGAGGACACAATAACCCTCGATCTAGAAATGCTTAAGGAAATGGAAGATCGGGTGAAGCTGATCAAATAAAGGTTAGCAGAGGCTAACGACCAGTAGAGGAGATACATCGATGCAAAATGAACTCCCAAACAATTTGAAATAGGGGAGAAGGTCCTCCTTAGGGTTAAACCACAAAAAAGTTCCATCAAGTTTGGAAAGGCTTCCAAACTAGCCCCAAAATATGTGGGACCATTTGAAGTCCTGAAAGTCATTAACCCAATAGCTTATAGACTTTCTCTACCACCAACTCTCACTTGATTGAATAATGTTTTTCATGTTTCATATCTTAAGAAGTATGTGGTGGATTTTGAGCACATGATTCACTAGAGTTCCTTGCAGGTGCAGGATGCAGGAGCGGTTATGATCGAACCACTCAGGATACTCGAGGTGCATAAGTTGCACCTACATAACCGCGAGGATATGCAATGCAAGGTCTAGTGGGACCAATGTGTAGAAGAAAATGGTACCTAGGAGGATTATGAAAAGATCCATCAGAAGTTTTCTCGTCTTTTTAAAAATCATTAAACTTTTACAATGAGAAGTAATGAACTTGCTTATATGTTCGAAATTTTGTTTTATGTTTAATAATAATTGAGGACAATGATTCACAAGGGGAGGAATATGTTACATCCCTTTTTCTTAATTTTTGGAAAATGCTTATTATGCTTTGTTCTCGTTAATCAATGACATTGTTTATTATTCTATGAATGAAATTGCTATCAGAAAGAAAATAATTTATGAAGTTATTTAAATTAACAACATAAAATGAATTTGGCAAAAATGGTTAAGATGTGACTAACTAAATTTTCTTGTGACCAAGTGTTTGTAGGAACCTCAACACCCTCAAGAGGGAGGGAGAGTATCACCAAGGAGAGGGTTGCAGATATTAGAAAAGAAAAGAACATTGCCAATGAGTCATAGGATTGGTTAATTGGACGTGTGTGTGTGTATACAGGCTATTGTTCCCTCGTAATTTGTAAATTAATCTAACCTTATCCTAGAGTATTCTAGCAAGCTGATTAATTAACTATAAATTGTTCCCTCGTAATTTGCCTACCAAGACCGAGACAGCTGCTTAGTTGGGTTGGGTGGGAACTATAGTGTTGAATAGTAATCTAAGGTGGGAATTGATAGTTGGCATTTTATTTTTTTGGTCACTAAAATATTTTTATTTTATTATTAATAACTAAAGGTCTGAGACATACACAAAAAATATTCCAACTGGTAGCATCAAAAACCAGTCTAAACCCTAACAATCCATCCCACCTTTGAATGGGCGTTCAAAATTTCACCCGTCTACTCTACCCCAAATCCCACATTCAAATTTCAGAATACAAAATAATACCAAAGTTTTACACAGTACAAAATTCAAAAAGGAAACATTCCCAACCACACTTTATCCTACCCCCAACCTTATCAAATCAATGTACCTTCGCTTCCCTTTGCCTGCAAGACAGCCTAGCCCTTCGTCCACACCCTACACCATGGCTACACACAGCATGACCCATACCTCTACCATGTGGATGATCTCCCCTCCAGTAGTCTGCTAACTTGTATTTGAGCTGGGAGCGATCCATCTGCTCCTTCAACACTCCAGATGCCAGAACAACCTCCCAATCATTTACATAGTCTCTCATAGTATACCACCCCTCCACAGCAACTCGTCTGCGCATGTTCTTGTCCTCCATGGATCTCCACAGAATAAAAGGATGGACATTTGGTGGGTAGCCAGGAACTGCCACCCAGTGTCATGACGAACCCTCTTCCCAGCTCCATGAGCACAAGCAAAGCATCCAATCCCACCCTCCATTTTGACATCACACAATGCTCCATAATCATCTTCACCTCTTGTAAAGTGCTACATTCTAACCCCCAAGCACAAAACATAGAATAAATATTTGTATTCACCCAATACTTCATACTTGCCAGTAGGAAATCATACCCCAGAATGTCTTACCTGGATGAGAAAAAAAGGGTCATTCGTGGTGAATACATTCTTCAATCGGTCAATTGAAATTTTCCCTAGGAACGCCATTTTCTGCTTGGTAGCCTTCAAACTGAAATTTCCCTCCATTACAAAAGCACAACCCCACTCTACTTCTTCACTACGCTTCTAGCCTGTCTTTCCAAACACCAAGTGATTGAAATGCGCTTGCACCATTACAAACAGATGGCAATAAAAACCTGCAAGCATGAGGCATGTGGGAAATAAATGTGTAACCCCAACTATCTGCCACCTCAAAAAAAAATCTTCCTCCCAAGATATATGATAGCCACCAATATTGTCAAAAAAAAATGTAGGGTTCGTACAAAACCATCTCATCACCACCATTTTTCGTTCTACCAACTCAACCGCCAACTTGGACAGCGAGTCAACCAAGGCATTACCTTCCCTATACACAGGCAAAAGTGTGAAATTTTTGAAACCTTCTAATTTTTTCGAATGATCTTGACCCATTTGTCAATTTTCCATACATGAGCGCCCCCATTGGCAATTGCATTTATCACAATTTGAGAATCACCTTCAAGATGCAATTGATCTACTTTGATCTTTTTCACCAAATCAATCACCAATGTTGTCGCTTGGATTTCAGCTTCATTATTTGTCCCAAACTCCATTTTTTTTTAATCTATGAAAAGGATGTTGTCATCCAAGTCTCGAGCAACGCATCCTGCCCCTGAAGGCCCAGGATTCCCTTTCGATGCACCATCAAAATTGACCTTCACCCAACCTTGATCCGGTTTGTTCCACTCCACAACTTCCCTATTCCCCCTAAGAAGTTGGTGTGTGTGTGTGTGTGTGTGTTGGCAACAATGTAGCAAATTGAGAGGGGGGGGTGAATCAGTTTGCACCAAAAACTTACTGCAACTTAAACCACAAAATAGATCTGATAATTAACAATTAAAGTATGAAACACCACCACCTCAATAATACACATAACACCATGATTTTTGACGTGGAAAACACGGTTAAGGGAAAAACAACAGTGGGAACCTACCCACAATGAGATAATACCCTGTTAGGAGTAAATGTGAATATTACAATAGAAATGCACATGCATTCAGGCACACTGCCTAGAGTTCACTGCTCAAAATAAGAAACCCAGAAAGGCTACAACCTTAAGGGAAGGCTCACTGACACAAAAACATTCGGACTACAATCCGGATTACATGAATTGCGAAAATAGCATCTCCATATGCTTGAGTACAGTTATGGTTAAGCACACAGTCTGCTCTGCAACACTTCTCTTCTCCTTCACACTCCTGAAAGATTAAATCACTTGTTCGCACATCCAACTCGATCATACACTCACATATACAACGCACACACGTGCAGACATGCATCTTACATGATTATTACACATAGGCTAAGCCAACTCATCCAATCAAACTACAACACTGGAATACACAGAAGAAAATTTTCCAACAATCTCATCATCAACAATCTCCACATATATTGACATCAATGACAACATATCAGCAATCTCCAACAATATATATATATATATTCCTTGTTGGCTTCATAAGCATTTTTATTGATTGATGTGTTGAGAAACATATTCATACCTACACATGTACATTGATAACATATGTGTATGGATATGAATTTATCAATTTATGTTTTGTTGTGTGATAGTATGCAAAGTATCACATTATTAAATAGCTCTTTGTTTTGGAGACCACCAACAAATAAGTCAGGGTGGCCACCATCTTGGTGGCGGGGGCCTTCTTGTGTAATTGTAGGGACATTATGTCTTGACGTCGTGCTTAATCACCGAGCTCGCATGGCATTAGCACAATATTATTATTTATGTGGAATATGAACCAAAGTTGGAAGTTGTTGTCTCGGTGTTACGAGACATCTTTGCTATTGCTTTACAGTTCATAAAAAAAAAATTGTTTTTGTGCTTATTGGTAATAAGAGGTTCAAGGGGCGACAATATTGAATCATTGTTGTATGCGAAATATAGTTGGAAGCTCTATTGCATTGAACAATATCCAAGCCGATTGCTACAAGCTTGGTGAAAGCCTTTGGATTCTCTATTGATTCTTAGGCAGAGAAATGTTCCTTTGTCTCTTTTTTTCTTGATTATCTGAAGCTCGTTCTTAAGTATATATTCAAGGATTGCATCAAAATTGCATGGAAATGACTGCATGACTAGGCAAAGTTGTAAATGAGCTTGAGCTTGTTAGCTATATTCAATTTGTATGATATTGTTATGAAGCATTGAATAGTGATATTGTTATCACAGGGATCTTTAACGACATTACCAATAAATAGTATTGTTGTTAAGTGAACTGCATAAGTTGTGAAGTATGTGAAGTTGTTATTTCCTTGTCGATATTTGATTAAGGCAGTCTATATTCCATGTTAGATAGTTCTCTTAAATCATGGTTGATATTAGAATAAGGCGGGTCATTTTCCTTGTTTGTACTCTTTTGTTGTATCATGGTTCATATTAGATTTAGGCAGGCCATTTTCCTTGTAAGTATTGTTCTATTATATCATTGTTGATGTAGATCAAGGTAGACTGTGTCCTTGGATTAGCTTTTTCATGTCATTTATGTGTTGTTGTTTGTGGTTTGAAGCCAAACTTAGTTTGAGAATAAGTAACCAAGAGCAATTTGATATATCTGTCAAAACCAAGTCCCAGTATGACAATTCAACACCCCAAGCTAAGTAAGAACTTATGTTAGTCTCCCCATATTGGGTTTAACCATTACCCTTTTCAATTAGTTTACCGATGGTTAATTGGAGCCTTGAGTAAGTTGCAAGTAAACAACTCTTCTTTTAATAGGCTGAGTAAGGGCGGTGAACATGGACTGCATTCTATGTGCTTATTATGAAAGCTTGGCCAAGGTGGCGCAACAATCAGCATGCATATGTCAGTTCACAAGAATCAAATACACCACTAGCCAGAGTGTCATGCAAGTAAGGGGATACCTATAGTGTATGACCAGTTAGTGTAGATTCTAAACACCAAGCTCAAAGGCTCATTGGCATTTGTTCTATCCTCTATCTGCTTCTCTTGTGAAGGGTCGAGTCTTTCCGGTAGGAAATGGCACAGGGGACTTATGTCCATGGTTGGACAGAAAAGCCCTTGATGATGCTCTCTCTCAACCTATTGTATTTAGATAAGTATTTGTTCATCGGAAAGTTCATTACTCTGTAAACTCTTAAACTCTTCTCTCTTTACTTTAAGATATGAAGTTGTTAGATGTTAGTTGTTTTTCTCTTTATGCTGAAATGTTCAATTAGATGAAGTTAGTTATTAGCAGTTTCAATTTCAGCTAAACACCAAGCTCAGAGGCCCATTGGCATTTGTTCTATCCTCTATCTACTTCCCTCGTGAAGGGTCAAGCCCTTCCAATAAGAAGTGACACGAGGGACTTGTGTCAAAGCCCTGGACTCTGTAAACTCATAAACTCTTCTCTCTCTTTACTTTTAGATATGAAGTTGTTAAATGTTAATTGATTTTCTCTTTCTGCTAAAATGGTTAGTTAGATGAAGTTAAGTTAGTTATTAACGGTTTCAATTTCAATTGAACATGAATGAAATGAATTTTTTTTCCTAGAATTTAATAAAAGTTAATATATTTTTCCATTTAAGAATTTTTGGTTGTTACACCTTTTCTTTTTTTATCTTGTTTAGGTTCCTTCTCTTTAGGAGTCAGGGCAAGCTTTAAGCATCCATGAGTTTTGGGTTACTGTTGAGATTAAAGAGTGTTGACATTGAAGATCTAGAAGGATAAGGATTTAGGGACCTACCAGAAGATAGTTGTCTTTTAAGAGGGAAATCTGTACAGGAAGTGGAGGCCTCTTCAGGGTTGTAATCAATATATGGCTTGTTCAGGGAGCTTGGAATATTATCTAAATTTCTTGCCCTTAAACACATTAGGAGTTAAAGACAATACACGATAAGGAGGTGTGTCCAAATCTTGAAATGTCATACCTCCATTGTCATGGATGAGCTTTTCTATAACAAAAATTCTAATATGAAACGTTTGGAATCAATATGTCATGGATGAGCTTTTCTATAACAGAAATTCTAATATGAAACCTTTGGAATCAATATGTTTGCCATAATCTAACAACTTGTTAAATAGTATTTAAATTTAATCTAACTCAAAAAGTTTCTTGCAAATTAGTTATGTTTTTCCTTAATGATGCATCCGTATCTTCTTGCAACACTTAACTCATGTCTACTTAATTTAGAGTGTAATATAACAAGAATGTTTTGTTCTTCATCCTAGATCATAAAAATCTACTCATGATTAATATAAACATCTTGATGTATAAATTTCAAATATTGATATAAGCTTATGAATTAGGTGATTTATAGAATAAATATTTCTCTATATAGTGGAAATTTTATTAAAAAATAGCTAAAAATGTCTTGTCTAATATTCATTTTATATTTGCAATATTTAAAAACACATACTTTTATTAGTGTGCACTTTATGGTATGCTTGTTGTATGAAAAGTATCATATACAGCCTTCAAAACTTCTTAGAATTATAGTTTTCCTCTTTGTATTCACGTCATATGTCCTCCTATATTGAAGTGCAAACTACAATAATTAAATGGCTGCCATTTAGTAAGAATATTGATATTTATAATTTCTTGATCTCATGTTACTATGTTCAATGTGCTTTTCTTGATGACGAAGCTCTTCAAGAATTAGATATTGTATACTAAAAATAGTTTTTTTTAAGTCAATTTATATAGAACAGTGCTATAAGACCTGGACTCGCTTCACTTGGAATGGAACTCGGACTCGGACACACACAAACTTGACAAAAAGTCGGCAAAGACTCAACAAATTGTAAAACCAAAGAAATTCGAAGATTTTTACAAGCATACATTGATCACATAAGTATAAACACAAATTGATCATCATACTCTGAGAATCTGTTGAAACTTTGCTGGAATCGGTTAGACTCGGGAGTCTGTTGAGACTCTGCTTTGTCCGATTCATGGACACTCGCGATTCTGGTAGATTCTTGTGTAACACTGGTATAGAATATACTGAAGGATGACACAGAAATAAAAAAAGAGCTTAAAAGGGAAATCATGTGGAGACAAAAATCTAATGGTAAATGGTTACAAGCCGGAGATAAAAAAATTTCTATTTTGTTATGACACAAATATTTTGATGATTTCAAGAAGATTTGAAGACACGATGTACTCTTTAATTAGCCTATTTCCAAGAATGAGTTGGTGCAAATTGTTTTAAGGATAACAAAGATAAAATTGACCCATTCCCAAGAATGATTTAGAGCAATTTGCTTTTAGGATGACAGATGGAACTCCTGGCGCTAATGGATTTCATATTAAGGTATGAAGTTATTTTTAACCTTTTGAAGAAGAACATACCTCAATGCAAGTGCTTAAATCTCCGTATCTCTTTTCTTGCTATGACCTAAAAAGAATTAGATTTTAAATTTTTCTCATGTTAAACCCAATAGCTCTTTGCAATGATGCAACCTAAAACTTGCAATACTATTTATAATCCTTTTTGTAAATCTAGTGCTAAGAGGCTGAAACGTTTTCTTCCATCATTTATCCTAAACAAAGGGGTTTAGTTCAAGGAAATCACATGTTGATGGTATTGTTTTTGTCCATGTAATCATTCCTCTATGCATGTCAATAAGAAAAAATATCATATGTACATAAAGATTGATCTTTCGTAAGGTTTATGAAGAGTTTTTTTTAGTATATCATGTTTTTGGTTGTCTTTGGCTTTTACATTAAGCAGGGCGTAGATACACTTTCTCAACACTTGTATTGAGGAAGCTGTAGCTCTTAGGCGAGTTCTTGACATTTATAACAGTGCAGTGACCCTAATCTTATAACAGTGCAGTGACCCCAATCTTCAGTATCAAATCACTAACATTCTTCATTTTCAGGTTGTTTCTGCATCCTTCAGGTATTTCGTCTACCCCTATTTCCTTGCAGCTGCAAAAGGCACCCTTCATAATTTGGACTGTAAGATGAGACAAATAGAAAGGTGATTTAGGTATGACAACTACCCTACTCAATAATACAGATCTTGCTGCTAAATTATATTGGAGATGGTGCATAGAGGAACATGCTTAATAAGCACCTAAATTTGGTGAATAATTCTTTTATCCCCAAGACGCCAACCCTTGGCAGAGGCTCTCAAATATGGAGAACATTGAATTTGGAAAATAGTTTAATTAAGTACCTTGGATTGTGTATAAGCTGATGCAAGCTACCAACATAACCCTCTATGTGGAATCTCCCCTTGAAGGAAAATATAGATGTGTTGAAATTGGCTCAAATCGTGTTTCTAATTTTCAACATGCAATCATACATACAAGGTAGCATGAGCATCTCGAAATGAAAACCTAAAGATATTTGCCCAACCCAACAATTCCCTCGTCTCATTGATCGCTTGGCCCATATTTTAGATTATTGAAAAGTCTCTTATATAGGTATTCAGATTTCCTTGGATAGAATTTTTCGAGATCTTTAATTAAATTATTTTTGGAAATTAACAATAACAATTATAAAAAGATAATTAAGGGGGAACCAAAAAAACGACAAGAAAGGATGGAAAAGAGATGAAACAAAGATTATAAATGCAAAACGAGAGAAATAGGAATAAATGTGTACAAAAAAATAGGGACGAAAGACAATTCTTGTTTGCAGCAAAAATGTTAGCAGTGCTACATATAATGGCTGCAACACAAAATAGAGATTACTAACTTCCACAAAGATAGTAGATTTAAACAGAATGTTCATAAAGTGTGATCTAAAATGTTTAGATAGATAAATTACACAGTTCTTTCGAATAGTTTTTTGCAACCTGAATATAATGGCTGCAACACAAAATCCACAAAGATAGTAGATTTAAACAGAATGTTCATAAAGTGTGATCTAAAATGTTTAGATAGATAAATTACACAGTTCTTTCGAATAGTTTTTTGCAACCTGAATATAATGGCTGCAACACAAAATCCACAAAGATAGTAGATTTAAACAGAATGTTCATAAAGTGTGATCTAAAATGTTTAGATAGATAAATTACAGTTCTTTCGAATAGTTTTTTGCAACCTGATGACCTAAAAAGTTCGATTCAATATTACAAACAAACAAATTCACACCATCAATTGTGTTTATGATCACTTCCACACTCTGGATGCTTGCTAAGTCATGATGTAAAAACATAAGGTAAAATATTACTTTTTTTGGTACAAGTGTTGTCATCAATAGTTTGAACAAGTTTTACAATATAAAATAGGAAATCTTAAAGCCAAGCCACGCAAGCACGCTGATTTTTCAGTAGTCAGGAGTTGCACTGTGCTATTAAATCAAAGACATTAATTATTTAGAAATATCGATAGTTTGAATTGTTTATGTGAAGTTCCAACCAAGTTTATTGTTGGAAGTTGAGACTTCATGACTTAAGAAACCAGTCTGAGCCAAACCACTTTTCGGCAGGCAGACCGCTAAGGGTAGGGGTAAAATCTCAAGGAGCATTCTTTCAAGTCGTTAATGGATTACATTTAAATATGGCAAGAGAAGAAAAAACTTCCTTTATATCAGTTTGACAACATGAGAATATGCAACAGCTGCCAATTTCAACTACCACAAGGCCTCTCACAAAATACAGTGGTCCTAAATTCGCATACAGAAAAGGAAATTTAATCAGAGTGACAAACCAAATAAATCTGAAAGAAAAAAATTTAAGTTTTTTAATTATCATCAAAACATTACTCGAATGTCAAAACTAAATAGTTATCTTCAATAGATTGCTTCCGTGTAACTCACTTCTACAGTCAAAACAGATCTTTTGTCTCAGATAGGTATCTGTAGATATAAACAGTGTAAACTGTTCAAGCAAATGCAGAACATAACCTCCCATCTAGAAAAGGGATGTTCCCTTCCCCTTCTTGTCTCCACCAATCTCAAAGTGTTTGCATCGCTGCAAAACAAAAAGATAAAACAAAGGCATTTACCAATATGTAAAGATAATACCACATTAAGACTGAAAAAACAAATATCTTCTAACAACACCTTGATTGGATGCTGTGAGACGTGTTTGCAAGACTGGCATTGCAACCTCAAAACAATCTTCTTTGTTGTTTTTGCCTACAACATTGACCAAATAACAGAATCCTGAATCATCTTATTTACAGACTTACCTTGATTGGATGCTGTGAGACATGTTTGCAAGACTGGCATTGCAACCTCAAAACAATCTTCTTTGTTGTTTTTGCCTACAACATTGGCCAAATAACAGAATCCTGAATCAGCTTATTTACAGACTTACAAGTTGAATAGTCCAAAATTAAACAAATCATATTAGTAATCAATATAATTCTGCTTGCCTTCTTGTGAAAGACAGGTTTTGTCTGGCCTCCATAGCCTGATTGTTTTCGATCATACCGCCGTTTTCCTGAAAAATGAATAAAACCAGTGATCTAATTTAGCTGTCTTACCAAAAAAAATATCATTGGCTTTCATATCTAGACAATACAAAAGGAAAGACTCACCTTGGGCTGCAAGACTGTCCTTGCCTTTCTTGTACTGAGTAACCTTGTGCAAAGTGTGCTTTCTGCATGCTTTGTTTTTGCAGAAGGTTTTCTTAGTTTTTGGAACGTTCACCTATCAGCAGATTAGCATGATACAAGATCAGGGAAGTGTTAATACCTTGAAATAGCACAAGCATGAAGAGGACATGTTAAAGCAAAAGTTCAATGTAGAGATGTCATTACTAATCTCAGCATTGTACACTCTCTTCAATTACTGGATCAGAATCTAGAGAACTGACGATTTAATAATTTAGAACTCTTACACTCTCTTCAAACACCAGTATGGTTGTGAACACAAATAGTAATAATGTAATTTGGAATTTAGACAGATAATGCACTTCACCATACACTCTTCAAACAACAGTCTTAATTATGAACACAAATACTAATAAAGTAATTTGGAATTTAACCAGAAGATGCAGTTCACTGTACACTCCTCGAACACCAATCTCATTGTGAATCGGAATGATGCTAATTATGTACTTTGGAATTAAAACAGAAGATGCCGTTACATGCCAACAATTTATGAAGATAAAATATATATCATTCATACCCCTTATTTAATTCAATGTCTGTTAAACATAAAGATAAAGGTTACAGCCAAGTCAATTTCCACTTCAATATATGAGACAAAGCTCACGAGAAAGCTTTCAATTCCACATATGAGATCGACAAGCTTATAAGAGAGTTTCTTTGCATTTATCATTCAAATTTTTTAAATCCTTTGTTTTAACCTCCGCAAAAAGTTCTGGAGTGAACAGATTTCATCACTTCATGAAAATATTGAAGAACTATTGAGCCTCCAAGAGCTCATTTTCTTTGGTGCTTTCTCTGCCAAAGCATCACAACTAGTTAAAGGATTAGGCCAATGCAAATTTCCTCCCATTCTTTGCACCGCATGTCATCAACCTAGGAGCACTGAACAAATTTTACATTTCACATGCAAGCTCTTTTGTTACATGGATTTATCAGGATACTCTCCACAATGTGTGTACTATAATCAAATTTGGCAAATCCTCTGAGCAGAAATAGGAACTTAATTTAAGAAAGAATGAAGCCTTTTGATTTCCAATTTTCTATCACTAACACAGTTTTTGTCATCTCATGCATCATACTTCAGATATAAGTGTACATGGAGAAAGTCTGTCTTGAGATGGAACACCTCTCAAACCTTCTGGGATTAGACTCGGTGAATGTCCCGTGTGTATGTCAAAAATAAGCTACACCCAAACTGATGATAGGCTAGCCATATAAGGCCAGTAGCTCAGTTAGTAGAGCACTTCAGCAGCAAATTGAAGGTCCTAGGTTCGAGTCCTAGCTGGTCCATGAAAGTTCAACATGTTATCAGATTCAAGCCAGGAGGCTAGGAGTCCCAAGTACCTACAGTGTGGCTTAAGGGGGATATTGGAAATAAGCCACACCCAGACCAATGATGGGCTGGCCATATAGGTCCAGTAGCTGTAGAGCACTTCAGCAGCAAATGGGGAGTCCTAGGTGCAAGTCACACCAGATTTGGCCTCTGTCAGAGGCATTGGATGGCATGGCAATCAATGCCCTTATAGCAGCCTCTACGTATTTCAGTATATTCTGCAGGGTTTTCCCAACACCTACTGGTAGTGGCTGTGGGATTCAGTACCTTGAGAAACTGACCATAAGGAAAATTCACCACATTTGCTTTGCCCATACAAAGGAAAAAGAAAATCAAAAGCAAGCTATTATTGGTTGGAAGCCCATTCTGAAGAACGTTAACCACACTGGTAGGAATGAGTATTAGGTGTAAGCCCAACAATCCTCAGCCTTTACTGCCAGTACTCCTCGACCTTGTCTTGTAGTTTCTGTGCTCTTCACCCACTGGGCTTGCTCTTTACAAGGTTTTTTTAAGAAATCTGATTTTTTCAGAAAACATTATTTTGACTTTTAGAAAATTATTCTTCAAAAACTGACTCAATATCTACCTCACTTATTACTCAAAGAAACCACTAAAATGCTTATGAAAATATATCAACCAAAAAACCACTAGATGATCACAAAAAGGCAAAAGACCCTCAACAATAATTGAAAAGACATGGGAGCTGCTAATTAATTATGGAGAAGAGATGTAACATGGACCCTTGCTTGTTATTAGTCACTAAATATTTATGAAAAACAGATGAAACCTAGAAAACTAGGTCCCCTTTATTACTAGAAAACTAGGTCTTGGTTTACAAATCATCTTGAATTAGAGCCATCACAAAGTTGGTATAATAGTGCGTCTAGTTTTAACTAGATATTTATTTTTTACATTAATGTTTTGGATCACACTAACATGATCCTCCATTGAGACAAGGAAGAAGTAAAACAATAATAAAGGTTAAAATGTATGAATGCATTGAAGTTTTATCATTGATTGAAAATGTAGTCCTCTCCGAGTTCCCCACCATGTTTTTTGAAATAATAAGATTCCCCTCCTAGTTTCTTTGTCATCTCCAAATGATTATGATTTTAAATATTTTTTATACCACAGTGATAGTTATTGAGGTTTTATTTATAATTTTTAAACGTTTTAGTAATTAACATTCTTTAAAGATATCGATCCTCTAGACATCTCTAATTACCCATCACCCACCTTTTTTAAAATGGTGTACCAATATCAACGCTCGTCTTTCAAACAATACATGTCTATTGGTAACTATGCAAAACAAAAACAAACCTATTAAACATGTAGTGGGGCTCTAACCCTCACTGTTGCAACTTCCTCACATTACATTATAATCAATCCACCCATAATCTGACATGAAACGATTTAATTGATTCCAAGCAGGTAGATATTTAAGAAGTTGTTTGGAGGAAACAACAGTATATAAGACACACACCGCAATGCAGCAAAATCCACCATCAAATGCCTTGCTTGTAAGGGAGGCATTAAGCGTATAAGCGACCAAAGTTAACCTAAACATACATTGAGAGAAACCAAAAAACCAACGAACATCACAAACACTCTGAATTCTAAAGGAACCTTGCAATATATTTTTTGTATCGTTATTGTTTTTTACAAGGAACAATTAAAAACTCCACAAAATACATTTTTTAATATTACAAAAAAGTGCTTTTTTTACATATATTGGAGCAAACTGAAACAACTGTTATCAACTATTTTAAAATTTGTTGTATTACAAACTTTATGGTTGAAATGTGGTAAAACCCTATCATAGCTTCCTAACATGAATACCAATAAATAATTTAAATAGAAACAAGATAATATAAAGAATTAAAAAAGTGTAGTTGTGTGGAGATTAAAAAAGCAAAACTGGAAAAGATTGCTTGGGAGAAATATTTATAAAATAGACAAAACTGTAAGACCAAATGCATTTTAGACTCATGATAATCCATGAAGCCAGCAAACCATTATGCTCCATGAAGCCAAACTATGATACCCATGAAACTAACAAGCCATGTTACACACAACTCAATCTATAACCAATACCAAACAAACTGATTTCATACCAAGCCATGAAATGTAGTTGAAGATTCTTACAATCCATACAATGTTTCACAAGCTAATGTGGGACAAGATGCCTTAAACACATATTGTAAGAAGATAACAGCAAGCATGGGCTTAATCTAGATGATATGCATGCCATTTTATTTAAATTTACAACTGACAATTGAAAAGAACGCAGCTCAAAAGGTCAATACTTCATTTGGCAAAGCTTGTATCAATAGTAGAATATTTTAATGTTCTTTTCCTCTAAACATGTGTTGCATATATCACCTTAACATGAAAGTCCTTGCAGCCACTAAGTCTAGTTTGATAATATCACAATGCTCACACATATGGAGTAAAACACAACCAAAATCTACATGAAATAACATAATATCATAGTATTAGAAAATGAAAATGCTTATATACGATTTTCAAGAAACATTATTATATTTGGGTACCAATCAATCTATCATAGCTCAATAAAGCTAATTGAAGGAGAAGCAAATTGTGTGCAAAAAGATTACCCCTAATTCTTGACAATCATTAATTATATCCAACATATACATACGAACAGCACTTGATGTCCTAGAAAAAATCTAGAAACAGCAATGCCTTTCTTAGCTTTTAACAAAATTCTATCCACATTGAGCCTTGAATGCAACTTCTAGAGTCAAACTAAGAGAATGAAAATAACACATATTAAAACACACTACAAATGAGAAACAACTAAAAAGAACTTGTTTCATGAGCCAACTTCTTCAAGTCCCTTCGTCGTTGCATGACTTGTAAAGTGAAATGTCATTTGACAATGTGCACATGGACTCCAATATTATCAATGGCTTTATCTTCTATGGCACATCAAAGATGTAATTATGTGTTATGCAAGATTTTATGCTATTTTACTTAAGCTATAAATTTGGTGGTACTTGACCTGGTGTAAATGCAAAGCAATGGTTGAATGTTATGCATGGGTCTTTCAGCGCTAGATAACCCTATTGAAGTACAAACCTAACCCTGAAGAACTTTTGTTGCTTGGCTCATGAGGATTTGAGGACAAGTACAACTATTGCTTTTACATTAAAGGCAAGAATGAGAGTGTAAACTTGGTAAGATTTTTCCTCCTCCACACAGAATTGACTCATCCTAAGGCATATATATGCACAAGGAAGATTGCTTTTGGAAGAAAAAAGGTGACCTTATAAACATTTGTTGTCTATATGAAAACAACCAAAGACATTTATGGCTGCAACTTTATCTTCAAGTTCAATTAGGTGATCAAATCCCCCAAATCCTGCTAACTTATAGCCACAAAATTCAAAAGTTGGTGAGAAAAGAACATTGACAACTCTCCATAATTAAAGAGTTATAATTCAAGATAACAAGAAATATTTCAATTATCTTATCAAAAAAATTCAAAACCATCACACCCTATGTATATCTAATTCTAGAGAAAAAAGCCATGAATATGCATTCCTTGATGTCAACACAATTATAATTTCTATTTGAAATGCTCAACTTTTTTTGCTCTCAAACATTCTTTTGTTGCTTGATATAGTCTTTGAGTTCCATATCACTCATGTTTGAATACTTCAACATTTCTAGTTTTAACACAATTCTACAAGAATTTTCAATGAGATGTGAACCCTATAACCTTGAAAATGAGGATAAATCATGTCTTGAAAGTGATTGGGAGAGTCGAAAATGCAATAGGCACAAAATTTGGGAAACGCGTGATAGTACAATGGGCTACCCACATGTTATGCAAAAGATAGGGATCTCAAAATAGAATGTTAAATTTCTATAAACTAGAAATAGGACTCAAGATAGATCCTCTTGCATGCCATTAAGCTGCTCTTTTGACCCCTCCATCTAAAGGCCTTTGGAGCACCATTAAAGTTATTCCCCTTGACCTTTGATAGGGGAGAGAGCAATGAATCATTTGTTAGATAGTTTCCCAATTCACCAGACACCATATTGATCAAGTATGCCTATGATCCAAAGATAAAAGGAAAGGGAGACTACAAGGATAGCCTTTCCATGACTCATAAATACCTAACTGGTTGGTTATGGAGATTTCCCTTGGGGAGCACAAAAGCTACAGCTTTTAATTTTAGTATCAACCATGGGGAGGAACACTCAATTGGAGAATTGAGGCCAGAAGTTTTTTTTAATAAGGGAGGAGGTCAATCCATATTCCTTGCGTAAAAAGTATTGCATGATATCAATCATGCAATCATACAGCTTATATACTTGTAGTGTCACTTTGCTCACCTCCCCTCTTCTCTTCTTTGTGTGCCATAACAATTTACATAGCATAGGAATTGTATGTTTGAGGGACTTCGTCACATCATTAGAGTTAGACCTCAAGATCTCACTTCCCTCCCATCTAATGATTGTGTTCAAACAAGGAAGACTAGTTTGGCTCACTATGCCCCTGCCTAATTACTGGTTAGGTCTTTCTTTATAAGTGAGCTATAGATAATAGTGTATTTCCACAATGGGGGGCATGGGAAGGTAGAAAGGAGGATGAGAGCCTCTCCATTTAAATGTGCTCAATCATACTGCGTATGTAACATGAAGATCCGTGCACATCATGTTACATGCATCATCTGAACAAGGGCTAGAGCCTGCTCAAAACACTTCTAAAAAACAGCCTCGCCTTTATGCTTGGCCTTCCAGAAAGAAAGCCTTGCCACACCATGATAGTTGATCTTCCCAACAAGGTATTTGCACCATAACTGCGCTAAAAATATCAATGCAGTAGAAAATGCACATAGTTTCCAATACATCCTACCTTCAAGCGACACTTCTGTTCTTGAAAACCCTAATCAGGCCCCAAATAATGTAAAATTTACAAAGACTAGCTAGGATTTAACCTGGTTGCTGGGCAGCTTGGAATGTGCAGTATACGGTATTGACAAAAGGACTTGTTATACCAAATTCAAATTTCACTGTGTAACAGAAACCTTAAATTCTAAATTTATTGTAGCAATTTCATCCCATGATTAATCAAGGAGTATGACTATAAGCTAAGAATTCACAACACGGTTTGCCATTAAAGAGTCAATTAAATTTATAAGAAGAAACATCGTTTAGCAACAATGAGCAAAATATAAGCCTTAATCTATCAGACAGTTTTATTTCGGATCTTTACAAGTCATGCAGTATTGCTGCAGTAACTTGGACTCTTTCCAAACATCTGCAACATTGCAATCTATTCCCAATAAATCTAAAAAAACGATACTGAGCGCCCAAAATAATCCCATCATGACACTGAAGATTTTTGTAGCGTTGCCATAAATTTCCGCCGTAACGAAAAACACGAGAACTAAGATTATGTGAATCTGTGAATAAAACCGCTTGAAGACTCCCAATAGCCGTAGATCTGATAATATTATTATCCTACAACACCGGCCGTTTAAATGTTTCCATGAAAATACATTTCAAAATCACAATATTTGAAGATTTGTTGACTTTTTCAGCAAGCATTGCGATACCACAACACCACGACAATTAACAGAGTACACAATAAAAAACCACCACCAAAGCATTTAGCAAAATAATTGCTAAACCAGGATGTTCGAGATTAGTGATATAATTTGTTCTGTTCAGCATCACGACCTAAAATAACATATTAAAAAGAACGAAACCAAAAACCAACAGTTTTTCACTGCAATAGATTTTTAAACCCTAAAAATCAGAAAATAAATAGAATCCTAAACACAGAACAGTAAAAGACTATATTTTTACGCGCACCACCCAATACATGGAAGAAACAAACAGACAAGACGAACGTGAGATTACCATTGCTTCTGCTGCGCTGAAAACAAGCTACTTCTCCTCGGCGCTCTCTTCTTTGGCGAAATAACTTAATTGCGATGAACGTCGGAGCTTTAAATATGGCTCTCGTTTGTGTTTCTAGGGTTTGGACGGGATTCTAATACGATTAAATCTATCTCAACCTAAAGAACTATGGCTCAATTCTTCTTAGAGGACAATTAAACCTTGCGTAAAAATCCTCTAGGGCAAATTAAACAATAATAAACATTAGGATATCGAATTAGCATAGAAAAATAAATGTAAATTATTAATGGAATTTAAATTAATTTAACAGATGTTTAATTTTATTTTTTTATAAGAAGATGTGTTGCAGATTTAGGAATCAATTTATCAATATGTTAAAATTTATCTAATGAGTTTTTGGTTCTGCTAGGATTTATTTACATACATCTTTGTCAATTTTATATTGCTTCAAAAATTGGGAGTTTTGTACTTTTTATTTGTATTTATTGTCACATATTTTTTTACTATACACCCACGTGGTGTTAATTGTCCACTTTAAATGACCTCAATCTTTCATTCCTCTTTAATTGTTGTTGTTGCAGTTGAAGATTTAATGGCAACAAACAACGACATCTCCACCCATACAACCCTAAACATTTGTACTCAAAGTGTTCAACAAGGTATGTCTTTTGAGACACCACTCTATGTTATTACTCTCATTCTAGAATTTGATTATGCATATCGTTGATTAAAAAATATTTGTGAGTAGAGTCATCCCCCCCAAAAAAGCATGCTTAAATACTAAGTTGACAAGTCCTCAACCCTACATGGAATCTGTAGACACCCAAAATTGTCATGTTTAATTAAATAAATATTTTATTTATTTAATTATCTAAGCCTATTTCTTCTATTAATTAAATAAATTTTTATTTATTTAATTAATTCATTTATCCTCTTCTAGCCTTATTTCTTATTTAAATAAATACATTTATTTATTTAAATTACCCCTTTCCTAAATTAAATAAATATTTTTATTTATTTAATTGTCTTATTCTTCTATTAATTAAATAAATCTTTATTTATTTAATTAATTCATTATCTTTTTCTACACATGACACATGTCATTCATCTCTTAATTCCTACACTACCTACCTCTTTCATTATTTTGGTATTTCTTCTACCTACCCTCTAATCCTAGCCGACCTCTCTTTTTACACCTCTCAATCTTAACCCTCCATTTCTTATTGTGTCTTCTATTTAAGGAGATGCTTCCTTCATTGTTAAACCCTAATGACTAATGACTGATTTTGGAGTACTTGGCTACACTACGATCCTACTTGCAACCACATTCCGTTCTTTGTTGAGCTCTTGTGCATATAAAAATCTGAGAGCAAATATATCAAGCAAGATCAATGGAGATAGGAAGAATGGAGATCAAAACCCTATTGGACATGTGATGGTATAATCTTTGTGATTTCATTTGATTTGCATTGTCTTAGGTAATCTTCATATGTTATGGTGGATCTTTGTTGTTGTTAGGCTAGGGTTTAGTGGTTGGATTCATTTAGCCTTTCAATATTGTTGTTATTGTTATCCATTTTCACCATATACAGAATCCAACTTGTCGCTATGTAAAACCTTACCAAAGGTTTCTCTTTTTTTCACTTTGATGAATAAAATCATACTAAGGTGGTGCTCAATCATTTCTTAGTTGTGGCACTTGGGTTGTTTATTCTTCGATATTTGTTTCCAAATCGTACACATGAGATTCTGTCATCTCAACTGACAAATCTTTCAAGATCCCTATTTGGGTCAAGTTTCTCAATCTACTCTTGTCATGTTGGGATTTTTGAGCTAGATGGTCTCCTTTTTAGGCAAGTCCATTTACCTTCTACTATAATTATTCTACTCAACTCATCTTAAGTAGTGGATTTATGTTAAGGTAGACCTATCTAAGGACCTCAAAGACTCGATGGATACTCAAGATTTGGCTACCTTCACCTTTTGTGCTTCACTAATTCCATCGCATTCAAAGTGATTCTCTAACCCTTCAATCCATTCCATGACCACTTCTAGTTCCATTTTTCCACAAAAAAGTGGCACTCCTTCTAAGGACTTCCCTCCTAAGGTTTTGATGGCTCTAAGGAAAGGTTCTTCAGGCATAATAGGATCTGGTTCAGGTGTTCCATCCTCTTCTTCCACTTCTTTACCCTTTTCTTCATTGATTTTGATAGTTACCTTCTCAGTCTTGTCTTCTACTTCACCTAGTTTGTTCTCCAATTGTTGCAATCTTACCCTGAGGAGTCTATTTTCTTCCTCTTGGTCTTCTACCTTTTTGGCTAACTCTGCATTGGTCACCATCCTGAAGCTATTTTCACCTATTGACTCAGTCTCTGACATCAATTGGTTTCTTCCCAAATCTTAGCTTGCTCTGATACCACTTTGATAGGGAGGATCTCACAAAAGAGTTGCGTCTTGATTAGTAGGTTGGTAAAAGATGTTATAGTGGGCTTACACGCTTGTTCACGCCCTTATCTTGCCTAGTATTAAGTCAAACAACTAAACTCCTTTGGAATGCTCCCTAACAACTTGTTTGCTCCTATTACTCAAAGATCATGGTTGGGATTCACTAGAGTAAATCCAACCCTCCAGTTGTCAAAATCTCCCACATTCACTTGCAAGGGTCTAAGATGATGTTGAGAAGGTGTTTCAATTCCCTTCATGTGGTTTTGTGACCGTTTTCTCTCCATTTCTCCATCGCTTTCTCTTGTTCCTATTTTCTAGGCCTAGTAGCCCTAAGAGCCCCTATTAGCCCTACATTCCCGTTTTTTGCCCAATTACTCAAAAGTATTCCAAAGGACCCCCTAAGAGCTTTTATGATTCGAACACTCTTTGAGAATCAAGAGGTAAGGTTGTCTGGCACGACCATACCGGTGCGGACCCCAAAATGACTCTTTTTGAAGGTTTAAGGGTTTAAGAGCCTTGTCTGGTAGGGTTTGTTGATTTCCACACCCTGTCACACCTTTCTTCTACAGAGACTCCATTAGACTTCCTTCTTCCCTGCCAAACACTTGGCACAACCACATTTGATCTTCCCTGCAAGCAATGATAAAAATAACAACCATAATCCCTAGCCAAGCTATAGCAGAGCTCGCCTAGGATATGAAGGAAAATGACTTCAAAGCAACTTCTAGGACACTAAAAATAATGTGTACATTGTACATAGGCTCCATGACTTGAATCCCAAGGTCCATTGAGCAAACACAATGGGATTTCAAGTTGGAGCCATAGCTAGGGTCTTGATCCCTTACTTAGACCGAGAATAGTGCAGTTGAAGAAAATTTGTAAACAAGCACTAAACCGACACTAAGAAAAAGAGTAAAATCACTTCCTAAGCTCCAAAAAAATATGTACTAACCAATATCAAACCATTTGGTATGGACTGCTATAACCAAAATTACAAATCTTATGCAAAAATCTAAAAATTGCCTTCAAGTATTATTCAACATTTTCTCATGGATCTTCCAACCCATTTAAAATGATTTTAAAAGCATTATATATGCCTCCTTGGTCATAACCAACCACCCATCGGTTCCTCAACTACCGATTTGATCATTTTTTTAAAAGTTGCAAAAAGTTGTCAAGCAACAATGACAATTTTTGCTCCATTTTACATTTTTGCAACTTATGCATTTTTACTCACTCTAAACCCCCTAGGATGGTTCCCTGACATCAAACTAACATGTTCAAAAGCCTTATGAGGCCTTACAAAGAGTTTTACACTATTTTGTAAAATGATGCCATTTTTGGCTTACAAGGGCCCATTGGCCAAAACTGAGCAAATAAGCTAAAACAAGAGACAACAAAACTACAAATAACCTTAAACCACACAGATGGACTTTTCAATAATCCTTTATTCACTCATTAACCCCAAACATGATCAATCACTCCAAAAATTTGAAAATGCAACACTAGAACTAGGTGCTCTTGCACCATACTCCCCCAACGAGAAAGAAGTCAAGTGACTCCTTTAGGCAACAAAGAGAGGGCAATTCCAAGCTTAGAAAAGTCTACTTCAGGTACCCAAGTGGCCTTAGATTCTGGAATATGCTGCCACTTGACCAAATGTTCCATATAGGCGGTATGCCTAGTCTTCTTGAGGATTCTTGAATCCAATACCTTCTCAGCGTGTAGCATAGATGTAGGTGGTAAAAGCAGGACTGAAAGTGATTGAGAGACCTATGAGACTCTACTACATTCCTCTAGAAGTGTGCCTTTGTACTGCACCAAGTCTGCAACATTAAAAATAGGAGATAAAGCCATGTCCCCAGGTAGATCAAGTTTGTAGGCATTTTGCCCATACTTAGCCAAGACCTTACAAGGTTCAATCCTTCGCATTTGAAGCTTGCTAGGGACACCTTTTTGAAGCCTTTCTTTTCTCAAATGCACCATTACTAAGTCACCAACAGCAAATTGAACATTCCTCCTCTTTTCATCCACTTTATACTTGATTCTTTGAGAGTTGTCTTGTAAAGCCTGCCTAACCTGCTCATGAATCTCTTTCATGGACTAAGCCATGTCAATTGCATGTCCACCTTTTTGGTCCATATTTCCAATGTCTCTAAGCTCCAACACACCTCTTGGATGAATCCCATAAACTACTTCAAAAGGACTCTTATCGGTTGATCTATTCACACTATCATTGTAAGCAAATTTTGCTTGATGGCTGATTTGATCTCAAGCTTGTCCATACTCCTTTGTCAAGAATCTGAGAAGGTTCCCAAGTGTCCTATTTACCACCTCTGTTTGGACATCCGTTTGAGGATGGTAGGCTGAGCTAAAAGACAAGTTAGTACCCAATCTTTGCCATAAAGTTTTCCAAAAATGACCAATGAATTTGGTATCTCTATCTAACACTATACTGATTGGTAAACCATGAATCCTAATGACTTCCTTGAAAAAAAAATGAGCAATATGACTAGCATCACGATTCACCTTACATGGAATGAAATGGGCCATCTTGCTAACTATCTACCACAATATAGATGCTATCAAATCCAGATTTGGTCTTGGGTAAACTAACAACAAAATCCATACTTACACACTCCCATGGCCAGTTTGGAATAGGTAATGGTTGATAGAGTCCAGCATTAGAAGAGGTTCCCTTTTCCCTTTGAAAAACCACACATTGCTCCACATATTTTTTGATATCCCTTTGCATCTTTGGCCAATAGTAGAATCTTTGAACAAGTTCCAAATTCTTATTCAACCCAAAATGACCACTTAAGCAACCATTGTGCTTCTCTTGCATCAAGTTTTCTCTCATGGACCCTCTAGGTACACAAAGTTGTCCTCCTTTAAATAAAAGACCATTTTGTAAGGTAAAATCTACATACTCACCATGAAAGTGATTCCTAAACTCTTGACAAACCTTGTAGATGGCAGCAAAATCTTCATCATCTTGATATAGCCCTTTGAAACTATCCACCCCAATGCTCTTGAGTTGCACTTCTTGAATAGTTAGCAACCTTCTACTTAATGCATCAGCAACCTTATTACATTGACCTTTCTTATGTTTAATGGTAAAAGTATATGATTGCAAATATTCTACCAGTTTGATATGCCTATGATTCAACTTTTCTTGGGAGTTGAGAAAACTAAGAACTTGGTTATCAGTATAAAATTCTTTAGGAAATAAATAATGCCTTTGTTTCCTACGTGATTGAATAAGTGCATATAACTCCAAATCATAGGAAGAATACCTTTTCTTGGCTTCATTAACCTTTTCACTGAAAAATGCAACCGATCTATTGTCTTGACTTAGAACCGCTCCAACTGCTATGTTGCTTGCATCACATTCTATCGTAAAGAGCTTGTCAAAGCTTGGAAGAACAAGGACAGGTTGAGTAACCACCTTTGTCTACAAAATATCAAATCCTTTTTGTGCCTCTTTTTTCCATTGAAACTTAGTATTTACACCTCCTTTGATTGTATCAAGCACAGGTGCACATATCTCACTGATCCCTCTGATGAACTTCCTGTAAAATTGTGCCAAACCATGAAAACTCCTCACTTCACTTGTTGTTTTAGGTGTAGGCCAACTGATTATGGCTTCCAACTTTGAGGTATCCATCTTCAAATCACCACTTGAGATGACAAACCCAAGATATACCAACTCTTGTTTCGTGAACTCACATTTCTCCAAATTGATAGTTAGTTGCTCATCACATAATTGCTTCAATACAATCTCAATATGCTTAAGATGTTCATCTTTAAACTTACTAAAAATCAAGATGTCATCTAAATAAACAACAACAAATTTACCAACATAATCTTTGAGTACTTCATTCGTGAGTCTCATGAATGTGCTAGGGGCATTTGTGAGTCCAAATGGCATAACAAGCCATTCATAAAGTCCTTCTGTGGTTTTGAATGTTGTCTTCCATTCATCTCCCTCCTTGATTCTGATTTGGTGGTAGCCACTCTTGAGTTCTATCCTAGTAAAATACTTAGCACCTCCTAAACAATCCATCAAATTTTTAATTCTTGGAATGGGAAACCTATACCTGATTGCAATCCGATCAATGGCTCTTGAATCAGTGCAAAGTCTCCAAGTACCCCCCTTCTTTGGTGCCAAAATAGTGGGAACCGCACATGGGCTGATGCTCTTTCTTATTAGACCATTGTCCAATAGTTCTTGGATTTGTTTAGCTACTTCCTTATTCTGCTTCGGTGTCATTTTGTAGGTTGCTTTATTAGGAAACGAGGCTTCGAGTATGAAGTCAATTTGATGACTTATGGCATGTTGAGGAGGCAAAACCGCAGGTCTTCCATCACTTATGACCTCCTTGAACTGATTGAGTATCTGTTGCACTTCAACCGAGATACAAGCCTTCTTGCCCTTCTTTTCCTCTTTTGGTTTCACAACAAGTGCAAACCCCACTCCTTCACCTTCTTTGAGAGTGTTTATGAACTCTTTCTCACCAACTAGTAGTACATTGGAACCTTTAGATCTGCTCTCTTCTTGATCTCCTAAGCACTGAATTTTATAGCTAACTCCATCTTTTTGAAAGGTATAAGAGTTCTTTTCTCCATGGTGTATTGCTTTCCTATCAAATTGCCAAGGCCTACCTAGGAGTAGGTGGCATGCATCCATTGGTAAGATATCACACAAGATCTTGTCTTTGTAGCCTCCAGTAGTGAAATCTACCCAAGTTTGTTCATTCACCAAAACATGTTGCCCCTTGTTGAGCCAAGTAACCTTATAAGGATCACTATGTGGGATTCTTTGCAGGTTGAGTTTGCTTACTGCTTCTTCTGACACTATGTTATCAGTGGAACCTGAATCCACCACCACTCTACATACTTTACCCATGATCTTACACTTTATCCTAAACAAGGATCATCTTTGACTAGGTTCCTCCTTTACCGGGTCTTTGATCACACTAGTACATTCGGGTCAAAATTTCGACAGCAAATCATCGGCATTCTGACGCAATTTCGTCGCACTACTGATAAAAAAAGTCATTGAAAACTTTTTGTCGGAAGTTTCGACTATCCTTGTGGTTGTCGCAATTCCGACATCAGCTCCAACCTTTCCGACGATCGCCATGGATGCTCATACCCAGAAAGAATACCGTCGTGATCTCGGCCTACCGTCGGAATTCCGACATCAAAGGGTAAAAATTCCGACAGAGGAGTGTCGTTGGATGCACAGCATCCTCATCGGAACTCTCCTAGAGGCCGTCGTAATTTTAACCCTTTTGTGTCAGAATTACGATGGCCTCCAGGAGAATTCTGACGAGGATGTTGTGCATCCGACGACACTCCTCTATCGGAATTTTTACCCTTTGATGTCGGAATTCCGACGGTAGGCCGATTTTTCGAAAAAAAAAAATTTATAGAAAAAGATTGACATTGGTATCTCTCTTCTATCTCTCTTCTCTATCCCTCTCTACTATCTCTCTTCTCTCTCCCCTCTCTAGGTCTCTTTCTCCATCCCTCTCTTCTTCTCTCCCTCTCTACTTCTCTTTCTCTACCCTCTCCAGGTCATTATCTCTTCCTCTCACCCTCTCTCTCTCTCTCACCTCTATAGTTCTCACCTTCCATTCCTCCATCATTACCCATGTTGTCAAGTTGCAAGATATTTCCCAAAGTACTTGGTTGCTAGGGTTGATTTGCTTCAGTGTTGGAGTCGAAGTTAGATGAGACCTGCATGATTAAGCTATATTAAGTGATCAAGTAACCAAGATCTCAATTGTAAACATGACTAGGTTGTAGGGTTTTATGGTAGCATAGGTCAAGATTGAGGTATGGTGGTCAAGAATTACCTTCCAATGTACAAAAGACATCAAAATGATGAAGAATGAAGGCGATGAACTCATAGACGACTGTTCGCTCAAATTATTGAAATTATTCGTCTTATAAGTGAAATCCAGTGTTTGCTTTTGGATAGTTCTGTAATGACGTTAGTAAATTATTTGATTGCTTTGAAGGGTTCCTCTGGAGATGAGGAGTTCCGCTGGTTTGTTTGCCAACTTTGCCTATTCATAACAATGTGCAAAAGTTGCGTTTGTGCTTAGCACTGATACTGTTCTAATATTATATAACCTCCTGTTGGTCACTCCCTTCTTTTGCATTCCTTTGATCACAAGGAGTGAGCGTTCTTCTATCTCTAGTCCCCTAATGCCAAAGTGGAGGGCTAAAGCTTAATAATACAAAGGGCTTTACATTCACTATCCATAATGAGTCCTCCACTTCCTGCAATACTTGGGTTGTCCTTTGGAGCAATGTCAAAATTGAATTTGAATCTGCCTTTCTGTTGTGGAACACATTTTCTATAGGCTTCTTTGTTAGAGTTCTTTTTCATATTCTAAGCTTCAGGCTCATTCCAAGTTTTATTAAGGTTTTTAAAGCCTTAATTTATTCAAAGGTGTCACATTTGTTTTATGGTAATACTATCAAAGTATTTAAAGTGGGGAGCTAAACTTTCATCAAAAGAGAAATAAAAACTTGTGTGGCCTTGTAATTCATGAGTTGAAGTTTGAGTTTAACATTTTGGAGGTAATTTTCTTAGACTATTCAATGCCCATTCTAACTAAGGTCAATCAAAATTCAAGATAAACCTGTGGTAAAGATGAGGATCTCGAGTTCATTGGTAGAGGACTCCACTTTTGATGGGAGAAAACCCTAGTATTCAGTTTGGTAAGCTCTAGTCGAAGGTGCAGTATGACAACCACGTAGAAAGAGAACCATGACATGTTGCAAAATTACAAGGGAAATTCTAACAAAGAGTAGCTACGTGTCTGGAACATTCAAAGCATTTCATGTCTGGGCTAGCTATCTTCTTTACTCTAGTCTAGGATTTCACATTTTTGAGAAAGCATGATTTGTATGGATGGTTTGTTTGTTTCAAATGAAGTATAGTCCAGCCTCCACCAAAATAACAATGACAGTAAGGACTAGTAGAGTAGTCTGTTAGAAGGTTTAGACATTGATAATAGTGTCTAGGTTTTCCCCAATTCTTGAATAGCATTAATAGATAATCATAAGTATAGCAAGGAATAGATTACTTAGAGCTTGTAATGAAGAAGGGTTTTGAATTAAAAAGACAATGATAAGAGTTTTTTTACGGTTCAAAACACAAAGACAATCACAACAGAAAATTACAAGTTATAGGGTTACATTGAAATAGAAAGGTGGATTTTAGAATTTTTGTAGTAACATTCGCTGTTATAGCCACATGAACAGCTCATAGGACTTGTAACAATCAACATGGATAAGAAATGGAAATCCTCTTCTTAGAGTATGGGATCATTGTCAACTTTAGAAGAAGCTCCTTCTTTATTTGAGTAGGTTTGATTGATTATTGAAGAATTTATTGTGTTTCTCTATCAATAAATAAGAGGTCTCAAGAAGCTAAGGACAATGAAAACTAATTGATGGGCAACCTTTTGACTGTCAAGAAGTGATTGCCTCAGATGAAAGTAGTGATAAATGTCACTATCAACAAAAGAACAACCAATAAATGATAAATTTGCAGTGAGATCATAGTGCCTAAATCAGTCTAAAAGCTTATAAGGATCAGAACCAAGCCATATAAGCTTCAAGAACAATTTGAGAGCATCAAAGTCATCTACCAGACATTAGAAATTGTCAAATCAATGACACATAGCAGCCTCATTACAGTCTTGTGTTGTATTAAATAGCAAAAGCCAAGTCTAAGATAGTGTTAGAAGGTGTGTGAGAGTCTTCAACATGGATAACTGATAGGTATAACACTGAGAGCAGCAATATATGAGATTTGATATGGAGATGACAGTGGCCATGATATGGAGATGACAGTGTCAAGTATCACTATCAAAGCATGAATAGAGGTCCTAATCTGAGTCTTTTCAAGAGAGAACAATAAATATGAAGCACCAAGGTCTACAGTCAGATCAGAGACAACCATCTAGCAGCCCAAAAAAGAATCAAAAGGCTGTGAAAGGTCAAAATCACAGTATTTCCATAGCCCATGAAGTTCTAGAAGATGTGCAAGGGCAGTTCATAGTGCAAGGTCGTAGGTATTTAGTGTCATAATTATTTTCTTCACCCCCAGATCTTGATGAAAGATAAAAGGATGCCATGACACAAAGTGAAAAGTCTATAGCACTGATAAATAGGTTAGCATTATGTCATATGCATAAAAGACATCATGAAGCAGATTTGATAGTAATAAAGTTGCAGAAGTCATCAACTCAAGCATAATGAAGGCATGGACACTGAGCATGCAAAAATATAATTGATAACAGTGGTGAAATGATTAATGTTGTATCACAATTTGATATCAAACTGTCTATGAAGATGGTTGTTGAAAGGTTTAGTGTTGGTTTTAAAGGTGAAAACATTGCATGAGGTCTGCCACCATAAAGGAAATACAAAGCTACAAATAAGACAGTGACCATTCAAAGATAAAGCTACAAAGAACTATCAAAGAAACCACAGTCCAATGAAGAATCAAGAGACAACAGGCCTAAGTGTAGTCTCAGATATTTGAAAATGTCATTATGGATAGTTAAGAAAAATAAATGCATTCATTATATTTGAACTCAACAAAAGAGAAGGGTTTGTATTCATCAAAGATTAGTTGAAACACTTGTGAGAGAGAGATCAATATCCATCAAGCCATAAATAAGCTAATCACCATTACAAAGCACGATGAGTCAAAAAGGCAATCAAGAATTATCAGTTCAAAGGATCAATGGGTGAATCTTCTCTTGTTGATAATCTATAGTGATGGTGTATAGGATCCCTGTTCCAATCTCAATGTGCCAAAGCTTGATGAGAAGTCATGGATTAGAAGTTACAAATGCCTTAAACAGTTTTCTATTAAGAGAAACCATATAGTCAAATCAAGACTCAAATCCACAATGGTAAGATACAAACAACGATGATAGTCAAGGAGTCATTCATTGTAGGGTTTTCATAAAATTTTAGAATATGGTATGAGCAGTCCAAAGAACTATGACACTTCACTGAAAGGAGCAGCATATCAGTCCTTGTTGGCATCAAATTATACAAATGACAACTAGGGATGAAGCTACAGGAGACAATCACTGTCTTAGTTTAAGACCCTAGAACAATATAGCCCCAATGGAGAAAGCAAAAATCAATACATAGGAGAAGTCCTAGAATCCCACTAAAATCTTATTTGCAGTCGCAGAGTTGCAAGATCAAAAGCATATAATGGTAAAGATGACCTAGGGTTCTCTTTTTATTATTGAGACAATATTATGTGAATATGATAGTTTAGTAGTCCTCGAATGCATGTGAGTAGTCCCAATGAAGAAACAATACCATCAGGGTATTAGAATAATTTTTGAAACCTGCAATCATGTTAGATAAAACCTGCAATCATGTTAGACAAGTATTGAAAGTATAATTCATAGAGAAACCATTTCAACTAGGTTTAGATAGCATATATTCATAACTATTTCAATTTTATGTGAACTACACAATATCTATAATGCATAATTGGAGTTAAACCATAATAGGGCTTGGATGAGAAACATGATAGGGCACCCGAAGCTATCCACATGCTAAGCCCAAGAGCGGATATACCATCCCTCTTGGCCCCATGTGGCAGTCTGCCATCCATATGAGGTGGTGTGCTTAGTGGGTAAACTTGTACCTGCCCTCCCTATCCATGCTACCTTATCCACCCTTCTATGATTGAGACCCCTTTAATCACAATGGTAGAGGTTGATGGGGAAAGCACAGTTACATTATGTAGGATCTCCTACCCTATCTCGTTGAATTCATTCCTACACCAAGTGACTATGAACAAAAGCATAGGTATTTAACAACAATGACATGGTCCATGGACTAGTGATCCTCCTCTTGATACTCCATCTACAAATGAGAACATCTCTTGTACACGTTGCTATTTCAGAATTAAAAGTTGCTTCTTCTAGAACTTTCCATGATTCTTTGCAATAGGATTATATGTCTTCTAGATTCACCCCACTAGGACACATTCATATCAAGCATCTTTACTTTTTTGAAAAGTAGACCACATTTCAGATCTAGATGACACCATAATGACTTTGATTTCCTCTTGCAAGATATTCCTCCATCATGTATTGCTTCATCGAAGTTCAAATTTGCTTCTTCAAGGGCTCTCAATGATTCTCTATATAGGATTCTTCGTGTCTATGAGATCCACTTCATTGGGAGGCCTACTTAAATATTTCACATCTGTTTGTTGACTCTCACCTTTCAAACAGTTCACATCTTATTGAGCTTCGCTTTGTTTCGAGAATAGTTTAATATTCTCTACTTAACAGGGCCAACCACGTGAAGGTGGAAGCTCATTTGGCCCCTCCCCCCCCTAACATCACTCTAAATTCCTTGTTAACATCTAACATTCATTCATTCTTTCATCCATTATTAAGATATAACATTCATTCATTATCACATAACGTTCATTAACACATAAAATTCATTAACTTTCATTAAAATGCAACATTCATCAATAATCATCAACACATATCATTCATGAACATTCATTAGCACATAATTACATTCATTACACATAAAAATCAGTCATTATCAAATAAGGTAGATTACAATCATTTCTTTCTTTGTTTTTTCTTTGAAGCTATGAAAAGACTAAGTGGAACATCGGTTTCTTCATCATTTCCCCCATCTTCGGATGTTCTGCCCTCTTCTCGTGCTCTTGATGTATGCCTAGTCCTATACAAAGGACGGGGATGCTGAACCAAAGGGGGGTCCTCTTCAATAACAAAGAATTGGGTTAAATTCAAAACATTTTTTTATTATTGTTACAAGTATTTCATTAATTTAAAGAACACAACCGTTACACTCTTTACCTGATGGGGCCACATCATCTTCCACATCATTTTGTCTAGCCTCAACCTCGACATGTTGAGCACCCTCTAGATTCTCTGGAGTTGAAATATGAAACGTTACATTAATCAATACACCAATTGCAATTAAATTTGTTTAAAGGAATAACAGTGGTCCTCTTTACCTGATTGGGGAACATCACATTCCTGATGTTGTCTACCCAGATCATGCTCCACTTGGTCACCACCAACTACATGCTCTAAAATATTAACAATAAAGGTTACATTAATTACTACACTAATTTTCAATTTAAGATGTTTAATTGTATTAATAATTGCATAAAAAAAATTGAATAGCAAATGAATACCTCCACTACTAGGATGCACATCCAGACCTTCATGTACAGGTTCTGTTCCACGATTATCATGCTGCATTCCAATGTCACGCGCAGTGTTATCATTGCTTGCTTATTTTAAAAAAATATAATCACTTTATGTTGAAACTTAACATCAAATAGATTATTGGTTAAGTATTCAATTTGAAATAATTTTCATTTAGCTTAATTACCATTGTGACAGATGCATCAGAATCTTGTGTTTGCCCACTCAATTCTCGTAGCCGTTCAGCCACGACTATATAGCCTTGCTGGTAGCCAATTCTCTTGTCATCTTCCATGGGCGCTCTATTGAATTCAGAGCCCTGCATTTTTGCTTAGTATTGTGAATTTTGCTTGTATTGTTTGATTAAAAAAAAATTGTTTACAATTTATAAATATTTTGATGTGATACTTAATTTACTGATTCTTACAATTTGTGCGGCAAGTTTCATATAACCACCAAAGCCGAGTTTGTGTTGCCCATGCTTTTCTTGTCTTGCCTTGGTTGCCTTTGATGTGTCACTCAATCTATGAAAAGTTTGAAATATGTTAGATTATATAAATACAATGAATAATTAGTACATATTCACATTCTTAATAGTATCACATACCTTCTTCTGGCGTCTGGTGGTGTATTTCCTTTTTTCCTTTCAATTCTCTCATTTGCATCGAAAATCAGGTCCTTCCACTCCATCTCTGGAATCATGGGGGGACGCTCATACTTTACGTTCTTCTCTAAATGTGTGTCCTGTATTGGTCCCTCGCATACTTTAGATATGTGCCAGCTTTTTCCAGGAGCTTAGTCTTGTCGAATGTGTCATTTCCAAACAACCCTACCATACGGTTTGTGAGTTCATCTTTTAACTTTTTTTCTTGGTCATTCCACCTTTAAAGCAAAAACAAACCTGTTAGATTTATAAAGAAACTGAAGCTACCTTTGATATAGTTCAAGAAATGGATAAAAGGAAAACTATTCTAGCAATGATATGAAATCAAAATAGTGGATAAGGGTTAGTTCACGTAAGATGTTCCACCTTTTACGTATGGTGGGCCCAAATATCTGCAATGAAATGTCATTAAGATTTTTATAAAAAATATCATTTCCTGCAAAAAAAACATGGGATCATTAGTCCAAAATGAGTGATCAGTAAGTAAATTACAATTAGACTATATATAATAATATTTTTAAAGTACCTGGTGTAGAAGTTGATAAAGCCAACTTCACAGACCCCGAAGATCACCTGCATGCAAATAACCTGTCACAGAAAGAAGAGATGGAGATAAACAAGCAAGGGTGCTCTGAAAGCTGAAAAATGTATTCATCCGAGAGAGAGATAAATTACAATGATGAATCCTTATAAAAGGATATTGTGCAACCCTAAAAGAAACCCTAATAGGTAGACATTTAATAATTAATATAATTATTAAATGTCACAAATGCAAACTAAAGTGAAATCTTAAGAGAGGAATAAAGGTAATTTAATCAACATGATTAAATTAAAAGCTTTACTCTAACACCCCCCCTTAAGATGAGCAAAAGTGCAGTTACAAACATGTGCAAGAAAGCAAAGGTAACTACAATGCAAGAAAGTAAACTTGGGTCCCGGCAACAAGGCCTGATCAGGTACCCAATTACAACCAAATCTCTGTAAAGTGGAGAAATAGAGAAAACCTCATGGGAAAAACTCTACTCCAAAAAGAGATGAAAGAAATAAATGCACTAATAACAGAAGGATAGGAGGTGGATAACATGATACCCCCCATAGACAAATTCTATCATATAAGTACATATACAATGGTCTCCATAGGAGAAAAAGAAAGAGACTAGAAGCCCCCCCCACAATGAAGAAACTCCTGTCGCACATATGGATGCCTGAGGTAGAATCCAAAAAGAGATCCTGAAGCAGCATATAATATTCCTCCCCTTGGGAAGAAATGGATCCAAAGGACGAAGATGAAGAAACCCTATGAAGAGAGAAGAATCAATCTGTCTCAAGATGTGTGCCATAATAGGATGCTGAAGAATCCCTCTGTCTGAACTGAAACAAAAGATGTCAAATCCAAACTGAACTGAAGACTCAAAAACTGCAACCTCTGAATGCACAGATGATGGTGGGCTAACAGCTAGAATATGGCTGTCAACAAAGAGGAGCTGAAAATCCTCAAAGTAATCCTCCAAGTCTGCAATATAGGACTCTACAAACAAAGACGAAATGCCTGCAAAATAAGAATCCCAAGTAGCCATGTCTGAAAGATGTATGATGTCCTGCTTAGCTGAATCAATAGGAGCCAAAGAAGAGGCAATATCAAACTGATCAGGAACAAAAGGAGATGATGTTGATACATGTATAATCTCAGTCTGAAGAGTAGGAACTGTGAGACAATCCTCTGATTCATCAGAATATGTAAGGGTGTCTAAATACTGAAGTTCCTTTAAAGTATCATGATCAAAAGGTGTGTTATCTCTCCAACCAATGGGTACAAGACAATCTGAAGCAGGATCCTTTGGGAATGGAGAAAGACTGGGGTCTCCATAGATCTCCCAAAGACGTGTCCAAAGTGAGTGAGGACAATCAATGCCCGATATAGCCCACACAGTGTCAGAATCAACACTAGACAAAATAACTCCTACTATGTGATTTCTAATGATATCCCAAGCTAGTTTTCCCTCTAAAGTTGCTGGTTCAGGTATGAGATCATACAAATAAGGCAAAATATTAAGCCACCTACAGTGTGTAAGTATGCCCTTTGCCCATGACTCATAATTACCCCGTTCTAGAAATACAACTGAAGGGTGAGTAGAAAAACCCATGATAACTCTTCAAATTAACAAATCTGAGACTAAATGACTTTAATACTGATAAAGCAGATCAAATAAAGCCATCCCACGCAAACAAATCATTTCCAAGTCTGAAACGTCCAAGTAATTGACAGATGTGTGAAAACACAAAGTACTGAATAAAATGTACCTGGTGTAGATTCTGGAAAAATACATGACAGATCTGGAAAGAGCACAGAAACCCCTTTCCAACGCCTATTCGTTTGTGAAAAACGGAGTCCGTATGCAAAAGATATGGCTCCTGGAGTGCAAAAAACTTGTTCTGACTTTGACTAGCAAAAAACACTGCAAAACGGCAAAATCAGAGAAAAAGATCTCCATCAATTAGATCGGGCTCGGAACCAGCTTTCCAACGCCTATTTCCATTCGAAAATCCGAGCTAAAATGCCCGAGTTATGCCCGATTTGGTAAAACAGCTCCAAAGTGACCCAAACAGCCCTGCTAGCCCTCAGAGGCTTAAAAAAAATGGCCCCTGGTCAGCTGGGCGACCAGGGGCTGGCGCAGGGGTGTGGTGGCGCTGAGGCAGCGCAGTGGCGGCGCGCGGGCGGCGCGTGGGTTGCGGGCGGGCGGCTGGCGGCGCTGGGCGGCGCGGCGGGGGTTACCGCCGGGCTGCGCACCGGCGACGCTGGCCTCCAAAGGGCTGCGCCCTTTTTAATAAAACTGGCTACGCTTTTTTTTAATTAAAAAAACAACGTTTTTTGAATTTTTTTTTGATTTTTTTGAAATTTTGCCTCGGTTTTTGTGCCCTATGGCCGTACGGCCTTGGGGCAAAAAAAAATTGCCTTCTGGAGCAACTGTGTCCAAATCGAACAAATTTTATATGGAAATAGGGGTTTTTGGGCGCTACGAGCTCAACAGTGAGGTCCGTTTGGGCTCAAAGTGCACCGAAAAAAAAAAAACCCCTATTCCAAAATAAAAAACAGAAGACAAACACAGATCTGATGCAACCAAAACCTGAAAGTCAGATCTAACCCTCGTAGCTCCAAATTCTTCAGAAGACGAACAGGAAGCAGCAGGTCTGGAGCTCTGATACCATGTAGAAGTTGAGAAAGCCAACTTCACAGACCCCGAAGATCACCTGCATGCAAATAACCTGTCACAGAAAGAAGAGATGGAGACAAACAAGCAAGGGTGCTCTGAAAGCTGAAAAATGTATTCATCCGAGAGAGAGATAAATTACAATGATGAATCCTTATAAAAGGATATTGTGCAACCCTAAAAGAAACCCTAATAGGTAGACATTTAATAATTAATATAATTATTAAATGTCACAAATGCAAACTAAAGTGAAATCTTAAGAGAGGAATAAAGGTAATTTAATCAACATGATTAAATTAAAACCTTTACTCTAACACCTGGAACCTTCTGTATCTTCAAGGGAATCAATTCTTCGTCGCTCACCACCAATGTGGCCTGCAACGTTCCTGTACTAGCAATACGGGAAGATCCAGGAAATGATGGTATGTTATCAACAGTACTCACCTCTGGCGCATCCTCATGTGCATCTCCTACCACAGTAAATGAATCCACTATGAAATGCCTCCAAGAAAGAACACTTAAAGGGTAATAAACACATAACGAAAGAGAGAGAAAAAGAGGGATCTACCACCAGTGGGCGGGTCAACACGAGCCGGTGCAACAAACGATGTCTGCATGCTACGTGTTGCTGACATTGCAGTCGGCAATACAGTTGGGCTCGACCTCGGACCCATGTCAGCACCTGAAGAGTAATACATTAAATATGTAAAACATTAAAAAAGCGAGTTCACAGTCCAAAGGAGTGGTTTTAATATATAGAACATGGTCATCACCTGAACTACGCGCAATACCCTGATCATCGCCACCAGGATGATGAGGCCCTGTAAATTTTTGTAAAAACAACACATACATATTTTAGTTAATGACATAAAAGAGAAAAAAATATAAACCATTATTGAACTTTTGTTATGATAAAGCTTTCATTACTGCTTACTTGCAAGTTTTCCATTGTCGTCAACAATAGTTGCACCCTCTTTGTTATCTCATCAGTCTGAGGGCTTATGGTTGCCAAATCAACAATCTCTCACCTAATTTTTCTAATATTCTTTTGTACAAATTGCATAGAGTTTGCGCTAAGTGCGATGTCATCAGTGCATAACACTGTCGAGCGCCCCACATCCCTATGGAGGTGCTGAGGTACTGCAGGTTCCTTTCCCTTATCCCGAACATCCGTCTGTGACAAGAATATAATTAACACTATCAAAATTACTTCAAAACACTCAAGAAAAGATCATAATGTAACAGTTTGCTTCTATCTAATTTGTACAATTACAATGAGGTTTACCTGCTCCGTAGAAGTGTCGGGACCTACACCCCTATCTGTGCTATGTGGTGGATCCATGTGGCCCTGTGACAAAGAAAAAATATAAAAACGTTAGCGAAATGAAACCAATAGACTTAGCAAAAAAACTTAATAATACAATGGTTTATTGGATTCATTAATTGGAAGTTGGCTTAAATGGTATATATATAGTACGTACCACCCCCATGATAGTAACTTTGTTTGTATCTATACGATTCAAATTGTAATTGATTAGCAGCTCTTCCCCTGCACTTATTGATTTTATCGCACATACAAACACACAATTTCCCTCATGTGCCTCAAATATGCAATTGGGTTGCTTATTAGTTGACCCAGGTCGTGTACTATTTATAAAACCTGCAATATTCCCTGTTGCTTTTGGCCTTCCATCAATGTATACAACCACTTGTTTACTTTGATCATTATCTTTTTGTTGTATATAATTGGCTGATAGTGCATACCTACGCATACTTTTTTTATATCGAACAATTTGCATCCAATCATTATAATTGTAACAAGGTCCAACAAACTCCATCAATTTAGCAACTTTGTTGTAGCAGACCTTTATGTTGTCCATGGAAAATAGGCCCAAACCATGTAACGACGAAGGTGCTATGCGATATATCCTCTCATTAACACAAAAATCAGTGTTTATTGGAGGAAGTTCCTTGGGTACACATTGTTTCAGTAGATGTTTGTACCTCAAGGGCACCTCAATGTCGCCTTTTGTCTCATCATCATAAGAACATGACCCCCCTTGAGCAAGAAAAAATTCCATGCGTTTATTGAATTTTCTTCTAATCTTTTGACCTCTAGTTGATCTCCCTATTTGAGATCTACTACATGTCTCACTTTCCTCTTCTATTCCTGCATTTCCCTCACTCGAGGAAGACACATCTGATAAATACCTATTTGGTGATACCTGTGCACCATCAAATGGGAGAGTTAGTTGGTAATGAGAGAGATATTTTGCAAATGAGGGTAATATTGATGAAGAAGTCGGCCATAAAGTTGACGTTGAGATTAAAATTTGAGTAAGTCCAACTGGGGCCTCAAGTGTTGATAACTGTATTAGATTTGCTGCTAATGTTGAGGTTTGAAAAACTGAGGAAGTTTGTTTTTCTTGTAATTTTTAAAAAATATATTATTTCTATAAGGTGTATTGACTTATACCTGTCGATCCATGAGACTATGCAGGATCCTCGTCAAAGGGGTTTAGGTTCCTGGACCAACAATTGAGCATCATAAGCATTACATTTGTAATTTGATAAACAATAAATATTGTAGTATCATAAGCATCATAAGCATCGCATATGTATCATCATATATGTAATCGAGCATCATAAGAATCACATATGTATCATCATAAACATGTAATCCATCACATACGTATCATAAATCACCATCCATCACATAGCTAATAAGTAGTCCACATTCCATAAATAAACACAAAGTTCAAACAATGTCACATGTATCATCATAAGCATGTAATCCATCACATATGTATTTTAAATCACCATCTATCACATAGCTAGAGGTGCATCATGAATTAATTAAGTAATGGCATTAGAATTCAAAACATATGAATTATTTATGTAACCATATAAGTCAAATCAATTTCTATCAAGATATCAATATTAGATAGATAATATAATAATCGCATCTCATACATTTCATTCGTGTCATTGATCTTCTTCTTCATCCAACTCATCATCATGACCACCATCATCATGACCACCACCACCACCACCACCACCATCATCATCATCATCATCATCATCATCATCATCATCATCATCATCATCATCATCATCATCATCATCATCATCATCATCCTCGTCGTCGTCGTCATCGTCATTGTGTTCGTCATCGTCATCGTCATCATCATCACCATCACCATCACCATCACCATCACCATCACCATCACCATCACCATCACCATCACCATCACCATCACCATCACCATCACCATCAGCAGCAACACCATCATCATCATCAACTTCTTCTTCGTGTACATTTCCGTCAAGAACATCATCGAGTAACTATCGATCGTGATCATCTATATCATCTTCTACTTCTTCGGTATCTTCTTCTTCCATCACATTATACATTATCGACCTTCCTCTTGGATCATGTCTAACAACAAATGACCAACCCGGTTTATGTGGAACCTCCGAGTAAAATACCTGCTCACATTGACTTGGAAGAACATAGGGCTCATCCCCAACTCGTTCAAACGACCTTGTATTAACCATTGTAAATCCATTATCATGTTCGATAACAGTTCTATCAGGATCATTTTTATTTAGTCGTAGCCTATACCATTTGACGATGAACATAACTAATTTGAAGGAATTAAAGTCACACTCAAGTATATCATCCAAAATGCCACAATATTGATTTTGAGACACTTGAGGATGTATGTCGTTTCTAGATGAAATATTGGTCACCTCAAAGACTGCAGTTATCCCAGAATCACAAGTTTTCTTCGTGTCATCCAACTGTTTGATGCGAAATTTATGACCATTGTAGCACATAGCCTTGTGGTGTTTGACCTGCAATATATCTAACATATTAAAATTATTGCATCATGAGTTGATAAACATACGGGTGATTAATAAAATTATACGTACTTGTTGATCTCTTAAACCATATGCTAAATCAATTTCCCTTTGTGTAACATTGGATTCTCCATTACAATGAGCTTCTTTAACCAATGAAGTGACACCATCCCATGTTAATGTGCAACCAAAATGTTGACATCATTCAATCCACACCGTCATCCAATCAAGATTGTTTGCAATATACAAATGTAGCGCATCCCACTCCCGACCAACTGTACAAATAATTAATAGACCACTTACAACTGATTTATTTAGAAGATGAAGAATTAATTTACTACAATAACATCTTATAATTACCTCTCACTTTCTTCAATCTACCTTTCCCCATCAAGTGCTCCCCTTCGAATTTATTAATGGGGTTGGGATCCCAAATGCGATCTACGTGGATTTTTGCTACAAACTTAGGAAGATATTCAGTAATGTACACCATAGTTTGGTATACCATATATCCCTCCACCATAGAACCCTCAGGGTGTGCTCTTTGTCGAACCAAAGCCTTCAAAAATTTCAAGTGCCTCTCAACCATCCACATTGACCTAGTGTGTACAAGTCCACACAATTCGATCTCCTCAACTTGGTGTATGAGGTAGTGTTCTTGTGCATTGAAAAAAGTTGAAGGTAGACACTTTTGCATTTCACACATTAGATGAGGGATTTTTCTCTTCCAATATTTTATATCTTCCTTGTGGATTTCTTTAGATGACAACCACCTAAAAGAGATTGAAGACGAAAAAATATATAAACGAGACTTTACAAAATAATATACAATATATTGCACAACAAGTAAAACAAATGGCAAATATAATATCTATACAACAAATTGAACAAACATCACTACTTACCTCATGTATTTTCCAAGATCATATATGACTTGCTTGATATTATTGTCGAAGTGGTCTGGGAGAGATAGAGGTAGAACGTACTACAACAATTATAAAATGATCTTTTCATTGTTTTCTAACATAATACAATGAAAAGTACATGCGCAGTATACAAATATATAGTAAATACACAAGAACGCGAATTACCTTAATGAAGGTATGCCAATCATGCGTTTTCATCCCTGGCCCAAATTTACTCTTCTTTGATATGAGATTGTTTATGTTCGCAGCAAATCCTGTGGGAAATCGAATTTTTCGTATGACTTCTTTTATAGAATTGCTTTGCTACTCCGTTAATAACCAAGGAAGGGAACTTATATTAATCTGATCTCCATTGCTATTTGATTGAATGACATTTTTCATTGCATGATTGGATTCCACAATGTCACTACAAATTTTGACATTTTTTTCTTTGTCACGCCTTCCATCCAATATTTTCCATAATGTCTCTGTTATATTCTTTCCAATATGCATTGTATCAAACAAATGCACAATTTGTAGCTGCTCGTAGTAAGACAACCTACTGAATTGTCTGGGATAACTTTTTAGTCCCTTTGGAAGGTGACCATCCATGCCTTGACGACCTTCAGTATCATCAATTACATCATCAGTAAACAAAACACGATAGAAAAATTCAAATTCCAAACATAAACCATTAGATGGAATGACATTACCTTGACGATTAATTCTATTATATTCCAACTTCCATAAGTGAGGAGTCATTCTTCATGGCTTTGATGTAGTCTCTTCTTTCCCATTGAAAAGATGTTTTTCAGTATTCCGGTACTTATGATTTTTGTGAAGGAAGTGCCTATATTCATCGAACACCTGCTTTCCTAAACTTTTTGAATGACGGGATTTCATCTTTGGACCACAAACTGGACATGCAAATTTTCCCTTTGTTTGAAGACTTACAAGATAATGTATAATTCTATTAAATCTGTTAATTTTTATAATTATAATTATCATGCGCAACTTGAACACTATAACGTACCACAAAAATGTGTTAGCCATGGGGCATCATGTATTGTCCATACAAGCATTGCATGGAATTGAAATTGTCTTTGTCCTATTGGTCTAGAGATGTCATACATGGTCACACCATTCCATAACTCCAGCAACTCGTCGATAAGAGGCTCAATATATACATTCATATCTTTAACTTGGTACTTGCCTAGTGGAATGAACAAAAACATTACATAATTATTATGACCATTTTACTATAATATTTATAATTAAATGTAGATGACTATTAAATGATAAAATACCTGGAACAATCATTGCCAACATTATGTGCTCCCTCTTTATTGACATCCATGGAGGAATATTATTGTTGATAACAAAAATAGGCCACACCGAGTAAATAGATCTCAACTCTCCAAATGGATTGACACCGTCCGCTGCCAATGAAAGCCTGAGATTACGAGGTTCTTCTTTAAAGTGTGGCCACTTTTCTTCTATGTCCATAAATGCTGAACCATCCACAGGCATTTGAATAATGTCATCTCGACTTCTATTGTGTGCATGGTAATCCATAAATTGTGCCAAGCTAGTGCACCTGAATAATCGTTGCATACGTGGAATAATGGGAATATAACAAAGAACCTTGCGAGGCACCTTTTTTGTTATTTGATCTGTTCGATATCTACTGATATGACATTCAGGGCATTCTGTTCCAAATTCATGTTGTTTATGATATATAATATGATCATTGGGACAAGCATCTATTGTTTGATACTCCATTCCAATATCATTCATAATGGCAGATAATTCTCGGTATGAGCGAGGTAGAATATTTGAAGGTGGTAAGAAAAACTCACCTATCAATCTACAACAAAAAAAAAAGTTTGAGGTGTTAATATAAAGAATATTAATGGTACATGATTCACCATTTATTAACTGTAATGACATGTATGATACACCTTAACATACGTGAGATTGTTATGTTGGATAAACCATTCATAACCTTCAAGTTCACCAACAACAATACAACACAGAGAAGAGTTGTTTGGGAGTCTTTGTAAAGGGGCTCATATGCCTTCTCAAGAAGAGGTAAATCATGAACATCAAGGTCATCCTGATCATCATGATCAGCTGTGCCAGTACTAAATGTGTCATGGATCAATGTATTTGTACCATCATCTTCAATTGTGTTTTCTGGTGCATGATTGTCATCTTCCATGGGATCATTGTCTTCAGCTTTGATATTCACACCTCCATGTTCCTCCACTTCAAAAACCATATTCTCAGGGATTTGTTGATCCATACCATGTGTTCCAGGGTGTTCCACCTATATAAAATTGATATACATAAATAAACCGTGATCATGATCTCATTATCAAGTGATTTCTTATGTATATAAATTGTTAAAACGATATAATGAACAACTTACCAGTGGATGATAATCATGTTCCCCTTCAATGTGACCATGCTGCCTACAATGTTTCTTAGTTGTTTTGATTAGAAGTCTTCTAGTCTTTAAGCCCTTACAAATTTTGTAGGGACAATAACATTTCCTATCACCTTTTCTTTTCAAGTTAGACCATAATCTAGCAATTGTCTCCTTATTTTGTTCTTCGTTGATATTATCTGACATGGTCTTTCTTCACAAGCAAAAAAATCAGGCTATGGAAACTTCAGTGCAAAAGCTTCACAAAAATTGCAAATCGAACCAAAACCATTTAACTCTTCTTTTTCATCTTAAAATATTGAACTTAATAGAGAACATATTTAATGTAGCTGATTGTGTGAATTTCTGAGCATTGTGTCTGCAAATTCTTACTAAAAGTTTGCCTGTTGCAGACTTTCTGAGAGACATTTTTGAGTATTCTAAGCAAAGCATTTATTTTAACATACACTTATTCATCCACATTGCAGGGATAACAATACAAGGCTCACATATTGGTCTAAGAGGATGCCATGATCTCACAAAGTAACCAAGAACCATATGAAATGATGGTCTTGAATCCACACACAACTAGGGAGGATCCATACGATTATGTATGACTTCCCCCTTGTTTGTTTAATGAGATTAGCCAGCTCCAAGACATAGCCGTCAATAATCACTAAGAATGTACAAGTGGATCGTAGCTACCCATACAACAAACACTTACCCCTATCCTCAAATTTTCCCAATGTTTGATTCCTTATATACACTCATCCAAGGTTATCTATGTCAATCTTGGTGAGGAATCACATCACAACAAAGAAGGCAACATTTAAAAATAGCAAGAGTTTCACTAAACTACCAAAGATCATAAATATTGAAAGAAAGAAAAAATAGTAACAATAATAAGTCAAATAGATGTGTTCAATTCCAATAGCAAATCAAACATAGCCACAATAACTACACAATAGAGAAAACTCACAATAGTGATTAAACTAATTCAAACAAGATAAAATAAAATTGTTGGCCCATGCAACAAAGATGAGAGATCATCAATAATTGAAGGAAACTTCACAATCCTTAAAAGTGCACATTACATAACTATACGACTAGAAATTATGGCTAAATAGAGTGAAGATTCATCATGACTCCAATAATAGTCCCTCATGTGTGCATTTGTGGCATGAACACAAAAACTCCCACACGGCATGGCCATGTACCTAATGGAGAAGACATGCCTAGGCTACATGCCCAAAAAACATGACTATAATAATAGTCCCTCATGCATGCATTTGTGGCCTGCACACTACAAATCCTAACATATCATGGCAATACACCTCATAGAGAAGACACACCTAGGGCCACATTGCACATAGCAACGTGCCTCACAAAGAAGACATGCATAGGGCACATGCCACATAGCAATGTGTCTTATGGAAAAATGTGCATGCATGTCACACACCAAAGCTATATGTATACATCATGAGGCACATTCATATGTTATCAAACACAACCTATTGTATCTAACATGAGTTCCTCTCTACATGTGTGCAAATCTTCCAACACTAATTGCCACTAAGAAGGAATAATATAAAATGCATCTTCAAATATTTGTGTGTGTGTGTGGAATTGTGTCTTTGAACCCAAATCGCTACCATCAACAACATGTAACCATCACCTACACTATATCAAAACATAAGTATGGTGTGACATCATATCTATTTGCATAATGTCAAAACACATGCAAACATGAAAATCATCATAGCATGACAAAAATCAATCTCCACATGTTGGAACAAAGATATAAATAAGATAATAGGGTAAGAGGAAACCCGTACCAAGAACCACATACCAACTATCGACAATGCCATCAAGATAAATGTAGGATAGGATACCACTATGAGCCATCCAATGGTCCATTCTATGAGGAGAACTAGGGGATACTATCTTTGAAAGGTGTGGTCAATAGAGATAATCCCTACTAATGCCACAATATGTCACCATAGCTTCTTGAGTTTTCCATTCTTCTACTCAACACCACATTTATTGAGTTCCTCAACAACGAGGTTGGTTCTCAATAGGATGCACAAACATGTAAACACACAAGCATGGTTTCATCATACTTGTATTGTATCATACTTGTACAACAATACAAATTCATTTTTCTAGTTAATTACTTAGTGTAAAAATAACTCCATTACATAACATAGGGTAATAATCACCATAAGTTTTCAAATAAACTGCCCAAACATCAATTGGAGTTACCCTTTCTAAGGTACAGACATAATTTATTTATAACTTCAAAATTAAAATAATCACGATACATCCAAATAAGTTCAATAGTGCATGGAAATAGACAACATGATCCATAATTAAACCCGTAAATTACCCTAATTGGATATGCTAATAAAATGGTGTCTCAAATAATAGAGATTATGTTGGACCTATAATAGAGATTTGGACTTTGTTTCATCATACACAAGCATGGTTTCATCATACTTGTATCCAAATACACCATCCATAGATAGGTACTCAGTACCACAATCTCATGGGCACCCTTTTAGCTGAATTTACCCTATATTTAGGTGAATCTGCCCTTGTATCATTCCTTGATCTAGTATGTCATTCCACCAATCAATAATTTTTCCATATTCTTGGGAGAATACACTATCCCTTAGGTGAATATGTCATATCCTTAAATGAATCCTCCTTGTCATCATCCTAAGTCCTCTTTTTGTTAAGTCTTATCCCTTCATCTTTAGGAAAATCCACCTATCCTTATGTGAATCTACTTTCTCTTAGGTGAATCTATTTCACATAAATCATTTATCTCATCCATCTTTCTTACGCAAATGGTGAATTTTTCCTATCCTTAGATGACTACACTCCCATTTAGGTGAATCTATCTAGTTTTAGTCTCCTTCCATTATTTTGTCCAAATTTGTATCCTCTAGTTTACATGAATCTACTTGTTCTTAGGAAAATCAACCCTATCATTCTAAGGAAAATTCACCTTGTCATCATCCTTAATCATCTACCTTTCAAGTGTATAGTCCATCCATCCTTGGGAGAATCTAACATATTATTGGGAAAATTCACTCCCTCTTAGGTGAATCCACCTTTTCCACCTTCTCATTAATCTATTATTTGTTCTAAGAAGGACACAAAAGTGGATAGAAAACAATAGAGGAGATAGTACTCAAACAAGTACTAAGGAATTGCATTAGTGACATGTCACAAATGTGAGTTATACATTAGGAAATCTGGCGAGTATTTAGGATTGCTCCTATAGTCTTAAGTTTCTCCAAGGAAAATATTGGTGAGAAGATGAAATTTGTAGTTAATCATTTGGAGGTCCCTGCAAATTCTGTAGTTGTTGCATCCTATGTTGTTGCAAAACAGTTTAGAACGGTCTATGAGGCCCAGGTTTTTGGTTTGGCAGAAAATCGAGTCCACCACTGGCCACGGTCTTTCTATTCTCAAGGTATTGATGATGACAAAGGGAAGGTTTATCAAGATTATAGAAGGGCATCCTGACTCTGAAACCCTGTGGACAATTTATGAAAATGTCGTTTCTGATGCGCCCGATGGTACAAAGAGATCAAGTAGTTTGAGACTGTGAAAGTCAGGACTCCAAAACCACAACAAACTTGTTATCTAGTCTTTGGCAGAAGCCAGCCAGGCCTTCCCCATCCAGGTATTGGCTGTGAGCATTTTACTCTCATGGAGGCACCCTTCTCAACGGCAGGAGCGACAATGTTATCTCCTCTATCATTTTTCTTTGTGTAATAACTCTTCAAGCGAGGTATGCATGACAATTATTAAATGCTAAAATGAGCTTCTAAAAAAAATTCCATTAAAAAAAAAAATCGCAAAATGGGGTAGCATACACACGGCATGTGAACTGTATGACAGAATACCTCAAAGAGATGTCATTTCATGGTTTTAAGATCGCAGGATATGCACAAAATGGATTAATTCGCAAAAAAAACCAGTTGCTTTGATTGCAAAACAAACCTTACCTTGCTTGTGCGGAGATCGCTCCGACGGGGGGGGGGGGGGTAGGGAGGCAAGACGGTCTTGCTTTGGTTTGCTTTGAAAATGAAAATGCATTGTGTTTTTCTTTTTTAATAAAATGCCTGAGGTCGTTGGAATTCCGACGAACACGGGCATTTTTATTTTTTTTAAATCAAATTTTCACACAATGCTCCTTGTCCGTCGGAAACCTCCGTCGGAATTTGACCCCAAATGTATTAGTGTCAAAACTCTCCTTATCATGAGATTCTCTCCAACCTCAGAATCTAAACTTACTTCTGATGTCTTCACATTTGCTGCATCTTCTTGAATATAACTTACTCTCCTTTCACCTCCTTGGGATGAAGAAGACTTCTTAGGACATCTATAGGTCGGGTGTCCAAGTTGATGGCAATTGTAGCACTTCATTGTGGCGAAATAGGACCCTCTTCGTGATCCACTAGACCTTCCTCTACTAGAGTTGCTAGATCCCCTTCCTCTATATCTGCTCTTGCTATTGGAATCCCCACTTTGCTCTATCACCTTGGATTCCCCTTGGGATCTCTGGTCTACACTTCTTCCACCATAGCTACCTCTATGACCTCTACCATCTCTTCCCCTACCTCTGCCTCTATTGCTTTTCTCTTGTTTATTTTTACTCTTCTCTTCCACCTTGAGTGCCAATTGATAACACTCGTGGACAGTATTAGGACACAACAAGCTTAACTCTTCTTGGATATTCCACCGCAAACCATTCAAGTACTGGGCTACATTAATGCTTTCATCTTCCACCACCTTGGATCTCAAACACAACTTCTGAAATTCTTCAGTGTAGCTGCTCACGTCTAGTTCTCTTTGTCTCAAATTTTGTCTTCTCTTGTGTAATTGAATTTCATAGTCTTCAGGGATATAGGCTTCTCTCACCTTGGCTAGCATTCCTTTCCAAGTGGCAATTGGGTTCTTACCCTCCTTTTGCCTCTCCTCTTGGATGAACTTCCACCAAGTCAAGGTTTCTCCTCTCAATCTAGATTTGGCTGCCTTCACCTTTTGTGCTTCACTAATTCCATCACATTCAAAGTGTTTCTCTAACCCTTCAATCCATTCCATGACAACTTTTGGTTCCATTTTTCCATAAAAAAGTGGCACCCCTTCTAGGGACTTCCCTCCTAAGGCTTTGATGGCTCTAAGGAAAGGTTCTTCGGGGAGAATAGGATCTGGTTCAGGTGTGCCATCCTCTTCTACCACTTCTTTACCCTTTTCTTCATTGATTTTGATAGTTACCTTCTCAATCTTGCTTTCTACTTCACCTAGTTTGTTCTGCAATTGTTGCAATCTTACCTTGAGGAGTCTATTTTCTTCCTCTTGGTCTTCTACCTTTTTGGCTAACTCTGCATTGGTCACCATCCTGAGGCTATTTTTAGCTGTTGACTCAATCTTTGACATCAACTGGTTTCTTCCCAAATCTTAGCTTGCTCTGATACCACTTTGATAGGGAGGATCTCACAAAAGAGTTGCGCCTTGATTAGTAGGTTGGTAAAGATGTTATAGTGGGCTTCCATGCTTTTTCACACCCTGCTCTTGCCTAGTATCAAGTCAAACAACTAAACTCCTTTGGAATGCTCCCTAACAACTTGTTTGCTCCTATTACTCAAAGATCATGGTTGGGATTCACTAGAGTAAATCCAACCCTCCAGTTGTCAAAATCTCCCACATTCACTTGCAGGGGTCTAAGATGATGTTGATAAGGTGTTTCAATTCCATTCATGTGGTTATGTGACTGGTTTCTCTCCATTTCTTCGTCGCTTTCTCTTGTTCCTATTTTCTAGGCCTAGTAGCCCTAAGAGCCCCTTTTAGCTCTACTTTCCCGGTTTTTGCCCAATTACTCAAAAATATTCCAAAGGACCCTCTAAGAGATTTTGTGATTCGAACACCCTTTTGGAAACTCTTTGATAATCAGGAGGTAAGGTTGTCTAGTACGACCGTACCGGTATGGACCCCAAAATGACTCATTTTGAGGGTTTAAGAGTCTGGTTTGATAGGGTTTGTTGATTTCCACACTCTGTCACACCTTATTGCTTCTACAGAGACTCCATTAGGCTTCCTTCTTCCCTTCAAAATGATTGGCACAACCACATTTGATCTTCCCTACAAGCAATGATAAAAATAACAACCATAATCCCTAGCCGAGCTATAGCAGAGCTCACCTAGGATATGAAGGCAAATGACTTCAAAGCAAATTTTGGGACACTAAAAAGAATATGTACACTATACATAGGCTCCATGACTTGAATCCCAAGGGCCATTGAGAAAACACAACGAGATTTCAAGTTGGAGCCATAGCTAGGGTCTTGATCCCTTGCTCAGACCGAGAACAATGCAGTTGAAGAAAATTTGTAAACAGGCACTAAACCGACACTAAGAAAAAGAGTAAAATCACTTCCTAAGCTCCAAAAAAATATGTACTAAACCACCATGAAAGGACAGTACCAATATCAAACCATCTAGTATGGATTGCTATAACCAAAATTACAAATCTTATGCAAAAATCTGAAAATTGCCTTCAAGTATTATTAAACATTTTCTCATGGATCTTCCAACCCGTTTACAATGATTTTAAAAGCATTATATATGCCTCCTTGGTAATAACCTACCACCCATTGGTTCCACAACTACCGATTTGATCATTTTTTTTAAAGTTGCTCCAAAAGTTGCAAAAAGTTGTCAAGCAACAATGACAATTTTTGCTCCATTTTGCATTTTTACTCACTCTAAACTCCCTAGGATGGTTCCCTAACATCAAAATAACATGTCAAAAAGCCTTATGATGCCTTACAAAGAGTTTTACACTATTTTGTAAAATGATGCCATTTTTGGCTTACAAGGGCCCATTGGCCAAAACTGAGCGAATAAGCTAAACCAAGAGACAACAAAACTACAAATAACCTTAAACCAGACACTTGGACTTTTCAATAGTCCTTTATTCACTCATTAAACCCAAACATGATCAATCACTCCAAAAATTTGAAAATGCAACACTAAAACTAGGTGCTCATGCACCATGGATCCAAGTAGCTATTCTCACCATGGTTTTTCCCTTCTAGGTTTCCATGTACATATTGTGTTCTCTTGTGTGGATGTATGTTTATGGTTATCATTTCTATAGTTCTTTTAATAATAAAGATCTAGAAATGCTACTAACGATAATCTGGATGTAAAGTTCATATTTTTCATATATTGATTTGCCCTCCTCTCATTATATATATGTGATTAACAATGTTGCCACATTTCTATGTCCTACGTGGTATCCACATTTAGTTGACCAAGGTTGTGACCCCATGAATCGAGCACTGTGGGATCTTTTTAACATTAATAATCATTCCTTCGGGGTCATTAATGTTTATGATTCAAATGATGTGACTGGAAGATCTTCCCTCTTGAGATGGATTACTAATTGAGTGCCAATTGCCACTTGGGTTCTATTTGAAGATTTCAACATAATTAAGATGACTTGTGATAAACATGGGGTCATGCTTAATCTCTTGATAGTTGCTGGGAAAAATGTCAACCTCTATCCAATGAATTAACATTAAATGTGTGCTCTCAAGTTATGACGTCAATAGGTGAGATACTAGGCTTGAACTATGAAAATATGAACATCTAAAATTAGTATGGAAATTTGAAATCAAGTAACCTTAATGTGGAAAATTGTCATTATTAGGCTTGTTAACTGGCCTTCGAGGGTTGGTCCTATTATTGAATCAAGGCACAATGTATAGTGGATACCACCAAAAAATGAATGGATTAAGGTAAGTTTTGATGGGGCGGCCTAAGGAAATCTGGTACATTCAAGTGCAGGATGTGTGGAAAGAAACCATGAAGGTGTTATCCTGGACAAATGCAATCAAGGTCTAGGGGTGAGCACCAACAACATTTTTGAAGCATATGCAACACTCTTGGCAATTCAATTGGTGAAAAGAATGGGAGTGAGGAATATGTAGTTGGAAGGTGATTCAAAAATTACAATCCAAGCTATCGTGAAGGGGAATGCTCTGCATTGGAAAATTATAAAATAGTCCATATCATCACTAGACAGTTGAGTGAGTTTACACAATTCAGGGTATCCCACATTCAAATGGAGGGTAATCAAGAGGCATATTTTCTAGCCAAAGAAGCTATTGATATGCCACTAGGAGAAACAAAATGGAGTTTTGATGGGGCAAGAGATTCAAAACATAGCTACAATGAAGGAGGTGAAAGTTCTTGATTTTCCAATGGATAATAAATGCCAGTTCACAGGGTGTGGTAAATACTTCGATGGCAATTTTTGTTATGTAAATTGAAATGATTCGAACCAAAGCCCGAGAGATTAGAAATTTGAAGTGGTGCTTGTGTGGAGCGGGCTTAAGGCAGGTGAAGGACGTACGACCACTGCATATTAAATGCAAGCAGTACCAAGGGTATTGTAGACACCTAAAATTGTCATGTCTAATTAAATAAATATTTTATTTATTTAATTATCTAAGCCTAATTCTTCTATTAATTAAATAAATCCTTATTTATTTAATTAATTCATTTATCCTCTTCTAGCCTTATTTCTCATTTAAATAAATACATTTATTTATTTAAATTATCATTTTCCTAAATTAAATAAATATCTTATTTATTTAATTGATCCCACTTCTTCTATTAATTAAATAAATCTTTATTTATTTAATTAATTCATTAACCTTTTCTACCCATGACACATGTCATTCATCTCTTAATTCACACACTACCTACCCCTTTCATTATTTTATTATTTCTTTTACCTACCCTCTAATCATAGCCGACCTCCTTTTACACCTCTCAATCTTATCCCTCCATTTCATATAGTGTCTTCTATATAAGGAGATGCTTCCCTCATTATCAAACCCTAATGACTTGATCAATTGACTACACTACGATCCTACTTGCAACCACATTCCGTTCTTTGTTGAGCTCTTGTGCATATAAAATCTGAGAGCAAATATATCAAGCAAGATCAATGGAGATAGGAAGAATGGAAATCAAAACCCTATTGGACATGTGATGGTATAATCTTTGTGATTTCATGTGATTTGTATTGTCTTAGGTAATCTTCATATGTTATGGTGGATCTTTGTTGATTGTTAGGCTAGGGTTTTGTGGTTGAATTCATTTAGCCTTTCAATATTGTTATTATTGTTATCCATTTTCACCATATACAGGTATTATTGGTGGTACGTTTCAGTGGTCATTTTCCTAGGGCTAAAGAATGGCAGGAAAGCCATTACTGAACACCCTAATTATTGCATGTCGTCAATTACAACCTCAAGCCTGAAACTCAAAAATCTCCTAAGTTAGTGAGACATGTATCTAGTTGGAAGTGTTGCCTATATGTAGAGGGAAGTGGCATTTATATGACACACGATAGCAAGTGTGAAGTGGCATTTAGCATTTATAAATTTATTGAGGACGATACTACTATTCGAGTCTTGGTGAAGCTTCTGTGTGAAGAATTTCTATCATCGTTGAAGGAGATGGAAGGTAACTTCTTGCTATAGACCTCAAAGTAGATGGTTGCATTTTGGGGTTAGACTACAAATGAAAGGTTATCAAACATCTTTCTCTTTGAGGATCGAGCTTTCCTTACTCGGGTCAAAATTGTGCTAGGGGAAGAGTACATCAAGGCTGAGCTCCGATACCACACAAATGCAAATACCATCTCCACGTTCCTAGCGTGGTGACTCAAGTTGGAGCTGAGGAGCAATGTTGCATGGATAATGAACAACTATGTCAGGAAAGTGTGGCTACAAGAGTTGGATAGACTATTGGGAATGGCCTGAGACAAGGAAGGATTCATGTGTTTGAGCGGTGAGTGGATTCACATAAGTGAATTCACTCCACCGTTGAGGTCATTTCTACTTTCGAACTTGTGCAAATTGTAATAAGGGGGTTCAAATGACTTCAACACAAATTGGTATGCATGGGGTGAAGGCATACATCAAATCATGAGAGGCATGGGAAAATCAGAAGGAACTGGCCAAATGAGGACCTCGAAGTGAATTTTTGGCTATTAAGGCGACATAATCTCCTTTAAAACGAAAGAGGGGACGTCCAATGGGTTTGATGAAAACTTGAAAAGTCAAACATCTGATATGCGGTGAATCTTCAAGGAGAAAAATCGAACCAGAGATTGTATGCCAGGATGCCACTCGGGTCGAGGTGATGGAGGGAAAGGGGAAGGCGATTATGGAGGCAAGTTAGGAAGATTGATGTGCGAGTGCTCTGTTTTGAATTTTGTTATGTTCAAGGTAATGTAGTAGGCTAAAAAAAGATAGTATAAGATTAGGTAGTTTGTTAGACAAATAGCATTCGATGGATAAATTTTGAACTCTGATACTTATGGATGTAATTTTTTTTATATTTAATACAATATACTATTTACCAATCAAATTTTTTTTATCATGATTAGACCCGTCTTCTTTATGATGTTAAAAATCAACTGACATAACATGCTTAACACCACCACTCCATGTGAACTTATAACATCAATATATAAAAGATAATATCACTATAAGATAACACTAAAGAGACATAAATCAGCAACATATTAGCATCACATGACATGGGATTTATGGGGGAAAAAAATCTACTAGTAAGAGGGTCAAGTATGCATTATTTTTAAAACAAGATTACAATTTTTCACACACTTCCATTCTCCTATTTTCCTCCAACATGGTGGCACTTATGTACCTATGAACATCTTTGTGCTCCAACCTTTTCCTTCTTAGGTTCTTGTACTTGTAGTAGAACTCTACTTTCAGTTGTTCCACCCTTTTTGTCACATCCAAGGAGCTAAATTATAGAGTTACAAAGAGGTCTTATACACCAAACTTGGTACTTGAATACGACTTCATTTAAAACATCATATCCTTTTATTTTCCTCCTAAGAATGTGTAAGGACGTAGTTTTTACCTCCAAAAACTTTTCCCCTAGCTTAGGTGCCCAAAGTTGGAAATGAAGCATCACATAAAATACCACAAATTAAGGAATATCAAGAGGCACCCACTCAAAGAATCCCAACAAATCACCTTTTTGTCCTCTTCACTTGTCTTTTATCATCCATATTTAGGTGCCTATATTTGGGGATAAAATAATTAAATATTTATATACACAACTCACCTTTATCATTGCTAGTGGAATCTTTCATCCCTTATGAATGTATTTACAAATTATTTTTGTAATACACCTAAAATGCCTAGGGACACTTTCCAAGGATGTTGGAACCACGCAATTTGGAATGGGATTTACAAGGTAGATGACACCTTAATCCCAACAAGTTTGTGAAAGAGAAGCTTGATTCTTCGTGCGTAATAAGCTGGGACTTTTTACCCCAATATTTTGTTGTTTCAAAGACCATATGACATAGTATACATGAGGTAAATTATGATGGGCCCAACATTGTTTTAAAGTGGCTAGATTGCATTATGATATATTATCCCGATTTTTTCTTTTTCTTTTTTTATGAGGTACTATTCCTTGCTAATGGAACCTTCATTGAACATTGTCTTGTTAGATCACTTCCCAATATGGTTTCATATTGAATGACAAGTCACCAAAATTGAGGTCATTAAGACTCGTTTTTTCCTTAATAAGACAATGCTTAATCATGAAGCCACTTGAGTTCACAATGAATGCATCTTTTATTAGAGCCTTGTCTCATGCATGGGACTAACTAGAAATCCCAGTGGAATGATTTCATTACTCATACTACTCACTTCCTCTACATTTATGGGCAACAACTAGCCCATTTTTGTCATCACTCATGTAAAACCATCACTTTGGACAACTAGTTATCCGATCTATTGAAAACTTTCCCAATCTCATATTTAGTCTTGTTCGTAGCCTTGCTACAAGCCTTGATAAAAAATAAGCAATCATCATCGAGATGTCTCATTCCCATTCATTGTGTTGTTTTCGGATATATCACCCACATCAACATTCCATCCATCATCTATTGACACTAAAAAATGGTCAATGCCTATGTCTCATATTTTTAACATTTTTTTCTCATCGTGCATTTGGTATTACTATTCGTCGATGTTGTGTCATTCTTCTCTCCTACCATTTAATCATTTTCTATCCATTTCTTGTTATTTTGACCTAAATCAATCTTTCAGATGTTTTGATTATGTAATTTTATTGATTACTCAATTTCATGTTCGTTGATATCATTTTCTCCCAGTTTCTTGATCAATGATATCAATCTGACCCAATTTTAGTCCTATGATATCAATTCCATCCCATTTTAGCCCTATTGCACCAATTTGTCCCAAATCCTATCCTAATGATATCAATTTGTCCTAAATCCTGTCCTAATGATATCAATTTGTCCCCATTTTGGTCCTACGACATTATTTTGTTTGTATTTCGGTCCCGGTGATATCAAATTGTTCCCAATTTGGTTCTACGATATCAATTTGTCCCAAAACCCGTCCTAATGACATCAATTTGTCCCAAAACATGTCCTATGGTATCACTTTGTTCCAATTTCATGTCCGTTGGTATCAATGCAGTCCCATTTCAATTTCATGGTGTTATCTTGACCTAATCTTCAACCTTTTCATTAGTTTGACCTATTTTCCCTTCTAGGGTTTAATTAATTAAACCTCTCTCATGCTAACACATCCCTTTTGATAAATAAATTACTATTTATTTATCCCAATTTCCTTTTTCACAATTAAATGAATATTTAATTATTTATTTGCTAATTTTGAATGAATTAATATATTATTATTTATTGGCCCGTTCATGGACCTAGATGGGATGATTTGTCTCTGGTGTCAGCAAGCGTACAAAATAAAGATCAATGGGAACCATTAGAGGAAGGGTGGATTAAGGAAAACTTTGACAGTGCTTCTAAAGGTAATATGAGAGATTCAGGTGCAGGGGTGGTGTTTAGGGATTGGCATGGAAATATTATTGCATTGGGGGCTCAAAGACTAGAGAAGGGAACAAATAATAAAGCAGAGGTTCAGGCAACTCTTTTGGCGGTGGAATGGGGGTTAAAATTTGGATTTACAAATTTTCATCTAAGAGGTGATTTGTTGATAATTATAAATGCAATAATAAAAGGTGAAACACAGACATGGTTGTTGAATAAATATGTTAAAAAAATAAAAAATGATTTAATTTTTTTTAGAGATTTCAAAGTTTCTCATGTGCAAAGGACTAGGAATGATGTGGTTGATGTGTTGTCAAAATGGGCCACATCATTCAAAGAGCTATAGGAATCTCGCCTGGAAGGTTTTTGCAATCTGCAATCAGGTGACGTGGCGACAAAGTCTGATTTTTACAGTAGCTCATAGATTTGGGAAAGTACGAAGAGGTGGGAGGTGGACATGCCAATTGGCTCAGTAAGGTGGTGGAGTTAATGCCGCGTTGATTTGGAGGGAATGTTTTGAAAAGCAAGGATAGTGCATTAATGAAAATGGTAAGTGCTTGCGTGGGAAGGACGAAGTTTTTGGGAAGGGCGACGATGGTTTGTTGTTTAACATTTTTGTGTAGGCATTTCATAGCGAGTTTGTTGAGTCTCTATTTAGTCTCCATCTTTTTCCTCCAACAGCTGGTCAACAGAGAGAGCAAGGGAAGGTTGCGAAGGTGGTGACACTATAATAATTGGAGCAATGGAGGCTAGCTTTACACTGAAAACAAAGAAAAGGTTAGTGCCATTTGTGGGTAGGATCACAGACAGACAGTTGTAGGGTCTTTCTTTGTTCAAAGATGAGAGATTGGTGGAGGCGGTGAAGTTAGTTATGGCGGAGGATATTGCTCATGTAGGCCATAGGTATAGGACAAATATGGAGATTTACCCCTTGATAGCGACATGGGATTTATAGTTTGAGGATTCGGTGGACATGGTGAAGAGGACTTTGAGAGCTTTATATCAAAAGAGTATATTTTGGGTATGGACTCTATATTTAAATGGGCAAGCCCTAGAATGGGCATAGATGTTTATGAAGGTGTGGATAAGCCAGTGAATTATATACCCTTTATATGATGGCAAGAAGATGAAATGAAAACAGAGATGGGAAGCCTTGAAGATATTTGTAGAGCTGATGAGAGTGGAAGTTGTGCTAAGGGTGGTAAACAAGGTGGACAGGGTGGAGGTGGGTTGAGTACTAAGGTCGAGGAAGCGAACAATGGACGTGGTGCTTATATTGTCCAGGTTTAATGATGGCTCTGGTCCAAACATTTAAATGCAATGTTTTATCAGCTTTTGTAAACATGTTGATTAATTCTATATAGGGCTGCGACTATGTAAAATAATGTATGTCTGAACTATGATTGTTATCAAGCAATTAACATGCTTGTTTTGATGGTTTTTGGGGAGAATTTTGTGGAGGGCTTTTTCTTTTTTCTCCATACCTTGAGTATGTATGGTCTGTTTTTTGATGGCCAGGGTGGATGTTTTTTCATGGCTAGCGGAGTTGGCTTGAGTCTCAGGTTTTCTCCCTGAGGTCTTGGGTTCAACTCCCTGGCCCGTGAATTATTTTTCCGTGCACACTTGGGGGCGAGTGTTGATAGTCGCACGACCCCAGGGACTAGTCTCACCTCAACTCGCCTCTCTCCTGAGCCCCAACTTGGTTGTTCATGGCCAAGGTAAGGTAATGATATATTTCTCATTTCTCTCCACTTGCAAATGACACAATGCAATTTTCATTTCACTTAACTCAACCTCTCTTTCAATATTGTCTGTTGATTGAATTTGATCTCATTTGTCCATTTGGTCCTTGAATTCTATAAATTGAGCCTATTTTGCTCATTCTCGATAAGTACATTTTCAAGTATTCTAGTGATCACACTAGGCTAATTATCTCACTTTTGTCATAATTGCACTTGCCTAATTGAGAGATGCAAACCATTTGAGAAGAAAGGAAGAACAATGGAGCCACGTTGAAGGAATACATTGTGATGGTGAAATCATTTTGTTATTTGCATTTTGATTTCACGTTTCCATTGTTATAATTAGGTTATTTGCATAGGGCTTAGATTTGCAGCGAGCTTTTAAATTTATACTTTGTTTATTATCGTTATCCTAGTTGACATTTATGGTTAACCCGATGTGAAAGCACATCAATATATGATGTTTTTATCAGTTTATGTCTGCATGCAAGTACCGAGGAATTAAGATTTCACCTTATAGGCAACCCAAAGGCAAATCTGGGTAGTTGGCCCTTGAAATTGCACAATTGAACCTTTTGTTGCGTAGCTAAAGCTTAATCTTGTGCAACTGAGCCCTTTTCCTTCATAGTTGAAGTTTGTTCCTGTGCATTTTTTTAGTTTTGATGAATTTTTCTAATGTTTTGTGCATGCAAGTTGTTTTTATGGTTTGATCTATTTCATGTAGGATTTATGTTCAATGTTTTCAAATCTGTTACTTAATTTGGTTTAAAATGAACCCAACAACTTGCATGTAGCTTAATTAGGGGTTGAATGAACAACAACCTTTTATATTTCAATTTATAAAGATTTAAAATGAATCTCACAACTTAATTAAGGATCGATGAACAACAACTCTTCACATTTCAGTTTGCAAAGGTTTAAAATGAATCTCATATGTTCTAATTAGGGTTTCAATTGAAGATAAAATTCACATTCCAATTTGCAAAGGGTTAAAATGAATCTCACATAGTCTAATTAGGGGTTGAATGAACAATAAATTTGACATTTCAATTTGCAAAGGGGATAAAATGAATTTCACTTAGCTTAATTAGGGTTTCAACTAGATTTCAATATCCTATTTTGTTTCACAAGCTGGTTAAAATGAATCATATCATGGACATCTAGCTTAAATAGGGGTGAAATTTAGTTAATTTACACTTAGAACTTTTCAAATTTGGTCAATTGCAATACCTGCATGTCAGAAATATAGTTTTATGAAATCATTTCCATGTTTTGAGAAAGTATGTCTTTTTGTTGCGTAGTTGAGGTCTGTTTCTACACAATTGAGTCTTGTTTCTATGTAGATGAGGCCTATTTCTACGTAGCTGAGCTCGGTTTTTACATAGTTGAGCTCTATTTTTGCACAATTGAGCTTTGTTTCTATGTAGTTGAGCTCTGTTTCTACATAGTTGAGCTTTATTTATGAGCAGTCGAGCCCTTCATCTATATAGTTGTCTAGTAAAAAGTGATTTCCATTTTGATCGTTCATTTCAATATCCAATTTGTTGATTTTGATGGTATTGAATGTTCTTAATGTTATTGGTGATCTATTTGGCATTGCGATGATCGTGGAGTGAAGACTCAATCTCAAAACTACTAATGAGTTTTTGCAGGATGTTTGATGAAGACATTTGATTTCCAAACAATTGTGTCTCTACTTTCATAGTTAATACACATGTATTTTTCTAAAGGTTAATGAACAAATGTGTGTTTGCTATGTTTTGTGCACTTGCACTATTTAGGTGAACCCATAGTTGCACTAAGTATCCTCTCCCCTTTGTTTGGTGTAAGAGAAAAGTGATCGACGACGCCCGAATTTTTCATTTTTAGAAAAGAGTCTTCCTTAGGGGAAAAAGTACTCACCCCAAGGGACGACTCTAAGCAATACTCTCCTTCAGTCCACTATACAAATGGACTATGCTAAAGCCAAAGCTACCTGGTGATGTGCATCTATACTAATAATTTCCTAGTACCCACATTCATGTGAGGTATATTAACCCCTATTTATAGGGTTGGGATAGGCTCATTAGTGAGTCACTATCGCATAGGTAGACGTTAGGTCCTTGAAGTTCCCCCACTAAGAACCAAATTCTTTTAGCTGTCAAAATCCCATATTTATTGGTTCAATGAGTGCACATCGTACCCCGAAGATACCCTCCATGTACACTACATTATGAGACAAGATACTCCTCTGTTCATAAGGTTTTTGAACCTTTAAGGTAAGAGGGAAGGTGTGTTGGTGTCATGTTGGGGAGTGAGCGCCACCTAATGTCTATCTATCTGAAGTCTTTTTGGTATTCTATTATGAGGGCCTCAACAAATATTAGGCATTTCCAAGCCGAGGTTGTATATTTTCAAATTGTCAAGACCAATAATTTTTCACAATGGGCTAATCTAGGCCCTTCAAATGTCTCTATGATTTTTTAGAGTTAAATAACCACTGTTCTCAAAGTGTCATGTGATTCTCAAAACAAAACTTTTGATTAAAAAAAACACAACTCAACCAAAGCAAATTATTCCTAAAACTATCGAACGATTGTCAAAAAAAAATTTGGTCTCACATTGGTCTCACATCGCTCTCAAAATTTGTTCTCACTTTGGTCTCCAAAATTATCTCACATTGGTCTTAAAAGTTGTCTCACATTGGTCTCAAAATTGGGTCTCACATTGGTCTCAAAATTTATTCTCACATTGGTTTCAAAATTAGTCTCCAAGTGGTATCAAAATTGTCTAAAAAATGCTCAATTTTCAATCTACATGGGAGGTCAAAATATCAAAACTTTGGAATCTAATTTCAACCTTGCACTTTAAAAACCTAGATCTCATCTTAGGATAAGTCTTGCATAATCATAACCTTCCATTATTGCAATGTCTTACACCTAGGCAATTACATAGTCCAAATCTCAAAAATCTTTTATTATTGCATCATCCCAAGTCCCAGTCATTTGATTGGTCCAAATTTCAAAGTCCTTCATTGCATTCTAATAGCACATAACATTTGTTTAGAGTCTTGAAACCAAGTTTAGGAGCTCTCAAAAAAATCAAATCTTTAGATAAAGTCTTATGTGATCATTAAGGACTATAAGCCTTGTCAAAAATTTGTCTTTTCATCACCATTATCAAGTCAAACCCTAGCTCATAAGTCTAGTGATAGGTATGACTTTGTCCTTTGTCCATTATTTTGTCCCTCTAGTCCTCTTAAGGTCTTAGCTTCATTTTGGTCTCTTAGGATTAAATCCTTAGGTTTGCATTTTCCAATGTCTTCATAAATGTCAAAAATCCCAAAAAGAGTGATTGTATTTTTCATACCTAAATTGAGTCCTTGAGAATACCAAAAGCCATAGGTTGCATCTTTTAGTACATTTGTTCCTCATATTTTAGAGTCACATTCATCTTCCATTAGTTGCATCTCATTTCTTAAACTTAATTAAAAAAATAAATAAATTAGAGCATGGTATGGCGCAATGGTTGAAACAAGATCCCAAACATCAAGAAGACATCGAGATTTGACATATCAACCCATGGATAGTGTACTAATAGGTTTTGATCCAACACAATCACAAGTGAATCCAATGCAACAACTAGGAAGCACCATGCAAGAAAGTTTCAATCCAAACATTAGCTCACCAACAAACATGCAACCGAAATATGGCACAGTTCAATTAGGACCAGGACCTAATTTTGAGCTAGCTTTTGTACCAATGCAATCAACATGTGGTAGTGTGCCACCAACACCAACAATAAATGTGTTGCTGACTCTCAATTTAAATCAATTCAATCAGGGTTAAATGGAACAAGGGACATCATCAAACATTCAACAACCAATTTATCATGTAGCTTTTGGTTACGTTCGACCTAGATCGACCTCAAACTTTCAACAAGACACACATTCAAACTCCTTGTTGGACTCAGAATCCTCACATGGGAGTCATCTCTCTTTAATGAGTAGATTCCTTAAAAGGAAATTGATAGGGTGATAAATTAGCCTAGGCTTGTCAAACTTTGGAACAACTAATGTTCAAGGACCCCATGAGATATTTCAAATGCCTTAAGGATAAACTTGTGTCAAGTTTTGAACATAAAGCCTTCTTGGATGAATCTGAAGCACAAATTAGCACACATGAACAACCAAAACCAATACCAAAACTAGTGCAAATAGAGCCTGTTTCAGGGCAAGAAACTACATAGACACTTTCAAGGAAAGCAGCTTATAGGAATTTAACTTTGCAAATTCCTCCAAAACCTATGTTCGAACAATTTAATAATCCCCTGTTTAACACAATGTCACTCATGCCTCAAATTGATCCATATAAAGTGACAATACCAATGGTAACAAAAGGAACATTAGCAAATACATTTTAACCTAAGACATCAAATGTTCCTCAGACATGTCAACAATAAGTGTTACAAAATATGGCTGCATTTATTGTTAGTATGTCATATATACCACCTTTAGAACAAAATGCGAATGCACAACAAAGTGTCTTGTTTTTGTAGGCAACACCATCAACCAATTTCCCATCTATGGGAACAACAACAAATGTCTCGCAAGGTCATATTTTCTCAAAATTGCACATATCTAAACAAGCAACATTGTCTCTAATTGCGTCACAGATTAATGCACATGTGCAACAAATCCAACCAGATACCATTTTGCAATAGGCAAATGTGAACATGATATCATAGATGAAACGTCCCAAGCAATGAAAACATAAAACTAAAATGCTTGAAAAGTTGTTTGGAAGGTTAGGCTATTCACAATTGATGACTCAAGCTCAACAAACGACTTCTCAATACCAACAATAGTGTATACACTTAAAATTGTCTTGCTACTAACATTGCTAATTATTCCTCTACATGAATCGATTAATTTTTTTTAATCGGTAATAGATATTTTATGTATATTGAAATAAAAAGTACATAGTAACATTTTTGCAGAAATACATTCACCTGTCAACCCATAACACCCCCCACCAAAAAACATAATATCCACCCTCCTATCAATAGCCAAAAGCTATGTAAGAGAACCCAAAACCCTGCTATATCCTATTGCAACCCCAAACCATAGAAATCCAAACACTATCATCTATACATCGACAATTTACCATGGTTAAATTCTGCATATACTAAACTCCTTTTACAAATTTAGAATCCTAAACTTCCCCATCTTGCACCATGAAAAAGACTCGACCACCCACACCAAGACCCAACCACCCAAGACAAAAAATATTTGTGTCTCATCTAGACCCAAATCACCAATACAACAAAAGAAACTAGAGATGAACAAAAAATCTAGTGACAAAGCCACAACACCAAAACCATTATGGAAGTCAAAATTAACAAAAATCTTCCCCACAATAGAGGGGAATACCTCAATCGTTACCCTTGCTATAATCTCTAACATTTGTCACCATGGGAGCCGGTACCACCTCTTTCGATAATAATTTCTTCGTCTTTGTCGACCCTTGCATCCATTCCTCACTCCTTACATTCCTCACCACCACTTTCCCCTAGATAAAAGATGTCGGTGCATTCCAACTTGTCATCACTTCTACCCTTCTCGCATCCCTGTTAACACCAATAGGCTAATGAATGAAAGGGAAAATCTCCCAAAATTTGTTTGCTTCCTCATTCTCAACCCCTTCTCACATGTAAAAACTTGCACCCAACACCACCCATTCCATCACTGTTTGAAGCCCCAGAAACCAGTCATCCTCAAAGCACAAGCACATGATCCATTCCACAACCTCCTCCCTCTCACTCAAATCCAAGCCCCAGACAACCACCATTGAGACAATGTTTGCATTCACACGATACCTACTAGTGGAAGACATAAACTCCACACCAAACAAAGTATCAATTGCATGCAATAAACCCTCTTCACCAAATTTGAACAACCCTTTAATTCTCTTTGAGGAAATCTACCCCAAAAAGTGACTTGTTGCCTTGTCATTTGGAGAGTGAATGTTGCCTCCATTCTATCTGCTCACATCCACCCATCACCTTTTTGCCAACAATTAGTGTCTTTTTCCACCTTATAAGCCCCTTCCATGAACTCTTATCAAATCCATCTTGAAGCATTAAGAATAATAATTATTGTGCACCAACTTCGGCATGCGATGTCTCATCAAAATCTGTAAGTAGATTTCAAAACTCCCCACATCGTACCTCCTCCTCATTATTGAAAGACAAAGCTCATTTAGACAAGGTGTCAACCACCTCATTCCCCTCACACCACACATGTGACGTGCAAGAAAATCATTCACTTCCATCAGAGCTCATTTTACTGTCAATATATATTTATTCAAGTGTCAAGCTTTAATCTCATCTATTTTGATTGTGTTGACTATAATTTTAGATAACCTGTTGGCATTGCATGAAGATTGCATTGATGAAGTATAGTATTGTCATTGATGTCAATAGTAACCTGTAATGAAGTTGTATTGCAATTGGTAATGATGCAATAATGAAACTGGTAGTAAAACAGTGTAGGCAACCGGTATTGGTAGTGTTATTAAAGCGGAGTGATCAACTGGTAACCCTAACCAATTGATAAGAAGAACCCTAATCGATGGAGCTTGGAGAATCGGTTGTGATGATCTATGACCGAATGATGATTGAAGATGAAGATGTCACGTATGCATGATGCGTGTGATGAGTTTCAAAGTGGGTTTGGTGCATGAAGATAACCGTTTATCTTGGGAATGAGCAAATGCATAACATGAAGTGAAAAATGCGTGATGAGCTACATGATCCAATGTGTGGTAATCCAGGAGCGGTTGAAGTTGTATAGAACAATGTGTATTTGATTGTTATGTAATCCAATGGTTATGATTGAACCGATATATTTGTAATCTCTATGAGATTTGTAGGTTTTGTGTTGTGTTATCGACCTATTGTATTTGCTTATAAGGTCAATGAGTTGTTTTGTAATTGTGTTTGCAATTTGGTTAAGTGTGGTAGTGTGATTGTTGTCGAACCAGAAGGAGTGTTTGCATAATGTTGTGAAGGCAGATAGGAGTGATAAAGGATTTGATTAAGCAAGGAAGTGTTATTTCCAGATCAGCAAAGAACATGTTGTTCTCTAACTATTACAACAGTTAAATCCTTTAACCGGGTAAGCTTTAACAGGATTGGTGTTGTTTAAATCCTCTAACTAGGTGATCCATTAGCTTGGATTTGAAATCCTCCATCAAGGTTACCTCTTGCAGGGCATTGCCTTTAACAAGTTATTGTAGTCAATCCCTTAACCGGGTGGTCCTTAACCAGATCTGTTCTTAACATGACATTATTGTATAAGCTTCTAACAAGGCTTGGCTCCTAACAGGGCAAACTTCATAAGAGTTCAAAATACTTGTGGGTATTCATCCCCACCGTGATTTTTCCCATTTGGGTTTCCACATGAAAAATCATTGTGTCAAGTGGTGAATGATTTTGTGGATGTGTTTTGATATAGTTGATATGATGAATTGGTAAATCCACTTAGATATGTTTAGATGACCGAAAGTGATATGAAATGAGCTATTACTGATATTAGTAGAGTGGTTTAATGTTTTGGTTAAATGGTATTTGAGTTTCAGATCCGTTGCATTGTATCATTGATGTTTTGGTCAACTGGTAAAGTTTGATAGTGCAGTTGTAGTTTTTGATACAGTGACTAAACCGGTTAGTTTAGTGATTGGATTCTGAGTTGGAATTAAGTTTGGTGAAAGTTTAGTTTATTTTCTATCTACTGATTAACTCCCCCCTCTCATTAGTTGACTGGATCCTTATAGTTTCATCATATTATCAATTGGTATGAGAGCATTTCAGGTTCTCTTGTGTTTAAGCCTAATAGCTTGAGGAAAAGATCTAGGAGAACATGATGAAGAAAGAAGGTCTGAAGTTCAATAGGGAAAACTATAGAATCTAGAGTGACAGGATGAAGATCTATATCAAGAGCTTAGGAAGTCAATATTGGGAACATGTTGTTACTAAATATAACTTGCCTAGTGGGATTTTGACATATGATCAAAAGAAGGAGCAACAAGAGAACAATCAAGCATTGGAGGCCTTCATCAGTTCCTTGTCTGATTCAGAGTATGTTGATGTTCATGGATTGGAGATTGCATAAAAAGTATGGAAGAAACTAGAAGATATCTATAGTGGTGATGAGCATGTTAAGATTGCCAAAGAAGAGAGTCTGAGAGGTAAATTTGATGATATGCAGATGGCTGAAGGAGAAAACATACAACAATATGGTCAGAGGATCAAGAAGATAGTTGGTGAGATCAAAAGTGTTGGAGGTACAGTGGAGGATACCACAGTGGTTAGCAAGGTGTTGAGAACCTTTCTACTGGTCTACGCTATCCGAGTTGCAACCATTCAGGAACTCAAGTCTATTGATAAAACAAAGGTAACTCTTGATTTCATTATTGGTAAATTAACTGCATTTGAATGAAATGGTTTTAATGGAAGTGTTCAGAGATCATAATCTGCATTTAGAGCCTCAGTATCAACCCCATCGATAAGGAAATGCAGAGAAGTGAGCTACAATTATGAGTCTAGATCAAGCAGAGAGGTAGATGATGAAGATAGTTTGATTGAGCTTGAAGCATTGTTGGCCAAGCGGTTACCCAGAGGTACTGGTAAGTATAGAGGTAAATTACCATTGAAGTGTTTTGCATGTAACCGGATTACACCACATGACCGATGACCGGAGTAAATTTCTTACTTTGAGAGAGTTTAATGGAGGTGTTGTGAGATTTGGGAATGGCTCACCCTGCAAGGTGAAAGGAAAAGGATCCATCTCTCTAAATGGTAAAAGTAGTACAAATGATGTCTACTGGGTTGAAGGACTGAAACACAATCTTTTGAGTGTTACTCAACTCAATGACAAAGGTTACCCATTGGAATTCAAGAATGGAGTCTACAAGATTTATGGAAGCAAAGGTGAACTGATTGCAACCGACAAATAGACCAGAGGTAACTTGTTTCATGTAAGCTCTAAAGTCAACAATTGTTTAATTGCAAAAGTAGAAGATAGTTGGCTTTGGCATCAAAGATTATGTCATGTAAATTTTGATAACATTGTAAAAGTCAGTAAGTCTAAATCAGGTAAGAGGTTTGCCATAGTTGGACAAACAAGTGAATGCTTTGTGCAAGGAATGTCAGTTAGGGAAAATGACATCCTCAACCTTCAAGAGAAAATCCTTCTCAGCTGAACATTTGCTAGATTTGGTTCATACCGACCTTTGTGGACCAATGAGGACTAGGAGTATTCAAGGTGATCGGTATTTCATGATATTTACCGATGATTGCTCAAGGATGATGTGGGTCACATTCTTGAAAGACAAGACGAAAGTATTTAGCAAGTTTAAGGCATTCAGAGCCTTAGTTGAAAATGAAAGTGGCAAGAAGATTAAGTGCTTAAGAACTAATCAAGGTGGTGAATTTACTTCAGAGGAATTCGCTAGATACTGTGAAGACAATGAAATTACAAGGTAACTTTTTGCATCGAGGACACCACAACATAATGGTATTGCAGAAAGGAACAACCAGTCAGTAGTTGAAGCTGCTAGGACTATGCTAATTCAAGGAGGTGTAGCTAAGACATTCTGGAGAGAAGCTGTCAGCACAACTGTTTACACAATGAACTGGATATTAGTTAAAAGAGGTAAGGACAAAACACCTTATGAGTACTTGTATGGTAGATCACCTAATGTCAGTTACTTTAAGATATTTGGTAGCAGATGTTTTATATAAAGAGGTGATTATGTTGGTAAGTTTGATGCCAAGAGTGATGAAGGCATATTTATTGGTTACTCCACCAAGAGCAAAGCTTACAAGTGTTACAACAACCAAACTAAGACGATCATTGAAAGTGTAAATGTCTGAGTTGATGAGTTTCCTAAGAAAGGAGGAGAAACCAGTGAGGAGAAGGAGGAAGAAGAACCTTACACAATTTTTTTTGAACCGGAACCGGTGAAGCCAGAAGTTGGTGAACAGAACAGAGAAGCCTCAATTCAACTGGGACAGGAAGGTCCAGCAGAAGATGAAGATAGTAAAGAAGAAGAAGAACCTAGAAATCAAGATCATGTTATTCCAAGGTATGTCAGACTCAATCATATCCTCAATTAGATTATTGGAGACATGAATGCAGGTGTGCTAGCTAGAACAAGGATTAGAGAGAACTCATGTATGATTTCCACTATTGAGTCTAGAACTACAAAAGAAGCATTCACAGATGAAGACTGGATCAAGGCAATGGAAGAAGAACAATACTTGGTCATTGGTACCCAGACCGAAGAACAAGAATGTAATAGGTACAAAATGGGTATTCAGGAATAAACTGAATGAAGATGGAGTAGTGGTCAGAAATAAAGCTAGACTGGTATGCAAAGGATATACACAAGAAGAAGGTGAAGACTATGGTGAGACATTTGCACCAGTTACAAGATTGGAAGGAGTAAGGAGTATACTTGTATTTGCAACACACACAGGATTCAAAGTATATCAGATGGATGTTAAGTCAACATTCCTAAATAGAATATTAGAAGAGGAAGTCTACATTGAACAACCAGATGGTTATGCTTTAACTGTAGAAAAGGACATGGTGTGCAAATTGCATAAGGCAATATATGGATTGAAGCAAGCACCAAGAGCATGGTATGAAAGATTGCACTCTCACTTGGTGAAGATAGGTTTTCAGAGAACCAGTGAAGACAGTAACATATATCTCAAGACAGAAGGAGATAAGATACTGGTAAGTGAGGTATTTGTTGATGATATCATTTTTGGAGGAAATGATGATATGTGTCATGACTTTGCTAATGAAATGAAGAGTGAGTTTGAGATGTCACTGGTAGGTGAGATAAAAAAAATCATAGGTTTGCAAATCCAACTGATGAAGGAAGGTATTTTCATCACATAGTCCAAATATGTGAAAGAAGTGTTGAAGACTTTTGGAATGGGAGACTGTAAACTAGTTGGAACACCAATAGTTACAGGCTGTAAATTGTCTAAGGAAGATGATTCTACATTAGTGGATGAAAAGGACTATAGATCCATGATAGGTAAACTACATTATGTTATCCACAACAGACTGAACATTGCTCATGCAGTAGGATTGGTTGCCAGATTTCAGAAAAGCCCGAAGGAGACACACATGGTTGCAACCAAAAGAATTTTCAGATATTTGAAAGGCACAATTGATTATGAATTATGGTATCCATATGTAAGAGACTTTGATTTAAAAGTCTATACAAATGCAGATTGGGCAGGCAATGTTGATGATAGGAAGAGTACAACCGAAGGAGCATTTTTTCTTGGAGGCAGACTAGTGTCTTGGAGCAGCAAGAAACAGAGTTGTATCTCTCAATCAACTGCAAAACTTGAATATGTTGCAGCTTATATGAATTGTACCCAAGCAATCTGGATGAAACACATTCTGGAAGGTTTCAAGTTGAAGATATCAGAACCGGTAAGCATTTTCTGTGATAACACAAGTGATATAAACATTTCTAAGAACTTGGTGTTGCATGCTAGGACAAAGCGTATTGAGCTGAAGTATCATTTCCTAAGAGAGAAAGAGCAAAGTAAAGATGTATCACTGGAGCATGTATCTACTAAGGAACTATTGGTAAAGAGATTCGCCCCTTTTTGAAATCTTAACAATTATCTTCCTTAAAGCAAAAATATAACTCTGTTTCGCCCTTATAAAAGGAGACAAACTACCAACAGTTGGATGAATTAATAAAAATTCAACCTCTACATTAGAGGGCAGCTCCTCATATGATTTGGAATGAATTTACTACACAAATAATATGCCAATACTTTTTACCAGAAAGCATTGAAAGGCTTCAACATTCATTCATCAACACAAATAAATGCCTTCAAAACTGTAAACATAGAAAATTTTCTGAAAGAATATTTTAAAGAGAGTTCACAGACTCCGATTTACAAACATGTTTACAATATTAATTCAAAAGCATAGAAGAGGCTCAACAATACTGAAGGTTGTTCGATACTCTCTCATGCCTCACAGGGCAAGGGGAATCAAGCAAACCAATACGTCCGAGTCTTTTAACAACTAATGATGACCATGAATTAAGGAAAATACAGAGATAACTGATCACAGAAAGTATATCATGCCCATAAAACCTTCTCAAGAAAGATTATTAATCTTCAAACACATAGATTTAAAGATTGCATAACATAGCATTTCATTGATAATCAGCCATTGTATTTCCAAACAATTCATATGAGAACCAAAATATTATATGTTGCTCTTCAAAATCATAGTTTTTTGGAATGCCTTTCTTTTATTTTTCCCCCATATACATAGTCTCTCTCTTTCTTTAAAGAGACTTTCAATTATCAATAACTGATTTTTGAAAAGATAATTAATTAATCTTTTATTTTATCTTTTATCCTCTTCTTGATAACTTTTTTGTTTTAAATCTTCAAATCTTTTATCTCAGAATTTTTATAGACCTGTACTCAGAGATAAATAACTTTTGACTGAGATAATTATTTTCTGATCTCTCTGGTGAGTATTTAAAAAACTAGGTTTTCTAAAACATATAAAAATTTTAGCGCGATCCAACAGTGAATATGATAGTTATGCCCCCCGCATCGAGACTGATTTTTCTGTCTCAGAAAATTCGTGGTTACATATTACATTGAAAATTACAAACATTAAACATGCCAATGTTATTGGATTATTGAACTTGTTGAAATTTTGAACTCACACACTTTGAACCTGCATCTCATGAATATTTAAACTTTGAATTTGAACTTCTGAAATCGAACCTTGAACCTGCGCACTTGAACCAAAGAAGGTTCAAAGTTCAAGTTCAAAAAACAAAAAATACAATGAACCCAAAATTTGAACTTTGAACCTTTTTGAACCTTTTGAACTTTTTTGAACTTCTTGAACCTTTTGAACCTTGAACCTTTTGAACCTAAGGAGGTTCAAGGTTCAAGTTCAATGATAATTGTTCCTTTGGGCTGCCATAGAAAAATCTGCATAACTTTTTACTGAAAACTCTGTTTCTTGTGAAATTTTAACTGTATAATAAATAAGCTGAGTAGAGCATAACCCAGAAATAATTTTTGCATGAGACACATAAAACTTGGGATTTAATTGTTTAGGTATATGGGTAACCCAAAAATAAAACAATTAAAGTCTCCCAGCCGACATGGAGTTTGGCCATAAAAAATTCAGCATTAAAACATTAATAATAATTGATTTGATTATGAGGCTTTATGAATGAGCAAAAATATAGGGGTAACAAGAACAACTAGAGGATATCTTTACTAAACCTCTACCTAAGGCTACATTTGAGTATCTTAGAGGTAAGTTAGGGGTTGTACCCCTACATGAAGTCAATTAAGCAGATGTGGAAAACATCAGTCCCAAAGCTTATTGAAAATCTTGAAGATGGATTGGTGTAGAGTGGAGCTACTCCACAGGGGGAGCAACTAGTTGCAGATTGGTGAAGCATGGAATGGTTAATCTTCACTTTGGCATTGTTGTCAAAGGGGGAGAAGAACTGTATATGATTGAATAGCCAGTTACCAGCTGAAGACATGAAGATACAATTGAAGGAGATGTCAGTCATCGAAACATCAATCCTTATAAAAAACTAGCAGTCGTCAGTCATTGAAACTCTGTTTGTCAGAATCTCGTCTCTGTCCAATCCTCTGTCGTATGAATTCCTGATCTTGTCAATCAAAATATTCAAAATTTCCCAGATCAGTCTACAACGAGCATAAAATTGGTCATCATCCTCCTGAGCATAAACAACCTTGATAGTGTACCTCTGTCGTTGCGTTGCATGATTTTGTCGATCATCCAGCTAGTTCAAACAACATCTTATCAAACCTAAGTTAACTTAGATAACGTGTTACATAGGATATATCATTCCTGAAATCAGACCAGATCTTAGTTACTTCTCTCAAATCACTATGTTAAACAAACAACTAGCTCCAATTTGATCTTGACTTCTGCAACACATCTAGCTCTCAGTCCCGTCGGTTGTAAATGCATGTTCAAACTAGAAGCTCTTCTAATTTTTTTGACAAAAGTAAGAATCCCATGGCTATCGTAGCTCCAATTCCCATGGCTACCTTGGCTCAAATGCTTCAAGATATCAAGAAAGAAATATATGACATGAAAATCCAACAAAATAAATCAATGAATTCATTTGAAAAACAAATGCATGATATCAGGAGTGAGAAACTTCAAGGAATGCTAAAACGATTATATGATTTGACAATAAAAAACCAACAAATAATTGACAATCAAAAGCCAAATCTCAAACAAGCTCACAAGACACCTTCACCAAGACATAAAGACATTTCCTCCAAATATCCTCTAGATAGACAATTTACACCTTTGGGGCAATCTATTGAGTCGACTTTGGAAGAGCTTCTTGAGCATAATCTTATCATATTGCCTAAAAAGACCACATGGGGATGTGACTTTGTGAGCAAGTATTGTGCATATCATAGACAAAATGAACATAAGACTTCAAAATGCATGGAATTAAAACATAAGATTCATGATCTCATTGATAATGGTGTGATTGAAATTGAAGATCCTAATGACTCACCTAAAGAAAAAGAAGGAACTACTTCTAAGCATGATTAAAATCATGAACCTATGTCTAGCAATGGCCCACATGTCACCTCCATCTCTTCCATGATTCCTTCATCTCCTAAGGCTTCTAAACAACAATCCATATCGTGTCTCTCAAATAATGAACCTAATGATGAAACTTTCCACGTTGATCCTCAAGGGCTATCTCAAGGGCCATCCTATCGAATGGTTGAAAAAGATCCTATCTCACTGGAATCCCAGGATGATTCCCTTATACCTTTCCATTTCTTCCAAGATGATACCCTTCCATATCAAGAGAAAATAATCCTTCCTAATCAAGATCATGATGCTTCTTCCACCTTTTCAAATGGTTCTATTCAAAATGAAGAGTCAAACACCCTTCCTACTCTATCCAATGGTCCTCTTCCACATCGAGATCAAAGTATACCTTCATCTCTTTTTCATAATCCTCCACATTCACCTCAAGGATATGTCATGCCTATAAATCCCTCTCATGATCCTTCAAGTCAAAATATTTATAAACGCAAAGGGGTAGACCTTCATAAGATATAACCCCTCCATATCAAAGAAAATATTAAGAGTCATGGCCTCAGTGACATTCCTCAAGATGGTGGTATCCTTAGTAAACCAAAGTCTAGATACACGCCTTCCCCTTCATCTCTTCCATCCATTTTAGGACCCTATATTCCTCCATCCTTTGTGCAGGATCAACAAAGGTGCACATCTTCGTTTACCTTCCATCCATCTAAAAGGACACAAAGGTCCATTGAGAAAAAGAAAGCAAAATCAAAAGCTATATGGGTTCTTAAAGCACTTGTAGAAGCAATGTGTTCCAAGAAACTGCAAAAGCATGAAAAATAAAAAACCATGTGGATCCCTAAGTGTCTCCTTGAAGCACAACAGTCTAAATAAAAATCCAAATCAACAACCAAGATTGTTGTTCCACCATCCAAACCTTCCAAATCTATTTCTCAATCACCTCCTTCATCCATTTTGGATCCTTATGTCCCAAAATCCCTAGTTGTTCCTCCATCCAAATCTCAAAATCTGAGATCCACTTTTCCTCCATCAATCCACCATCCCTCAAGATGTGTGCCAATGGTGATCCCGCAAACGTTTCCATTCGCTCATGCACCAAACTTTCAATATCTGATCCATTATCCAACACCTCTTTTTCATCTTCCCATACCCCTTATTTGATCCGTTGCATAAGACTTTACCCTAGTTTCATCACCAAATCCAAAGACTAAGGAAATCAACATTGGAGATGCTGGACATGTACACTTAGCTGAGTCCTTCTTGGAAAGACATCTTTATGCTGGACCAATGAACTACCTACACAAAACTCCCTGACCCTATGAACAACATGCACCTTAAATGATATATATCTAAGGGTCGGGTTAGTTTCAGTTTTTCTTTTTGCACTGCATATCATTTTCTTAAAAGCACTGCATCACATATAGTTTCTTTTTCAAATGCATCGCATTCATAAAGTTTTTGCATTTGCATATAGAAGAAACAATAAAACAAGGCAACTATCCACGTTTATCATTTGTTTGCATTCAAGACAAACAAGGGTTGTCTACTTTCTTGGATATTCAGACATGAAGTCCTTGAGGTCATAAGGTCATTTATTTTCAATATTACACTGTGACGACACTTTACTTATGGTTGGGTAGTGATTTCACTATTTGAGACTTGCTAACCCAAAATCTATCAATTGCTATATCTTAAACACATTAATAAAATCTCTAATTCATTCGAGACACCTAGTTGATCATATGACTAGTGAAAAATCTAACATTCTACTTCAGCACCGTTGTAATTGTCACACCCAAGTAGGTTTCATTACTTACAAGTCAAGGCAAGAAAAAAGAAAAAAAAAAGTGCTATGCCAAATATTCATCTCAAGGCAAAAGAGCAATGATATATAATTGAAATATCATGCATACAAGTGTGACAGAAAGCTTGAATAGGGGAACATGCGAGTAACTCCATCAGGGCTATGGATGCCTACTGGCAATGGAGCAATATTCGAGAAATTACAATCTATAACCTCGTCGGAGCTCTAAAAGCTTGTTGGTAGTGAGGCTATATTTAGGATGCTTTTGAAGTTAGGATAATCCACGTAGCTAGTCATAATGGATGCTAAGGATCTTTAGTGAACACGAGAGTAGGAATTAACTCATTTGCACTCACATAGGCAAAAGAAGATCAAAGTTTAAAGAATCTATGGGGAAGTTTTCTGTGTCTCCTTTTGTAAATCCTAGTCACTAAGTGTGTTAATTTGGATGTTCCAAGGGACCTTAAGGATCAATTGATTTCTTATCTATGAAATGTTTTGTACCTCCAATTCAATTTATTTATTACAAAGTGCTAAACAAACAGGATCATCCTTGTTCAAATAGGAAATGCATCTTCATCATGCATATTGCATTAATATAGATCATATCAAAAAATTCATTGTCTCCACATGCATTCTGCAGATCATCATGTCATATAAGTTTGCATACTGGGGGCATAGCTGAAAAAATTCTAAAAATCATAAAATGTCCTGAACATACTCCTAAAAATCATAAAATGTCCTAAACAAAAATTCTAAAAATTGAAAAAGTCCTGAAGAAATCCTAAAAATCAGAAAAAGTCCTAAAGAAAATCCTAAAAATCAGAAAAAGTCCTAAGAAAAAAAATTAAAAAAATCTTTGCCAAGCAGGTGAAAACCTAGTAAACAGGCACCTCTTGTACTCAAGCGCTCCATCTATCAATGCAACATTGGCATTTCTTGTTTTCATTCCTACTTTCCTACATCTTTGCTTTCGCTTGTACATATATTTTAGTCACTTTCATGACATCTTGGTTCTTTTAGAACCCTCATGGATTGAAACCGATCACTGACCTAGTCTTAGGGTAATCGATCGATCAATTTACATGTCCTGAGCAGTATCAACCAAGTCATCTTTTTGCCAATGGTACCCAGTCATCCACTCTGAGTCAGTCACCTATCTCCTAACTACTATAGATTTTTATCGCTGAGTACACAAGCAAAACAAGACTACTAAAAACAATCACTAAATTATTTGAGATATGCATGAAATTTTCTTTGTGTGTTGTCTTTTACATTGGCTTTCGCTTATTATTCCCTCTGAGTAACTCGAGGAAGTCTATCTTGACTAAGAGGAGCAAGGATTGGGGGCATAATACTTTTCTTTGTTTTCTGCTTGTAGGAATGAATCCGATGATCTGGAAACATCTAATTAGTTGGGTGTCTGTGATAAGTGCCTTCACATCAAGGTGAAATCGCCACACACACCTTGACTCCGCTTATTTGTATGCTACAGGGAGGTTGGAGTCATTTCTTTGTCTTTTTTGAGGGAATTTCTTTAACGTGCAATCCGGATGCATGCATTATTTGTCCAAGGATATGAACGAACAAAGGGTCATTGCAGACAAGATAATTAATATTGCATATGAAAAGGAAGGAACTCTACTTTGCCTGCTTTGTTTGTAAAATGCTCAATGATGAAAATTAAGCATTCCAAATCCGGTGACTAGGTATAGGTTGCATTCATCCTAAATTTTATGCATTTCAAGTGGTTTCAACATGATAACAATGATCTCTTTATCTTTTGAATGAGAGTATGAGGCATTCGTCATTTCTCAGCTAAGTGGTCTCTTTTTCATCATCGTTTCTCTGATCAAGTACTTGTGTATTGAGATGTTAGCTGCATACATGAGCATCTTATATAGATCCATACATTTCATTTTATACTTATTTGCATTCATATTATTGCATGAAAAAAAATAAACATTTGCATTACTATTTACTCATTCTCCTCATTTATTTTCATTAAAAGAAACAAAAATAAACATCCATATTCCATTTGCATTCATTCATCTATACTGAAAAGATATGCATACATATAGAATAAAGCATATAGAACAACATCTCATAATCAATCAACACAAGTACAATGAAATCAAATCAAGAGCTCATAAATCGGCTGTCTTGAGTCCATTTTTGGGATCGAAATCGAAATCTGATGTCAATTCTCTAATTGAAATTTCATGACGTTGACCACTTAGCACTTTCATCAACTATTCATTCTCTTCTTCAATTTGCGCTCAATTTCTTGTTAATCAACGCTAAATCTCAATTTAATTCTCACATTGACTTTGATTTTAATCTTCAACATAAATCTTTATGATAAAATAACTTATAATCACTCAAAATAAATGCTTAAAATCATTGTGCAACCCTCGCTATGTTTCGATTTCTCTCCCGAGGGGGCATACTCATGACCTCAAAGTCGAGATTTCTTTCAAAATTCTTTGTTACAAGTCGAGCAGCTAAGCTTCATCAAATCAATCTCTAGGGGCATATCAATTTCATTGCTTCAAATCAAGCTGATATTTGTCTTCATCTGAATCAGTCTCTTAACGTTAGTCAGTTTCATCGCTTTTTATCAAGCTGATTATTCATTTAAACTCAATCAAAAGTTTAAAGAGTATCTTTGATCACACACTCAATCTAAGCAGGTGTTCAGTTTCATCGCATCAAATCAAGATGGACAGTTTATCTTCGCTCATCGTATTTTGATCCATCAAGTTCAAGATCGATTTTATCTTCGCTCACTGTGTCTAGTTAAATCAAGTTCTAGATCAGTAAAATCCACTTCTTTATCAATCAAGTTCAAGTTCGGTATCTTTGCTCTCTATCGTTCCTAGTTCAATCAAGTTCGGGATTGGTATTGCTTTAATCAACTCTGTTCAACTTCATCGCTTCAAATCAAGCTAAACACCTCACTCTTCATCTAGTTCATGATCAATCAAGTTCAGAATTGGTATCTCCTAGACATCAACTATTCTTTGAACCAATGCGCTGCTCGCACATTAATTCAAAGAGGGGCAAATGTAATACCCTAAAAATGGTCATCTAAACCATGAGCCCCTAATCTCAACAACATCACCAAGGTCCTAACCAAAGGAAATTAAATAAATCTTGAGCACACAATTAATTTCTAAAATCATCAATGTCGCATGGTAAATTAATCAACCAGTATTAATTAAATATTTATTTAATTAATTTATCATTCCAAGTAAATTATTAAATATTAAAATTGAATGAAATAGAGAATAAATCAATTTTTTTTTATTTTATCTTAATTTTAGTTCAATTTTCATTAAAACTGAGAAAAACATTCAATCACATCAATTCACCTGGATTTTGCTTCCTCTTGGAAAATCTTGACCGCTCATCATCATTTGATCTCAGCCATTGGTTTCTTTCCGAATTTTCTATAAATTCAAGCTCTCATCTCTCATTCAAAAATCCTGGAGAATATATTGTTATTATGTTGTTTTTGCTCTAGGTTCATTGAGAATTTGCATTGAGAATATATTGTCATGTCCCCATATTTTTGATGCAATTCCCACATTGCATTTGATGAATAAAGACACTTAAAAATTTTGAAGTGTCAAAAGTTAATAAGGAAAAAGTAACTCTTATAAAGGTACTTTATAAGCCTAAGTTTCTTTTTGTAATAAAGGCTTATGTTTGAATAAAGTGCTATGTGCACCTTTTAATAAAGTGGCCCCCTTAATGTTAACGCCACCCCTTTCCTCAAATCACTTAAATGACATGGCATGGTGGGACCCTTGTCATTCTTTAAAAGCCTTTAAGCCTTTAAGCTACGTGGACCTAAAAGATGCCAAGGAAGATGCTTTTTTAGTTGGATATTCCATTTAAGGATACGCCACTCTTTGGAAAAGGTTATTAGACATTTTGGAGGAGGGAATTGGTATTATGTTATTATTTTATTTATGATTCTCTCTGCTCTGCATTAGCAACAGAAATTACAGGTGTTTGGAGGACGTAAACCCTCATATCTACATTGGTAGTGGAGGTGTACCCACTAATTTGCCCATGTGGGACAAGAATGTGCCTTGTCTAGACCCATTGGGGGTCAATTTAGTAACAAAACTAGCCTAGCAATCACCATTAGGTATGATACATTAGTTCTGAGCAGTTTGCCTTGAAATTGCAGCAAGTGTGGGTTTCATAATTGCAGTCGTACCATTCTAGGCAGTGTTGTACCATTCTAGAAGGTTGTACATCAATTTAAAATTAAATGGAGGGTTCTAACTCCATTTATTATGCTTGATCTCATTGTTGGGATTAGAAAGGGGAGTGTGGAAGAAATCATAGTCAACTGACTGGATTTGTGATCAGGGTGAGCAAAACAGTGGGAAAAGAAGGTCAAAATTGTATAACTTTGCCTGACAAAGGTTGGATTTTCAGCTGGTAATTGGGTTCTTGCCCAATTTGTTATTGGTAATTCATCTTATGGCAGAATAAGCATATTGGATCCACTGATTTGCTCCTACACCATCCTTCTCAGCTTGTATCCATTTTCTAGATAGCAAACCAACCTCAAACCCTAGCACTGGATCCTTGGTATGTTTTCTGCTTGTACACGTGAATGTTATTTCACTTCTAGATGATTGTAATCTGCTGTCATAGAAAAATCTTAAGTTGATCTCTTGATTACAGTTCATTTTTATGTTGTTTTTTGTCATATGTTGCAAACCCCATCACCAAAAAACAACACAAAAGAAACAAACTCTTCTGCATCTTCTGTCTAGTCTCTAAGAACACCAAAAAGGCCCCAAAATATAGTTTATTAAATTAAAATTTAAATAGGGCAGCAAAAGACCTATTTAGGGATCTTTCAGTATCCTGCCAGCGTGGGGGTCATCAGAGTAATTCTATGCAGCAGGGAAGATTTGGCACCTACAGATATTACACATGCAGGAGACCTAGAGTGGATTTAAATTTTGTCACAAAACCGTCCTTTGAGACTAATATGGGTGATATACCTGAAGGACAGAGGAGCCCACCTAGATAGGAGAGACATATTCCACTCAATCCTGATGAGATTATGAGAAGCTTGGCTGAAGCACAACCAAGAATTGTTGAAGCAATCAACAGGTTACATGGCACACTTGACAGAATGGATTTGGTAAATAATAGGGGAAGCCACAAGAGTCGTAGCAGGATAGTATCAGCTGCGGTAAGTAGGGGCAGTAGTAGAATTCCATCTTCCCTGAGTAATGTATCCATCTCACCATGGAGGGACAGGACCCATACTAGGATAACAGATAGGCCTATGCTCCCATGGTTCACCCCTAGAGATGTACCACCGTTGGCTAAGCCTCATAATGGAATCACCTTCCAGGACACTATCATGGCAGCCAGTGATGAGTGGGCACTTTTACCGCAACATGTTAGGGATGCATTTCCCTTACATCAGTACTGTATGCAGCGTAGGGATGCTAACCAAGGTCAGAATGATAGGTGGCCCAGACAACAGTGGAATAATGATCTGAAGAGAGCTACTGGTAATCTTTCTATGTCCACATTTGATGGTGTTGGTTCTACCAGTGCACGAGCTTGGGTCCACAAATTGGACATCTATTTATCCCCAAAGCCCATGACTGAGGATGAGGCTATATAGTTTGTTGTTTTACACCTAGAGGGAGTTGCATATGACTAGTGGCACCATGGTTTGGTTACACAAAACCATACCCTTATTCAATCTTATACTAAGTTCACCGAGAGATTGATTTCTAGGTTTGACAGGAAGAATATAGAGTTGTATTACAGGGACTTAGCTCTACTTAGGCAGTCAGGACATGTGGAAACTTATATTAATGAGTTTCAGTAGATAGGAGTGATGGTTCTTGAGATGCCTGATAGGAGAGTGGTTATGTTGTTTATTGAGGGTCTACATGAGAGACTCAGGGGACTGGTTAAGGCTTTAAGGCTTGGGACATTACAAGAGGCCATTCAGCTTACCTTAGACCTTGACACTACTTCTTCCCCATCCACTTTCCAACAAAACAAAAACTTCACCAGGAACTCTAAACCTTTCCAAAAGACTTCTCAATTTCAACAAGGCAATACTTCTGCCCCAAAATTTGATCCAAAGTATAGGAATGAGTTAAGAAGGATGAAACTATGTTTTACTTGCAAGGAGCCTTGGGAACTTGGTCACCGATGTAGTGGAAAGGGAAAGGTCCATCTTATTGAGGTCCATTCATATGGTGATGAGGATCATGTTGCTGATTCAGATCCAGATAATGAGTATGATGATTAGAAGACACCTCAGATTGAGTTAGATGTTCATGAGGGTACTGATATGGCTGATGTTGTTGTGGCTACCCTTTCAGGATACCCTAAGTTTGATGCTTTCAGACTTAAGGGTACTATTCAGGGGCAGCGTGTTGTGTGTCTAGTTGATACTAGTGCTACACACAACTTCATCAGTGAGGAGTTGATTGAAAGGTATGGTATTACCCCAGAGGAGTTTTCTGGTTTTGGAGTGAAGGTAGCAGATGGAGTTATCTTAGGTTGCACTAAGAGAGTGCCACAGTTGCGGATACAGATGAAGGACTACACCCTGATTGATGACTTCCATGTCTTACGGTTGGAGGACTATGATGTAGTTATGGGTACACAGTGGCTGTAGGGTATTGGCAGGTACATTATTGATCATCGTAAGATGCAACTTGAGTTCATGAAGGGTGGTAAGAAGACCATTCTGAGGGCATTTTAGGATGGAGGTCCTAAGGTGGTTCCTTCTCACAAAATGGAAACTATTTTCAGACACTAGGATATTATTTGGGCTACTCAATGCTTTGTATCATCTAGGAAGTCACTAGTGAAGGATGAGAGGACTTTTCACATTGATATTCAAACTATCTTAGATGAGCATGGAGTGGTGTTTGGAGACATTCCATCTGGTGTACCCCTGATAGAGGTTTTGAGCATGTCATCGAGCTTAAGGATGCTAAACCAGTTATGACCACACCTTATAGGCATCCCAAGGCTTATAATGATGAGATTGAGAAGACCATCAGGGAACTTCTGGATATGGGGTTTATTAGACCCAGTTCTAGTCCATTTGCTTCTTCAGTCGTTCTTGTTAAGAAGAAAGATGACACTCTGAGAATGTGCATTGACTACCATGCATTAAACAAGAAGACCATTAAAAACAGATACCCCATTCGCCGTATTACAAAGTTGTTAGATGAGTTACATGGGGCAGTGTACTTCTCGAAGATAGATCTTCATTCAGGGTACCATCAGATTAAGGTGAGAGAGTTAGATATTCAGAAGACTGCTTTCAGATGCCACTATGGTCATTATGAGTTCTTGGTGATGCCATTCGGCCTCACTAATGCTCCTGCCACTTTTTCAGTCTTGTATGAACCATCTGTTCAACAGGCAACTACGTAAGTTTGTTTTGGTGTTCTTTGATGACATCTTGATTTACAACAGATCTTGGGAAGAACACTTGTTACATCTTGAGGAGGTCTGGAGTATCATGGAATCACAGACATTGTATGCCAAATTGTCAAAGTGTGATTTTGGGTTATCTGAAATCTTATAACCGGGTCATGTGATTGGTGTAGATGGGGTTAAGGTGCATCAAGAGAAGATACAAGCCATTGTTTATTGGCCACCACCCAAGAACATATCTGAGTTACGTGGTTTCCTTGGTCTGTGTGCATACTACAGGAGATTTTTCAAAGGTTATTTAAAGCTTGCAACACCATTGACAAATCTTACAAGGAAAGGGGCTTTTGGTTGGTCTCCGGAAGCACAAGTGGTATTTGATAGGCTTAAGCAGGTGATGAGCTCTTGTCCCATTTTAGCATTACCTGATTTCACTCAGCCCTTTGTAGTGGAATGTGATGCTTCGGGTGAAGGTGTGGGAGATATATTGATGCAAAATCATCACCCCATTGTTTATGAGAGTAGGAAATTAAAACTCAGTGAGAAACTTTATTCTAATTATGACAAGGAAATGCTTGCAATTATGCATGCATTGACTAAATTCAGACAATATCTAGTTGGCTGCAAATTTGTGGTGAGAACTGATCACAATAGTCTGAAATATTTCTTGGAGCAAAAGGATCTCAGTGAAAGGCAGCAAAAATGGGTTTCTAAGATCCAAGCGTATGATTTTGACATAGAATATGTCAAAGGGAAGAATAATGTTGTTGTTGATGCATTATCTAGGAGACCTTCATCTGCTGTCCTATGTTCCTTATGTGAAGTCTTAGCTGATTGGAAATCTCAATTGTTGGTAGAGTATTCAAAGATTCAGTTTGCATGTGAGGTCATGGATGGGATTATTCAGGATGAGAGATATTCGGTTGTTGAAGATATCATTTACTATAAAGGAAGGATTTATTTAGTACCTGAATCCACACTTAAAAATCAGATTATGCATGCATTTCATGATTCTCCAACAGCAAGACATTAGGGATATGGAAAAATTTATAGACAAATGAGGGAGAGATTCTCATGGAAGGGTCTTAAGAGTGATATTCTACAGCATGTGCGTGAGTGTCTTACTTGCCAACAAAATAAAATTGAAAACACGTACCCTGCTAGTCTGCTGCAACCACTTCCCATCCTGGATCAAAAGTGGACTGGAATATCTATGGATTTCATTACTAGACTTCCCAAGGTCCAAGGGAAAGATTGCATTTATGTTGTAGTGGATAGATTGACTAAATATGCCCATTTCTTTCCCATAGCATCAGATTACACAACATCAAAGGTTTCTAATTTGTTTTTCAGAGAGATCTTTCGATTACATGGTCTTCCAAAGACCATTGTGAGTGACCGTGATAGTAGGTTCATGAGTGCCTTTTGGCAAGAGTTGTTCAAACTCGTTGGTACGAAATTGACTCCTAGTACTAGTTACCACCCTCAGATGAATGGCCAGATGGAGATTGTCAACAAATAGATAGAGGGGTATCTACATAACTATGTTTCCGGACAATAACGTGCATGGGTTCGTTGTTTGTATTTGGGGGAGTTCTGCTATAATAATACATACCACATGTCCATTGAGATGACTCCATTTCATGCACTGTATGGTTATGATGCCATGAAGTTCACTGACTTAGCTTTGGCTGATAATAGAGTGCCTTTGGCTCGGGATTGGTTATAAGAGAATCAAGATATATTGAAATCTCTCAAGAACAATATTCAACAAGCTCAGAATCAACAAAAGATGTATGCTGATAGGCATCGAGTTGAGAGATCTTTTGAGATTGGGGATATGGTCTTTTTCATCTTCAACCTTATAGGTAAAGCTCAGTTAAGGTTAAGGGAGCTAAGAAGCTAAAGCCCAAGTTTTATGGGCCTTATAGAGTGCTGAGGAGTGTAGGATTTTGCCAAGATCAAGGGCACAATGAAAAGCATAAAAAGAGAGACAATAGAATGATAAGAACAAACTGTATTCTCATCAATATGCAAATGATCAACTGGATTAACCAATACAATGAATATAGGCCTGCTTGTATAGGCAAGGCCATATGGATGTATGAGCACACAATTACGACATGTGGCTCAATGAGAAACAAGGGTAGGTAAGAAATACTAGGGGTAGGTAGGAGAAATAATATAATATCCCACAAGAGGTGGATGACCCACCGAATGTGGAGTGTAACAGCAAAATAAGACCACAAAAGGTGGAATTTCTCCTACAAGCTCTATCCCTATGTGCACACTTCCCTAAGTGTCTCAAATCCAAACTACGAAGAGATGCATTATCCTAAGTTAACTTAAGTAAAGTGTAATAATATCCAAAATGAATATTTATTTACACCAACACCCCCCCTTAAGTGCAACTTAGGGGAATGAAGACTCAAGTCAACAATGCAAGATGGGTCTCGGCTACTAGGCCATGATAGGTACCCATGTACAATATGCAAATGCAAGCAAAACCATGCAATGCAATCTCTCACAAATGGAGAAAAGGAGAAAACCCAGTGGGAAAAGACTCCCCCCCAAAAGAGAGATGAATGAACAAAAGACTCTCAAAGAAGAAGGACAAAACCTTAAAGAGGAAAAAGTCCCCCCCATAAGAGAGGAAGGAGAAGTCAGTTGACCCCCTCTAATGACACATCCCGCACCCCCAAGAGAGCTCGCAACTACTGGAACTTACTCTCAGTGAAAGGTTTGGTGAATATGTCAGCAACCTACTCCGTTGTAGGACAATACTGCAAATCAATGACCTGCTCCTGAATGAGCTCTCAGATATAGTGCATATGAATCTTGATGTGTTTGGTCTGTTGGTGCTGGACTAGGTTCTTCGAGATTACAATAGCACTCTGATTATCGCAATGTAGAACTGTCGGCCATGGAGTGGTGAATCCAAACTCTATGAGAATCTGCTGGAGCCAAATGGTCTCAGTCGCTGCGTTAACAGCGCCTCGATACTCAGCCTCAGTCGAAGAGAGAGCAATAGCATGTTGCTTCTTGCTCTGCCAACAAATGGGGCCCGAACCAAGGGGAAAACTGTAACCAGAAGTAGACTTACGATCATCAAGATTGCCAGCCCAATCGGTGTCTGTGTAACCAACCAAGCGAAGTCCTGTGCCTACTGCATAGTGAATCCCATAGTGATGTGTACCCTGGATGTAATGAAGGATGCATTTGGCGGCTTTCCAATGAATCTCATGTGGTTCCTGCATGAAGTGGGAAACCATGCAACTACAAATGAAATATCAGGGTGTGTATGGGTCAAGTAGATGAGACTACCCACAAGCTGACAATACAAAGTGGCATCAACTGGTGGGGAAGAACACTGAGCCTCAAGCTTGACTCCTGAAAGAAAGGGAGTCAGGGCAGGCTTACAATCAGCCATATGAAAGCGTGCAAGTAGATCAAGAGCATACTTGGGCTGCGATAGTGTAATCCCGGAAGGTGACTGTGAAATCTCTATCCCGAGAAAGTAGTGCAAAAGACCCAAGTCAGTCATAGCAAATCTGTCATGCAAAGTAGATTTGACCCTGCTAATGATGGATGCAGTACTCCCTGTAATGATCAAGTCATCAACATAAAGCAGAAGTATCAAGTGAGAGTCATCCTGTCGCAAAATGTAGACATTCGGATCGGAATGACACCTGGTGAACCCTGCGGAGAGAAGAAAGGAATCCATCTTGGTGTACCAAGCCCTGGGGGCCTGCTTAAGGCCATAGAGAGATTTCCTTAGTTTGCAAACCAAGGAAGTATCCTGGATGAAACCCTGTGGCTGCTCCATATAAATCTCCTCATGAAGATCACCATGAAGAAAAGCACTCTTCACATCCATCTGATGTACAACTCAACCATGAGCTACAACAATAGCAAGTGTCAAACGAATGGAGTTCATCTTGGCTACGGGTGCAAAGGTCTCAGTATAGTCAACACCTGCAACCTGAGAGAAAACTTTCGCAACAAGCCGAGTCTTATACTTATCCACACTACCATCCGCTGCAAACTTGGTCGGATAAATCCACTTACATCAAACCATCTTTCTCCCCTTAGGGAGATGGACTAAATCCCATGTGTTGTTCCTCATCAAGGAACTATACTCTTCCTCCATAGCTTGGTCCCACTCAGGAACCCCTGATGCTTCCCTAAATGTCTATGGATCGGAAGTAGTAGCAATGAATGCATGTGGTAGATCCTGATGCTGTGATCGAGTTCTCCGTGTATCTGAAGGATCCCCAACAAGAGAACCCGTGGACTCAAGTGTCTGTCGAGCCCAACGAGGTCTAGGTGGAGGTGGAGAACGAGGCTCTTCAACTGCAAGTGGACCCGGCAGAGGTGTAACCCTGCAAGTCGGAGTTGAAGGAGTCTCATCATCTGAATCACTAACATCACTATCCTCAATGGAGGAAGGTGGAGGAGGTAGAGAGGCTAAGCTAGGAGAGCTTTCCTCAAAGTGAACACTCCTCTCAATGAACACCTCATGTGTCTCAGGATCCATCAATCTATATGCCTTAACACCCTTAGGATATCCAACAAATATGCAAGGCTGACTCTGAGGTTCCAATGCCTTGCATTTCTGCGGAGGTATGCGAGCCCATGCTGGACACCCAAAGACTCTGAAATGTCTCACAATCGGTTTCCTACCAGCCCAAGCTTCAAAAGGAGTAATGCCTTGCAAAGCTTTGTGAGGAACCCGATTTTGGATGTGTGTGGCACAACTTATAGCTTCTGCCCAAAAAGTGGGATCAAGAGAACGTGCATGTATCATACAGCTAGCCATTTCTTTGAGAGTTCTATTCTTGCGTTTTGCAACCCCATTCTGCTGTGGAGTGTAAGCAACATAATGCTGAAGATCAATCCCCTCAAATGTACAAAAATCCTCAAGTCTTTTGTTCACATATTCCCTACCATTATCTGTACGAAGAATCTTGACCACTTTCCCTGATTGCTTCTCCACACGAGTCTTGAAGTCCTGAAATCTGTCAAATACTTCACTCTTATGAATAAGAAATTAGACCCAAGTGAAGCGGGAGTAGTCATCAATGAAGGTGAGGACATAGAGGGCCTTACTAAATGAAGGTGCTGGAAATGGACTTGCTACATCTCTGTGAACAAGTTGAAGAATTTCCAGAGCTCTCCAAGCTTTCCCCTTATCAAACTTCTCTTTGGGATGCTTGCCCATGGAACAACCTAAACATACACCCTCTGAAAAACTGATTTGAGGTAGACCTGTGACCATGTCTTTAGTGCTGAGCTGCTGAAGATAGCGGTAGTTGAGGTGACCAAACCACTCATGCCATAGCTTACTTTCTAAATTTGAATGAGTAAGCAAGGCCCTAGAAGGTGAACTTGGCACAAAGTGGGAGAATGAATAAAGCCTTGACTTGTCATTGACTTGTCCCACTGCTACCAAGGCATCATCATCAAGTTCCTTTACCACAACTGAATCTGGTGTAAACTTAACCTTTTTCCCATTCCCATAGTGAGTGATTTGGTAGATAGAGAGGTTGGTAGACAAGTTAGGAACATAGAGAACATTCTCAAATGTTCCATCATCCATGTCAACTGAACCTTTCCCTTCAACCTCTACTTGTGTATCATCACCTATGTAAATGTGAGGTACCTTAGATGGCTCCAATGAAGAAAATTGCTCCTTTGTAGAACCCATGTGATATGAGGCACCCGAGTCAAGTATCCATTGCTGTGAAGAACCTGTTTGTAGCCACAAATGCTTGCCCTTTTCCCTTAGAATGTGAGGAAGAGGAAGGAGATGAATCCTTCTTTGTGTAGGCGGATGGCAAGTTGATGTTGTTTTTCTTAAGAAGATTAGTTAACTCATCAACTTGCTTTGCGTGGCATCGATGCTCATCATGACCATACTTCTTGCAATATGCACAAGTTGGTTTATCCTTCTTAGGTGGTGTCCCCTTCTTGGAAGAGGATGAAAAATCGCTTTGTGATGGAGAGGATGATTGTCCTTTTTCTTGGTGTGGCTTAGACTTGGATTGCTTCTTCTTCTTGTTGGAATCTTTGCCTTGACTTCCTTGATTCCCTTGATTAGCCACCAAAGCCTTGGACTTTGAAGACTTGAGAAGCCCCATGTTCAACAACTTAGATTGTTCCAATATTAACATTTCTGTGAAAGCATCAAATGAAGGCATAACATAGGAACTCCCCACTGTCAAACGGTGAGTTTGGAAGCTAGACACAAATGCTGCATATTCTGGTGCAAGCTTGTCCAACAAGTTGAATATCAACTGAGCATCCTTTTTGTCAATTCCACAATCCTTAAGCTTTGCTCTTAGCTCATTTGCTTTGGTGACATAATCTTGGATTGTATCAAAACTCTTGGGATCCAAGTTGGTGAGCTCATTGTCAATTTTGTAACCTCTGATTTCATCAACTTGACCATACAATTTCTGAAGCATATCCCAAGCCTCTTTGATTGTTGTACACTTCTCAATGTGAAAAATGAGGTCATCTGATACATACTTGCGCAAAGTTCCAAGAGCCATGCAATTCTTTGTGAGCCATTATAACTGAGCATTTGGATCAGCCTTAGGATCAGGTGGTGCTGCTATTGTTCCATCTATGTAATGCGTGAGACCCTTTTCCATTAATTTACTCCATACTTTAATTTTCCATGATGCATAATTATGTGGAGTTAAAGGTGGAAATTTATGAGGACTCATTGCAACAAAAATGAAAGAGCACAAAGAGAGGCACAATCACACAAGACACCCCCCCAAATTCACTCAATCAAAGAACCCCCCCAAAAGTGATGATTTGGCACTTTATAATTAGTGCGTATACAATGGGCCACTTGCAAAAAATGGCAAAGTGGATTTCTGATTACAATTTTACAACTGCCTCAATAAGGCCAAAAGAGACTCAAACTAATAATGCAAGAGATCTAAACTAAGATCCAAACACTTTACAAGTACCTAATAGGCCAAATAAGATCAATATCTGAAAGTACAATTTTCACTCAAAATATTTGAAATCTGATCATATATTATGAAATTAGACGAAAAAACATGCACTTTCAAAAAAAACAGCACCTGAAAAGGAGGTTGTATGAGCTCAAACGAGGCCTTTGAAGTTGCAGAATTGAGGATTGGACAGGTACAGCTGAGAGAATCTGAAAATTTCGAAAAACCTATGCACCAAAATCAGAAAATAACCACACCACTGTGAAGATCAAGAAATTTTAGCCCATTTCAAAAAAAATTGCACCAAAAAAGGAGCAAAAATGAGCAAGATATGGCCTTTCAAAGTTGCACTGCAAAACTGAAAAGCTCAATGAAGAGGGGGTCAAAAAATTTCAAAAGTATGCTGATGTGGCACTGACGTCAGAAATTTATTGGCTTAAATTTGACGGCTGTATGACCATCGCGAAAACTTCACCTCCTTGCTGACTGGGCGTCCGTACCGTACGGACTGCTGACTAGGCGCATTGACTGGGCGGTTGACTGGGCGTACAGTTGTTGACCGCGGGCCAGTGGCCACCTACCACGTGGCGAGTGCAGGTCTATTGGTTTAGAGGATCGCCGACGGGAGGAAAGCGTCGCCAGAAGGTGTGGGTGGCAGCCGGTGGGGTCTCGACGGTGCCGGAGCTGGGTGGCGCGGGTCCCGACGGCATAGGAGCTGGGCGGCGTAGAGGCTGGGCAGCGCGTTTCCCGACGGCGCGGGAGTTGGGCGGCGCAGAGGCTAGGCAGCGCGGGAGCTGGGTGGCGGCACGCAGAACTCGGCGGGCTGGGCGTGGAGTGAGCAGCGACAGGCGGCGGCTGTGGGCAGCGTCGGGCGCTGCTGGTGGTGGTTGCTGGGCGGTGGCCGCTAAGCTGTCGGAACCGGTGGCTTTGGGGTTGCCGGAGCCTGTGCGGGAGCCGCCGGTGGCCTGAAAAACCTGCAGGGAGGGTACGGCGGGCAGGGGGGTCTGCGGACCCCCAAACACCAAAAAAAATTTCCTCTTTTTAAAAAAAAAAAAAACTTTTTCGGATATGACTTTTAATTTTTTTTTTTTTCAAAAGCTGGAAAAGATTTTCAGAAAAAAAATAATTTAAAAAAAAAAAAAAATCCAAAAATTCTGTACCGTACCGGCCAAATTGGGCAAAAGATTCCTCCACCCCCAAAAATCGATTTTCACCAAAAATGGTCGAATTTATACTCGATTATTATGGAAACAACCTCCCGGATTCAACCGTGATATCCAAATCACTGTACGACGCCCCCAAAAAATGAAGATCCCCAAATCCAAAAATTGAAGCCTCCAAAATGTCTCCAAAAAACTAATCAATGAAGCCCTATAGGCTCTGATACCATGTAGGATTTTGCCAAGATCAAGGGCACAATGAAAAGCATAAAAAGAGAGACCATAGAATGAGAAGAACAAACTGTATTCTCATCAATATGCAAATGATCAACTGGATTAACCAATACAATGAATATAGGCCTACTTATATAGGCAAGGCCATATGGATGTATGAGAACACAATTACGACATGTGGCTCAATGAGAAACAAGGGTAGGTAAGAAATACTAGGGGTATGTAGGAGAAATAATATAATATCCCACAAGAGGTGGATGACCCACCGAATGTGGAGTGTAATAGCAAAATAAGACCACAAAAGGTGAAATTTCTCCTACAAGCTCTATCCCTATGTGCACACTTCCCTAAGTGTCTCAAATCCAAACTATGAAGAGATGCATTATCCTAAGTTAACTTAAGTAAAGTGTAATAATATCCAAAATGAATATTTATTTACACCAACAAGGAGAATGGGTGAGGTAGCATATGAGATAGAGCTTCCTCTTGAGAGTAAGATTCACAATGTCTTTCATGTATCATGCCTCAAAAAGGTAATTGGTCAGGGTATTGTAGCATCTCCAGTACTGCCACTGTTGGATGATGAAGGCAAACTGGTTATGATTCCTGTTGAGATTCTGGAATAGCGAGAGAGACATTTGAGGAACAGGATGATCAAGGAATATTTGGTTAGTTGGAAAGATTTACCCATTGAGGATGATACGTGGGAAGGAGAAGAGATTCTTAAGCATCCAACCCTGTCTTTGCTTGTGGGCAAGCAAATCTGAGAAGGGGAGACTGTCATGTCCCTATCTTTTTGATGCAATTCCCACATTGCATTTGATGAATAAAGACACTTAAAAATTTCTAAGTGTCAAAAGTTAATAAGGAGAAATTAACTTTTATAAAATTACTTTATAACCCTAAGTTTATTTTTTAAATAAAGGCTTATGTTTGAATAAAGTGCTATGCGTACCTTTTAATAAAGTGGCCCCTTAATGTCAACGCCACCCCTTTGCTCAAATAACTTAAATGACATAGCATGGTGGGACCCTTGTCATTCTATAAAAGCCTTTAAGCCTTTAAGTTACGTGGACCCAAAAGATGCCAATGAAGATGCTTTTTTAGTTGGATATTCTATTTAGGGTTACGCCACTCTTTGGAAAAGGTTATTAGACATTTTGGTGGAGGTAATTGGTATTATGTTATTATTTTATTTCTGATTTTCTTTGCTCTGCATTAGCAGCAGAAATTGTAGGTGTTTGGAGGACGTAAACCCTCAGATCTGCATTGGTAGTGGAGGTGTACCCACTAATTTGCCCACGTGGGACAAGGATGTGCCTTGTCTAGACCCATTGGGGGTCAATTTAGCAACACAACCAGCCCAACAATCACCATTAGGTATGATACATCAGTTCTGAGTAGTTTGTCTTGAAATTGCATTAAGTGTGAGTTTCATAATTACAGCCGTACCATTCTAGAAGGTTGTGCATTACTTTGAAATTAAATGGAGGGTTCTAACTCTATTTCTTGTGCTTGATCTCATTGTTGGGATTAGAAAGGGGAGTGTGAAAGAAATCACAGTCAACTGACTAGATTTGTGATCAGGGTGAGCAAAACAGTGGGAAAAGAAGGTCAAAATTGTATAACTTTGCTTGGCAAAGGTTGGATTTCCTGCTAGTAATTGGGTTCTTGCCCAATTTGTTATTGGTAATTCATCTTATGGTAGAATAAGCAGATTGGATCCACTGATCTACTCCTACACCATCCTTCTTAGCTTGTATCCATTTTTTGGATAGCAAACCAAACTCAAACCCTAGCACTGGATCCTTGGTATGTTTTTTGCTTGTACATGTGAATGTTATTTCACTTCTAGATGATTGTAATCTGCTGTCATAGAAAAATCAAAAGTTGATCTCTTGAATACATTTCATTTTTATGTTGTTTCTTGTCATATGTTGCAAACCCCACCATCAAAAACAACACAAAAGAAACAAACTCTTCTGCATCTTCTGTCTAGTCTCTAAGAACACCAAAAAGGCCCCAAAATATAGTTTATTAAATTAAAATTTAAACAGGGCAGCAAAAGACCTATTTAGGGATCTTTCAAAGTGTCTGGAGCATTTGCCTAATCTGTGTATAACCCTATTTTTCTTTTTTTTTTAGAGTCTACCTTGGTGGGAAAAAATACTTGCCCCAAGAGTGACGTAGGCGGTACTTTAATCCGATATGCTATATAAAAAAGGACAGAGATGAAAGTTGTAACCCCACCAATATTAGCTTATGTCATACTTGTAAATTTGAAAAGATTTTTATACTCTAAGGTTGGTTTGGACATTCGCAAGGTGTCGGTGACCCTAGATTTTGACTAAAAACCTCTATAGTGGCCTACCCTTTATTTTAAACAAATATTGCAATAGTATTAGTGCAAGGGTATAGTTGGTTTTACCCCGAGATACTCACCATCAGGCTCCCTTCAGATGAAACAAAAATTCTTGGCTTTGCATAAGCTATGTGTAGCTTTTTGGGAGAGAGTGATTGGGTCATCCTTCCAGTTCTGGAGGCCCCTACCTATCCTCTCTCACCAAGACAAGAGTGAATACACCCCTTTAGGTGTCCCCATGACAAAGATTCCAAGCTGTGGGTTGAAATTATCGCAGTGAAGCCATTTCCTTAGGAATAAGCATTGTCTGATGTGTTTTCGAATGTGCAAAGACTAGTGGAAATTCGAGGGTTATTTGGCCCTTGAACATACGTAATAATGGCAATCAAAATTAGAAAATTTACCAGCCATACTATCTTTGTGATTTCTATTTTTTTGATAATCACAACTTTCCCAAAATTTCCCTGTGATAACCAAAACTTTTGAATTTCATATAGCATAGACTTTCACATTCGAACCCAATCCCTTTCGCATTTGTACATAATAATTTTCACATCTATCTAGAATTTGTCCCACATTTTTTTAGTCCTCATTCTGCAATTGTCCAAAATATATCTCGCATTTGTCAGAAATAGTTTTGCATTTGACCTGTCCCAAAATCGCATTCGACCTGTCCCAGATTCACATTCACCTGATAAACTTGTGCTTTCTTGGGTCACTCAATATTTCATGATTGAGATCTAAATTGTTTAAATTTTTTATGATTAATGGAGTTCTCTAGTGTCGTTAGTCCCATGTAGGTTGCACATTCTTAGGAGTCTTCACAAATCTTTGCAATATAGATTTTCATAGACCTATTGATACCTTCAATTTAGTTGCATCTAGAACTACCCATGGAACTAGTCTTAAGATTAGGCAAGAGAGACCATTGAAAAATCAAGACCCCTATCAATAATTCAATCCTCAAAATCCAATTCCCTTGCTCATAATTCTAGCATAGGGTATCAACACTTGTCATCTTGTAGTCAACCCATAATCTTGTTTCAGGTTAAGATAATCTTTGGTATCTCTCGCTCAGTGTTTACATCTCTATCCTTGGGTATATTAGAGATTAGTGTCATTCATATCCCTAGCTTTGTCATTTTAGAAACCAAAGAATCCCATTTTAGGAAGACAATCTAGCAGGAACCAAAATGGTATTGCCTCATGGAGATGTGTCCCCAGTCCTACAATGAAACCTATGATTTAATGATGATCAAGAAGACATCATCTCAGGATTGAATAATCTTGCTTGGAAAGTGAAGAGAAGTGCACCTAAATACATACAAGTAGGCTTCATTTTAGAGGAAGAAGAAGAGAATCCTAAGAAATCCAATCCGCAATTGAAAGAGCATTCCTCCAACAAATAATTCCACCTCCCCCTCCATGTCCTCAATAAATCCTTAGTGTATCTTAAGAATCCTTAATTCCATCTTAGTCTAGATTGCATCCTTAGTGTGTCTTAATAGTCCTTAATGCCCGCCTATTCCAATTTGCATCTTTAGTGTGTCTTAGGAGTCCTTAATGCCTATTACTTGATACCAAAAGGCTAAAGTCAAATGGATCCAAACAATGACCCCAACTTTGATCCTACAAGCACTGTGAACTTGTTAACATACTGACATGGAAAACCTAGAATGGGTGGTGTGTGTGTGAAAAGTGGACCTGTATTTGTATCTGGAATACACAACACTTCAATTAAGTCATTAGATGCATGGTTAGACAGATAGAAACATGAATAATAAAACCATAACAAATCGACCCATTGCCTTCTAGTAGATGCAAGTTTAGATTGCTCTCAGATTGCTAGGCTATCCAGTGACTAGACAACACCTAAATGAAGGATTTTTAAATCTATATGAGCATGATATTAAGCTAGATGGATGCAAGATTTAATGCTAGATATGCAAGATTAATCTAACATGTTTTAAGCAATAAATGAGATAAATAATCTAAATATGTATGCAATAACTAATATATGAATATCTGAATGCACAAATATCAATGAACCTAGAACAAAAACAACATAATAACAATATATTCTCCAGGAGTTTTTTGAATGAGAGATGAGAGCTCGAATTTATAGAAAATTCAGAAAGAAACCAAAGGTTGAGATCAAATGATGATGAGCGGTCAAGATTTTCCAAGAGGAAGCGCAATCTAGGTGAATTGATGTGATTGGATGCTTTTCTTAGTTTTAAAGGAAATTGAACTAAAATTAAGATAAAATTAGGAAAAAACTGATTTATTCTCTATTTCATTCAATTTTAATATTTAATTGTTTTAATTGCTTTCTTTGAGATTATCTATCAATTTTTAATTTGTTTTTTTCAAGATTATCTCCAATTGATTTCTTTTCTCAAATTTTTAATTCTTTTTTGGTCAATTAATTCCTTTTTTGATTTATTTCCATTTTTGAAGATTTGTGCTCATAATTTCCAATTCCTCTTTCTTGATTTGTTTCCTTTTTTGAAGACTTATGGCAATTTTTATTTATTTTTCAAATTAATTCCTCTTTTTTGATGATTTAATGGCAAATTGATTTATTTAATTAAATATGCTAGGATATTTAATAAAATAAATAGGATAATTGATCAAAATGATTTACTTGGAATGATTTAATTAATTAAATAAATATTTAATTAATATTGAGTGATTAATTTTGCCATGTGACATTGATGATTTTATAAATTAATTGTGTGCTCAAGATTTATTTAATTCCCTTTGGTTAGGAACTTGGTGATGTTGTCGAGATTAGGGGCTCATGGTTTAGATGACCATTTTTAGGGTATTACATTTGCCCCTCTTTGAATTAATGTGCGAGCAACACATTGGTTCAAAGAATAGTTGATGTCTAGGAGATACCAGTTCTGAATTTGATTGATCACGAACTAGATGAAAAGTGAGGTGTTTAGTTTGATTTGAAGCGATGAAGCTGAACAGAGTTGATTAAAGTGATATCGATCCCGAACTTGATTGAACTAGGAACGATAGAGAGCAAAGATACCGAACATGAACTTGATTGATCAAGAAGCGGATCTTACTGATCTAGAACTTGATTGATCTAGACACAATGAGTGAAGATAAAAATCGATCTTGAACTTGATTGATCAAAATACGATGAGCGAAGATAAACTGTCCAGCTTGATTCGATGCGATGATACTGAACACCTGCTTAGATTGAGTGTGTGATCAAAGAAACTCTTTAAACCCTTGATTGAGTTTAAACGAATAATCAGCTTGATGAAAAGCGATGAAACTGATTGACATTAAGAGATTGATTCAGACAAAGACAATGTCAACTTGATATGAAGTGATAAACCTGATATGCTCCTAGAAATTGATTTGATTCAGATGATCGAGAAATCTCAACTTGATATAAAGTGATGAAGTTGAGATGCCCCTAGCGATAAGAATTTGATTGATTTTCTTTAGTTGAAAAAAGATTTTTTCTAAACTTTCGATGAAGAATAGAAAATTTTCTCGACATTGAAGATGTGAGGTCATAAGGTCATGAGTATGCCCTCTCGGGAGCGAAATTGAAAGATAGCGAGGGTACATGATGATAGATAATTACTTTAGCGATGATGATGATTTGAGCACGAAAGTGATTCAGAGGAATAAAATTGAGACTCAACGTTGATTGACAAGAGATTGAGTGCAAATTGAAGAAGAGAATGAGCAGTTGATGAAAGAGCTAAGTGGTCAACATCATGAGATTTTGATGAGAGAATGACGTCAGATTTCGATTTCAATCCCGAAAATGGACTCAGGACAGCCGATTTATGAGCTCTTGATTTGATTTCATTGTACTTATGTTGATTGATTATGAGACGTCCATCTATATGCTTTATTCTATATTTATGTATATCTTTTCAGTATAGATGAATGAATGCAAATGGAATATGGGTGCTTATTTGTTTCTTTTTATGCAAATAAATGATGATGCAAATAAATGAGAAGAATGAGTAACTAGTAATGCAAATGTTTATTTTTCTTCATGCAATAATATGAATGTAAATAAGTATAAAATGAAATGTATGGATCTATATAAGATGCTCATGTATGCAGCTAACATCTCAATACACAAGTACTCGATCAAAGAAATGATGATGGAAAAGAGACCACTTAGCTTAGAAATGATGATACTTCCAACTCTCATTCAGAAGATAAAGAGATCATTGTTACCATACCGAAATCACTCTAAATTCAGGAGATGCAGAATGAAATGCAACCTAAACCTAGTCACTGGATTTGAAATGCTTAAGTTTCATCACTGAGTGTTTTACAAACATAGCAGGAAGATTAGAGTTCCTTTCTTTTCATGTGCAATATTAATTATCTTGTCCGCAATGACCCTTTTGTCATTCATATCCTTGGATAGATTTCGTAGGGACCTGGATTGCATGATAAAGAAATTCCCTCAAAACAAACAAAGAAATGATGGGAACCTTCCTGTAGCATACAAATAAGCGGAGTCGAGGTATGTGTGGCGATTTCACCTTGATGTGAAGGCACTTATCACAGACACCCAGCTGATTAGATGTTTTTAGATCATCAGAATCATTCCTACAAGCAGAAAACAAAGAAAATATTATGCCCCCAATCCTTGCTCCTCTTAGTCAAGATAGACTTCCTCGAGTTACTCAGAGGGATAATAATTTGAAAACCAATATAAAAGACAACATACAAAGAAAATTTCATGCATAGCTCAAACTGTTTAGTGATTGTTTTCAGTAATGTTGGTTTGCTTTTGTACTTAGTAATAAAACTCTTCAATACTCAGGAGACAAGTGACTAACTCGAAGTGAATGACCGGGTATCACTGACGTAAAGATGACTTGGTTGATACTGCTTAGGACATGTAAATTGATCAGTCGATTACCCTAAGACTAGGTTAGTGATCGGTTTCAAGCCATGAGGGTTCCAACGAACCAGGATGTCACAAAAGTGACTCAAATATGTACAAGCGAAAGCAAAAATGCAGCATTTTAGTACAAGAGATAAGACTAACCTGGATAAAATCCAGCAACCATACTGATCTATGTCATTGTTTTGATTTGATCATTGATAGGAATGTCTGGTTTCAAAGAGTAAGTACCCCGTATAAGACCAATTTGTCTGGTTTCAAGTTTACCCTTCCTTGTATAAGACATGTTGATGTTTGATAGAGTTTGATAGATTGATTAAAAAGACATGCGATAAGTTTGATTGTAGACTTTGAGACTTTTTCTGTGGTTGATTTGGTATGAAGGATAGTCTATTCTTTCTTGCTTTGATTTTTTCAAATTTTTTTAATTTAGTGAATTTTTTTAGTTTTAGGATTTTGTTCAGGACATTTTATGATTTTTAGGAGTTTGTTCAGGACATTTTATGATTTTTAAATTTTTCTCAAGACATTTTATGATTTTTTAATGTTTGCCCCTAGTGTCTAGCAAGGCAAAAGGGATTTTGAGTACATGAATGGATAAGCGAATGATGGTGGACGCTTTCAAGGACTATCTCACAATGTTAATCCAAGCACAGGGTCTAGATATAGCAATGTAAAGCAAGGATTTTAGCGATGTAAAGTAAGGATATAGCGTAACAAAGCCATATGGTCCAAAGAAGTGGCCATGCCAAGAGGTTTGTGGAAAACATGTTTTTGCATTTTGTCCATAGTGTTGATCAAGATCAAGGAATAGATCTGGAGAGGGGACAAATATGATAATCAAGATCAAATGTGGTAATGAAGAATGTAAGCAAGCAATGGATAGGAGCTAAAGGGCCTGGATCAAGTGTAATAGATAGGACACATGAAGCTTGCAAAGATCCTTAACCTTGTCAAGATCAAAGGTGGAAAAAGGATATGAATGTAGATAGAGAGGATGAGGGATAATGGAGGATGAAGGATAATAGATGGATGTACATGGATGGAACTTGCCCCCAGTGTAAAGTGCAAAAGGATAATGGATTACGCATGACGCCTGTTTGCCAGGTTTTCATCATGGTACTTGCCCAAGGCACCACATGAAGTGGTTTTCACACAAGGACTGTAGTACCCCTGCCCTAATCAATTTCTAATCTTGGTTTAATCTTGGTTAGTTTATCTTAAAATAATGTTATAGTCAGATGTTTGATTTAATGCATAGCTGTGGATGTGGTTTTCACACTAGTTGTATGCAAGTTGTTTAGTGTTCCTATTTCGTGGTATTAATATCGGGCTAACGCTTTCATTAAGTTTATATATGTATGCATGTATGACTCTTGGTTGCAAGAGATTTCAGGTACAACACAGCATGAGTGCGAGGTTCGTCTTCACTTGGATTTGCAGGTTTGAGTGTACCTCTTTAATCCTTAGAGTTGGATTAGGTGGTCGTAGGACCCGAGTTGACCATAGTCGTGCTCAAGTGAGCATCGTCAGTTGTCGTCGGCATCCCCTTTTTGTTGGGTTTGCGAGTCGTCTGTCTGGTTGACTTTCTTGGTTTGCGTGCTTGGTGTGTATGGTTAAATTGATTAATTAGTCCTTAGTATTCAATTTGATTAAATATGTATTTGTGCATTAAAGATTAATGGACTAAATTAATCGGGATTTCTTTATGTGAATTATCGTTGATTTGAATTGCTTGATTTAAATTGGGAGCAAGTTCAATTAAATAGTTAATTTTAATATTAAATTTGTTATGTTTATGTTGTTGAAAAAGAAAGATTTAAATTTAATTGCAATAGAATTAATTTAATCTTTTGGCATTTTTGAAATAGAAAGGTTAAATTTCAGTTGAGTGAGAAAATCAATTTTGAATTGAAAAACAATTTAATTTGTTGATATAGTTGGAAAATAGTAATTTTTGGGAATTATTTTTAAATAAAAATTTTAATTCCAAAAAAATGAAATTTTGGTCAACTCTTCTTTATAACCTAGACTTTTGGAAAATTTTGGGGATGGATATTTTTTGGAAAAATATTTTTGGTTTGGATGAAATTTTTGGGGGTTTTGGGGAGGAAGAAGTTCTTCTGGATCTTGCAGGTTGTGCTCTCCTTGAAGTTCTTCCAGGAATGCGTATGGAGGTAGGAATTACCTTCTTTGTCTTCCTTGTTGCCATGGAAATGGTCTGTTGGTTGAATGAAAAAAAAAATGCTTGTTGTTAAAAATCCAATCTTTTTAAATTGATTTCAGATTTAATTTTGTATTTGTGGGTTTAGAACTATGCTTATTGGCTTGTGTTCTTCAAGAAATTTATATGGTGGAATCATTGTGATGAAAATGGTTCCTTTTTGGCCCAATATGGGTTTTGCTGGAAATTTATTTGAGATTTTTGTTATTCCTCAATGCATTTTGGGTGTTTGAAACCCATTTGTGTTGAAAGGAAGTATCCCCATCAAAGAAATAAAATTAAAAGGAAACCAAAACACATTTCCTTTAAACCTGTTTTGTGGCAAATGGAAAAAAATGAAACTAAAACCATTTCTTTTTTTTGTTTATTTCGGAATATAAAATTGAAATTTATTTTTAATTAAGAAAAAAATATATTGGATTGGGGTTTGGAGGGCGGGAAGCGGAGCTCCACCCGCCTCCTCCTCCCCCCTCTCGCGCAGGCCACAACCATGGAGACCGCAGGGAGCGGCGTCCCCCGCGGTGGCCGCAGGGCGCTGCGTTCCCTACATGGGAGCCGCAGGTCCTGCGCCCATCACGGCGGCGCCGCTGCGGCTAGGGCACGGGCCTGGTTCCCCATATTGCCCTTTGCAATTTAGTTTTTAAAAAATGTTTTTTTTTTTATGTATTTTTTTTATTCAAAAAAAAATATATATATATATATAATATTTTAATATCATTTAATGTTTAATATTTTAATTAAGTTTTTTGATTATTAATAAATATTGGCATTTAATTAAAAAAATTCAAGTATGATTTGTTATTAATTTATTGTATAATGTTTAAAAAATACAATAGTTAATATTCAAAACTCATCTTATTTTAATGCATATTTTGGTAATTAAATTCTTAATTTGTCACTTTTGTATTAATTATTAATTTGTTATATTTAATTAATCGTGGATTATTAAATATATACATTAATTAATAGTTAATTTTAGTAATTTTCTTTATATGCTCAAGGAAACAATTTGTTAATCTGGGAATGGATTTTCTTTATTTGGCTTCCCTAAATATGTATATTTCCTTGATCTGTATAGTGTAAATTGGTTCTGGAAAAGACAAATGTGTAGGATTTATTTTGAACCAGTACGTCAATGATGATGTTAATTGGAGATTAAATATCTTATTTAATTGCTTAATGGTTGACTGAGTTTTATTAATGTGAATTTGGTTTAAGAACTCATTATGGCTTAATATGTATGTTCGATGCAATGAACCTTAGAGAGTTAGAAAACCAAGAACAACCTGTATCTTAATGAAGTGGATAACTGCAATCTCTTATAGATCATGTAGGAAAACTTGATCGACTTTTAATGTTTAGATCCATTCGGAAAAGATTGTATCTGCTGAATATTACCTATGCGAGTTTAATTTCTGTATTCGCTTTTGCTTATGTAATGGCAAGTCGTGCTTGTTTGATAGGTCCCTGTCGTATGGATTTACTTGGGGTACCTGTTTCAGTCCTTGGTTCCGAGTTGACTGTTGTTTTGTGGTAGTGTCGTATTTGGTCATATCCTTTGTGTGGGTGTCGAATGATGATTTGTGGTTGACCATAGTTGGTCGGGTCTCTAGTTAGAGTACCGTCAGTAGTGTACCTCCTTGAGTCGTGTTTGACCAGATGGTTGTTTCCTCCTTCTTGAACTCCGTTCGTCTGACCATGTCTATTCCTTGGTTTTTGAGTTCGTCTGAGTATAGTCTAGTGTCGTATGGGGAAGTGGCTTTCGATTGGGGGCCGCGCCCAAAGTGGCTGTTGGGTAACCCATCGAAAGTGAGTCTAATAAGTGATAACCTAACAGTAGATTCGAATGTAATCTCTAAGTAAGATAAATGTGCCTCACACATGGGACGAGTGCTATCATAGACTTGACATGCTGTCAGAAGGCCTGAAATGGCAAACCATCATCCTTGTCTTCACGAGAGGATGTGTGGGTCCACATGAGGCTTGGTTGGGCCGGAGGCTTGGACTGGGTTGCCAGGGTAACCCAGTGTATGGGGTCGGAACCTATGAAGACCTGCCATGGCAACCATACCAGGTTGTGTGATGACACTTGTCCCTACGTTCACTAGTGTGTTGTCGTATTGTTATGTTAGGAGCACGTTTGTGGGTCGCCCTAATGTCTTTTCCCTTGTGAGTATCGGTTTCATGTTAGACCTTGGGTGGTGATGACTCAGTTTTGTGGATGCTCCAATGGACCTTTGTATTAGCTTTGATTATGTTCAGCTAGATCCTTTTCTTTTCAGGGATCGTTTATGTATTTATTGACCGATGCGGTCGTTTGTATATTGTTTATGTTTTGCCTTGATGGCCAGATTGTAATGGTGTAACCTCATGTATTCTTAACTTTATTAATTATCAGAGGGGTCTTGCAGTTGAGCAGACCCGGAGATGTATCCCTTTAGGGGTGAACTCCGAGATCATTATGGTGTTATGTGATGTTATTCTCTTATGTTTCCCTTATTCAACTTTATCATGTATGAATAGCTTATGTTAGAATGTATAAGTGGATAAGATGGAATTAACTTTAAATGCTTGTATGCAGTCCCTTCTTGAATGTAGTAAATTGGAATATGAAAGAATGTAACTTAGAGTAATGGAATATATTCAGTTGTTGTTAAGGAAATTAAGTATGCTTGAAAAGATCTCATATGTTTATGATGAAATTCTAGTGTGTTAGAATATTAGATGTATGGCTTGTATTTTAATGAAAAGCTTGAATGAAGATTATGAATAGATCTTAATGGATGAATCTTTGCTTGTGATTTATATTTCCATATTCTGAAAGAAATTATCCTGATTAAGAATTATCTCGTTATTAAGATAATCAGCTTATTGGATTAATTGTGTGAGTTAAGTGAAATGTGTAAATTAAGTAATCACGTTGGGAAACTCCTTAGGTGTTAGTTGATGTCTTCCGCTATGTAATATGAATCTTTGATATCTTGTTGTATCTTAATGTGGTGTAACTTTTAAAAAATAAAATTATTGCACTCTATTCTTGTGTTTTGGCTTATCCCCTCGGGGTTTCCTGGCGGGGCATTACAAGGACGAATTTATTTTTCTTTACTTTTTTTTTCTGGTTTTTTTTTTCCACTTTCTCATCATTTTTTTTCCTTTTGGAAGATAATGGAGGCATGATAGGGGATGGAAGAAGGACCCAAACGTCTCGCTTCTTTGGATGGTACCCTTAGAATATGAGTTTCAATAGACCATGACTATGAAGGTATGCTCAAAGATGTTGGCAGAATAATGAAATGAAACTAGGGAAAGGATTTATGCAAAGGATTGGATAAGAGGGATGGAAGGGTGAAAAAGAGGTGTTGGATAATGGATGGGATGTTGGAATAATTGTGTATGGCTAGATGGAAATTTTGGAAAGATCAACATTGGCACACATCTTGAGGAATGGTGGACATATGGAAGAGAAGTGAATCTCAAATTTTGAGATTTGAATGGAGGAAAGGTTACAGATTTTGGGGCATAAGAACCCAAAATGGATGAAGGAGGTGATGGAGGAATAGACTCAGAAGGTTTGGATGGAGGAACAGCAATTTTGGATGCCAATTTTGATTTTTCTTTAGACTGTTGTGCTTCAAGTAGCCACTTAGGGATCCACATGGTTTTTGATTTTTCATACTTTTGTAGTTCCTTAGAGCGCATTGCTTGTACAAGTACCTTAGGAACCCATATAACTTTTGACTTTTCTTCTTTCTTTGTGGGCCTTTGTGGCGCTTTGTATTTTTCTTTTTCTTTTTGGATCATATTTTTCTTTGTTTTGATATGTCAATTAGATGGGACATGTTGATCCTTGAATACATGTGGATTACTTGATTTATGAATTTTATGCTTGGCATCCAAATTGCTTGGAGGGAGATGCGTGGATAGATAGGAATGATATGAAGGTCTTTTAGATGGATAGAAGGTACTCGAAGATGTGTGTCTTTGTTGATCCCGCATAAGGGATGGAGGGATATAGGGACCTAAAATGGATGGAAGCGATGATGGGGAAAGCGTATATTTGGATTTAACTGGAGAAATGTAGGATTTATGAGAGATACCAACATCTTGAGAAATGTCCTGGAGGCCATGACCTTTAACATTTTCTTTAATATGGAGGGGTTCTTTCTTGTGGAGATCTACCCCTTTGCCTTTATAAATATTTTGACTTGTAGGATACACTTTGCTTTGGAAAGAAGGTGCGAGTCCATTATGAGATGGAGGTGGAATGTAGGGAATGATAGGATCATGAGAGGGATTTGTAGGCATGATGGATCCTTGAGGTGAATATGGAGGATTATGAAAAGGAGATGAAGGGATACTTTGATCTTGACATGGAAGAGGACCATTGGATAGATTAGGAAGGGTGTTCAACTCTTCATTTTGAATAGGATCATTTGAAAAGGTGGAAGAGGCATGATGATCTTGCTTAGGAAGTGGATTAGGAATGGGATCTGGAAGGATGCTTTGTTCTTGAGATGGAAGGGGATCATCTTGGAAGAAATGGAAAGGTATAAAGGGATCATCATGGGATTGTAAGGAGGTGGGATCTTTTTCAATCATTAGATGGGATTGAGGAGTTTTGGTGTCTTGATCTTGATTTATGATAGGACTTGTTTCTTCATTTTTTCAGATTATCCTCTTGACATGGAGCCACTTCTAAGGAAGGGGTAGGAATGTGCATAGGCGTAGGGGATTCTTGGAAGGTCTTCATAGTTTGGCATGATGGGGAAGCATTTTGAGTGGGACTCTCTAGAGTGGGTACGTTTGGAATTGGAGTGCATGATGGCATAGGATTTGGGATTTTTAAATATTTATAGGAACTTGTATCAATATTGGGATTAACTTGGATTTCCATAGGAGATAGCCCTTGAAGGTAAACATGGGAAGTTTCACTGTTTGAAGGAGATGGTATGGATTGTTGTTGAGACATTTTAGGAGATGAAGGCATCATGGAAGGGATGGAGGCCACATATGGAGCCTTGCTAGACATAGGTTCATGATTTTTATCTTTCTTAGAAGTAGTTCCTTCCTTTTCTTTTGGTGAGTCATTAGGATCTTCAATTTCAATGACACCATCATCAAGGAGATCTTGAATCTTATGTTTTAGTTCCATACACATTGAAGTCTTATGTTTGTTATGCCTATGATATGCACAGTAACTACTCAAAACTGCACATCCCCATGCGGTCTTTTTAGGCAATATGATAAGATTGTTCTTAAGAAGCTCTTCCGAAGCTGACTCAATAGATTCCCCAAAGGTGTAAACCGTCTATCCAGGGAATAGATGTATTTTTGTCTTAGTGAAGGTGTTTTGTGATCTTGTATGAGATTTGGTCTTTTATTGTCAATTATTTGTTGGTATTCGATTGTCAAATCACATAATCATTTTAGCATTCCTTGAAGTTTCTCACACTTGATATCATGCATTTGTTTTTCAAATGGAGTCATTGATTTATTTTGTTGTATTTTCATGTCATATATTTCTTCCTTGATATCTCGAAGCATTTGAGCCAAGATAGCCATGGGAATTGGAGCTAAGGTATCCATGAGATTCTTACTTTTGTCAAAAAATTTAGAAGAGCTTCTGGTTTGAACATGCATTTACAACCGATGGGACCAAGAGCTAGATGTGTTGCAGAATTCAAGATCAAATTGTAGCTAGTTGTTTGTTTAACGTAGTGATTTGAGAGAAGTAACTAAGATCTGGTCTGGTTTCAGGAACGATCTATCCTATGTAAGACGTTATCTAAGTTAACTTAGGTTTGATAAGATGTTATTTGAACTAGCTTAGATATGATCGACAAAATCGTGCAATGCAACGACAGGGGTACACTATCAAGGTTGTTTGTGCTCAGGGGGATGATAACCAATTTTATGCTCGTTGTAGACTGATCTGGGAAACTTTGACTATTTTGACTGACAAGATTAGGAATCCATACGATGGAGGATTATACAGAGACGAGATTCTGACAGACAGAGTTTCAATGACTGACAACTACTAGTTTTTGATAAGGACTGATGTTTCAATGACTGACAATGACCAGTTTAGAGGTGGACTAAGTTTTAGACAACTAAGGTATACCAGTTTGTGACACAGACAAAGTTTTGATCACTAAATTTGTTTGTTGTTTTCTCTAGTTTTGTATTCCAGTTTTAGTTTTAGGGATGAAAACATAGAAAACACACAAGATATATAATAATTCAATCACAACACAATAACCCTATGGAAGTTGGCTTAGAGAAGAAAACCTTTGTTTGCTGACTTAGGTACACACCCAATAGCTAATCAGAATACGACCACTGAGTCTCACACAATGGAATCTCAATGTCATATTAGCTGACTCCAAACGCTAATGGGGGCACGATATGGCAAGTGTCTTGGGAGAGTTACTATCTCTCTTGCACAAAGATTATCCCCCTTTCAAAGGTGAACCAGGTAGCTTCTATCTTATAGTTCTTAGTCAGGAATTTCATTTGAAATTACCCCTTGAAGTCACGCAAGCATGATTGAGGCCTGTAGACGTATAAAAATGACCACATTCCTAAATGAATATTTTATGTTCATTTCCCTATTTAATTAAATCCAATTTAATTAAATTATCCACATTCTTCTATTTAATTAAGTAAATCACTTGATTAAATTCACTATACCATTTAATGAATAAATCATTTTATTCAATTAAATCCTCCTAGCCACTCTTAATTAAACTCAAATTTAATTAAATAGTTATCCTAAATTGAATAAATCAAATTTATTTAATTACAACCAAATTGAATGAAATTCAATTAAATCCTATTATCCCCCATCCACTTGCAAAATCCCAAACCCCTTCCTAATCCCTTCTAGAATCTTCTAACCAATTCTAATTAACCTAAACCCCCTCTAAACTTTGTCACATCCCTAAGCAAAGGGAGGTCACTTCTCAAATGACCCAAAGTCTTGGATAACCATTGAAGGTTTTCAACCTTCAACCACCAAAAACCCTAAAGTATTTGAAAACCATTGAAGGCTTCCAACCTTCAACCACTTAATCCCCAAAGTCTCCAATAACCATTAATGGTTATTTCAAACCCTCCCACATGGTTAAAACATTTGTTTTGACTCAACCTCTACCCAACCCAAGGGTCTCATCAGGTCATTAATACTTTGACCATGATTATCTCTTAATCATTTGCACAAAGGTTTATTTTTGGATTAGATCCTAATTCATTGGGTAAACCTAACTTAGACTTGACCCTTAGCCTTTAGATAACCATGAGGTCTTCTCAGGCCTTTAATGCCTCCAACCTCTTCTTTCAACCCAATCCTGTGTGGACATTTGTCACCATGTCATTGGTGCCAATTGTGCACATGGATCCCCAACTTTCAAACCTGGCCCTTGATTAAACCTTTCAATCCTGACCATCCATTGCCCTGTTTGTGCTATAAATAGAGCCCTCATTCATCCATTCTTAACAATCATCTTTCAAATTTGAAGCATCATACTTATGCTCAAATTCTTTCAAGCTTTCATATCATCTATATGCTCATCATTTAGCCTCTCTTAGATCATAAATTAGACTAATATGCATGTTTAGAATAAGTTCTTTACCATTTTAGCTCAATCATAGAGTAAATATAGTATGCTAGGATAATCTTCATACTAACCCTGTCATCTTATCATTAGTTTGTTGCATTTCTAGCATCTCATCTAGCTTATAACACATCTCATATTAAAAACAATTAAAATCTCTCTCGTTCTCATATTTGCCATCCCTAAACCATTTTGCTCAGTAATCTGAGAGCAAAAACGTTGATTTGAGGGACATTGTGAGATAGAGAACCATGGGACCCTCCTTGGGAAGCTGAGTAACGCATCGTTACTCCATAGCTTGCATCAAGAAGTCCTGTGTGTGTGTGGATTGATATTTATCGTAATTTTTCACATTTTAAATTCTAACAACCCACTTTTCCCACATACAAGGCCTATAGCCCAGCAAGGTACCGAAACAAGTTATAGTCACGTAAACGTGATTGAGACCGCGAGGCCCTACAAAATGCTCAATATGAGAGATGTCAAAGAGAAAACTCAAATAATCCCATCCTCTGAGACTTTAATCACCAGAGGCCTATTTATTATATTGAGTTGGAATGCTCAGGTCCCGCTGTACTCACTTGGGTCGTTCTCACAAGGTGATTACTTTTTCCCACTGTGACAGACCCGCTAAAGGTACACAAATCTCAAACTTAGAAAAAAGCTTTGAGGGTCTAGATTTTTGATTGTCTATAAAAGACAAGAGCATACTCTCCTACCTCTTAGATTTTTCTGAAAACTCGAAAGACAAATTTGTTCTTCAACCAGATAGCAATTTAAGTGACTAAGAAATACTAAATGAATACACAATGTTTAGTCGATTCTCCTTAGGCAACCTGCAAAACCAATATGTCAGTAGTCATTTTCTTCTTGATTCTTTGACAGGCGTATGTTTGATTGATAGATTCTTTGACAAGCGTCCTACAAACATTAAAAGCCCAAAATTATTTTCCAAAATAATATTTAAAAAAATCATCAAAAGAAAATTCTAGCATGCAATCTATAAATTATACTAATCACTTTTCGAATGAATCACTTTTCGAATTAACATTTCTCCTATGTCATGCACTTGGTCAACGCTTGCAGAGTCATACTTTAACATTGGCGCATTGCCTTATTTTAGGTTTTTTGCGTCGCATTAACATTTCTCCTATGTCACGCACTTGGTCTTTATCATTTGTGAGCATCGAGTCCTTCTTCTGCATTCCTCATTCTTCTCGCTTTTGAATTAGGGTTTTGTCCTCTTATCAATCTTGTCATTTTGTGATCGATTTGTCATTGATCCTCATCTTTGTCAATCTCGTCAATTTTGCGATCGATTTGTCATCGATCCTTGTCCTCTTCAATCATGTCAATTGGCGCATATCAATTTGGTCTCTTTATTAATATTGGTCAATTTGTCAACCAATTTCAATTGTTTATCAATCAAATCATTTATCAAGTCAGAATTATGATCAAATCGAATCTACATCAATTATCTTTTCTCAAGACCTAATCTTCTAAGGTTTTATGATTTATTCATTTAATCTTGTTTGGCATTTTCCCTCTAGGTTAAATAATTTATTTATTTATCCTAAGTCTTCTTGTCACAATTAAATATTATTTAATTGGCTAATTAATTCCCTCTCTTTTTCTGAATTAATTAATAAATGAAGAATTGTTAATTAATTCACCCAATTTTCTAATTTTCTAATTTCCTAATTTTCTAATTTCATCAATTCCTAATTTCCACCTATTTTCTAATTTGTCAAATTTAATTTCCACCTAATTAATTTTCTCTAGTTCTCCCTATTTTGCTTTGGTGGAAGCATGAATTTCTCATGCGTCATACTTTTGGCATAGCAAGATGTCATAAGCCTCTAGTCTTCTAACCTTTGCATTGGCAATATGTCATAATTCATGACATAGAAGGTGTCATAACCTTCTTCTTTCCACTCAATTTTTCCATTTTGAAATCAATTGCCTCTAATATCAATTTCATGCTAATCTTGTCTTTTCTCCAATTTATCTATAAATTGGATGATTTTCTTCAATCAAGGCCCCTGATCCCCAAATAATCACATTATCGAACGAATCACTTTTTCGAATCAATCACACTTTGAGTATTCTTGTGCCAATGTCAATCTTGCTTTCACATTAGTTTTTTTGCACTTGAAGGTGAGATCCACAAACAAAGGCTATTTGGAGAAGAAATAAGGACAATGGAGCCGCATGAAGGAGACATTCAGATCTGCATCTGGTTTGCTTAGTTTTTAGTTTTGAATGTTTTGCTTTTCATGTCTTTATTGAGTGTGTTAGGATTGATCATTGCAATATGCTTTTGTGATTGAGCTAATGACTAATATTGATATTTGCTTTGATCATTTTTGATTTCCTAGCTACATTAATTGGTGAACCCGACGTGAACTAACCCCCTAATCATGCTTTTGAGTGCTTTTGAGTTGATTTGCAAGTCAAAAACCCAAGAAATAGGGTAGTGCAGTGTTTTTTGGGAACTTCTGCGCCTGTGTCAAGCATTCTGCGCCTGTGTCAGACATTCTGCACCTGTGTCAAGGACATTCTGCGCTTGTGTCAAACATTCTGCGCCTGTGTCAGACATTCTGCGCCTATGTAGGGCCAGAAACAGAGGTAAAAGACAGTGTTTTTCACTTGCAAATTGTTTTCTTTTGCATTCTGTTTCTGCTTTTTTGGTTTTGTTGGTACTGATTCTCTGTGCAGAACCTTGGCATACGCATGACAAAGACAACAAATGAAACTACTAACACATTTTATGCAGGTTCGATAGTCAAAGACTAAACATATCAAACCTCTGACTTGGGTTTTTGCAGGTTGCCTTGGACTACAACTAAACTTTGTGTTTGCAATTAATATTTAGGTACCTAGTATGATTTCTAAATAGGATGGAACGAATGTATGTTTTCTTTGATTGTTGAGTTTGACATTGGAGTAGGAGAGTATGCTCTCATCCTTCTAGGGTGATCAGAAATCCAGATCTTCGATACCATGCTCATGTTTTTGATTGTGTGTCACCTTTAGAGGGCCTGCCTTCCCGACCATTTGCTTTTGCAAGCAAGTGACAATCGTGAGAAGGGAACGACCCAAAGTGAGTATGGCTAGACTACCCTGGCATTCTAACTCACTATAAACAAATACCTAATGGGCGAAAGCTTTGAAGGAAGGGTTACGTGGGAATTGTAGTTACTTGGGAAGTGATGACCCTTGAACTCTTTCTCATATCAACATCTAAGTAGGACCTCATGGTCTAAATCGTGCTTGTGCGACTACATTTGTTTGGTACCTTGGTGGGCTTAATGTCTCAATCACACTTGCGTGACACCAAGGAGTAACACTTAACAAAAATCCTTACTAAACACCTTGAATTTAGAGGCCAAAAACCCTTTTAGTTGCTTGAGAAGGACAAGTTCGGATACTTGGAAGAGATACTAAGTTTGCCATGGGGAGATTTCCATGGGGACTGATGCTTGGCTGCCCTGAGAAGTGAGTGCCGTGGAGGGGAGCCCGTGGGGTCAAGCATCTATTTATTCTCCTTGAATCTCATAATGAGTCTACCTCTCAAGTACCTAATGTCCTTGCCTACCATAAGAAATGTGTGAATGAGCATGATTGTCTTGAGTCTAAGTTGAAATATCTTGTCTTCTTTGTTTGTCAAAAGTTGAATTGCATCTCATTTCAAAAACAAGACAAATTGATTCAAAACAAGGTTAAACACAAGAGCATTTCATCCAACAAAGTTCAAAACATCTTCAAACATGGTTGTCAAACATTTTTCAAAATCTTGTCTCAACATTCATGTCATTTAGGTTTAGGTTCATCTTAGGTTTTGCAAAGTCATTGTCAATTACCAAGATTAGGTTTCATCTAGGTCATACTCCTTTGCATATCAATAAGGGTCATCCATTTGCATGTGTCCTCTTGCATTAGAGTAATACCATTGTCATACATTCATATTTGCATACCCTAGGTCTCTTCATTAAGCTTAGGTCATTATCATATCATATTAGGGTCATTGGCATAATAATTGTCCCTTTGCATATAGTGCCAAAACTAGGTTTTGTCATACTTGAGTAATGCAAATCTTTGATAAACCCTAAGTCATTGTTAGGAAGTCTAGACCTTATCAAACCTTTTCTCTTTTTTTAATTATTGTCATTTGGTCAAACCTAGCCTAGTATCCAAGCATATAGGGGAGACATTGTCATTTTGTCCTGTTGTCACTTGATCCTTTTGTCCTTTGAGGTCTAGACATCATTTCAATTTCCTAAGGGTCTCATTTTTAGAATTGCATTCATGAGTTTGTCAAAATCTTGAAAAAACAACAAAAACATAGGTTGCATTCTTGCCATAGATTGCATTTTCATCTATTTAGTTTGCATATCATACATCATCCTTTAAAAGTTGCATTTGCATAGTGACATGTCTATTGAAACAAGGTTCCAAGCACCAATGATGCAACAAAGTTTGACGTATCAACCAATAATGCAATCAAATTTTAATCCAAGGCAATCACAATTATATCCAACCCAACAACAAGGCAATATCAATCAAACTTTTTATGATGAAACAAGTCTCCAAATACAAAAACTAGAGGAGAAACTAGCTCAAGAAAATGAGATTTTGGAACAAAGAGTGAAAAACATTGAGAAGAATAGATCACAAATGTCCAAAATGTTTTGAAAATTTCCAGGTCGAAATCCAAAGATTGAGCCAATTGATGTAAGATCTCTTCTTGAATGATCAGACATACCAGCTCTCCTCTCCCAAATAGAGATGATGAAACAATTTCAAGAAAAGAGATAACATCAATTTCAACATTATGTGCCTCCACAACAAGAACAAGAAGGTGTTTACTATCAATCAGATTTTCAACCAATACAACCAATTGTTCAACATATACAACCAATACAACCAATGGTCCAATTTCAACAATATGTCCAACCAACTATACAATGTCCACAAATAGTTCAACCAATGGTGGAATATCAATATCGACAACCACAACCAAAAATTCAAAAACAAAGCTTGCAACATGAACCAAGCCAAATTTTGAACATGTCAAACCAATTTGAGCAACATCTAGTTCAACATCAAAACATGACATTAGATCAGAACCAACTCCTTGCCAAACAAGTTCAAATTCCAGATACAACTATGTCAAAACCTCGAAAGAAAGGTGGCTTTATTGCAAGGCTCTTAAGGAACCTATCAAGTGAGTTCTTTGAAGAAGATCAAGATAATACACTTATGTCTAGCAATGCCTCATCCCCCCACAAACAAATTGACTCTCCAGTGGCATCTATCCCTACACCTCTAGAAGTTTCACAAGAACCTTCCATATTGTCCTCATCAAACAATATACCCAAGGATGAAATTACCCAAGGGCTATCCATAATTGATTGCCAAGATAATCCAATTCATGATGCACATCCTTGTCATGTTTCAGAAATGCAAGATCCAATGCCACCATGCACTTTATTGCCATTACCTGTTTTAGAGGACCCCATTCGAAGTCCCTCTTCCTCATGTTCAAGCATTGATTCCTTGCCAGAATCCATCACAAATATTCAAAGTACATTTCCTTCATGCCAAACCATTGGTCCCTTGTCAGAATCCCTCATGCATATCCAAAGTCTAACCCCATGTCAAGAGGATAATTTAGAGCATAAAGAAACGCGTGTTAAAATAGATCAAGATCAAGACCCCGAAACCTTATCATCCCATCCAATTGTTGACCAGGATCTCATCTTCCTAGAAACTCATGATGATTCCCCTATTCTTGTCCATCCTATCCAAAGTCCTATTGACACTCCATTCCCCAGGCAAGATCAAGATATCCCAGTTCTTCCAATCCCAAACGATCCCCTTCCATTTCATGAACACAATGTCCTTTCAAATCCCATTGACATTCCACTTCCTGAGAAAGATCAAGATATCCTTTCCATCCTTTATGATGATCCCATTGAAAGTCAAGAGAAAAGCACCTTTAAAGAGGATTCCAATGTTCTTCCTCCCTGTCAAGATCAAATTATTCCTTTAAATCCTCCACAAGATCCTTTTGTTCCTCCATCTCCTTGTCTTAATGCTCCATATACACTCCAAGATCACATTTCTTTTGATGATCCCATTATTTCTCCCATTCCATCTCTTGAAGAGCCTGTCATTGAACCATGTCCACTACACAATCCTAGTCCCCTTCATGATCTTGATCCCCTTCATGATTCTAACATGTCAGTGCAAGATGTTCATGAACCCTCGACATGCATAATGGGTTCTTCCACTTTGGTGCAATCCGATCCACTTCAAGATCTCATTATTTCTCTCATATCATATCCACCTCATAATGGACTCGCGTCTTCTTCCCAAAGAAAAGAGTATCCTACAAGTCAAGATATTCATAAAGGCAAAGGAGTAGACTTCCATAAGCAAGAATCCCTCCATATCAAAGAAGATCTTAAGGGTCATGTCTACACAAATCACTCTCAAGACGTTGGTATCCCTCCATCAAGATCAAAACATACACCTTCCCCATCATGCCTTCCATCCATCTTAGGTCCTTATATCCCTTCGTCCTCTATGCAAGGTCAGCAAAGGCACACATCCTTGAGTAAATTTCATCAATCCAAAAGAACTCCATTTCAGTCATATCCATCCATGCATTCCTTTCCCCCTCCAAGCAATTTGGATGCCAAGTATAAAAGTCATAAGTCTAGAAATCCACATGTATTCAAGGATCAACATGTCCAATCTAATCAACATGTCAAAATAAAGAACAAATTGATCTATAAAGAAAAAGAAATATCCAAAAGGCCACAAAGGCCCACTAAGAAAAATAAAGCAAAGTCAAAATATATATGGGTTCCTAAATCCCTTATGCAAGCAATGCACTCCAAGGAACCACAAAAGCATGAAAAATAAAAAACCATGTGGATCCCTAAGCAACTCCTTGAAGCACAAAAGCCTAAAGAAACATCCAACTTGGCATCCAAAGTTGCTATTCCTCCATCCAAACCTCTCAAATTTGTTCCTCCATCACCTCCTTCTTCCATTTTGGGTCCTTATGTCCACAAATCCCAAGCTATTCCTCCATCCAAATCTCACAATCTGAGATCCATTATTCCTCCATCCAAATCTCACAATCTGAGATCCATTTTTCCTCCATCAGTCCGTCACCCCTCAAGGTGTGTGCCAATGTCGATCTTGCCTTCATTTCCATCCAGTGAAGCCCAATTATTCCAATACCCTATCCATTATCCAATGCATATTTTCCATCCTTCGATCCCTTTGATCCAATCCTTTACATAAATTCTTGCCTTAGTTTCATCTCATTTTCCATGTCCTTATCCTACCAACGTCTTTGAGCATACTTTTAAAGGTCATGGTCCATTTTTTTTCAAGGCTACTATCCAAAAAAAAAAAGATGCTTGAGTCCTTCTTCCATCCCCTATCATGTGTCCATCTTCTATTGAAAAAGTCAAAAAAAAAAAAAAAAAAGTAAAAAAAAAAAAGACAAAAGAAAAAAAATAAAGAAAATAATTCGTCCACTGGTGAAAACCTGGCAAACAGGCGCCTTGCGCAAGTACCGTGATGAAAACCTGCCAAACAAGCGTCATGCGTATTCTATGAACTTCTTGCATACTGTACTTGGGGACAGGTTTTATCCTATCATATCCTTTTGTCCTTCATTGTTCCTGTAGCGTCGTAAATTGTACGCACTTGCTAGGGTGGTACAATTTCACACCTAGTTTAGCACCCGCCTTGGCGCATTTTGTATTTTGCATTGCATTTCCCCTTTAGCACTTAATTAATCAAATTAATTAGGTCTAAGGTCCTATTTCATCATCCTTTGCATCATAAAATTGGGCCGTTTCGCTAAAGCATGCCCTTTGCATTTTATTCCTCCAATACACCACTTAATCAAAAACCCTAATTAAGTCCTATTTCGAACTTGGGGGCTTGATTTCGGGGGTCAAAACATCTCAAAATCACCTGTAACTTCGGGATTCTCTCTAAAATCATCATATCCGACGGCCCTGAAAATTTGGTGAAAAGTTGTCAGGACCATGGCGCCCGGAGTGCAACATGGTCCCGGACATTTTTCCCGAAATTTTAGGAGCACGATCCAATCATAAAATAAAGCTGAACCCCAAGAAATTGGCAGGATATTCAATCTCTAGGTCGGCTAAAAGTTGAAATTACGACCTAGGGTTTCATATATAAGAGCTCTCTTTCTTCATTAGAAGGGATCCGATTTTTGGCTTTAAGGGACCTTCTATGCAGCGAAAGAGCAGATCTTTGAAGACTTCAACAACATTCAACATCCTTCTATCAAGCATTCATCAATTTCATTCATTTAGGGCTTGGAAGACATTGAAGAACAATAGGAGATTACCGACTGAAGATTGGCTTGTACTCCTCCCTTGAGGGTTGGGTATGATTTCATGTTGTTTTCATGTCTTTGCATAAGCTTCAATATATCCTTTATTCATGCTTTAGATCACTTTGCATCTTGATTTAGAGCATTTACATTATCATTTACAAGCAATTAGGGTTTACTTTCTAGGTTGCTCTAGTTTGCTTACTTGCATTTAAGGACCTTGCACACACACTAGGTCTGCACACACAATACATTTTACAATACAACTTGGCTATTTGTGGAGGTGGAAATCACCGAAGCGGGGGTTTGACTAAGGCAAAACCCTATATAGCCACCCAAACACCTTTTCAGATATAAGTGCAGGTTTCGGGACTTGGACGACGTTGCAGGTTGCAGATCCGGGAGAAGCAGACTGAGACCGACCTTCCCACCAAATTTCAGAGCAAAAGACCAGGACAGGGGTGTGGGGCGCCCTGGTCCTGCCAGGATAGGGGCGCTGGGCGCCCTGGTCCCTGGGACAGGGGCGCTGGGCGCCCTGGTCCTCCTGACAGACAACATTTCCGACAGTTTTCCAGAGTGCAAAACAATAGTTTCAGGTGCAGTTTCAGGTGCAGAATCAGGACAGTGGCACCCGCGCCCCCGTCCTGAACATTTCCACTCAGATTTTGACTCCGGGTATGCATTTACATTCTTGTCTTGTCCTTGTGTTTACAACTTTCCATTGTTTAAGTTCAATTCTGCAATCTTGTCATTAGTTCATACTTGCACTTTGGGGTTAGGGATTGAACTTACATCATTTCATCTTTCAATTACAACAAAGGAATAGAAATCCTAATAGGTAGCCCGTGGCTCTCTCTTCCACAAAAAGAAGTAGCCAATTGTGTGATACCTCTAGGCTCTTTCGTATTCCACAAATGTGTGATTGAAAGTGAGATTAGGGCATGTTTGCTTAGTGTCACTTTTTCTCCTACACATTTTGGTGAACCCGACGTGAACTCCAATCTTCTCTAATTCTGATTTATGTTTTCAAATTTGAGTGTTTTCAAATTCAAATTTTTATTTAAAAGTTTTAATTTCTTGCAAGATTCAAAAATTTAGAGGAAATTTTTGCTAAAACCCTAATTTTTCAATTCAAAGTTGAACTTGTGGATAGCTTAATTGGGATCAATAATTTCAAATCTGATTTAGGAACTCATTTGAATCATAAATTTCATTTTCTAAATCTATATTTTAAGTGCTTGCATTGAACATTTCCTTCTATTTTGTATGTGTTATCATTTGAAGGAGGAAAATTGTTGTCATGATGCATTCATTCCATAGATGTGATAATGGGTTAGCTTCCCTTGTTTCAATTTTTCCTTCTTCTAAAGAATCTCCCCCCATCTATAACAACATTTTAGTGCCTAAAAGAGTTTCTACCAATCCCTTTGAGACTCTCCCATGCTCTAAGGATGAAGTCTTTAAGAGTGATCTTGATAATTCTCCTAAAATGTGCCCTTCCTATTTAGCTATCCTAGAGGAAGAGAATGATATCATAAACACCTTTCTTAATGTTACTTCACCTTCCCTCCATGATGCCTCTCTAAGTGAAAAGGTATTGATGGACATTGAATTATTTTCTCCTAAAGTTGGTCCTTCCAATGGGGGCATGTTGGTGCAACAAGAGGTTATGAACACTTCTTTCAAAGATCTTCTTCCTAAGCATGAATCTTTGGAGAAATATGTTCATGTTCCTCCTAAAAAACACTCCCTTCATGAGGATCCTTTTGTGCAAGAAGATGACATTATCCCTACATTTCCTAGTGATGGCATTTCCTTTTCCAACAAGATTCCCACTAGAGATGATGAATTAATGATAAATGCTTACCCTTCTCCTAAAGTCTGTCTTACACATAAGCATCCCTTAGAGAAAGAAGATGAAATAATAAGCAATTTCCTTAATTCTCTCTCCCCTAAAGATCATATTGAACATATTTTGAGGAAAGAGGATGAGTTTAACACATCTATTGATGCTCTTCCTCCTAAGGATGAGGAATTAATAAACAATGTTATCTCCTCTCCCGAAATTGACAATACTTCAAACATTCCTTTCAACAACCACTTCACTATTTGGGATGAACCATTAGAAGAAGGTGTAGATTATTCTCTCTCCCTTGATAATTTCTCACCTTCCTTGAATCTCAATTATTCTCCCTCTAAAAATAAACCATCTCCCTCTCCTCAACTTGGTTCTACTCATAAGGAAACCCTAGTTCAAAGCAAGATGGTTAACATCTCTTTCAAAGATCTCCCTCTCAAAAGTGAGACTTTAGAAGGTAATGTTGATCCTTCTCCTAGAGAGTTTATTCCCCATGTAGATCCTTTGATGATAGAGGATGATATGACCTTTCCTAGTGTTACTCTTCCTACTAGAACATCAATGCCTATCCCTTGTCTCTCTCCTAAAATTGATTTGATCCGTGATAAGATTTTAGTGCAAGAGAAGACTATCAATAATTATTTCAACACTTTTGTTCATTCCTCTAAACCATCCTCAATCAATTTGATACATGTGAATGAGACACCTAACAAACCTCTCTTCATTGTCCAAGGTGCTTGTCCTTCTCAAAATTCTCAACCTTTAAATAAGCCTATCTTAGTGGTTCAAGGTGGTTATGTTAATGATTCTTTTTGCACTCCTAAGAAACCTATTATTACTGTGCAAGGAGGTTATTCTTCTAAGAGCCCTTATGAGTATGCTAAACAACTGACTAGAGAGAGTTATCATGCGGTTGCCCATACCTATAACACAAGAAAAAATACGCAACCTAATCCTCCTCCAGTTATCCCCACTTCGCTTCCTCCTTCCCAACCAATTCTTCCGCAAGCTCCACGTATTTCACAAGTTCTTGGTAAGGAATATGATCTCATAGAACAACTTAAAGCTACCCCTGCTAAGATATCCCTTTGGGATTTGATCCAAACTTCTTCCGCTCATCATGGAATGTTACAAGATGCCTTGAAAGATTTGAATGTGCCTCCACCTAATACATCTAGTAATATAGTGTCTTTGGTTAACTCTGTGATGAATCCTAAAGCTCAAATTGTGTTCACACAAGATGAGTTGCCTACTAGTGAAATTCAACATCAATATGATCCCTTGATGATTGTGGTTATCATAAATGACACGGCTATAAGACGAACACTGGTAGATAATGGCTCTGGCCTTAATGTGTGTAGCATTAATCTATTGCATAAGATGAATGTAGATACATCCCTTATTGAGCCTGACTCTCGTCCCATTCGAGGCTTTGATAATGTGGCTAAGTCTTCATTAGGTATTATCACCCTACCCATCATAGTGGGACCTGTTACTTTGCCTACTCCTATCCATGTTATGTCGGGAAATCTAACATACAACTTGTTATTAGGGAGACCTTGGATTCACAGTATGCAAGCTGTCCCCTCTACATTGCATAGACAAGTTAAATTTATTTATAACAATAAGACATATACCTTGATAGGTGATACTAATCTTCAGGCTTGTTTGCAAACATCTACTTCCAAAGGGAGTTCTTCTAAGCCTTCCTCTTCTAGTGATGACTCATTAAACAAGATACCTATGGATGAATCATCACCCTCTAATAATCAAAATTCTTTGGATGAGTCTAAAGCTCCTGGAGAAGATCCTTCTCGACTTGAGTTTACACATGAAAAGGCTTTTGATCCTGAGAAGGTTCTTGCAGAAGACGATTGGGGATCCCTTGAATTTAATCCCACCTTTGTAGGTGAGTATAGGGTTCCTCCTAGAGATCTTAAAGGTAAAAAGAAGGAAGAAACTAGAGATCAATCAGTCTTACTTGAACCTATGAGCAATAATTTTGTGGCCGCTTCTCAAACTTCTTCTCCTCACACCTTTAATTCTGAAGAATTTGATTCTTTGTCTTATGAAAAACCACCTTCTCTTCCTGAAATGGCTGATCGTTATGGTCGTGGTTTTCGCATTTTTGCTAAGCATGGGTATCATGGAAATGGTTGTGGTGCTCATGAACAAGGGATAAAAGTTCCTCTAGAGACTAATTTTCACAATTATGCCTTTGGACTTGGCTATAATCCCTACAAGCCCACCAAAGCATCTAAAAGACCATCTCTCAATGTGAATGCTATATTTAGTAGTGATGATGATCTCACTTCAACTAAATCATCTTCTACTTCTATCAACTCTCATTCCCCTCATAAGGAAATCTTGGCGATGAACAAATCTCTTTATGACTCCCCTCAAATTTCTAAATCCACTTATGAATCTTTATCTCCTATTCATCATAAAGTCCTTTCCTCTAGGGATAAGGCTCTAATAAATTACACTCAACCCTCTTCTAATATTTCTTGTGACTTTTCTTCTTCAATTTTTATCACTTTATACATGTTTTTGATCTCACTTATAGTTGAGCATTTGACATGTCATATTCAAATACCTCATTTAGTCTATCATGTCTTTAAATAACATTAATGGCTATTATGTTGCTCATCATTATGTGACATTGGTAGCTCATTTACTAGGGGCTCATTGTCATTCATGATGGTACAATTTCAAGTGCAATCATATTTTTTGAAGCAACATAATAGCCTAATTTTCTATGTTATCTCTTGTTCCTATGAGGACAAGAGTGATTTCATACATCTCTTCTTTTGCTTATGTCCAAATCTCTCCCTAGAAGATTGTGTAAGTCCTTCTCATTGTCCTTATCCTTGGGAGGCAATGATCTTTCCTTATTTTTATCTAAGGATCCACTTTTTTCGATTCCGTGGATGGTGTGAACTTTATTATTTGATGTTATTCCTTTTATGCATTTGTTGTTGTTGGTTCAAGGATTCTCTCTTACAAGAGGTATAAGTCCTTGACTACAACCTCTTTTGCACTTGGTAAAATACATCCATAACGAATTCACTCTCCTAATTGGGTTAAAAAGAGCGTCATCCTTCATTAAGAATCACTTTCACCTCGCAAAAGAAGGAAGTATTGCATTCTTATTCTCTTCTTTGTCTTATTCTAGAAGATGTTATATTTGTCTAAGATAATTCCTCTCGGGGATAGGTGTCTTTTGTACAAAGATCTCTTCTCCTCTAAGGATCTTCTTTACACATACTACAAGATATCCCTTTTCAACTATCTTATCCTTGCTTAAAGAGTGCAAAACTCTCTTGCTTGGATCTATGACATTGTTGCATTTTTGGGGTATCTTCTTTTGTGATGAAGGTAGGTATCCTTGTTCTACTTTGCTTATGACATAAACATTACACTTTTTGAGCAATGGGTCATTCTCAGAACCAGAGCACAGACTCTTAGAGCGAGAGGTCTCCATTTTTCTTTTATGCAAGGTGATTATTCTCGGAACCAGAGCACAGACTCTTAGAGCGAGATGTCACGCTTTTGTACTATACATATACAGGTTGTAGCATACTCGGGCATAGACTCCTATGAGGTGCTTCTAACCTCCCTTACACACACATGCACGAGGTTGAGTGGAACTAGCGGCATAAGGCTAGACTTTCTCACTCTCCTCCCTTACATGGATCACCTAGACAGACTCTAGGGGCTAGTTTTCCATGTCCTTTCTCCCATGGATCACCTAGACAAGATCTAGGGGCGAGAAGTCCATGTTTTCTCTTTCACTATTCTTCTCGTGGATCACCAATGTGTGTATTCATGCTTTTTCCTTTCTTTTCTTCTCTTTGCATTTTGTTTCCATTTACATCCTTCATCTTGTGTTAGAGAACTCTCAAATCCTCACACTCTTTGTTGTGTTGGAGTTGAGATTTAGTCCTCTTTCTTACCAAATGATTCTCCATTAGTTTTTGATCTCATATCAAATCTTCTTGTGAGCATTTGTCATCAATATTCTTTAACAATTCGAAGTGGTAAACATGATACCCTGTTTCAACTCACTAAAATTAGCAAGCCAAAACAGGGGGGGGCATATAGCTACCCTCAAATTTTCATCACCTTCCTTAGTAAGCATTAGGTGATTTTGTGATCTAACATGTGTTTTGTAGGGTGCGGTTCCTAACTGTGTACTGCAGATACCGCTGGGGGCTTCGTTCGACAGACTTATGGATATATCCTTTTTCAAATAATGTTTACTTTTCTGTACTTTAGCTTGCATATGCACGTAGTGTTCATATGACCGCTAAAGTGGGGGCTAAATGTAGCGTTGTAAATTGTACGCACTTGCTAGGGTGGTACAATTTCACACCTAGTTTAGCACCCGCCTTGGCGCATTTTGTATTTTGCATTGCATTTCCCCTTTAGCACTTAATTAATCAAATTAATTAGGTCTAAGGTCCTATTTCATCATCCTTTGCATCATAAAATTGGGCCCTTTCGCTAAAGCATGCCCTTTGCATTTTATTCCTCCAATACACCACTTAATCAAAAACCCTAATTAAGTCCTATTTTGAACTTGGGGGCTTGATTTCGGGGGTCAAAACATCTCGAAATCACCTGTAACTTCGGGATTCTCTCTAAAATCATCATATCCGACGACCCTGAAAATTTGGTGAAAAGTTGTCGGGACCATGGCGCCCGGAGTGCAACATGGTCCCGGACATTTTTCCCGAAATTTTAGGAGCACGATCCAATCATAAAATAAAGCTGAACCCCAAGAAATTGGCGGGATATTCAATCTCTAGGTCGGCTAAAAGTTGAAATTACGACCTAGGGTTTCATATATAAGAGCTCTCTTTCTTCATTAGAAGGGATCCGATTTTTGGCTTTAAGGGACCTTCTATGCAGCGAAAGAGCAGATCTTTGAAGACTTCAACAACATTCAACATCCTTCTATCAAGCATTCATCAATTTCATTCATTTAGGGCTTGGAAGACATTGAAGAACAATAGGAGATTACCGACTGAAGATTGGCTTGTACTCCTCCCTTGAGGGTTGGGTATGATTTCATGTTGTTTTCATGTCTTTGCATAAGCTTCAATATATCCTTTATTCATGCTTTAGATCACTTTGCATCTTGATTTAGAGCATTTACATTATCATTTACAAGCAATTAGGGTTTACTTTCTAGGTTGCTCTAGTTTGCTTACTTGCATTTAAGGACCTTGCACACACACTAGGTCTGCACACACAATACATTTTACAATACAACTTGGCTATTCGTGGAGGTGGAAATCACCGAAGCGGGGGTTTGACTAAGGCAAAACCCTATATAGCCACTCAAACACCTTTTCAGATATAAGTGCAGGTTTCGGGACTCGGACGACGCCGCAGGTTGCAGATCCGGGAGAAGCAGACTAAGACCGACCTTCCCACCAAATTTCAGAGCAAAAGACCAGGACAGGGGCGTGGGGCGCCCTGGTCCTGCCAGGACAGGGGCGCTGGGCGCCCTAGTCCCTGGGACAGGGGCACTGGGCGCCCTGGTCCTCCTGACAGACAACATTTCCGACAGTTTTCCAGAGTGCAAAACAACAGTTTCAGGTGCAGTTTCAGGTGCAGAATCAGGACAGTGGCGCCCGCGCCCCCGTCCCGAACATTTCCACTCAGATTTTGACTCCGGGTATGCATTTACATTCTTGTCTTGTCCTTGTGTTTACAGCTTTCCATTGTTTAAGTTCAATTCTGCAATCTTGTCATTAGTTCATACTTGCACTTTGGGGTTAGGGATTGAACTTACATCATTTCATCTTTCAATTACAACAAAGGAATAGAAATCCTAATAGGTAGCCCGTGGCTCTCTCTTCCACAAAAAGAAGTAGCCAATTGTGTGATACCTCTAGGCTCTTTCGTATTCCACAAATGTGTGATTGAAAGTGAGATTAGGGCATGTTTGCTTAGTGTCACTTTTTCTCCTACACAGTTCCATTATCCTATTGAACCCCTGTCATTACCCTTCATATCCTATTGTCCCTCATGTCCAGTTTCCTCTTTCCACCTTTGATCTTGACAAGGCCGAGGATCATCATGAGCATCATGCATCTTGTTTGCAACTTTTAGTCTATCATAGCTTTTGGTATTTATCCATTTGCTTATTATAACCTTTCATCCATATTCCCTAGCTTATTGCAACTTTCTGCCACTATCCCGTATCCTATCCCGACCTTCAGTCCATGTCCCTTATCCATTCTTGGTCTTGCTTATCCTATCCATATCTTATCACTATCCATACACTCTTTTTCATTCCTTGATCTTGATCTGACATAAGGACGCAAAATTTAAACATGGTTTCAAAAACCTCTTGACATGTCCCTCATGCCATGTTCCTGCTTTACATTGTCATATCCAGTCTTTTGTCCCATCATGCAATAGCCCTTGAAAATTGCATCCGTATTGTCTGCATGATAAAAGGCCTTTGTCTTCCCTCTATCCACCAATATTTCAGCAAGCCTATTTATTCACCTGTCATATTCCTTTCCTTGCTAGACACTGGGGGCAAAAATCATAAAAAATCTCTAAAAATTGAAAATTGTCCTGAAATAATCATAAAAATCGAAAAATGTCCTGAAAAAATCTCTTAAAAATTGAAAATTGTCCTGAAAAAAATCCAAACAAAAAAATCAAATAAAGTCCTGAAAAAATCTAAATCCAAAAAAATAAATAAAAATCGCTAAACATCAAATAAAGTCTTGAAAAAATGAATTTTTTTTTTTTTTTTTTTGTAAAAAATCGAAAAGCAAAACAAAAACATAAATAACCCCTCTGTGCATAGACAGATCCCTGAGCATCCATCCAACGACTCGCAATCCAACGTTGCGCTTTAATGAAATCATGCGTTAAACAGATGAACTTTTTCAATCAAACCAGACATTCAAATTGATCACAATTGTCATATCAATCAAACGTTACCGCAAAATCATTTGTCCTTGTCTCTACTATCATGGGTCTTATACAGGGTGTGGTATACTCGAAACCAGACTGTGTCCTGTCTTAGACGGGGTACCGCATGTCCTGAAACCAGACAACATGATCATCCTATCAACACTTTCAACTTTTGACAATGAAGATCAAGATGTTAGTTTGATTTGTTGGAATTTGTGCATCTTATCTTTTTATTGATTTATCTTCGATCATGTTCCTATGTTTCTCGATGATGTCACTGAGTGATTTAGAGTGACCGGGATGGTTCATGGTCCTTTTCTTTTTTTGTTGTGATTGTTGTTTGTCTGCGATGTGTCTGTCTTTTGCAAAAAGGGTTGCATTTTAGCTCTGGCCTTCAATGCCATGATGCTACGCATCCATTTTGCTACATTAAAATAAAGGTTCTCACCTACAAAGTGCATTAGTAAAAGCAATTTTTTCTTCGTCTCTAACTGTCCTCTGTCTAATTTCTGCTTATTAACATTTCTTCCGTCAGTCTTGTCAGTCTGTTTGCTCCTATCATTTTCTATCATTATTATCGATCAATTGGCCTCTTTTTTGCATGTTTCTAGCCAATTCCTTGAGGGGGCATGCATATGTCATTGTCATTGTCTGGGGCATTTTCATTATTGTTCTTTGAAACAACGCTTAAAATCGCATTGTCTCAAAGAGGGGCAAAATGTAGACACCTAAAAATGGTCAACGCTTGCAGAGTCATACTTTAACATTGGTGCATTGCCTTATTTTAGGTTTTTTGCATCGCATTAACATTTCTCCTATGTCACGCACTTGGTCTTTATCATTTGTGAGCATCGAGTCCTTCTTCTGCATTCCTCATTCTTCTCGCTTTTGAATTAGGGTTTTGTCTTGTTATCAATCTTGTCGTTTTGTGATCGATTTGTCATTGATCCTCATCTTTGTCAATCTCATCAATTTTGCGATCGATTTGTCATCGATCCTTGTCCTCTTCAATCATGTCAATTGGCGCATATCAATTTGGTCTCTTTATCAATATTGGTCAATTTGTCAACCAATTTCAATTGTTTATCAATCAAATCATTTATCAAGTCAGAATTATGATCAAATCGAATCTACATCAATTATCTTTTGTCAAGACCTAATCTTCTAAGGTTTTATGATTTATTCATTTAATCTTGTTTGACAGTTTCCCTCTAGGTTAAATAATTTATTTATTTATCCTAAGTCTTCTTGTCACAATTAAATATTATTTAATTGGCTAATTAATTCCCTCTCTTTTTCTGAATTAATTAATAAATGAAGAATTGTTAATTAATTCACCTAATTTTGTAATTTTGTAATTTCCTAATTTTCTAATTTCATCAATTCCTAATTTCCACCTATTTTCTAATTTGTAAAATTTAATTTCCACCTAATTAATTTTCTCTAGTTCTCCCTATTTTTGTGCTTTGGTGGAAGCATGAATTTCTCATGCGTCATACTTTTGGCATAGCAAGATGTCATAAGCCTCTAGTCTTCTAACCTTTGCATTGGCAATATGTCATAATTCATGACATAGAAGGTGTCATAACCTTCTTCTTTCCACTCAATTTTCCCATTTTGAAATCAATTGCCTCTAATATCAATTTCATGCTAATCTTGTCTTTTCTCCAATTTATCTATAAATTGGATGATTTTCTTCAATCAAGGCCCCTGATCCCCAAATAATCACATTATCGAACGAATCACTTTTTCGAATCACTTTTGTCGAATCAATCACACTTTGAGTATTCTTGTGCCAATGTCAATCTTGCTTTCACATTAGTTTTTTTGCACTTGAAGGTGAGATCCACAAACAAAGGCTATTTGGAGAAGAAAGAAGGACAATGGAGCCGCATGAAGGAGACATTCAGATCTGCATCTGGTTTGCTTAGTTTTTAGTTTTGAATGTTTTGCTTTTCATGTCTTTATTGAGTGTGTTAGGATTGATCATTGCAATATGCTTTTGTGATTGAGCTAATGACTAATATTGATATTTGCTTTGATGATTTCCGATTTCCTAGCTATAGATAGATTCTTTGACAAGCGTCCTACAAACATTAAAAGCCCAAAATTATTTTCCAAAATAATATTTAAAAAAATCATCAAAAGAAAATTCTAGCATGCAAACTGTAAATTATACTAATCTAACAAGAATTTCCATTTTTTATGACTATTCTAGTTATGACAATTTTGATAGTGCTGCACTCTGTCATTTATAAAGTTCCAACCAAAGATAATTAGGCAAATTGCTTCGGTGGAATTGTGGAAAACTTGGTTTTATAGAACATATTAAAATTTTGTTTTGATCCAACGGTTCAATAAAACGTCATGCCCTCCGAATAAAGACCATTTTTTACTGTCACAGAAGAATAAGTAAAATGATAGTACTGCACTCTGTCATTCCTAACTTTCAAACCAGACATTTTTAGGAAAATCGCTACAGTGAAACTGTAGAGCACTTGGTTTTAAACACGATATTTAAAATTGGTTTAGATCCAACAGTTCAATAAATAGTTATGCCCTCCAAAACGAGACTATTTTTTACTATCACAGATGAACAAGCAAAGAGAAATATTTTTATTTGCAAATTTAACACATGTTTATTAGTTATAAAAACCAAACATTAAATTTGTTCAAGAAACATTAGAAATCTTGTAGTCGTGGGTTCGAGCCCCACGGTGGAGGCCAAAAATGGCGTGTGAAAAGTGGACTTGTATCTGTATTTGGAATACACAACACTTCAATTAAGTCATTAGATGCATGGTTAGACATATATAACATGAATAATAAAACCATAATAAACCTGTATCCAGTGACTAGACAACACCTAAACGAAGAATTTCTAAATCTATATGAGCATGATATTAAGCTAGATGGATGCAAGATTTAATGCTAGATATGCAAGATTAATCTAACATGTTTTAAGCAATAAATGAGATAAATGATCTAAATATGTATGCAATAACTAATATATGAATATCTAAATGCACAAATATCAATGAACATAGAGCAAAAACAACATAATAACAATATATTCTCCAGGATTTTTTTGAATGAGAGATGAGAGCCGAAATTTATAGAAAATTCAGAAAGAAACCAAAGGCTGAGATCAAATGATGATGAACGGTCAAGATTTTCAAAGAGGAAGCACAATCCAGGTGAATTGATGTGATTGGATGCTTTTCTTAGTTTTAAAGGAAACTGAACTAAAATTAAGATAAAATCAGAAAAAACGGATTTATTCTTTATTTCATTAAATTTTAATATTTAATTGTTTTAAATGCTTTCTTTGAGATTATCTATCAATTTTTAATTTATTTTTTTCAAGATTATCTCCAATTGATTTCTTTTCTCAAATTTTTAATTCTTTTTTGGTCAATTAATTCCTTTTTTGAAGATTTGTGCTCATAATTTCCAATCCCCCTTTCTTGATTTGTTTCCTTTTTCGAAGATTTATGGCAATTTTTATTTATTTTCCAAATTAATTCCTCTTTTTTGATGATTTAATGGCAAATTGATTTATTTAATTAAATATGCTAGGATATTTAATAAAATAAATAGGATAATTGATCAAAATGATTTACTTGGAATGATTTAATTAATTAAATAAATATTTAATTAATATTGAGTGATTAATTTTGCCACGTGACATTGATGATTTTAGAAATTAATTGTGTGCTCAAGATTTATTTAATTGCCTTTGGTTAGGAACTTGGTGATGTTGTCAAGATTAGGGGATCATGGTTTAGATGACCATTTTTAGGGTATTACAGGTGGGACCCTACCATCAAACCCCAATGATCCATTCTCAGTAGAAATCCTTCAATAGAATTTGACGCTCAAAGAACTTGACGCCACACAACAAGATCCCCATGTTCTCACACTTCTCAACGGCCTTTTGAATCATGATCCAAATAAATACCTCCTGATGCTAATTCAAAATGGAGCCAAGTTGCCACCAATTTTTGATGTCATGACCATTATGCTGCATTGGACTATGCTTCCTATTATTATAGGAAAAACACAAGGGTCATCCTCTCACCAACTTCACACTAGCACTATGTCCTCAAGTGCCACCCAAAGTTCTACACAAAGTACACAATCAATGTCAACCCAAGCCACCACGACTTCTACTCAAAGTGCAAATCTTAACACATAATCTAGAAACATTTAAACAAACACTAACATTTCATCACAAATGAGTGCTAGTGCTTCATCTGGAAGATCGTCTAGTGCCTCCCAAATTCCTACTTCAACCCCCAGGGGATCAATCTCTAACACCATACAACCTTTAGTCTCTCTCTCCATGGGCTCAACATACAACCATCAAAATGTCTCACAACCCAATCAAGGTTCCCATAATTTGTTTGCTTCAACTCAACCCAACACAACTCTCATTTTGCTTATTTCACTCCACCAAGTGAGTCTAGCGGTTCATAGTTCTACAATCATTCAAATTTTCAACAACTATCTGTGTATACCAATACCAACCCTTTCATCAATTGTGATCATGCTACTCGGTTTCCATTGACCCAAACAGATGTCCTTGTCCAACAAGTCTAGAATCTACAACGATAGATGTCCAATCTCCAAATAGGGAATACAAGCAAGAGCTATACTATAAAATATTTAAGTCCTTACCCTTTCAACCAAACGATGTATATGCCACCCTTTCCCCCAAATTTTGAAACTCCCAAATTTGAGAAGTATAAGGTGAAGAGTGACCCTAAAGATCACATTCAAGAAATTTTCACCACTTGTATAGAGGTGGTAGGTGATGATACCTACCTTCTGCATTTTTTTCCTTTGAGCTTAGGTGGTCAATCTCTAAAGTGGTTCTCTCACCTCCCACTAGGGATATGATCATGGGGAGAACTAGCTGAACAATTCATTGCACACTTTTCACACAACATTGATAACCTGGTAACATTATTGGATTTGTGTGCTACTAAGAAAAACGAAGGAGAATCTTTCACTTCCTTCCTACAACCTTGGCCCTCACTTGCTATAAATCCTTGCCACATACCTGAGAAAGAACAAGTAGACATGTTTACGAAGAACTTAGTCCCTCAAATAAAATATCCTCTTCAAATGAAATGCCTCATTTCATTCCACAGGGTAGTGGAAAAGGGACTCAAGTGAGAGAGGGGCTCATTGAACAAAGACCCTTGAAAAACTCCAGGGAAAACAATTCGATAAACAATGCGGCTAACAAGAAACCCAAATTTTGGTCTAAAAACAAGAACGTTACCAAAAATGGGGTAGTGGATGCTAGAGTTGTAAATAGGGCCCAACCTGTCATCTCTCTTCAAGGCCCCAATAATACATCAACACCTAATAAGAACCAATTTGGTGATAATAATGTTGTCTCAACAAACATGACTCAATCTAATAATCAACGTCCACCAAGGAATAATAATTCCAAGCGAAACTATGTAACTCCCCTAGGGAAGCCCATTGAATTTGCACTCAAGAAGCTATTCTAATCAAATGTAATAACACTTCCTGAAGTCAAACCCTACGAACTTGGCCCATTCAAACTAGCTTGGTGGAATGATAATGAATTCTGTCAATATCATTGAGTGAAAGGTCACAAGATGTCAAATTGCCTAATTCGAGAGCTCGTTGATCAGGGAGATATAAGTATTGTAAATTCAAACACTAATCACACTATTTTTAATAATCCCTTCTACAATCATGACAAAGGAAAAGGCCTCCAGTTCAAGTTCATAGGATAATAAGGCTAGCTATGTTTCAAATGTGATGTTGATGGTTGTCATTAATGCTTGTCATTGATGTCAACATATTGATGTGGGATTGGTTTCTTATGTTTGGTGACCCGGAAGATGTATTCCCAAAATGTTTGGTTCTCTAGAAGATGTGTTACTATTGATATTATGTTTGTTTGTGTTCATGATGATCCATATTTCTTTTTTTATCGGATATGGTTTTAACTAATCGTATTCACGAGTATTTTGGTTCCATTCTTTTTTTTGCTAAGGTGAGTAGTGCTAGTTTTGGTCTGGTTTGATTCTGAATTGGAGATTGTGTAACAACATTTGTGTACCATATACGTCATGATTTGGGTCCGGTATTTAGATGGATGTAACATGTTGATCTAACCGATGAAGTGTGTTGTGTTATGGTCTAGTTCTCATCCCATTCCACCACCAAAATGTTTAGTGCTAACCTATTTCAAATCTCTGTTTGACCGACTTAGAAGATTATGTTGTCTGAAGACAATATAAACAAGAGGATGATCTGAATGTATGTGTTGGCATATGCACACTCCAATGAGACATTGTATGTGATTGAAGGTTTTGTCATTGATGGCAACCTTGCAATCCTATGGCACCAGCAAAGACATTATACCGGCATCAGCAAAGCACATTCTACACTGGCATCAGGACACCGACACATAAGAAAAGAAGTATACCGGCACAGAGGCCGACATGATTTTGTTATATAATATTTTATTTATTATTGTAAGCTGACTTGGCAATTTGTAAAATGACTCATATATAAAGGAGATCATTGTAGACATTTGTAGGAGTGATGTAGATTTATTAAGGAAAATATTAGGCAGACCTAATGTGCAAAATATAGGTCATGAGATATATGTAAAGAACAGAGCAGGAATCGGTACTGAATCTGGCATAGAAGATGCTATTGTAAAGCAGTACAAGTTATTCGATTTGTATAATCCTTATTTGTAAGTCAGTGAGACTTCCCATTGAGCAGTGAGCTCTAGGCTGTTGGCCTTCCTGCATGTGCAGGCCCCTATTGTAAGTAATATTCTCTTATTGGCCAGTGAGTGATATTGTGGGTCACAAATCCCACTGAGGTTTTTCCCACACTGGGTTTCCTCATTAACATCTTGTGTTATGGTGTGTTTTTCATGTGGATGTTCTTGATTCTGTTTATTGCATTATTTCTTGCATACCGGTACACTGTTGTATTATGTTCTGCATATTTTAAGTTAAGAAATTCTTATCACCGGTCAGATACTGATTCACCCCCCCTCCCCCCCCCCCCCTCTCAGTATTTGTGGGACCCCTAACAATATGGACATATGGAAGATGTGTGAGACTGAAAAAGAAAAATCTGATTGATGTTGATATGTGAAGTGTGTGGTTGTTGAGAGGCACCAGAAGCAATTATGGTATTACAGATTGTGACATAGTGGTGGATTCTTTTTCTTTCTTCTTCCTTTGATAGTGAGCCTTTCTAGGCAATGAGCCCTCCTATAGTGAGCATTCTTGCAGTAAGCCACCCTTTGTAAAAACCATCTTAATTGATGCTATATATTGAGAACTAACATTCTTCGTAGTTTTTACCTTCTTGGGTTTTCCATCATGTCATATCTGATGTTCATTGTGTGATCTGTTTTGTGTATGTGTTTTCATGTTATATCTATTTTAATTAATTTTGTTGGTTAATTAATTTTAATTTTAATTGATTCACCCCACCTCTCAGTTGCTTGGATATTTAACAATCGGTATCAGAGTTTTGATTCCTTGGAAAAGAGATTAATTACTTGAGGTAGATCTTGATCCGGTGGCACACAAATTAACTATTCCTATCTTTGAAGGATTTGACTATAGCTTTTGGAAAGTGAAGATGAGAGGTTACCTGATCTCCTTAGGCTACAATACTTGGAAAGTAGTTGAAACTAAGTATGTACAATCAGCAAATGGTCTTACCACTCTAGATTAGGTTCAAGCCTATGAAGAAAATGAAAAGGAAAGGTATGTTATCTTTAGTGCTTTATCAAAGACTAAATTAACAAAGGTTTTTTCAATGAATAGTGCTCATGAGGTTTGGAAAAAGTTGAGGAATATTAATGAAGAAGATGACAGATTTAAATTATCAAAGAAGCTGACAACTAAGCGTAGATATGAGAACTTGAAAATGGAAGAAGGAGAAGATATAACAAGCTACTTTCATAAATTTGACAGTGCGGTAAATTAAATCAGAGAACTTGGCGGTACCTTTATACATTAATAAGATCTTTGGTATTGAAGAAATTTATGATCTGAAGAAGTTTACTAGGCATCAACTATATGGCACCTTGTTTGCATTTGAGATAAGGAAGTTTGGAAAAGACAACGCGAGATCTGAGACTGCCTTTAAAGCCTCTGAGGAAGATCTAAAGATGAAAGCTTGGATGAGATGGAAGCGAACTTTCTAACGAAACTAAAGAAAGGCACCAACAAGTATAAAGGTATGTTACCTCTTAAATGCTTTAGATGTGGAAAGATTGTTCATATAGCTACCAGAAGTTCAGAAAAAGGACCAAGATAAAAATCCAGGGAGAATAAAGGGAAGTTTAATAAGAGAGCATATTATGTTAAAGATGATGCTGGTATTTTAGATGATGAATTAGATCATGAAGAAGGTGATTGTTTGTTTTTGGTAGAAAATGATGAATCTATAATTGATATCTCTAACATACCATCCTCTAAAACTATTAAAACTATTGCTACTGCTTTGCATGCTACAAGAGATAGAAACGAATGGTTGATTGATCATGGATGTGCAAATCACATGACTGGTGATAAAAGTAAGTTTGTAAAACTTGAAAAGTAAGATGGAGGTTTTGTTAGGTTCGGAGACAATCAGACAACACAAATTGTAGGAATTGGCTCTATTACTTTTGATGGAAAACATAATATTGACAATATTTACTATGTGAAGGGTTTGCATCATAATCTCTTGTGTGTTGGGAAAATATGTGAAAATGTTTACAATGATGTTTTTCGGGATGGTGGTTGTGAGATCCAGAAAGGATCCAAAACTGTTATTGCAGTAGGGAAAAGGACAAATGAAAACATGTTGTAGACACATAAATTTGTCTATTAATTAAATGAATATTAAATATTTATTTAATGACTAAATATTCCTCTATTAATTAATTTGACATTTAATTAATTCACCTTAACCTATTCTTCTATTTTAGTTAAATAAATTTAATAAATTTATTTAATTACTAGACTATAGTCCAAGTTATTAAATAAATCTAATTTATTTAATTCATCTCCCTTCTTCCTATTTAAATAAATTTAACATTTATTTAAAATTCAAATCACCAAATCAAATCCCCTTTTTAAATAAATCAATATTTATTTAAAAATAACCCATCCACTTGCATTCTCCTACAAATGCAAGTTGCACATTTTAATAGATTTTTTATTTTTTATAAAAAAACCTATTTACCCACACCCACCTCTTTCTAGATTATTTTAGATTTCTCTAAACCCCTTATAGACTCTTCTAACCCCTTCCAATTTAGCCTAATCCCTCTTCTAAACACTTGCACAATCTTAATCCAAAAATCCCCCCCCTAAAATCTTCAAAAGTCATTTAAGACTCTGTAAGCCTCTTACAGAGTCTTAAATGCATTTCCTCTTTCAACGCTCCAACCCACATGGGTCTTGATCCTTTGGTCAAGGCTTAACCATGGGTAAACTTTTCACAAGAATTTACACATTGGATAATAACCTTACCCTTGGATAAAATCTTTATCCAATAACCCCAACCACATGAGGTTGCCCTCTTGTCCCCTCAAGCATTTAATGCTCCCTTCCTTTCCTCTCAAGCCATTACATGTTGACACTTGTCATCATGGGATTGGATTAAAAACTTCACATGGATCAAAAACCTATCAATACTAGTGTATATGGTGAAAATGGATAACAATAATAACGATATTGAAAGGCTAAATGAATTCAATCACAAAACCCTAGCCTAACAACAACAAAGATCCACCATAACATATGAAGATTACCTAAGACAATGCAAATCAAATGAAATCACAAAGATTATACCATCACATGTCCAATAGGGTTTGGATCTCCATTCTTCCTATCTCCATTGATCTTGCTTGATATATTTTTGCTCTCAGATTTTATGTTCACAAGAGCTCAACAAAGAACGGAATATGGTTGCAAGTAGGATCATAGTGTAGTCAAGTCACTAAGATGATTCATTAGAATAATTGATTAGGGTCTGATAATGAAGGAAGCATCTCCTTATATAGAAGACACAATAAGAAATGGAGGGATAAGATTGAGAGGTGTAAAAGGAGGTCGGCTATGATTAGAGGGTAGGTAAAAGAAATAATAAAATAATGAAAGGGGTAGGTAGTGTAGGAATTAAGAGATGAATGACATGTGTCATAAGTAGAAAAAGCTAATGAATTAATTAAATAAATAAAGATTCATTTAATTAATATAAGAAGTGGGATAATTAAATAAATAAGATATTAATTTAATTTAGGAAAAGGATAATTTAAATAAATAAATGTATTTATTTAAATGAGAAATAAGGCTAGAAGAGGATAAATGAATTAATTAAATAAATAAAGATTTATTTAATTAATAGAAGAATTGAGCTTAGATAATTAAATAAATAAATAAAATATTTATTTAATTAGACTGGACAATTTTGGGTGTCTACATTTTGCCCCTCTTTGAGACAATGCGGCTTGTCGCGTTGTTTCAAAGAAGATAAGATGAACTGATACAGAGTTGCCCCAAGATGGGAATGATATGCCCCCTCGAGAGATTGGATGAAAAAATGTTTGAAAAGATTGCAGACAATCTCTCGATAAGAAAGAAAGGTTAGAATGGACTAACCGGATAAAGTGATAGAGTCACGAGATAATGAAGACTGACTCGGGAGATGATGGCTAGGGATAGGGTAGTCTATAAGATAGACCACGGGGGGAAAATATCCTCATTGTCATCTACACATCCACGAGAGCAGAGCGAAAATAGAGCAGCAGCAGTCAGCAGCGATGGCCTTCGTTCACAGATTCGACCACGTTCACCGATTTCAGAGGCCAGCAGAGGCAGGAGAGCCGGTAAGTACCACGAAACCTCCTCGTATTTCTATGCATTTATTATTGTCATTAATGCATGGTAGATAGGGCAATAAATGCGCTTAGAATAGGGTCCAAAAAATGTCCAAAAATGTCCAGGCGCATCTGCGTTGGTGCCAGGCGCGTCTATGCTCGCGAGGCGAGTCTGTGTTTGTGCCAGGCGCGTCTGCGTTTGAAACCGCATCTATGTCAAATGCGGCCACGTTTGTGATGTGCAGGCTCGTCTGTGCCAAGAAGGCACGGCTATGTCGCCCAGGCACGTCTGTGCAGAGCATAGGCATGTCTGTGATGGTCAGGTGCGTCGGTGTTTTTCAGGCGCATCTGTGCAGTCTTTAAGCACGTTTATGTCAGGAAAGCACGTTTGTGTCCAAAAAATGTGAATTTGTGTCTTCTAGGTCAAATCGACAATTCTGTGATGAACATACATTGTCGATTGGATAAGCTGCTGAGAGGATACACTTAAGCAGGTCCTCTAGGGAAGACTAGAATAGATCAAGGCACTTTGTGATGAACAGTGAGTACCAAGATATAGTACTTTGTGATGAACAGGGAATACTAAAATATGAGCAACACTTTGTGATGAACAGTGAGTGCAAATGTGAGCAGCACTTTGTGATGAACAGGGAGTGCCACACACGTAGTACTTTGTGATGAACAGGGAGTACTACTAGGATAGAAGCAACACTTTGTGATGAACAGTGAGTGTCACTAGGATAGATAGCCATGTGCATTTAGATAAAAAGTAGCATTTTGTGATGAACAGTGAATGCCACTATGACTAACATGATTGATTTGCTTGACTGTAGGAGTATTTGCCGATGCTAGAGTCACGGGAGAGATTCCTGTCTACTCAGAGATTGCGACCTGAGTTGATAGCCGAGGAGCGAGCTGCTATCGAGGCTATGGGATTGAGACATGTTCTATATGTGCCTGAGTTTCGGGCGAACATGGGACTGTTGACTGCGCTGGCGGAGAGATGGCACTCCGAGACATGTACATTTCATTTGCCGATGGGTGAGATGACAGTCACCCTCGAGGATGTATACAGTATCCTGCGGATATCGATCGATGGAGAGCTGATCCCATACGATTGAGATGGAGATAGGGAGGCCCTGAGGTGAGTGTTCCAGGACCCAGGACTAGAGATGAGGGCTAGACATGTGGCTTGGGATACGATGACCGCTATAGGGCTAGCACTACCAGCAGTGGTAGGAGGAGCGATCAGTGGGTTCCTGTGTCCGGATAGGGCGATACAGGGGTTGGCTGTAGGCTAGGGAGGAGCATTGGAGACACTGGTGACACAGCACACCAGATATGCTTGGGGACCGTGTGTGCTGGCACACCTCTACTATGAGCTGCATCAGTTTGTATACCACGGATCAATGGGATTAGGCTGCGGAGTGACATTGTTGCAGGTGTGGGCCTATGAGCATCTGCTAGTGACGAGGCCGATACACTTCAGAGGTAGGGGTCATGGATGCAGTTTTGTGCACTTATATGACATGATCACGTCACAACCACGGATTAGCAGGTTAGAGCATTGGCAGCGAGTGATAGATGATATTGACATGGTCATATGGAGACCATACCTGGGATGCGAGCAGTGGGAGGATGATGCGGTTGAGCTTCCCTACACCTTCCAGAGCAGGTACTTGATTGGGCGGACGCCCTATGTGCTGGAGAGGCAGCTAATGGATAGGGTTGGCAGGCAGTTTGGCAGGATCCAGAGGATGCCACGGGGCTCAGGCATGTATGCACGGACTGTGAGAGATCAGGCGCAGTTTGGGCCCCTATTGTCATATGATCAGGCAGTTACACAGCTGGTAGAGATGATGCCCCTACCCTGGGACATGTGGCCAGAGATTGAGGATGCCAACATGGATGCCGAGTACACAGCATACTGGGCGGAGCATCCATTCCCACCCCTGATGGATCTAGGAGAGCCCTTGGATGGAGATGGTGGTGGGGATGATGATGATGGTGGAGGTGATGGGGGTAGAGGCTAACGGAGGAGGAGGGGAGTAGTTGGAGAGAGGAGGGTTGCACTGCGGAGGGAGGGTGGAGAGGAGAGGCAGGCTCAGGTGGTGAGGGGTCATGGTGGATTGCCGCTATAGGTGCCAGCAGCACAGGGTCCCAGACAGGTACAGGTACAGGGACAGGGACAGATATAGGGACAGGTACCAGTACAGGCACCCATACAGGTACAGGTACAGGCACAGGCATAGGCACAGGGGCAGGCACTCGTATAGGGGGAGCCATAGGCAGAGCCAGAGGGGGCTGATGCAGAGGAGGATGAGATGATAAAGCTAAGGGAGATCTGCTAGGGATAGGCAAATGAGATCTAGGAGTTGGAGAGGGAGAGGGATCGGCTCAAGAGGAGGCTAAGAGATACTGAGCGGGAGCAGGATCAGGCTATTTAGCGTTATACAGAGGCTGAGACAACATTGAGGGCTGGTAGATAGGCAGTGGAGGACACAGGGGCCGGATACACCTATGTCATGCGGGCAAGGAGGAGATTGCCTACTAGCGGGATCTCTATTATGGTGTAGTGCCAGCGGATCAGCGGGCGAGGAGCTTCCATAGACCGTCGCATACAGCGACAACTACGGGAGGGAGCCGGAGGAGACAAGCATCGAGTGGTGGGGTTATGGGTCCTCCACCACCAGATAGAGGGGACAGGAGGGATGATCCTAGGGCGGGTCCTTCAGGGGCTTAGATTCCATCGAGGCCAGGCAGCTCCGAGGGAGGGAGTTCATCATAGCTGTAGAGGGCTCCCTATGTATCAGTATTGTACCATTTTTGTATGATGATGTAGACACTTGCGGGTGCTTTGTAGCCATATGATTGTTTTGACATCATTGTATTATGACACTTTATATATATATATATATATATATATATATATATATATATATATATATATGAGATGATTCATCTTTGCGGCAGCTATATGCATGTGTACCTATATGATGAGATGTTCGTATGTGATATTTGTTTTATGTTATGGATGCAAATATGTATATGATGCAATGCAATATTTTTGTTCTTTTATGTTTTATATATATATGCATGATGCAAATGTGAATGTATGTAATGCAGATGAATATGATAATGCAAATGTAAATTGTGCTAACAGGTGTTGTGTACAGGATGTGATACAGTTGTGATATCTATATGTATGTATGAAATGCTTATATGTGGTAATGCAGGTGCAACTACATGAAATGCAAATGTTTTTGGTGTGTCATTATACTCAGTCATGTGATAGCAGGCTACGCGGACTCGAGAAGGACGATGGAAGTCAATCAAGAAAGGGGGATGAAAGATAGAAGATATGAAAGTGAAAGAGCTTCTTGTGCGTTATCATCATTGAGCTTTATTATGGCAAGTAGGTTATGACAATCGAGGCATATGTTTGACCTAGAAAGTCATTGTACCCATTTGCATGGAGATAAGACAGTCACAAATAAGGAATGCCTCAATTCATACTTGACTCACAATGTCCTCATATCCTTGGACAAGTCATAGCATTACTAAGAGACAATCCACAGACAGCAAAGAAAAATAGGTGACGATACCCCATCCTCGCCTTTCTAGTCAAAAACATCCTGGAGATAGAATCTCTAGTCAGAGACATCCCGAAAAAGCTAAAAGACATGTCACCAAAAAAGATGAAATCAAAAGAAAACCAAGACTCGACACCAACATCCATTGTAGCCCTCAAGTTTAGTGTCTCTTGTCACTTGTATAAGTCTTATTTGATTGTGGTCACAATGTTTACTTTCACAGAAAGGATAGATAGCACTGAACCATATGTTGTCTGAGTCTGTTGAAAGATTTGATTTGTTGAAGCCCATTGTTGCTGCTGTGTGTCATCTGAAACTGACTGAATCCATGAAACTGATACTTTATTGTGGAGAAGATGAAACTTTATTGCAGATCTACGATACAAATGTTGCTTTATTGCGGATTGTGCGCGGATAGACTGAAGGAAGCTGGAAGAAATTGTACTCCTCGAAACATGTGATGTTCTCAGTTCCACACCAATCACTAGACGTAGGATTTGCCTTAGCCACAGATAGGATCTGATTTATTATGGATGGAATGGCTAACCAATCTTGGGTAGATCAATAACAAGCCATGATGGAAATGGGTAAGTTTATTATGAACGAATAGGTTGTGATTGTGTGCAAAGTGAAAGGATGAAAGTGAATCCTGAAGGAGGGAGGAGCAATGTCTCTACGCATGGCGTTGGTGACCCAGTTTTCACCATGGTACTTGCCCAGGGCGCCACCGAAGTGGTTTTCACCATTGGATGAAATTATTTTTTTTTACTTTTTTTTGATTTTTCAATGTTTTTTGTGTCACAAGGCGCCTGTTTGCCAGGTTTTCACCAAGTAACGTTTTTTTTTTTTTTTGTTTGTTTGTATTTTTGAATATTTTTTTGATTTTTTTGTATTTTTGAATTAGGAAACTCTGAAGATCTATGTGTAGAACCAGCGAAGGTGCATGCTGTTGATAGGATCCTCCAAAGGTTCACCTTCTGTAGTTGAGAGCTGATATGCACCAGATCCATATGCTACTGTAATGATGTAAGGACCAAGCCAATTTGGTTCAAACTTGCCCTTCTTCTCTCTGTCTTGCTAATTTTTGGGATTTTCTCTGAGGACCAAATCACCTACCTCAAATGTGCGAGGCTTGACCCTGTGATTGTAGTTGCGACTAATTCATTGTTGGTAAGCTTTGAGATGATTAAAAGTAGTTTGTCTTCGTTCATCCAGTAGTTCTAGCTCTTGTAAGCGAGAAACCCTATAGTCTTCATCACTGATGATGTTTTGCAAAGAGACCCCTAAAGAGGGTAGCTCGACCTCAATAGGCAAGATGGCTTCAGCGCCATAGACAAGTGAATAGGGTGTAGCTCCTGTAGGTGTGCAGACACTCATGCGGTAAGCCCAAAGTGCAGGATTAAGTTGGATATGCCAATTACGGCCAACGTCGTCGACTGTCTTCTTTAGGATTGTTTTATTAGACGCCTCAGCTTGGCCATTACCTTGGGGGTAATATGGTGTGGAGAAACGATGGGAAATATGGAAGCGGTCACAAAGTTCACGAACATCCTGATTTTTGAAAGGACGCCCGTTATCAGTGATAATGGAAACAAGAATACCGTATCGGCAAATGATATAGTTGAGGATGAATGTAGCAATCTGTTTTCCAGTGACTTGTGTGAGAGGTACAACTTCAATCCATTTTGTAAAATACTCTGTGGTAGTGATAATGAATTTATGACCATTCGAAGAAGGAGGGTGAATCTTGCCTATGAGATCGAGTCCCCACTCACAAAAGGGCCAAGGAGACGCAATTGGTTGAAGTTCTTGTGCTGGTGCATGTATGAGGTCACCATGAATTTGGCATTGCTTACATTTCTTGACAAACTGATATGAGTCTTTTTCCATATCTGGCCAGTAATATCCAGTCCTAATGAGTTTCTTGGCCAAGGTAGCACCACTAGCATGCAGACCACATATCCCTTCATGTACTTCACGTAACGCAATCTGAGCTTCGTCACTTTATAAACATCTAAGAAGAGTGCCATCTAGACCTCGCCGGTATAGGATATCAGCTAAAATGACATATCTAGAGGATTGGCGAATAAAAGTGCGATGTTGGTTATTTGATAGATCAAGAAGTAGGGTATTCTCATGAAGGTATGTGAAAATGGAACCATATAACTAGGACTCGGGACCGACGACACATATCATCTCAGTAGGCATGATCTCATATGAAGGAACCAAAAGGTTATCCACCAAGAACTCATAGCGGGTCTCATTTGGAGGTAGATCAATTAGTGAAGCAATTGTAGCCATGGCATCTGCGACGCGATTTTGCTCTCTTGGTATCTGCTCAAAGTCTATCTTTGTGAAGTGTTGTTTCAGGTCATCCACCATTTGTTTATAAGGCATTAATTTTTCATTTTTTGTTTGGTAATCATTAGTTGCTTGACGGATGACAAGTTGAGAGTCCCCAAAAACACGAAGTTCTTGGATCTTCCATTGAACTGCAATTCGTAATCCTGTTGTTAATGCCTCATATTCTGCTATATTGTTAGTACAAGGAAATGGTAAGTGATATGATTTTGGTATAGAATCCCCTTGAGGATTTATAAAGAGGATGCCAGCTCCTGCCCCATGCTGCGTGTATGAGCTGTCGAAGTACAGTTGCCATGGCTTTGCATGTGACATTGTCAAAATAGATTCATCTGGAAATTCTGAACTTAGAGGAACATCATCTATCATGGGAGCATCTGCTAATTGATCTGCGATGGCTTGTCCTTTTATTTCTTTTTTGTCCACATACTCGATGTCGAATTCACTCAGGATCATTACCCATTTGGCCAGTCGCCCAGTAAGTGTTGCTTTATTGAGAAGATATTTCAATGGATCGATCCTTGCAACTAACTTAGTCTTATGAGTGAGCATGTAATGTCATAATTTCTGCGAAGCAAAGACCACAGCGAGACATGCACGCTCAATTGGTGTGTAGTTTAGCTCATGTCCTACCAATGTGCGACTGATATAGTATACTGCTTTTTCTTTGCCCTCAGCAATTTGTTGTGCTAAGAGTGCCCCCAGTGCTGTTGAAGTAGCTGAGATGTATAGTAACAAAGGTTGATCTAGAACTGGTGGCATCAGAACTGGCAGATTTAGAAGATAATCTTTGAGCGTTTGGAAAGCCTGTTGACAGTTATCATCCCATTTGAATTTGATGTTTTTATGTAGCAGGTGCTAAAAAGGATTACACTTATCTGCATGTTGTGCTATGAATCTTCAGATGGACTGGAGTCTGCCTTGTAAGGATCGAAGTTGACTGATATTTCTTGGTGGTTGCATCTCCAAGATAGATTTGACTTTTGTTGGATCAGCTTTGATTCCCCTTTTGGACACAATGAATCCTAGAAGCTTCCCGGAGGTTACTCCAAAGACACATTTCTTGGGGTTTAATCTTACTTTGTATTTTTCCAACTAATCAAAGATGACTGAAAGTATGTCCAAATGTGTATTTCTATCTATTGATTTTCCCAAGAGGTCATCGACATAATCTTCCACGGTTATGTGCATGAGATCATGAAAGATAGTAGTCATGGCTCTTTGATATGTAGCACCTGCATTTTTTAGCCCGAAGGGCATGACATTCCAGCAGAAAGTTCCCCAGGGACAAGTGAATGATGTTTTGTGTTGATCCTCGAGTGCGATCCTTATTTGATTATAACCAGAGAATCCATCCATTAATGATAACATTTCATGACCTGCTGTGAGATCAACAATCAAGTCAATATTTGGTAATGGGAAGTCATCCTTTGGACAAGCTTTGTTGATGTCTCTAAAATCCATACATATTCTGATGCTGCGATCTGGTTTACTGATAGGCACTAAGTTAGAGATCCATTCAGGATAATCAATTGGGCGTATAAATCCGACATCCAATAATTTCTCAAGTTCTGCTTTGACTAGTAATGCCACTTGTGGATGCATTTTTCTTAATTTCTGTTTCACTCGCTTTGCCCCCGGTTTGACTGTCAAATGATGCATCACCAAATCCGGATCTAATCCAGGCATGTCAGTGTATGACCAAGCAAAGTTGATTTGTCATTCTTTGAAGAAACTTATGAATTTTGACCTTTCTGACTCCGTCAACGATTGAGCCAAGAATATGTTGTGTGGAACCTCTTCTGTACCAATGTTTGTTTTGATAGTCTCCTCTACCAACATGGATGACAATTCCTCATATGATGCTGGGAGAACATCGAGCCTTCCATCTTTGGGTGCCTCAGAGAGGTTTTCGCCCTTAGATACATCCTTTCTTTTTACTTTTTTGGGGTCAGACAGCGCCACAATGTGGTTTTCGCCATAAGACCCTTGATTTGTCCTTATTTTCACATTTTTGCGACTGGAAGGTCCGACACCCTCACCAAAATATGCCACGCTGTTGAGTTCTATAGTGTATCCCGCCTTATGGTCCCCAGGAGGAAGATCATCTCGTATGCCCATATAGTCAATAAAAGCTTCATCATTTTGGAATGTGTCAAACTGTGCAGGTCCTTCATGATCCTAGTCAATGAGTTGGTGGTGAACAAGGGGAAGGCCGTTAATGTCTTCGAAGTTAGCGGGGCTAAGAGTGAAGACGCAGTTATATTCGGGTATGTCAAGGTAATTATCGAGGTCATCGATGGCACTCTCCCCATCAGTCTTGATCGCGAACGAATCCAAATTATCATCACTAGTAGCGCATTCTGGGACAGGTGTTCTCATCCTATGTGATTTCAACCTAGAACCTTGAGATAAGGACTGTGTGGAATCCTCATGGGTTGTTTCTTGACCAACTTTGAATCTTTTATTAAATTCCTCTTCTTCTGTGGGTTCATCTGGTTCTCTGAATATCTCGATGAGTTCGTAGTCACTGGAGGACTTATCTGAACCCCATTCCCATTCGTTGGAATCTGTGGAATAGCGATCCTCTTGTTGAATTTTGGCAGCTTTGATTTGTAAGGCTTCTTCTATCCTTTGGGTGTGGACCTTGGAAGTTAAGAAACCAAGTCCTTTTGAGCATTCCTTTTTGAAAGTCAATTCAGGTTGTAAAGGTTCAATGATGCCTTCCTTTCGTAACCCAAGAGGGCTTTTTCCGTCATACCCGAATTTTTGTAGAATTTTGAAGCCTTTGCCATATTTCTCACATGGTAGACTAATGTGATATTGTGTGTCATCTTCAATGTCTTTGTAAAGCATTTTGTATAAATCTTCCTCTTCCAGTTCACCCCATCTTTGAAAGGTAGTAGGATCCCATTTTAGTATCAAGATGGATACTTGCTTGTTAGGATATGGTCTTCCATATTCTTTTGGGGAACTCATGACTTGTCATAAGTACACGGTCTGATTTAAAGTGTATTCCCCCATGCCCTTGTCTTGAAACTTGCCTTTAAGCTCGCCTTGTTTTGATGTCGAGGGTTTTAATGACTCAGGATCAATGTATGCCGAGGAAGGAACAGCTTCACGATTACTGGGAATGATGGTCTCAGTCTTTGATCTCAGGTTATTGCAGTATATGAACAGATTAGGATCACCGTTAACTGTTACCTCCACTCCATTGTGAGGAAACTTAATGCATTGGTGATATGTGGATGGGACTGCCCTCATTTCATGAATCCAAGGACGTCCTAGCAATATGTTATAAGTGAGATCTAGATCCAAGACTTGATAAACCACATCCTTTGTAACTGGCCCAACTCTGAGAGGTAAGGTGACTGTGCCCTTGGACGAACGTTCTTTATCATCATATGCCTTGATGGTGATTTGATTTGTAGAATTCACAACTTTGTCGAAATATCCCAATTGTTTAATAGTGCTCAATGTGCAAATGTTTAGACCTGCTCCTCCATCTATCAGGACTCTTTTTATTCGATGTTTGTGTATGAAGGCTTCAACATGTAGTGGTGCATTATGTGGCTGACTTACGGTTGCGTCATCGGCTTCTGTGAATGTAAGGGAGTGTGGAATGGAAAGATATCCCACCATGGCTTGAAACTGGTCCACGTTCAGATCAATAGGAATGACAGTATCTCTCAAGATTTTGTCAAGAATGGCTTTATGAGCGGAGGATATGCGTAATAGCTCAAGGATGGAGATGAGCGTGAGTGTCTTCCCTAACTGTTCTACAAGGTCATACTCAGGTTTGGTTGATGAAGAAGCAGTGTTTTTAGTTGGAGCACCTTGCGAAGTGATTTTACCTCGGCGGGTTGTAACATGACATTCAGAGGTAGGTTTGAAAGAAGATCTAACACCTTTTAGGACAATCCTGGGTCTCCGGTTAGAATTCTCAGACGTTTTGTCCTTGATGATAATGGTAGAGACATAATTGTCCATCGAGATGTGATTGATGGTCGAATCATAGTTGTAGGATGTTCTTGTATAGTTGGTTTGGTCATCTGTGGCTTTAGCTTTTCCTTTGTCATGTTTTGGGAATGGTTCCTTAAACATCTCATGTTCTTGATTAGATGAGTGTCCTTCAATTTCCAATATCACCTCTATCAATGAGATCTTGTATGATGTTCTTCAATCGATGACAATTTCCTGTCTTATGACCCTTGCTCTTATGAAATTCACAATACTCATCATCATTCCACCAATTTGGTTTAACCTTTGGTTCATATGGAGGAAAATCTGGAACTGTGATTACCTTGTTTGCCACTAGCTTCTTGAAGACTGACTCAAGTGGTTCTCCCAATGGGGTGTACTTCCTTCGTGATCTGGAAGTTGTTTGAGTATTCACTTGATTGTTTGTAGGACTTGAACTCGCAAAGATGAATTTGGGTCGCACTGTGTTGGCGTCAACAACACCATCATTGACTGTGTTCTTGGTTTTATTCCAAAATCTTGGCTTGTATTTTCCTTTAAAGTCATCTTTGTTTTCCTTGAATATCTTAATGACTCCTTGTTCAATTAGGACCTTTTCTGTCGCTAAGCCTTTTTCAATGACGTCCTTGAAGGTGGACAAACAAGCTTTCCTTAGATCATAGCCAATATGTTTGTTAACATTTTGGGTGAACATTTCTACCATTTGTTTTTGTGGAATTTCACAAGAGCATCTGCTGGCTAGATTCCTCCATCTTTGTAAAAATGATGCAAAAGACTCTCCCTCTTTTTGCTTGGTGTTGCACAAAGTAGTGACTGATATGTCTATCTCTATATTGTAGGAGAAATGTTGAATAAATGCCTCTGCTAAGTCACCCCATGACTTAATTCCAGGTGGAAGTTGGGAGAACCATTCCATAGCTTGATCACCTAGGCTTTGTGGGAATAATCTTATCAAATATGTCTCTTCTGCTGGTACCTCAATGCAAGCTGTGGAAAACTGTCTTATGTGTGCCTTAGGATCCCCTTTTCCTCTATACTTATCAAACTTAGGCGTCACAAAGTGTGTAGGAAATGGAGGCATTGGAATGCTTTTGTCAAATGGATAGGGACATATGTCTCTCATTGTGTATGTTGGCTTTGGTGTATTTATGTCCTCCATTTTCTTTTGTAAGTCCCTGATTTGTTGCTCCAAATTGTTCTTAGGTGGAGATCGACTTCTTGGACCATACCCTATGCTTGAGACACCAATTGGAGGAGGAGCATGTTGCATATATGGATGATATTGATCATAGACATGTTCATATGGAGGAGGTCTATAGTGATGCTACGTATATGGACCACTTGGTATAGATTCATGTTGAGGAACGCCATATCTATTTTGTGCATGTATACCATACTCTACAGGCATGTCATGTTCTAATGTGTTGCCCCCAAATTTGACACGGGGTTTCCTTGTGTCCAAATTTTGAGCATGCCTTTGAATATCCAATTGCTTTGGTGGTTGATCCTTAGCATTGGTATGTGATTGAGCATATCTGTCTGCATAAGACTTCCATAATGGTTTGTGAAGGTGAGTATCATATGCTTGACCATGTGTGTGTGGGACTCTGGTTTTTGAAACAAAGATGATTGTGATTTAGGTACCATATGTGGTCCTCTATTGCCTCCACTATTAGGCCTTCTTTGATCCATGTTGGATTGAGTTTGTTGCAGAGGTCGATTTTCCATTATTTGAGACATGTCAAAATCATGAGGTATCTTGGCTCCACTTTGCGTCATCATGTGTAAGAAGTATTGTCTATCCCTCCTCATTATTTCCTCAACCAATCGATTGAAATGGGGATTCATAATGGATTCTTCCACATCTGCTGAATGTACGTAAAAGTTGTCCATATTGTCATTGTGTGTAGCATTGTTGTTTGTAGTGTCCATGTTCTCAACATTTGGAATGTTTCTATAAGCATCCATGTCAGGTAATGTAGTATGATCAGAATTGAAAAAGATATCATTCTCATACTCATAAGAACTCATGTTTGTGAACTCTTGAGCCTCTTTAGTTTCTCTCCTAGATTTTTGAAGACGGGTTTCAACCATGAACTAGGTATTGACCGAGATGTGTGAGACTAGATGAAAATGAAAAAAGTATGGAAGACCAAGAGTTGAATGGAATGTAAATGAATCTGAGGTGTACTTGCAATGTCCAAAGTGTAAGACCAAGTATGTATGTAGTAGAGTAGGTGTGGCTTCCAAAGAGAGGATAGTTTCTCTTGATGAGGTAAGTTAACCTTGACTCTAAGTAAGACCAAATGAGACCCAAAGGTAAGAAACCTTGATGAGGGACCACTTAGCAAAGTGTTGTTGTATGTAGTGTGTTGACAAAGTATGATGAGGACAAGCAAGTGACATTTTGACTCAACTTTAGACAATTGTGAATGTAAAGTGAGATGTGAAGCAATGATGGACTTTGTGAGACCCAAGGACAGGTTGACTGCTAAATGAAACCCTGGAGAAATGACCTAGGAAGCTCAAGAATTCTGAAACTGACTGTGGTTGTTTGCTGGACTGTAAAATTTTTCCAATTCTGAACGCAGACGCGCCTATGTACTTCACAGATGCTATTTCCTGACACAGACGCGCTTCTAAGATTTTTTTATTTTTTTTTGCAGAGTGTGATGTTGATTCTATAAACACAGACGCGTTTCTGCAAAATTTTTGCAATTTTTTCCAATCTGTGAAGTCATTTTGTTGTGACCAAATCTGACTGTTTGACTGTTTTTTCGTTTCAAGAGGACACAGTGTTGATGAAGACCCAATGTTGGCAAGTGTCTAGACTCAAAACTGACTCCAATAAAAGTGTGTTGTTTGTTGTAAAAAAATGTTTTGCATACACTTGAAGACACAAAAGACACAATGTTTTGCTGTTTGGTCTTGAATGTTTGAATGTTTAAAATAAGTCAAGCACAATTCTTATGGTTGGCCAAGACAATAGTTGTTGATCCCACATGAGGTTTTGCCCCCGAGGCTACGCTATTCAGAGCGGATATTTAGATGCTTGACCTCACTGGCTCCACCCTCGGCACTCACTTCTCGGGTCAGCCAAGCATCAGTCCCCACGAAAACTCCCCGTGGCGAACTTTGTATCTCTACTAAGAACCATATGTGTGTGGGCCGCTACCAGAGGTCCGACCTCCTGCCCCAACAACTAGAAGGATTTGGGCTTCTAAAACAAAAAGGTGCTAGTAAGGGCATCCGCTCGTGTGGCCATACATGCGGCACTTTTAGCTCTATAAATATAGAAGGCTCCGAGCCGGTAGGGGTTACGCCCTACAAATGATCAAATAAATTTGATCAAATGGGTTTATGGGGAGACATAGTGTCGGTATGAACTAATCAACACACATTATCCATAGTTTTCACCATGAATATAGTTGTTTATAGTGGTTCGGAAGAGGTGGGTTTTCCTCGCTACCACTTAGGTCGTTCTCTTCTCACTAGTAGTCCTAATGACCACACAGGAAGACAGGCCCTCTAAAGATTAAACAAAAAGAGCCTATTGCTCAAAACACAAAAGACAGTGATTCAATTTTAGTGCACCAATTGAAGTGTTTGCTAGTCTATGAAAACAAGGCACACAATAAAAATCCAAAAACCCTTGCCAAGGACCTGCAACAAAGATTTGTTAGTAGTTTGGATTGTTTCAAATGATCACCCCTTCCTGCAAGCACACAAGTTTGGTAAATTTTAAACCCAAAAGACTTTGTGAAAATAGGGGCCTTCAACCAAACGATTTTGCTTTCAAGACAAGCTGCACCAATTTCGTTAGCTAGATCTGAAAATGTTAGCTCAAAATAAACTAGATCTGAAACCCTAGATGCAAAATCCAAAACTGAATCAATAAACCCAAAATTTGAAACTGGTGAACACAGACGCGATTACCCTCAACACAGACACGCCTTCATGACACAGACGCGATTTCTGGACACAGACACAGATAAAAACACCGCAGACGCGACTTAATAACACAAACACGCTTTCCTGGAACCTGCAAAATAGAATACTGCCAGTAACACAGACGCGATTCCAGATGTCGCAGATGCGCCAGAAAAAAAAATGCGATCCGAAAGTGCACAGACGCGGGAATATCAAAATACTGCCGAAAACGTTAGATCTGCAACTTCAAAATACAAAATCTGCAACAAGGATGTTAAATGCAAAAGGGACAAGAGTCCCACTGGGCGTGCCAAAATGTATATGGTGAAAATAGATAACAATAATAACGATATTGAAAGGCTAAATGAATTCAACCACAAAACCCTAGCCTAACAACAACAAAGATCCACCATAACATATGAAGATTACCTAAGACAATGCAAATCAAATGAAATCACAAAGATTATACCATCACATGTCCAATAGGGTTTGGATCTCCATTCTTCCTATCTCCATTGATCTTGCTTGATATATTTGCTCTCAGATTTTATGTGCACAAGAGCTCAACAAAGAACGGAATGTGGTTGCAAGTAGGATCGTATATGCCAAGTAGTCAATTGATCAAGTAGTTAGGGTTTGATAATGAAGGAAGCATCTCCTTATATAGAAGACACTATATGAAATGGAGGGATAAGATTGAAAGGTGTAAAAGGAGGTCGGCTATGATTAGAGGGTAGGTAAAAGAAATAATAAAATAATGAGAGGGTAGGTAGTGTAGGAATTAAGAGATGAATGACATGTGTCATAGGTAGAAAAGGTTAATGAATTGATTAAATAAATAAAGATTTATTTAATTAATAGAAGAAGTGGGATTAATTAAATAAATAAGATATTTATTTAATTTAGGAAAAGGATAATTTAAATAAATAAATGTATTTATTTAAATGAGAAATAAGGCTAGAAGAGGATAAATGAATTAATTAAATAAATAAAGATTTATTTAATTAATAGATGAATTACTCTAAAGTAATTAAATAAATAAAGATATTTATTTAATTAGATTGGACAATTTTAGGTGTCTACAAGAACAAGCAACAACAATACGAACAAGGTAATGTCAAGGAGAGTACCATCAAAGACCTTGAGAATATCATAGACCTCACCGATATCCCAAACAACTATGACAAATTTTCCATCATGACACTTACAATAGCCAACCTTAACCCGCCAAATGACTCCCTACCGCTCATATATCTTTACCTCATAGACTGGGAAGAACCTAAACATCATGATATACCAACATTCCCAAATGATGAGTCAATTGTCCAATACCTGTGCTCAGTCAACCTAGAAACATGCTCCACCAGTGAACTACATAACAATATCTGCAATCAATAAATATCGGCACTAAAGTGGCAGCCAAAACCATACATCTAGTAGTATCACTCACATAAAAAGAAAAACCAAATTTTGTCAAATTCTTCAAGGAGAAGCAAATCAATTTTTCTTGGTCTTATGCTGACATACTAGGGGTAGATCTGAATCTAATCATGCATCACTTATCCGCCGCTCCGGGAGCTAAACTTGTCAAACAAAAATTAAGGAAGATGAATCCACATGTGACATTATTAGTCAAAGAAAAATTGAAGAAGTTATTAGATGTCGGATTCATCCAACCTATAGACTATGCCGAATGGATCTCAAACATTGTACCAGTTTCTAAACTGGATAAAAGCATAAGAATCTGTACAAACTTTAGAGACCTCAACAAGGCACATTGTCTGAAAGATGACTTTCGTTTGCCAAGCATCGACACCATTATTGATCTAACAATAGGGCACACAATGCTATCACTTGTGGATGATTTTTCAGGCTACAACCAAATTAAGATAGCTCCAAAGGATCAAGATAAAATTGCATTCACATGTCCATGGAGAGCATATTGTTGGAACGTCATGCCTTTTGGCTTGAAAAATGTTGGTGCAACTTCTCAAAGAGCCATGACAACAATCTTCCACGACATGATGCATACTTTCATGGAGGATTATGTAGATGATTTGCTAGCTAAATCATTCACAAGAGCTGAACACCTGGACATCCTAGATAAAACGTTTCAATGATTGGAGCAATTCAATGTCAGATTAAACCCTAAGAAGTGTATCTTCAGGGTCACATCCGACAAACTTTTGGGCTACATTGTATCAGAAAAAGGCATCAAAGTGGATCCAACAAAGGTTTAGGCTATCATGGAGATGCCACCTCCTAAAAACATTAGCCAACTACGATCTCTACAGGGCAGGCTACAATCCATCAGACGATTCATTGCTCAGTTAGCAGATAAATGTCTCCCATTCAATCATCTGCTTCATAAGAATATACCTTTTAGATGGGAAGACAAATATGCAGACTCGTTCCACCAACTCAAAGAATATCTGATGAATCCACTAGTTTTGGTACCGCCAATAGCAGGCAAGCCACTCATCCTCTATATATCAACAACTTAAGTATCATTGGGGGTGTAGACATATAAAAATGACCACTTTCTTAAGTGAATATTTAATATTCATTTTACTCTCATTCCTCTATTTAATTAAATAAAATTTAATTTAATTATCCACATTCATCTATTTGATTAAATAAGTTATTCAATTTATTTAATTAAATTCACCTAAGTCTTTTCTACCCCTTTACTTAAATAAATCACTTTATTTAATTAATTCCCCTTTCTCCCCTTTTAATTAAATTGTTCATTGCAAATAAATAAACCTAATTTATTTATTTAAATCCCCCACTTGTATTTATGCAAGTTACATCTGTTTTAGTTGAACTAAAGTAATTTATTTTAATTAAAATTACCCTCCATCCACTTGCATTCTCCTACATCTCCCACTTGCCTCTCTAAACCCCCTTCTAGATTCTTCTAAACACTTCTAATTTAGCCTAACCCATCCTCTAAATATTGTCACATCCTTAAACAAAGGGAAGTCTTTGAAAAACATTAAAGGCTTTATGTCTTCAACAAGTTAACCTTGAAAGTCTTCTAAACCATTAATGGTTAACTTAACCCTCTTGCATGATTAAAGACTTTCTCTCTAACTCAACCCTCATCTAACCCAATGGGTGTCATCAAGCATTCATTGCTTTGACCATGGTTATTCCTTAACCCTTGCACAAGAGTTTACCCTTTGGGTGAAAGCTTTATCCATTGGATAATCCTAACCTAACCTTAACCCTTACCTCCTAAGGTAACCATGAGGCCTTCTCAAGCATTTAATGCTTCTTACATCTCCTCTCAAGCAGTCACTTGTTGACAATTGTCACCATTTCATTGGTGAGAATTGAAAACATAGATTGATTAACTTCTAATCCTTTCCCTTAATAAAATTATTCAATCTTAACCATCCATTGCCCTATTTTCCCTATAAATAGAGCCCATTCCTTCTTCAAAACAATCAAGTCTTTGTGAATCAAACTTATAGTCTCATAACATTAAGCATATTATCTCTCTTTGATAGAATAGCATTTTAGATAATTTTGATAGTATTATAATCTTAGATATATCATGTTAATCTCATATCATGTTAGCTTCATCTTATTATCATTTTCATACTAGTTTAAGCTTCATATCAATATCTTGCATCCTTTCATCATCTAGTTTCATATCTAAATCATCACTAGGATCTTGGTTGCATTCCATTCAGATCATAAAATCATTTAAATCTCGTTCTTTAGGTTGTCATCTTAAAGAATCAAGTGCTCTTCCAAGCTGAGAGCCACCTTGAATCTTGAAGATCCTTGGAGATAGAGGAACATGGAACGATTTTAAAGAGTTTAGATTCATTTAACTTGCTTTGTTTGGATTTCTAACCTCTAATGCAATGTTTCATGTGTGTGTTTGAATTTTTTTCTCCTCTTGCAAGTTGATACCACATTTCTAGGCACATAGGGGGCACTGCTAGCACAAGAAGATCCACCAGGCAAAGAAAGGGCTATCTATTACATCAGCAGGACTTTGAACGGATATGAACTCAATTATACATTCATCAAAAAGGCTTGCTTAGCAGTGGTGTTTGCTTCTCAAAAGTTCTGCCACTATATGTTAGCCCATACAATCAAGCTAGTAGCAAAGATCGATCCTCTGAAGTATCTACTTAGCAAGGCTGCTCTCATAGGAAAATTAGCTAAATGGGTCATGATCCTAAGTGAGTTTGACATTTAGTATTGTGCAAGAAAAGTGGTGCAAGGAAATGGAAAATTCGGTTTCAAAAAGGTCCACACACCAATGGGACTCTTGGTGCAAGTTATGGAGCTATATTGAATAGCTCAACTCCCCAAGGGATGTTCCATTGTTCTCTATCTCACAGGATCCCTCAAGTCAATGCCTTTGCTCTCAGATCACTGAGCAAAGTGACTTCAGGAATGACAACTCCAAGAATGAGGGATGTTTGATTAATTTATCATGAATGCATTCCTAGATGTGTATGATATTGAAACTAGAATGATTTAAATTAGCATGAATATGATGATAAGATTAAAATTAGTAAACTTATCCTAGCATGATATACTAGTCTAACATGGATATGCTATGATATTTAAATTAATTTCTAAAATGCTTATTAAAATATCAAAGAGAGGCTAAATGCTTAGTAAAATGACTATAGATTAGATGCATGAAACTTGGATATCTCAAAATGAGAGAACGCAAGCTCTATTTATAGGAAAAATAGGGCAATGGATGGTCAGGATTGGATAATCTTAACAAGGGCCAGGATTGAAAGTTATCTATCCATGTTTACAATTCTCACCAATGAAACAGTGACAATTGTCAACAAGATACTACTTGAGAGGAGATGTAAGAAGCATTAAATGCTTGAGAAGACATGATGGTTACCTTAGGAGGTAAGGGTTAAGGTTAGGTTAGGGTTATCCATTGGATAAAGCTTTTACCCAAAGGATAAACTCTTGTGCAAGGGTTAAAGGGATAACCAAGGTCAAATAAATGAATGCTTGATGAGACCCTTGGGTTAGATGAGGGTTGAATTAGAGAGGTCTTTAATCATGCAAGAAGTTTGAGTTAACCATTAATAGTTATGAAGACTTTGAGGGTTAACTTGTTGAAGACATAGAGCCTTTAATGGTTTTCAAAGACTTTGGAGGTTTGAGAAGTGACTTCCCTTTGCAGGGATGTGACAATATTTAGGAGATGGATTAGGGTAACTTAGAAGTGATTAGAAGAATCTAGAAGAGGGTTTAGAGAGGCAAGTGGGAGATGAAGGATTTTGCAAGTGGATGGAGGGGAATTTTAATTAAAATAAATTACTTTATTTCAACAAAAATAGATGCAACTTGCATAAATACAAGTGGGGGATTAAAATAAATAAATTAGATTTATTTACTTGCAAGGATCAATTAAATTAAATGTAAATTTAATTAAAAAGGGAGAAAGGGGAATTAATTAAATAAAGTGATTTATTTAATTAAAGGCTATGAAAGGCTTAGGTGAACTTAATTAAATAAGTAAATTAATTAATTTAATTAAATAGATGAATATAAAGAATTTCATTAAATAGAGGAATGAGGTTAAAATGAATATTAAATATTCACTTAGGAAAGTGGTCATTTTTATACGTCTACAAGTACACAGAACGACGAGCTATCAAAGGAAAAACAATTGCAGATCAACTGGTAGAAGCACCACTACCAGACCAACACCCACTATAGGTGAAATTTCCAGATATGGATGTACTCACTATCACACCCAAGCAATGGACCCTATACTTTGATGGATCCTATACACAACATGGATCGGGTGTCGGCATCCCGTTCGTCACTCCAAAAGGGCACATGATTCCAAGATCTTACAAACTAATGTTTCCATGCACCAACAACATTGTTGAATACGAAGCCCTGGTAACAAGAATCAAAGTAGTTGTAGAATGGAGAATCACAAAATTACAAGTCTATGGGGATTCTCAATTAGTTATCAATCAGATCAATGATGACTATCAGGTGAAAGATGATAAGCTAATGCCTTACAAGAGAAAGGTGGATGATTTCAAAAAGTACATTGTGTACACCACCTTCGAGCAGATTCCAAGATTGGAAAATAGAGCTGCTGATGCAATGACCACTATCGCCTCACTTCTACAAATTCCAGATAAACTAAATCATTATGAATTCTTGGTGGAGCAATTGTTTTCTCCAGCCTATGACAATTCTGCATCCCAAGTCATCTGTGCCCTGACCGGTTCTGATTCCCCTCTATATGGGAAGATCTATGACTATCTCAAGAACAATACCCTCCCACTCGACCTATCTCACAACCAAAAATGAAGCTTCATCCAACAAGCCACCCGCTATACCTTAACCGCTGACACACTTTACCGCCAAGGTCTAGATGGTACTCTTCTTCGATGCCTCGATCGTAACAAATCTAACTCTGCCTTACATGAGCTTCACAAAGGTATTCATGGTACACATTCAAGTGGTCCTACTCTCCCCAAGAAAATTTTGAGAATGGGATATTATTGGTTGACAATGGAAAGAGAGTTATATCAATTTGCTAGGAAATGTCCTAAATGCCAAATTCATGGTAACCTTATACATGCACCAGCACAGGCGCTGCAACCATTCACCACATCTTGGCCTTTCTGTCAATGGGGACTTGATCTAGTAGAAAAAATTCATCCTTCCTCTTCAAATGGACATAAGTTTGTTATCACCACCACAGAGTACTCCACCAAGTGGATCGAAGTAGTCCCAATGACTACCGTGCCTAGAAAGCAGATCTCATCATTCATCCTCAACTATCTCATTTACAGATATGACATTCCTAGTTCCATCATCACAGATAATGGACATCCTTTCAAGAATAAATATGTGCAAGAGCTATGCAAATGATTCAAAATCCAACATCGCTTTTCCACACCATACTACCCACAAGGGAATGGCCAAGCGGAAGCATCAAACAAAACAATCCTGAAAAATCCTCAAGAAAATAGTGAATGATGCTGGTAAGGATTGGTATGTACAACTCAATACGACACTTTGGGCCTATAGAATGAGTATCAGCACACCTACAGGGGCTACATCATATTCATTGGTGTATGGTTCAAAAGCAATTCTGCCTTTGGAGGTAGAAATCCCATCTCTCTGAGTATCTCTAAAGGGCCTCATACCAGATGAGGAATATCGGGTGAACAGGTTGCAGGAACTAGAGCTTCTTGATGAAAAACGACAACGTGCCTATGACCATCTCAAGGCATATCAACAAAGAATGTGCAAAAGCTATAATCACAAGGTCATCCCAAGGGCTTTCAAAATTAATGATCTAGTCCTAAAAGAAAATCCCAGAAATCAGCAAGATCAAGAGAAGAAGGGGAAGTTTGAGCCCAACTGGCTACGACCATTTGTCATCATATCAGCCTATGGATTAGGAGCATATCGGTTGTCAACTTCAGAAGGGGACATGCTCGACAAACCAACCAAAATCATCCATCTAAAGAAATTCTACATTTGAGTCATCCAATGCATGGATCAAGCAAAATACCAAAAAATAAATCAAAAAAGTATAACAAATCGTCACTAAGGTGAAAACCTAGCAAATAGGCGCCTTGTTACACAAAAAAATAAAAAATAAAAAAAATACGAAAAAAATGAAAAACAAATCAAAAAGTGCAATAAAAACAAGTGCTGAAAAGTTGGCAACAAGTGCCACTTGTGAGAGAACGACTCCTCCATTTATCGGTACTTGTATCTTTGATTCATCTAATCTAAGCCCATAGTCACTGCCAAACACTTATATAGGCCACATCATCCTAGACATACTTAGCGTAGTCATTGTCCCTGATAATCTAAATCATATCCCACCATGGATTGGTGATCAATGTAAATGTCCATATCGAATTAGTATCAATAGCAAGGGGTAAAATCCCAACCTTGCTGGGGGCATTTTGCCTTGAGGGTTTTCGACATCAGCCCAAACACGTAGCAAGACAACAAGGATCAGAACAACCAACAAATGACAAACGACAATGCAAGCAGACTAGATATCATGGAATTGAACTGATTGGAATTGAACAAAAGATCTATTTGCAAGATGTTTTACTTGACAAGAATACATTTCCAATAGCATGCATGCTTACTCATGGTTGTTAATTTTTGCTTATCATATCTCCTAAGCAACTTAGGGATGTCTCATGACTAGAGAAGCAAGAAAGGAATGTGATGTTTTCTTTGTCTGTTGTTTGGGAGTGAAGCCTTCTATTATGCAAATTTGTCTTACGACGTGATCGGGTAACATATCACTAAAGACATCTTGGATTTGCATAGAAAAAAGGTTAACTCTTGTCTATTATACAAGAAACACTCAGGTCGTCTTGGTTCAATTATACCTCGATGCTTGTGTCATCTTGCAATATCAAAATCCATGTAAGTTATACTCAGGTCATTATGATTCAATTATACCATGATGCTTGTATCAACTTTTAACAAATCAAGGCCCGATGATTAAAACAAAGGAAGCACTGACACTTTGATCAAAACAGATGGCAACATTAAGAACGAGAATGCATACTAAGCTTGGCATTAGCTGCACATCATTATAATATTAATCTTGCATTAAGTTGCATATCATTTCATGTTCATCTTGAATTAGTATCATATCATTTTAGGATCATTAATGTCATAACATGTTAATCTTGCATTAGATTGCATATCATTGTCATTTTCGCTTTACATTGGGTTGCATATAAATCATTAGGTGCATTCTCATTATCATATTAAGTTTGCATTATCATTATCATTTAGAGCATGTTAAAACCTTGCATATAGTTACATTCATTGCATTATCATTACATTTCATACATCTCATTTTCAAGATACATCTCACATTATCATTACATTATCATTACATTTCATACATCTCATTTTCAAGATACATCTCACATTATCATTACATTTCATACATCTTATTTTCAAGATACATCTCACCTTATCATTACATTTCATACATCTCATTTTCAAGATACATCTCACATTATCATTTCATTTCATACATCTCATTTTCAAGATACATCTCACATTATCATTACATTTCATACATCTCATTTTCAAGATACATTCGCAAATCAAAATCATATCATTATCACCATGCATTCCATACATGAGCATCATTATATCAAGCATATGTAACATTCTAGATTGCATTATCCACAACACACAAAAGCACAAAACATGTTAGAAACATTTGCATAAATCTTAAGCATCTGCAATCATTAATCCAACCATCATCTGCATATCACCTTCCAAACATATAGTACTGTAGACACCTAAAACTGTCCAATTTAAATAATCATTTTCCTAAATTAAATAAATACTTTTATTTATTTAATTGATCCCACTTCCTCTATTAATTAAATAAATTTTTATTTATTTAATTAATTCATTAACCTTTTCTACCTATGACACATGTCATTCATCTCTTAATTCATACACTACCTGCCCTCTCATTATTTTATTATCTCCTCTACCTACCCTTTAATCATAACCGACCATTTATCTTTTACACCTCTCAATCTTATCCCTTCATTTCTTATAGTGTCTTCTATATAAGGAGATGCTTCCTTCATTATCAACCCCGATTAGTTGACTATTCGACTACATTACACTTTCGAACTTTCATATGCGATCAAGCCTACTTGCAACCACATTTCAATTCTTTGTTGAGCTCTTATGCACACATAAAATCTAAGAGCAAATATATCAAGCAAGATCAATGGAGATAGGAAAAATGGAGATCCAAACCCTATTGGACATGTGATGGTATAATCTTTGTGATTTCATTTGATTTGCATTGTCTTAGGTAATCTTCATATGTTATGGTGGATCTTTGTTATTGTTAGGCTAGGGTTTTGTGGTTGAATCTATTTAGTATTTCAATATTGTTGTTATCCACTTTTCACCATAAACATTTTGGCACGTCCTGTGGGACATAGATTTTTGTTAGATCTATGTTTTTTGTAGGTTTTACTAACCATATATTGCTATTTTGTAAAACAATTTGGAGAATAACCTTGTGCAGCTAGGGTTTTGGACACAAAATCAAGATCTTGGAGAGATTTGATCTAATATCACAAATGGCTAATAATTTTTCCACCAAATTTTGTTTTTAGGTTGAAGACAGTATTAAGAGCTCTCAATCCAAAATTCAAAATTTTTGGAGCAAATTTGCATTTTCTATGAATTTTTTATGATTTTTCATAAAAAAATAATTTTGAGAGTAAATGAGCGAATGTTTTGGATTTTCTTACATTTTTGGAAATCTCTCATAATTATACACAGGATCTGTTCTTTGTGATTTTAATTTTGATGCAAAATATTTATTTAAAAATCAGATCTTTAAAAATTAGGGTTTTTCATTATTTTGATCATATCTCACAAATGGCTTTGAATTGTGGCATCAAATTTTGTTTTCAGGTCAAGAAAATTATCAGAGGTGCTCAAAAAACATTTCAGATTTTTTGGAGCATATTTGAAGTTTCTATGAATTTTTTATGATTTTTCATAAAAAATTAATTTTGAGAGAAAATTAGTGAATTTTTTGGATTTTATTACATTTTTGGAAATCTCTCATAATTATACACAAGATCTTTTCTTTGTGATTTTAATTTTGATGCAAAATCATTCCTAAAAAATTGGATCTTTGAAAATTAGGGTTTTGCATTATTTTGCTCATATCTCACAAACTGCTTTGAAATTTTGCAAGAATTTTCTTGTGTAGGTTTCGAAGGTTATCAGGAATGTTTAGTAAAAAATTCAGATTTTTTGAATCAATTTTGCATTTTATATAAAATTTTTATGATTTTTCATAAAAAAATAATTTTTGGAGCAAATTAGCAAATTTTTTGGATTTTCTTACATTTCTGGAAATTTCTTGAAATTTTACAATTGTTATTTTTTTGTGATGAATCAGATCTTTGAATTGGTCAAAAAATGCATTGTTGAAGACCCCTATTTCACAAAGTCTTTTGGATCTAAAATTTACCTAACTTGCGTGCTTGCAGGAAGTGGTGATCATTTGAAACAATCCAAACTACTAATAGATCTTTGTTGCAGGACCTTGGCAAGGGTTTTTGATCTTTATTGTGTGCCTTGTTTTCATAGACTAGCAAACACTTCAATTGGTGCACTAAAATTGAACCAGTGTCTTTTGTGTCTTGGGCAATAGGCTCTTTTTGTTTTATCTTTAGAGGGCCTGTCTCCCCGTGTGGTCATTAGGACTACTAGTGAGGAGAGAACGACCCAAGTGGTAGTGAGGAAAATCCATCCTCTTCCGAACCACTATAAACAACTGTATTCATGGTGAAAACCATGGATAACGTGTGCTGATTAGTTCATACTGACACTATGTCTCCCTATAAACCCGTTTGATGAAATTTATTTGATCAGTTGTAGGGCGTAACCCCTACTGGCTGGGAGCCTTTTGTATTTACAGAGCTGAAAGTGCCACATGTATGGCCACACGAGCGGATGCCCTTACTAGCACCTTTTTATTTTAAAAGCCAAAATCCTTCTAGTTGTTGGGGTAGGAGGTCGGACCTCTGGAGCGGCCCACACACATACGATTCTTAGTAGAGATACAAAGTTCGCCACGGGGAGTTTTCATGGGGACTGATGCTTGGCTGCCCTGAGAAGTGAGTGCCGAGGGTGGAGCCAGTGGGGTCAAGCATCTAAGTATCCGCTCTAAATAGCGTAGCCTCATGTGGGATCAACAACTATTGTCCTGGCCAACCATAAGAATCGTGCTTGTCTTATTTTGAACAATTAAACATTCAAGACTAAACATCAAAACATTGTTTCTTTTGTGTCTTCAAGTGTATGCAAAACATTTTTACATCAAACAACACACTTTTCTTTGAATCATTTTGAGTCTATTCACTTGCAAACATTGAGTCCTCATCAACATTGTGTCATCTTGTCACGAAAAACAGTCAAAAAATTCAGATTTGGTCACAGCAACAATTTCACAAATTGGAAAAATTTACAGTACAACAAACAAGAGCAATCATTTTCAGAATTTTTGAGCTTCCTAAGCTATCTCTTTAGGTTTTCATTTAGAATTCAACCTGTCTTTGGGTCTCACAAAGTCCATCATTTCTTTACACCTTACATTAAATTCACATTTGTCTAAACTTGAGTCAAAAGGTCACTTGCTTGTCCTCATCATACTTTGTCAACACATCACATACAACAACATTTTGCTAAGTGGTCCCTCATCAAGGTCTATCACCTTTGGGTCTCATTTGGTCTTACTTAGAGTCAAGGTCAACTTACCTCATCAAGAGAAACTATCATCTCTTTGGAAGCCACACCTACTCTACTACATACATACTTGGTCTTACACTTTGGACATTGCAAGTACACTTCAGATTCATTTACATTCCATCCAACTCTTGGTCTTCCATACTCTTTCTATTTTCATCTAGTCTCCCACATCTTGGTCAAGACCTAGTTCATGGTTGAAACCCGTTCCTAAAAATCTAGGAGAGAACCTAAAGAGGCTCAAGAGTCCGCAAACATGAGTGCCTATGAGTATGACAATGACGTCTTTTTCAATTTTGATCATACTACATTACCTGACATGGATGCCTATAGAAACATTCCAAATGTTGAGAACATGAACACTACAAACAACAATGATATGCACAATGACAATATGGACAACTTTTCCGTACATTCAACAGAAGTGGAAGACTCCATTATGGATCCCCGTTTCAATAGATTGGTTGAGGAAATAATGAGGAGAGATAGACAATATTTCTTACAAGTGATGGCACAAAGTGGAGCCAAGATTTCTCATGATTTGGACATGTCTCAAATAATGGAAAATCGACCTATGCAAGAAACTCAACTCAACATGGATCAAAGGAGGCCTAATAGTGGAGGCAATAGAGGACCACAACTTGTGTTTGAATCACCATCATCTTTGTTTCAAAAACCTGAGGTTCCATACACACATGGTCAAGCATATGATACTCACCTTTGCAGACCATTATGGAAGTCTTATGTAGAAAAATATACTAAATGACATGCCAATTCTAAGGACCAACCACCAAAGCAATTGGATATCCAAAGGCATGATCAAAATTTGGACACAAGGAAACCCCGCGTCAAATTTGGGGGCAACACACTAGAACAAACTCATGACATGCCGGTAGAGTATGGTATACATGGGCAAAACAAATATTCCATTCCTCATCATGACTCTATACCAAGTGGTCCTTATACACAACATCATTATAGACCTCCTCCATATGAACATGTGTATGATCAATACCATCCATATATGCAACATGCTCCTCCTCCACCCAGTGGTTCAGGCATGGGGTATGGTCCAAGAAGTCGGTCTCCACCTAAGAACAATTTGGAACAACAAATAAAGGACTTACAAAAGAAAATGGAGGACATAAATACAATGAAGCCAGCTTACACAATGAGAGACATATGTCCCTATCCATTTGACAAAAGCATTTCAATGCCTCCATTTCCTACACACTTTGTGACACATAAGTTTGATAAGTACAGAGGAAAAGGGGATCCTAAGGCACATATAAGACAGTTTTTCACAACTTGCATTGAGGTAGCAGCAGAAGAGACATATTTGATGAGATTATTCCCACAGAGCTTAGGTGATCAAGCTATGGAATGGTTCTCCCAACTTCCACCTGGAATTAAGTCATGGGGTGACTTAGCAGAGGCATTTATCCAACATTTCTCATACAACATAGAGACAGACATATCAGTTACTACCTTGTGCAACACCAAACAAAGGGATGGAGAGTCTTTTTCATCATTTTTACAATGATGGAGGAATCTAGCCAACAGATGCTCTTGTGAAATTCCACATAAACAAATGGTAGAGATCTCCACCTAGAATGTCCACAGAGAATTTGGTTATGACTTGAGAAAAGCTTGCTTGTCCACTTTCAAGGACGTCATTGAAAAAGGCTTAGCAATAGAAAAGGTCCTAATTGAGCAAGGCATTGTCAAGATATTCAAAGAAAACAAAGAGGACGTTAAAGGAAAAGACAAGCCAAGATTTTGGAACAAAAACAAGAACATAGTCAATGATGGTGATGTTGATACCAATACAGTATGACCCAAAATCATTTTTTCGAGATCAAGCTCTACAAACAATCAAGTGAATACTCAAATAACTTCCAAATCATGAAGTACACCCCATTGGGAGAACCACTTGAGTTAGCTTTCAAGAAGCTAGTGGCAAACAAAATAATAACAATCCCAGATCTGCCTCCATATGAGCCAAAGGTCAAACCAAATTGGTGGAATGATGATGAGTATTATGAATTTCATAAGAGCAAGGGACATAAAATAGGAAACTGTCATTGACTAAAGAACATCATACAAGATCTCATTGATAGAGGTGACATTGAGATCGAGGGACACTCATCTAATCAAGAACATGAAATGTTTAAAGAACCATTCCCAAAACATGACAAGGGAAAAGCTAAAGCCACAGATGAGCAGACCAACTATACCAGAGCATCCTATAACTATGATTCAACTGTTAATCACATTTCAATGGACAATTATGTCTCTACCATTATCATCAAGGAAAAAATGCCTGAGAATTCTACCCAAAGACCCAAAATTGTCCTAAAAGGCATTAGATCTTCTTCCGAACCTACCTCTGAATGTAATGTTACAACTCATCGAGGTAAATTCACCTTGCAAGGTGCTCTAGCTAAAAACACTGCTTCTTCATCAACCAAACCTGAGTATGACCTTGTAGAACAATTAGGGAAGACACCCATGCTTATCTCCATCCTCGAGCTCTTACGCATATCCCCTGCACATAAAGCCATTCTTGACAAAATCTTGAGAGACACTTCTGTTCCTACCGATCTGAACATGGAACAATTTCAAGCCATGGTGGGATACCTTTCTGTTCCACACTCCTTTACATTTACAAAAACTGACGACGGCTCCGTGATCCAACCACATAATGCACCTTTACACATCGAAGCCTTCCTACACAAACATTGAATAAAATGAGTCCTGATAGATGAAGGAGTTGGTCTCAACATTTGTACATTGAGCACTATTAAACAATTGGGATATTCTGAAAAGGTCGTGAATTCTACAAACAAAATTACCATCAAGGCATATGATGACGAAGAGCGCTCATCCAAGGGCACAATCACCTTACCTCTCAGAGTTGGGCCAGTTACAAAAGATATGGTTTATCAAGTCCTAGATCTCGATCTCACATACAACATATTGCTAGGACGTCCATGGATTCATGAGATGGGAGCAGTTCCATCTACATATCATCGATGTATCAAGTTCCCACACAATGGAGTTGAAGTGTCCGTCAAATCTTATCCAAATCCATTCATATATTGCAACAATCTGCGACCTAGATCAGAAATAACAATTCCAGCCAATCGAGAGGCTATTCCATCTTCAGCATATGTGGATCCAGAATCATTGAAAGCTTCTACATCAAAACAAACAGAGATCAAAGAAAAGTTCAATATTAAAGACATGGGATGTGGTGAGTATATCTTTCATGTTGATCAACTCCCATTATCTCCTAAGGAATTCAGTCGACAAGAACAACCTACAAACAATTTGCACAGATTTGGGTGTGAACCACCTAGTGTTGTGGCTACTAAGTTTGAATGCAAATCTCCTCCAGTGGTGCAAGCATCTCTTGATACCAATAATCCTAAGAGTGGCTCCAGTGAAGAATCTATTGAGCATATCACCAACCCTCTTGAGAACTCACATAGCTTTACCATATCATCCACTCATTCCATTTCCACTCCACTTCCAGACTTGGATCAAAAAGAATTACAAAAGCCCTTACTAATTGGGGATAAAAAATCAAGCTTTGAAAAGAAAAATCTAAAAGTCAAAGATAAATAAAATTCCTTTAGTACAAATCAAAATCAAAAGCTACTGGGCTCTGCAAAAATCAAAGTCAAGGATAAAAATCCTATAAAGAAAAAAGAGCAAGAGTTGATCTCCCCTAATATCAAAATAATTGGGGGCAAAAGTTCTAAAATTTCAAGTAAAAAAATAAAATACTTGTTGATCCTTAGTCTCTATCATGTCATAATACTTTCACTTCTTTTCGCAATCATAAGCCTTCATAACTCATCCACTTGTTCCGCACATCCTTTCCATTCTAGAGATACATCATGGAACTTTAATGGAGCTTCCTCGAAGGACTTTGTTATCAGGGATGCCCAAACTCCTTTAGGTGACACGCATATGGGAAAATGTAGTCTATACATTAGTAATTCCATCTCAGTTCCTTTATCAAGGAAGACAATCACTCGAGCTATACATCATTCAGTCAAGGAACAATGCAGTTACAATCATAAAGTGAAGCCTCATACATTTGAGGTGGGTGGCTTAGTTCTAAGGGAAAATCCTAAAAATCAGCAAGACAGAGAGAAGAAGGGCAAGTTTGAACCAAATTGGCTTGGTCCTTACATCATCACAACAACCTATGGATTTGGTGCATATTAGCTCTCAACCCTGGAGGGTGAACCTTTGGAGGATCCTATCAACAACATGCACCTTCGTAGATTTTACACATAGCTCTTCAGGAATATCCTAATTCAAAATACAAAAAAATAAAAAAAAATAAAAAAAATCATAAAAATAATTGTTACTTGGTGAAAACCTGGCAAACAGGCGCCTTGTGACACAAATAATAATAAAAAAAAAAGTAAAGAAAAAGAATTTCATCCATTGGTGAAAACCACTTCAGTGGCACCCTGGGCAAGTACCATGGTGAAAACTGGGTCATCGACGCCATGTATAGAGATATTGCTCCTCCCTCCTTCAGGATTCCATTTCATCCTTTCACTTTGCACACACTCACAACCTCTTCATTCATAACATACTTACCCATTCCCATCATGGCTTGTTATTGATCTACCTAAGATTGGTTAGCCATTCATAATAGATATTCCTTTTTCACCCCTTTCCATCCATAATAAATCAGCTCCTATCTGTGGCTAAGGCTAATCCTACGTCTAGTGATGGGTGTGGAACTAAGAGCATCACACGTTCTAAGGAGTACAGTTTCTTCCATTTTTCTTCAGTCTATTCGCGCACAATCTGCAATAAAGCAATATTGGCATCACCAATCTGCAATAAAGTTTCGTCTTCTTTGCAATAAAGTATTAGTTTCATGGATTCAGTCAGTTTCAGATGAGACACAACATCAACAATGGACTTCAACAAATCAAATCTTTCAACAGACTCAGGCAACATTATGGTTCAATTCTATCTATCCTTTTGTGAAAGTAAACATTGTGACCACAATCAAATAGACTTATACAAGTGACAAGAGACACTAAACTTGAGGAATACAATGGATGTTGGTGTCGAGTCTTGGTTTTATTTTTATTTTTATTTTTTTGGTGACATGTCTTTTAGCTTTTCTCGGATGTCTCTGACTAGAGATTTTATCTCTAGGATGTCATTGACTAGAAAGGCAAGGATGGGGTATCATCACCTATTTTTGTTTTGCTGTCTGTGGATTGTCTCTTAGTAATGCTCTGACTTGTCCAAGGATATGAGGACACTGTGAGTCTAGTATGAACTGGGGCATTCCTTGTTTGCGACTGTTTGATCTCTATGCAAACAGGTACAATGACTTTCTGGGTTGAACATATACCTAGATTGTCATAACCTATTTGCCATAATAAAGCTCAATGATGATAACGCACAAGAAGCTCTTTCACTTTCATATCTTCTTTATTCCATCCCCCTTTCTTGATTGACCTCCATTGCCCTGCTTGAGTCCATGTAGCCTGCTATCACACGACTGAGTATAATGACACACCAAAAATATATGCATTTCATGTAGCTACACCTACATTACCACATATTAGTGTTTCATACATACATATAAATATCACAATTACATCACATTCTGCACACAACACATGTTAGCACATTTTACATTCTCATCATGTAACTAGTTATTTGCATTATCACATTCATCTGCATTTCATACAATCACATTTGCATTTGCATAACATATGAAACACATAAAAGAACAAAATATATTGCATTCCATCATGTACATATTTGCATCCATATCATAAGCATCATAAAAACATGCATCATATAGAAACATCACATAGGTACACATGCATATAGCTTACACAAAGATGAATCATCTCATATATATATCAAAAATCATAAGTGTCATGATACAATGATGTCAAAAATCATATGGCTACAAAATCACCCGAAGGTGTCATCATACAAAATGGTACAAAACTGATACATAGGGAGCCCTCTAAGGATATGATGAACTCCCTCCCTCGGAGCTGGCTAGCCTCGACAGAGTTTGAGCCCTGGAAGGACCCACCCCAGGATCATCTCTCCTGTCCCCCCTATCTGGTGGTGGTGGAGGACCCATGACCCCACCACTAGACGCCTGTCTCCTATCTCTCCCTCAAGGATAGTATCTCATCCTCCTCTCCCATCCCACAACCAATTTTCATGTCGCCCTATCTAGACAGAGAAACCCACTGATCACTCCTGCCAGTACTGTTGTAATGCTAATCATGTCCGTGTAATGGTATCCCAAGCCACGTGTCTAGCCCTCATCTCTAGTCCTGGATCTTGAAACACTCGTCTTAGCGCATCCCTATCTCTGTCTTGATCGTAAGGAACTAACTCCCCATCGATCAATATCCTCAGTATCCTATAAACATCCTCTAAGGTGACTGTCATCTCACCCATCGGTAAATGAAATGTGCAAGTCTCCGAGTGCCATCTCTCAGCTAATGCAGTCAACAATCCAATGTTCACCCGAAACTCAGGCACATACAAAATCTGTCGTAGGCCCATAGCCTGAATTGCGGCTCTCTCCTCGACTGTCAGCTCTACTTGCAAACTCTGAGTCAATGGGAATCTCTCTCGTGACTCCAGCATATGCAGGTCCTCCTGTAGTCAAGAAAATCAACTATGTCAATCATAGTGGCATTCCCTGTTCATCACAAAATGTTGCTTTTTATCCTAGTGCTTATGCTACTCTATCCTAGTGACACTCCCTGTTCATCACAAAGTGTTGTTGTTTATCCTAGTGGTACTCCCTGTTCATCACAAAGTACTACACTTTTTTTGCACTCCCTGTTCATCACAAAGTGCTGCTCTTTTTAGTACTCCCTGTTCATCACAAAGTACTATGTTTTGGCATTCCCTGTTCATCACAAAGTGCCTTGATCTATCCTTTCCTAGGGCCTCTGCTTGAGTGTATCCTCTTGATTAGTTTCCTGATTGGCAATGTATGTTCTATCACATAATTGTCAATCCTAGCCCTATCTGCTATCCTAGTCTTCCCTAGAGGACCTGCTTGAGTGTATCCTCTTAGTAGCTTATCCAATCGGCAACATATGTCTATCACAAAACTGTCGATTTGACCTTGAAGACATAAACACGCCTGGCCTACCCAGATGCGCCTCGCACCAACACAGATGTGCCTTAGCATTTTTTGACCTTGCTTGACATATTCTAAAATGTATTTACTGCGCTACCTACCATGCATTAATGACAACATTTATTGCGACAAAGTACAAGGAGGTTTTGTGGTACTCACCGGCTCTCCTACCTCTGTTGTGTTGAAATGTGGCGACTGATCAGGAAAGTACTGTACACTCAGCACGTATCCTCACCGGGGTCCGGGGCCGAGCTGGGCCCCGGGCAGGGGTTCGGGGGTGGTAGCCCCTGAGAAATTTTTTTTTGCCGTTTTTGTTGATGAAAACCGACATTGTAATAAAACCCTAAAAAGGCCAACTTTGTTTGTTGCCCTAAAAACGCATGTTATAAGCGGCTGGATGCTTAAAGCATTGTAAGGTTGATGTATTATTTTTGCTGGATAATAAGAAAGATTGGACGACTGTGTATGGTGGACGTAACCCATTCTGGGTGAACCACGTTAAATCTCTGTGTTATTTGTGTCCTGTTTTATTTCTTTATCTTTTTGTATTTAAATCTGCATATAATTGTTAGTTCATATTTGCTTCGGATTTGCTTGAAACCCTAACAATTGGTATCAGAGCGAGGTTTTCTGTAAATTGGCAAGACTTTCAGATTTGAGTGGGAGCAATGGAGGATTCCAAATTCAAGGTCGAAAAGTTTAACGACCAGAATTATCAGTTATGGAAAATGCAGATGGAGGATTACCTGTATCAAAAGGATTTGTGGCGGCCATTGGAAGGAAAGGCAAAGAAACCGACCACAATATCAGATGAAGAGTGGGACATTTTAGATAGAAAGGCACTGGGATCCATTCGATTGTGCCTTGCGTCGTCTGTAGCATTCAATATAATAGAAGCAAAAACGACTGTAGATTTGATGGCAACATTGGCTAAGTTGTATGAGAAACCCTCGGCTTTGAATAAGGTATTTCTTATGAAGCATTTGTTTAATTTGAAAATGAGTGAGGGAGGATTTGTAGCGGAGCACTTAAATGAATTTAATACAATTACCAGTCAATTGTCTTTGGTAAAAAATACCTTTGCAGAAGAGGTTAGGGCTCTCTTGATTTTATGTTCTTTGCCAAAAAGCTGGAATAGCTTGGTTATGGCTGTAAGTAACTCTGTCTCTAGTAAAAATACTTTGGTATTTGATGATATTGTTGGTGTTATCCTAAGCGAGGAAATGCAAAGGAAAAGCATAGGTGAGACTTCAACATCATCGGGTAGTGTTTTGAATGTGGAGAATAGAGGAAGATCAAAGGAAAGAGGAAAAGGCCCTGGGAATGAGAAGTCACGAGGGAAGTCAAAGAAAGGACGCTTTCAATCTAGAGGAAAGAAAGATTGCTGGTACTGTGGAAAGCCTGGTCATCTAAAGAAAGACTGTTGGTCTCAGAAAAACAAAGAAGAAGACAAAAATGAAAATGACAGTAAGGAAGCTAATATTGCAAGTAATACTTTACAAGATGCTTTAATCTTATGTTTGGATAATGTTAATGATTCTTGGGTAATAGATTCTGGGGCTTCATTTCATGCTACACTCCATAGAAAATATTTTCTAGATTATGTTCAAGGTGATTTTGGATAGGTATATTTGGGTGATGATGAGCCCTGTCAAATTGTTGGAAAAGGAAAGATAAAGATCAAGTTGTAGAATGGTAATGACTGGTTTCTGCAGGAGGTAAGACATGTTCCTAATTTAAGAAGAAATTTAATTTCTGCAGGGCAACTAGGTAGTGAAGGTTGCATAGTTACCTTCTCAAACAGTATGTGGAAGGTCACTAAAGGATCATTAGTAGTAGCTAAAGGTGCGAAGGTAGGCACATTATATCTGTATACTGGTAACACTTACTCCACCTTAGCTGCTACAGATAAAGTTACTACAGGGACAACAACAATAAATGTTGCAAGAATAGATTCGATAATGTGGCACCATAGGCTTGGGAACATGAGTGAGAAAGGGATGAAAATCCTTCACTCTAAAAATCTATTGCCAGGACTAAAGAAGATTGATTTAGAGTTCTGTGAAAACTGTGTTTATGGTAAACAGAAAAGAGTCAGATTTCTCAAGGTTGGGAAAGAGAAGAAGAGTGAGAAGTTAGAGCTTGTACATTCAGATGTATGGGGACTGGCTTAGGTATCAGCTCTTGGTGGCTCTTGTTATTATGTTATTTTTATTGATGACTCAACCAGAAAAACATGGGTATATTTCCTAAAACAAAAATAAGATGTTTTTGAAACTTTTAAGAAATGGAAAGCTTTGGTTGAGAATGAGACAGGAAAAAAGTTGAAGTGTCTCAGATTGGATAATGGAGGTGAGTATTGCAGCAAAGCATTTGAAGATTACTATTCCTTAAATGGGATTCGAAAGCAGAAGACAGTTCCAGGAACTCCACAGGAAAATGGTGTGTCAAAGAGAATGAATAGGACCATCATGGAATGTGCGAGGAGCATGAGATTGCATGCTGGATTGCCCTTACATTTTTGGGCAGATGTTGTACATACTGCTATCTATTTTATAAATAGAGGACCTTCAACCCCTTTGGATGGTGGTATTCCAGAGGAGGCATGAACTGGTAAAAAGGTAAATTATTCTTTTCTAAAAACTTTTGGTTGCGAAGCTTTTGTCCATGTTGATAAAGAAAACAAAACTAAGCTTGTTGCTAAATCTCAGACATGTACCTTCATTGGATATGGGATAGATGAATATGGCTATCGATTATGGGATTTTGAAAATAAGAAAATAATTAGAAGTAGAGATGTTATATTCAATGAGAAGGTTATGTATAAAGAACAGATGCAGGAAAAGAAGCATGAATAGGAAAAACAAGAATATGTGGTGTTGGATGAGATTCCTGAAAATGAAATGCCACAGGTACCTGATGCTCAGCAACAATAGATTATCTCACAAACTCTTGCAAGTGTTAGATGTTCTACGAGGACAAGTAGACCCCCTGAAAGATTTTCTCCTTCTTTGTATTCTATTTTATTAACGGATTCTGGTGAACCAGAAGAATATGAAGAAGCAATGCAGGTAGATGCCAAACAACAGTGGGAGCCAGGCATGAAAGAGGAGATGGACTCCTTGATAAAAAATAAGACTTGGGACTTAGTCCCTTTACCTGCAGAAAAAAGAGCCTTGCCTAACAAATGGGTTTATTGGCTGAAGGAGGAGGAAGGAGGTCAGAAAAGATATAAGGCCAAACTTGTGGTAAAAGGTTTTGCACAGAAAAAGGGTATAGATTATGATGAAATATTTTCTCCAGTTGTAAAAATGACTTCAATTAGAACTGTACTTAGTCTTGTGGCTGCAGATGATTTACATCTTGAACAATTAGATATCAAAACAACTTTTCTCCATGGAGATTTGGAGGAGGAAATTTACATGTTGCAACCACAGGGATATGAGGTCAAAGGTAAGGAGAACTTGGTGTGCAGGTTGAAGAAAAGTCTGTATGGCCTAAAGCAAGCATCTCAACAATGGTATTTAAAATTTGATAGTTTCATGGCTGAACACAGTTATCATAGATGTCATTCTAATCATTGTGTATATTTTAAGAGATTTGATAACGGCAGTTATATTATCCTGTTGCTTTATGTTGATGACATGCTTGTTGCTGGGTCTAACATGCAACATATAAATGATCTTAAACAAAAATTAGCCAGGTCATTTGCTATGAAGGATTTGGGTGCAACTAAGCAAATTCTCGGTATGAGGATTACACGAGACAGGAAAAATAGAACCTTGAATTTGTCCCAAATTGAGTATATAAAGAAGGTGTTGAAAAGATTTAACATGCAGGATGCAAAAGCAGTTAGTACACCTTTGGCTAGTCATTTCAAATTGACTAAGGAGATGTGCCCAAAGACACAGGAAGAGGTTAATCAAATGTCTAACATCCCGTATTCATCAGCTGTTGGCAGTCTGATGTATGCAATGGTATGCACAAGGCTAGATATTGCACATGCAGTGGGAGTTGTGAGCAGGTTTATGAGTAATCCGGGTATGGAACATTGGAATGCTGTAAAATGGATTCTTCGGTATTTGAAAGGAACTACTACGAAGGCATTATGTTTCAAAGGATCTAATGCTACTCTAAGCGGATTTGTTGACTCTGATCTGGCGGGTGATATTGATTCACGGAGGAGTACTACAGGGTATGTTTTTACTATAGGGGGAACTGCAGTCAGTTGGATTTCTAGGCTACAAAAGGTTGTTGCACTTTCAATCACTGAAGCTGAGTATGTTGCTGCTACAGAAGCCAGCAAAGAGATGATTTGGTTGCAATGTTTTCTGAAGGAATTGGGTCAGACACAAGAGGATAACCCATTGTATACTGATAGCCAGAGTGCCATTCATCTTGCGAAGAACTCTGCTTTTCATTCAAGGACAAAGCACATTCAGCTCAGGTACCACTTCATCTGGACTATTTTGGAGGAGGGCCAGTTACAGCTTGAGAAGATTCACACAAGTGAGAATCCTGCCGATATGTTCACAAAGACAGTTTCACAGGAGAAGCTGATTTCTTCATCAGTTTCTGTTGGTCTTCTTGATTGATAATTGTGGAATTATACTAGTCAAGTCCTAGTGTTTTATCCAGCGGATGTTGCATGTACAGTGGTGTCGTGTAATATTAGTCTCCAAGTGGGAGATTGTTCAGTGTGGAGCCTGATCAGTTTCTAAGTGGGAGATTGTTGAAATGTGGCGACTGATCAGCAAAGTACTGTACACTTAGCACGTATCCTCGCCGGGGTTCGGGGCGGCAGCCCCCGAGAAATTTTTTTTTGCCATTTTTTGTTGATGAAAATCGACATTGTAATAAAACCCTAAAAAGGCCAACTTTGTTTGTTGCCCTAAAAATGCATGTTATAAGCGGCTGGGATGCTTAAGGCATTGTAAGGTTGATGTACTATTTTTGCTGGATAATAAGAAAGATTGGACAGCTGTGTATGGTGGACGTAACCCATTCTGGGTGAACCACATTAAATCTCTGTGTTATCTGTGTCCTGTTTTATTTCTTTATCTTTTTGTATTTAAATCTACATATAATTGTTAGTTCATATTTGCTTCGGATTTGCTTGAAACCCTAACATGTTGGCCTCTGAAATCGGCAAACGTGATCGAATCTGTGAACCAATGCCATCACTACTGACTACCGCTGCTCTATTCTCTCTCTACACTCTGATCTCTTAGATGTGTGGATGACAATGAGGATTTTTTCCCCTCGTAGTTTATTTTATAGACTACCCTAGCCCTAGTCTCCCGAGTCAGTCTTCTTTATCCCGTGACTCTGTCACCCTATCCTATCTTGTCAATCTTTTCTAGCCTTTCTTTCTTATTGAGAGATTGTCTGCAATCTTTTCAGACATTTTAATCCAATCTCTCATGGGGGCATATCATTCCCATCTTGGGGAAAATTTGTATCAGTTCATCTTATCTTCTTTGAAACAACGCGACAAGCTGCATTGTCTTAAAGAGGGGCAAAATGTAGACACCTAAAACTGTCCAGTCTAATTAAATAAATATCTTTATTTATTTAATTATTTTGGCCTAATTCTTCCATTAATTAAATAAATATTTATTTATTTAATTAATTCATTTATCCTCTTCTAGACTTATTTCTCATTTAAATAAATACATTTATTTATTTAAATAATCATTTTCCTAAATTAAATAAATACTTTTATTTATTTAATTGATCCCACTTCCTCTATTAATTAAATAAATTTTTATTTATTTAATTAATTCATTAACCTTTTCTACCTATGACACATGTCATTCATCTCTTAATTCATACACTACCTACCCTCTCATTATTTTATTATTTCCTCTACCTACCCTTTAATCATAACCGACCATTTATCTTTCACACCTCTCAATCTTATCCCTTCATTTCTTATAGTGTCTTCTATATAAGGAGATGCTTCCTTCATTATCAACCCCGATTAGTTGACTACTCGACTACATTACACTTTCGAACTTTCATATGCGATCAAGCCTACTTGCAACCACATTTCAATTCTTTGTTGAGCTCTTGTGCACACATAAAATCTGAGAGCAAATATATCAAGCAAGATCAATGGAGATAAGAAGAATGGAGATTCAAACCCTATTGGACATGTGATTGTATAATCTTTGTGATTTCATTTGATTTGCATTGTCTTAGGTAATCTTCATATGTTATGGTGGATCTTTGTTGTTGTTAGGCTAGGGTTTTATGGTTGAATTCATTTAGCCTTTCAATATTGTTGTTTCCACTTTTCATTATAAACAAGTACATTACAATCATCATATAAAGTATATAAATCATCCACAACACACACATCACATCATCTGCATCAACATCTGCAAAAAATGTCTAGATCAAAAGCATATCATATAGCTCATCAAAATCAAAGTATCTACATCCATAACATATCATCATATATATGTGTGACCGCATGTTGATCCAAAGGAAAAACAAGGATATAAGTCAGAAACATATCATCAGTGAAGTCATCAAATGACCAAAGTCCCTAGATATATATCAATAACAAATTTTCATCATATCACGTAGCATCAATATCAAGGAAATCAATACACATCAATAAGACCATCCAAACATCATAAGGGAACATCGTTGAGTAGCATATCAATAAGCTCAAAGTACAAAAATGTATCATATCAGGAGTATCAACTTGAACACCTCCAGGACCTACCGACCAAGAGCTCAAGCTACCCGTACCTATGCTACTGCTAGGAGCATCCCTCCTAGGACCCACAACCCCCTCACTGCCCCTCTATCTCTGAGAACCCCTACGCTGAGAACTGGCAGCATAGGTAGGAGCATGTCGGTCTGGTGGTACAACCTAAAAATATAGAGTCCTGTAATACTCCACCCACCCTGTTTTCTCAATAAGAATATGGATGGTGTCCCCTGTAATACCCTATGTGGTTGCCTGCTGCAATGATCGCATTGTCTCCTCTGCCTAGCCGCATCGCTCTATCTCTACATCTCTCTCTGCCCGAGCAGTATCCCGCTCTAGAAACACTATCACCACCTATCTCTGTAGCTATGCAGCCTGTGCCTGGGCTTGTGTAAGCTGAACCTGTACCCTATACAACAAGGATTGTAATGCTACTATCTGTGCCTACTGTTGATGAGGAGGCACTCTAATCTGCAAACCCTGTGGTTGCAAAGGTTGTGGATCCTGCATACCAACCTGTCGAGGGGTAGGAGGGGCCATATAAATCCTCCTCCGTCAGGCAAATGGTTGCACATCCTCCTCCTCCGCTGCTGCGCTTGCCAATCCTATCAAACCTACTCCTCCACCAACCTCCTCAAACTTTGTATCCTCATCAGAAGAATCACCATTCTCCTCCTCAAATCCATCACTATCTGATCCCTCCTCAACCCCCACGGTAGCAACATCCTTCACTTGCACTGGTCCTCCCCGCCCAACCCGATCCATCCTCCATCCTCCTCCTCTACCTCTCACCACTCCTCCTCTTCCGCTCACCACTCCTTCCCCATCTTCTCTTCCTGCCCCACCACCACCTCCTCCCTGATCATGTCCAACTGCACCACCCACATCAATCCTACCACCCCTCCTCCCTCTACCCCTCCTCCCACCTCAACGACCTCCACCCTGATCATCATCATCGACCTCCTCTAGTGCAGGAATCAACTCTCCTGGCCCTATCAATTGAGGGAACCTATGTATCAGAAAGTACTCCATATACTCCATAGTTATCCCTGCATCTGCTATATCCTCAAACATTCTCCATACACAAAAGGGAAAAGAATAGAACTCAGCCCAGACTATCGCAAAATCCAATGTGGGCCCCCAATTTGTCCTCTCCTTGTATACCCAAGCGTACACAGTCATCCCCTACGGCATCGACTACACACACCCAAACTGTCGGTAAACCTAAGAAAGAATAAACTGTTCTATCACATACAGTGTGCAACCCAAAATAAATCTTCTCATAAATAAATGTGGCACCTCAAAATCATCCTCTGGCCATGGCTCAAACAATCGATGGGGCCTCCACACCATTATATCCATATCATCCAAGCCCCGCCTCCAATAATCTAACTTCTCAAGCATCGGCTGGGAAGCAACCTGGTTGTACATCATCACAAAATGTTCCCCTGCAAGTCTGAACCTTGGCCCAAGAGGACGGGCCATGACAATATGCTCCCATGCCCAAATCTACAGTAGAGTGCATCCGGAAGCTAGACTGGTCGCATCATCATAAACCACCTGATGAAGCTCATGATATAAATGGGCAAGAAAATAAATACCCCACGCATATCATGTGCATACCTGTACCATCTATTAGAGCATTAACCCCATCCAACTAATAAACCATGTGACCTCCTGTCCAAAATCAAGAAGCTGCCAATCAAACCTGCCAAAACTAAGGGGAGTGGGGCATAGTTGTCTACCATGTCCTGCCACACCACTGAGTAACCTGCAATATGGGAATTGACAAACACCTCCCGCAGAGCATCGGTCATGTCGGCCTCCTCCACATCATACCCCACAAGCTCACCTATAATTGAAATCCGCATAATCCAATAGATGTCCTCCAACGTCACTGTGATCTCACATGTTGGTAAATGGAAGGTGCTATGCTCACTGTGTCCTCCCTCGGCCAACGCGGTAAGTAGTGCCCTATTCTTTCGATAGGGCAACATGTGTAACAAGTGGATGAGACCACAAGCCTCTATGACTGCCAAACCATCAACACTCAATCGATCTCGCATCACAAAAGTCTTCAGGAATTTCTCCTGAAGCACGAGAACTCCTCAACAGACCTATATCAATACATGGATATCATCCTATTAAAAATATCTATTCTACACAATCTAGCAATCAACAAATCAAGTGATGACAGTCACACAATCAACCAACATCTGTTAAATCAAGCATTCAATCAATCAATCACGCCTCATATCGACATTCAAACAACACACTTCATATCAGGACTCATATCAAAAATCAAATACCATTTTAAAATGACCAAGTTCCTTAGCGAAAATCAATCTAAAAAACAAATCAATCAAGTTTCAATCAATCTAGAAACATATTGAAATCAACCATCGTAACGCAATCAAGACCCATATCGAAATCAGACCCATATCGAACAACAATTGACTCATATCGAATCAAGACCCATATCAAAATCAGACTCATAACAACAAGTTGACCCATAACAAAAAATTAACCCATATCAAAAAATGATTCATAACAAGAACAAAACCCATATCGAAAGCAGACCCATATCGCAAATAGACTCATAACGACTTAGACCCAAATTGATCCCAACCAAAATTTGAATTGACACAACAAACTCATAATGACAAACATCAATCAATGACCAAAATCAACACATTCGATTCAAAATGACACTTTGACAGGGTGTAAAACTTCATAATGAATCTAAAAATCAAAATTACCCATGTCAAAAACTATCCAAAAAATAAAAAATTTGCTCACTGTGTCATATGCGCTAAAATAGTCATCAAATACGCAATTTTATATGCTCTATTTAATCTATCATATGCACTAAAAAACACATCATATGCGCTGGACAGTTTCTTGTATGCACTATATTGTTCTTCATATGCATTGTTCTAACAATCAAATGCGCCATTCTAAAAATCATATGCGCAAAATTCAAAATCAAATGCGCTACGATAATTGTTAAATGCTCAACAAAAATCATCACATGTGCTAAAAAAAATCAAATGTGCAAAAAGAAGCAAAAATTAAAAACACGTGGGAAAAATCCCTAGCTAGCCTAAAAATTCAAAAAATTTCCAAAAAAGCCTAAAATCTAAGCTAAAAATTTACAACACGGGTTAGAATATCAACTTACCGGTGGTTCGTACTCTGCTGGCCTCTCGAATCGACGAACTCGCTTAAAATGGTAATGATGATAGGGGGTGCCATCTCCTCTCTCTCCTCCAAGCTCCAATGCTCCAAAGACAAGTGTGCAAATGAGGTAGAAATGGGCCCTTGAAGGCTTATATAGCTCATGTGGCTGTGATGCCTCGGTGGACGTGTGGGGCATGAACGTGCTATCCCCACACAGTCTTCACCCCATTTTTTCCATATCCTTTTTAATAAATCTATCAGGCGATAAAAACAAAAAAACAAAATCCAAAAAGATCAACATTTTTTTTCCAAAATATCGCCGTACTTTGCGTCGCTCCCTCGAAAAATGCAATTTTCTCAATTTATCGCCTGAGGGGGTATATCATCATTATCATAATCAATATTTCAATATCAGCTCCAGCATCGGTTTCATATTGACACCAGTTCCATCTCGGCATATCATATCAAAATCAATTTTCATATCCAGGGAATCAAATTGACAACTTTGGCGGCAACATCATATTGAAAAATTTTGACGACAAATTGAGCGTTTTTCTTTGAATCAACACGTAGTCACACGTTAACTCAAAGAGGGGGAAAATGTAGACACCTAAAAGTTGCACAACAAATTAAGTGAATTTAATTCATTTAATTATCCCTATTTCTTCCAATTAATTAAATTAAAATTTAATTAATATCCCTATATCTCTAAATTAGCCTATTAATCAAATTAAAGATTTGATTAATATTTCCCTTCTCCCTCATGGCCATTTAATTAAATTTACATTTAATTAAAATCTCCCTCATAGCCATTTAATTCAAATTCCCCTTTTAGTCATTTTTAATTAAATTTACATTTAATTAAAACCACCCACTTGCAAAATAAAAAATCACATTTAAATAAATCAATATTTATTTAATCTATCAAATGCAAGTCGCAACCAAAATTAAAATAAATTAATTTTATTTTAATTAAATTCTTTTTTCCCTCACCCACTTGCAAAATCTTACTGTAGACGTATAAAAATGACCATATTCCTAAATGAATATTTTATGTTCATTTCTCTATTTGATTAAATCTAATTTAATTAAATTATCCACATTCTTCTATTTTATTAAGTAAATTACTCTATTTATTTAAATAAAATTCACTATACCCATTTAATGAATAAATCATTTTATTCAATTAAATCCCCCCTATCCACTTTTAATTAAATTCAAATTTAATTAAATAGTTATCCTAAATTGAATAAATCTAATTTATTTAATTGCAACCAAATTGAATGAAATTCTTTATTTCAATTAAATCCTATTATCCCTCCATCCACTTGCAAAATCCTACATCTCCCACTTGCCTTCCTAAACCCCTTTCTAATCCCTTCTAGAATCTTCTAATCGCTTCTAATTAACCTAACCCCTCCTCTAAACTTTGTCACATCTCTAAGCAAAGGGAAGTCACTTCTCAAAACCTCAAAGTCTTTGATAACCATTAAAGGCTTCAAGTCTTCAACCACTTAATTCCTCAAAGTCTTTGATAACCATTAAAGGCTTCCAACTTTCAACCACTTAATCCCCCAAAGTCTCCAATAACCATTAATGGTTAACTCAAACCCTCTTACATGGTTAAAACATTTGTTTTAACTCAACCTTCACCCAACCTAAGGGTCTCATCAGGCCTTTAATGCTTTGACCATGATTATCTCTTAATCATTTGCACAAAGGTTTATCCTTGGATTAACTCTTAATCTAGTGGGTAATCCTAACTTAGACTTGACCCTTACCCTCTAGATAACCATGAGGTCTTCTCAGGCCTTTAATGTCTCCAACCCCTTCTCTCAACCCAACCCTATGTTGACATTTGTCACCATTTCATTGGTGCAAATTGTGCACATGGATCCCCAACTTTCAAACTCAACCCTTGATTGAATCTTTCAATCCTGGCCATCCATTGCTCTGTTTTTGCTATAAATAGAGCTCTCATTCCTCCATTTTAATCAATCCAAATTTGTAGCATCACACTTATGCTCAAATACATTCAAGCTTTCATATTTCATTTTATGCTCATTATTTAGCCTCTTTTAAATCAGGAACTAGTCTAAATATGCATGTTTATAATACTTTCCTTATCATTTAGCTCAATCATAGACTAAATATATCATGTTAGGATAGTACTCATACTAACCTTGTCATCTTATCATCTAGTTTATTGCATTTTAAAATCATGCATAGCTTAGAATGCATCTCATATTAAAACCAACAAAAGCATCCCTCGTTCTTGCATTTGCCATCCCTAAACCATTTTGCTCAGTGATCTGAGAGTAAAAACATTGGTTTGAGGGACATTGTGAGATAGAGAACCATGGGACCAACCTTGGGAAGCTGAGCAATACATCGTTACTCCATAGCTTGCACCAAGAAGTCCTGTGTGTGTGTGTGGACTAGTATTTAGCAATATTTTCACATATTAAGTTTTATCAGCCCTATGTATAGGTTCTAATCTTTTTTGTGCAGGGGAAGGAGTTAGTTTAGAGGGTTTAAGTCTCTTTTTTTACTTTCTTTCAACAAAAGTTGGTTAAAAAGAACTCACTCTCATTTTTTGCACAAGTTAAAATAAACCTCATCATTTCATTTGGATGCATAAAATGAACTTCATGCCTTCCTTTTTGGTTTTTTAAAAAAAAATTCATCTTTCTTTATTGCATGGTAAAAAGAACAACAAAGCAAACCTTTCATTCCTGCAAGTTAGGAAAAACACTTCATTTTGGAAGCTGTAAAAAGAACCAACAATCTTTACTTTGGCAAAAGTTTTAAAAAGAACTTCACCATCCTTTGGTGTTTAAAAGGATTCACTTTATTTTGCAAAGTAAAAGAGGGAAAGTCTTCCCCTATCGACTTTAATTTTGTTGACCAAAAATCATGATTTACTTTTGTTGACCAGGCTTATTTTACAAAAGTTTTGGAAATACACACTTTGCTATGAAAGGTTAAAAAGAACATCATGCTTGTTGGAGCAACATCTCCAAATAGAAGTTAGCAAATCATTGTCTTGAAGGCTAAAAAGAACAACTTGATTGCCTTGTCTCGAAAGTGGAAGGTATATGCTCTCCCCATAACTGGGTGACCAAAAACCCAAACCACTATTAAGCTTTCTGTACTTCAAGCATTTACATCCTTTAGCAGGCCTGCCTTCCCGAGGGGTTGAAAAACTCTTAAAGCCATTCTTTGGCCGGTGTGAAGGGAATGACCTAAGTGGGGAATGACTTTGAAGCCAAGTGTTCCAACCCACTATAATCAAAAGTGGAAGGTGACGAAAGTCTCTTTCAACGGTTGTGCGCAGCGATTAGCCTTCCCCTAGTATCTTTACGATACGTAAAGCCTTTGTTCTAAAGGTTGGGAAGCCTCCTGAGGGAGTTTATCATTGACGACCGAATAGGAAGCCTGATTACGAACCATAGCATTAGAAACTTTGAGCTGAGTCAGTCGCCAAACATTGGCAATATCATAGTGCAAGGGTGGGGAAGAATCCGCCCCCAAGATCACTCGCCATATATCTCCCAAGATAACTACTCAATTGTGAAGCAATTCACTTTGAGTTAATTTCTGGAAAAAGGCAAAAAAATGGGCGCCCTCTAGGGGGTGACAAGGCTGTTTGAGTTGACGGAGTATCGAGACTAGTGGGCTATGATATTGTCAATAACCTTTGAATAAAGAGTCTATCTGATGTGTCTTTTGTTGTAGATCAAACCAGTGATAACATCGAGGATTTGAACACATCCTCAAAAGAATATACACTCAATGTTTAACATTAGGATGATCATTGTCTTCATGTGTGCTATGTATTCTTGTCACAAATGTTAAAATATCTTGCAAAGTATCCAACAATCAAACTCAAAAGTTAGTTCAAACAAGGAAGAATCATAAAGTGGAGAAGATTTCCAAATCCAACAAAGCATCTTTTGAGATGGTTATCAACATTTCAACTATCTTTAGGAAAGACTTTCATCCAACAAGATTAGGGGAATACCAAACCAAGTAGTCAAAATTTTATCTATTCAACTTAGTAAGCTTGAGTATCCAAAAAGAAATATCCATCAAAATCACAAGTGTTAAAAATTTCAAAAATCATAGAAAAACAACCAAGTCAAAATATATCAGGGCAGTTTAGCGCGTGAGAGCAACTTCTTAGTGCGTGGGGACCATCTTTTAGTGCATTAGACCTTCACCTTAGCACATTAAGTCTTAACATTAGCGATTCATAGAAATCCAATTCTAACAGTTTCAAGTAGAGCGTTTTGAAAACAGTTTAGCATGTTGAAGCATCAGCTTAGTGCGTGGAAGCCAAACTTTAGCGCGTAGAGTTTAACAGTTAGCGCATTGGTGGCCCATATTGGCGCATGAACTTTTTGAACCAAGGCAAAAGAAAAATAAACCAGTTAGCGCGTATCAGGGGGCAATGTAGCGCATGGAGTCTTTTCTCTAGCGTGTTGAGAATTTTTTTAGCGCATCTAGTCTCTGGCTTAGCGCATGATCAAAATAGAAAAACAGAGGGCAAAACTGGGAGGAATTTTAAAATTTTCAGAAACATTTTCAGAAACTTTTTTTCATCAACATCATTTTCATCAAACAAGAATAGCAAAAACAAACCGTTAAGACTATTTCTTGAGCTAATTTGTGTCAAAACAAAAGTTGTAAATTCCTAAATGAATCGCACGATAAAAGATGTCTCTCTTATCATAATGCGGAAACCTCATCATCAGTATCAATAGAATCCTTTACCATCTTACGGATTTTATCTCACAAACACCACTTGTTTAAAATTTTCAAGTTGTCAAATCAAGTTTCCATATCGGGAAGCTTCTATCCATATCATTTGACACGCTTTGTCGTGAAGGGACATCTAAACCTTCACTCTGATAAAGTAAGATTTGAAATTTTTCAAACAAGATCAACTGAATCCAAACCAATCAAAGGAAACCACTGATCACTCATGCATGACTAATCCTCATATTCTACGAAGAAAGAACCTTTATCATAACATCACGTTGAAGAAACAACAACCTAGTTTTTCCAAATTCACCAAAAGAAACAAGTTCTTATACATCAATCATCAACTATTCAAATCTCATCGGGTATTCCTTCATCACATCAAACGCTATATCCAAAACAAATCCAGTGAATTTGACAAAGAACCCTTGAAGACAAGAGCATACTGTCAAAAGTCTGCTTTTAAATCAAATCAAAACACCAGAGAAATCATTTCCAAATCAAACAAGTCAGTCTTAGAACAAAAGTTGTCAAATCCAAAACTAGCTAAAGATAAGACTTTATCCTATCAAAATCAGGTATTATCATCACCTTGATCAAAAGGTCCATCATCTAAAGGATTCTATCAAACAACATACCAAGTTTAGACCTTAAGTTGTCAAATCAAGTTTCCATATCAGGAGACTTTATCCATATCATTTGACACACTTTGTCATGAGGGGGCATCTAAACCTTCATTTGATAAAAGTAGACTTAAGTTTTCAAACAAAGTATCTCAATCCAAACATCGAAGGAAACCATTGATCATTTGTGTATGACCACTCCTCATATTTTGAGACGAACAAGTCTTCATCACAAAACTAAGTTAAAGAAGAGACAACCTAGTCCTAGGGCCCTTATCAAAAGGAGTAAATTTCTCTGCATCAACCTATCAAAAGCATCAACTTTGATCATTCATCATCAAACCGAGAAAAAGGAAACTCGGTCAAAGGAAAGGAGTCCTAACATAAATCAAGATCACAATATCATGACTTCCCAATCTGATCCCATCTTCGATCAAGATCCCACCTGTCAAGAATCTTATGATGATCCCCTAAAATTTTGGTATTCCATCCATGATGACCCTCTTTCATCTCAAGAGCAGAGTCCCATTCAACATCCATATCCTAAGCAAGAGCATGATATCCCTTCCATCTCCTCCACTATTCTAATTCAAAATCAAGAGAAAAGCACAAACTCAAATGATCCTACTCCAAGTCAAGATCAAGATCAAGGAATCTCTTCATCCTCCAAATCTATCTTAGGTCCTTTCATTCCAAAGTCAATCTCTTCATCCTCCAAATATATCTTAGGTCCTTTCATTCCAAAGTCAAACTCTTCTTCTTCTAAATCTATCTTAGGTCCTTTCATTCCACAATCAAACTCTCCATCCCTTTCATCCATCTTGGGTCCTTACTTCCCTCCATCCACAAATACATCACCTCAAATGATCCATAAGAAAGATCAATGAGGCACACATCTTTGAACTTCTTTCAACCCTCTATCTAAACATCTTTCCAAAACTATTCTTCTATCATTTCCTCTATCTATTTTGGGTCTTTCTGTCCCAAAATTCAATTTTCCTCCATCTCTTCATCACTTCTCAAGTACCAACACTCATCCTAAAAACATTTCTATCTATCCTTGCACAAATCTTCAAACATTCTATCTATTATCCAACACCTCTTTTCTATCCTTCCAACCCTTTGATTCAATCCTTTGCATAAATCCTTCATCTGTGAAATAGGAATTTGTGTCATTTTGTCACATACTTGCCCATGTTAGAATCTATTGTTCAGTCCTTTTCCTAGATATCTATTCATGAAATGCTTCAGAATCTGAGGTTGTTCCTCTTTAACATTTTCTTTTGGTTGGGATACACACTCAATCCAGAAAAGAACCACTTATCGTATCTTGGTACCGACATCTTTTGATTACTATATCTCATACACTTAATTAATTGCTCTAAATCATTGTGATCTCTTAAATTGAAGACATGACTAGTGAAAAATCTAAAATCTTGCTTCAGCACCACTGTAATTATCAGACCCATGTAAGTTTCATCACTTACAAGCCAATGCGAGAAAAAAAAAGAAAAAAAGAAAAAAATATCAAAAGCATGAGCAAGAAAATGAATATCAAGAAAAGCAAAATGCAATGAAATGCAATATCAAAATGATTGGCTATGGGAACATGCAAGTAACTCCATTGGGGCTATGGACACCTGGCTGGCAATGGAGCAATATTTGTGAGATTACAGCGATAACCTCGTCGGGGCTATGGACGCTCGCTGGCAGCGAGGCTCTATCCAGGATGCTTTTGAAGTCAAGGTAACTCATGTAGCTAGCCATGTTGGATTCTGAAGATTACAGTGATCATATGAGCCAGAATGAACCCACTTGCACACACATGGGTAATCAAAGACTAAGTACCTTGATCCAGTTTGGGATTCTTATTCCCTTTTGAGTCTGCTTCCTAGTTGCTAGAAATATTCAATTGAAATTTCCAGCAGTTCTAAGTGTGGGATGGGTCTCTATCTTTGAAAAGTTCGAGAACACTTATTCAGATGGTGCTAAATGTTGTGACAATCTTACATATCACCTCTTTGCAAATGGAAACCTCTATGCTTGGGGGTAAAGTTCATCCACTCTATTCTTCCTACCATATCTCCCATTATCCTTCCTCCAATATCCATTACCCTATCTAACTTCATCATTATCTATAATCTTGCTTCACTCTAATCCATATCCCTTATCCTATCTATTCATTTCTTCTATCATCTAATTCTTTCTACAATCTTGCTTCACTCTAATCCATATCCCTTATCCTATCTATTCATATCTTCTATCATCCAATTCTTTCTACAATCTTGCTTCACTCTAATTCATATCTATCTATCCTATCTATTCATTGCTTCCATCATCCAGTGCTATCCATATCCTATCTCTATCCAATCCTCTTTTCCATCCCTGATCTTGATCAAAACTATGGACAACAAATCTATTTCCACCTCAATGGTTCAGTCATCCATTCATCCATTCTTTGTCTTGATATACATTGGGGCAACCAAATACATCTTTCTTCTAATCCAAAAACTCAAAAAAATCAAAATATCCAAAAACTCAAAAAAATCAAAATATCCAAAAACTCAAAAAAATCAAAATATCCAAAAACTAAAAATCAACAAAATAAAAAAAAATCAAAGCATGAACACATGGACCATCCATCAAATCAGATCAACAACAGGAAAACTCTCAAAGTCTGCAATCAAACTTATCACATGTCTTGTTAATCAATTCATTACTTGAAACATCAAACATGTCTTATACAAGGACAGGTACACTCGAAACCAGACAGATCGGTCTTATACGGGGTACTCACTCTTTGAAACCAGAAATTCCTATCAATCATCAAGTCTTGATAATCAATCCATCTATCAACATCAACATCAACATGTCTTATACAAGGATAGGTACACTCGAAACCAGACAGATCGGTCTTATACGGGGTACTCACTCTTTGAAACCAGACATTCTTATCAATCATCAACCAAATCATAACAATGACATCAATCAGTATGACTGCTGGATTTTGTTCTAGTTAGCCTTATCTTTATCAATTAATGGTAGTACATGTTTCGCAAATCATATTGTACATATCATATCCACCCATATAAGGTATCACCAGAAATTCACAAATGTTTATCAATCTTGGACATACTTAGTGTAGTCACTGTCCTTGGTTTATCTGAAACAATTATCCAAATAATATCCCACCATGGCTAGGTGATCAGTGTACATATCCATATCAAAGTAGTATCAACAGCAAGGGGCAAAATCCTGACCTCACTAGGGGCATTTCGCCTTCAAGGTTTTCAACATCAGACCAAAAACGTAGCAAGACAACAAGGATCAAAACAACTAACAAATGCCAAACAACAATGCGAGAAGGCTAAACATCACACACTTGAACTAATTTCAACTAAACAAATATCTATTTGCAAGATGTTTTAATTAACAATAATATATTTCCAATAGCATGCATGCTTACTTATGGTTGTTAATTTTTGCTTATCATATCTCCTAAGTGACTCAAGGATGTCTTACGACTAGAGAAGCAAGGAAGGAATGTGATGTTTTATTTGTCTTCTATCTGTGAGTGAAGTCTTTTACCATGCAAATTTGTCCTATGAAGAAATCAGGTGGCATATCGCTGAGGACATTTCGGATTTGTATGGGACAAAGGTTAACTCTTGTATGTTTACGCAATATGCACTCAGGTCATCCTGGTTCAATTAGACCTTAACGCTTGTGCTATCTTGCAAATCACACATCATGTAAATTTTTCTCAGGTCATTATGGTTCAATTATAGCATTATGCTTGTATAAATTTTCAACATATCCTAAACAAATCAATGCTCAATGATGATATCTACAAAGAAAGCAAACAAATGGCTATATTGGATGGCAAATGCAGAATGAGGATGCTACCAAAAACATAGTTGCATATCATTTTACAATTAGTTGCATATCATATCATACATCTCATTTTCAAAATATCATTCATCATTCATCATTGCATCCCTCGCATGCATATCTATCACATCATCATGGAATCTTTCTTCACTTTCATATCTTCTATCATTCTTCTAAACTATCTTCTATCATTCTTCCAACCTATCTTCTATCATTCTTCTAAACTATCTTCATCATTCTTCCAAACTATCTTCTATCATTCTTCTAAACTATCTTCTATCATTCTTCTAAACTATCTTCATCATTCTTCCAAACTATCTTCTATCATTCTTCCAAACTATCTTCTATCATGTCTTATACAGGATGTATCTTTCTTGCAACCAGATTTTTTGATCAGCTCTTATACAGGATATATCGTTCCTGAAACCAGATATTTTGATAAGCTCTTATACAGGATATATCGTTCCTAAAACCAGATGTTTTGATCAGCTCTTATACAGGATATATCATTCCTGAAACCAGATGTTTTGATAAGCTCTTATATAGGATATATCGTTCCTAAAACCAGGCGTTTTGATCGGTCTTATACAGGATATATCGTTCCTGAAACCAGACACTCGATCATCCATATCTTATACAGGCAGTATCATTCTTGAAACCAGATGCTCAATCATCCATGTCTTATACAGGTGATATCATTCCTGAAACTAGATGCTCGATCATCCATGTCTTATATAGGAGGTGTCATACCTGAAATCAATCTTAATCTCAATCCAATCAATCTAATCAATCTTATCAAACCCATGCATGCCATCACTATCTACTCTTCTATCTTTCAAACAACATTCTTCTTCTTTCGAGAGATCATTCATGCTTTGTGTGCACGAACGATCTCCCGAGGGGGCATTATCATATCAAATCTCAACATCAAATCCAATATCAGTTTCCACATCAAAACAAAGCTATCAAAATCAAACTCACATCAACAACATGAATCCATTTGCTCATCTACATCAAGTTCAAAATCCTATCATTTCATATCAACTTGTAAAACAACTCAAGTTATCAAAAACCATATCAAAACTTGTAATACAACTCAAGTCTCCACAATCACATAAACTTGTAAAACAACTCAAGTTTCCCACCCATATCAGCTTGTAACACAACTCAAGTTTCCAACCCATATCAGCTTGTAACACAAATCAGGCTTCACACATTGAACTTGAAACAAGGTACGCAACTCATCATATCAAATCAAAAATTTTCAAAAAACAAAATTGATTCATCTCCCGAGGGGGCATCACCATCAAAATATCGAATCTGGGGCATCATACATCAAATCAAATTTGGCATCACCATCAAAATATCGAATCTGGGGCATCACACATCAAATCGAATCTGGGGCACGACTTGCAAATCAAAAGAGCGACACAAAGATTGCATTTGATCATAAATCATGATAAGGCATCATTTTCTTTGAAATAACATGTGCACACACGTCACTTCAAAGAGGGGCAAAATGTAGACGTATAAAAATGACCATATTCCTAAATGAATATTTTATGTTCATTTCTCTATTTGATTAAATCTAATTTAATTAAATTATCCACATTCTTCTATTTTATTAAGTAAATTACTCTATTTATTTAAATAAAATTCACTATACCCATTTAATGAATAAATCATTTTATTCAATTAAATCCCCCCTATCCACTTTTAATTAAATTCAAATTTAATTAAATAGTTATCCTAAATTGAATAAATCTAATTTATTTAATTGCAACCAAATTGAATGAAATTCTTTATTTCAATTAAATCCTATTATCCCTCCATCCACTTGCAAAATCCTACATCTCCCACTTGCCTTCCTAAACCCCTTTCTAATCCCTTCTAGAATCTTCTAATCGCTTCTAATTAACCTAACCCCTCCTCTAAACTTTGTCACATCCCTAAGCAAAGGGAAGTCACTTCTCAAAACCTCAAAGTCTTTGATAACCATTAAAGGCTTCAAGTCTTCAACCACTTAATTCCTCAAAGTCTTTGATAACCATTAAAGGCTTCCAACTTTCAACCACTTAATCCCCCAAAGTCTCCAATAACCATTAATGGTTAACTCAAACCCTCTTACATGGTTAAAACATTTGTTTTAACTCAACCTTCACCCAACCCAAGGGTCTCATCAGGCCTTTAATGCTTTGACCATGATTATCTCTTAATCATTTGCACAAAGGTTTATCCTTGGATTAACTCTTAATCTAGTGGGTAATCCTAACTTAGACTTGACCCTTACCCTCTAGATAACCATGAGGTCTTCTCAGGCCTTTAATGTCTCCAACCCCTTCTCTCAACCCAACCCTATGTTGACATTTGTCACCATTTCATTGGTGCAAATTGTGCACATGGATCCCCAACTTTCAAACTCAACCCTTGATTGAATCTTTCAATCCTGGCCATCCATTGCTCTGTTTTAGCTATAAATAGAGCTCTCATTCCTCCATTTTAATCAATCCAAATTTGTAGCATCACAATTATGCTCAAATACATTCAAGCTTTCATATCTCATTTTATGCTCATTATTTAGCCTCTTTTAAATCAGGAACTAGTCTAAATATGCATGTTTATAATACTTTCCTTATCATTTAGCTCAATCATAGACTAAATATATCATGTTAGGATAGTACTCATACTAACCTTGTCATCTTATCATCTAGTTTATTGCATTTTAAAATCATGCATAGCTTAGAATGCATCTCATATTAAAACCAACAAAAGCATCCCTCGTTCTTGCATTTGCCATCCCTTAACCATTTTGCTCAGTGATCTGAGAGTAAAAACATTGGTTTGAGGGACATTGTGAGATAAAGAACCATGGGACCAGCCTTGGGAAGCTGAGTAATACATCGTTACTCCATAGCTTGCACCAAGAAGTCCTGTGTGTGTGTGTGGACTAGTATTTAGCAATATTTTCACATATTAAGTTTTATCAGCCCACTTTTCCCGCATACACTTACATCTCCCACTTGCCTCCTAAACCTTTTCTAGAGCCTTCTAGATTCTTCTAAACCCTTTTAATTAGCCTAATCCCTCTAATCATGTCCTTTCTCTAAATTTGAGGAGGTCACTTCTCAAATTTGGAGGAAAGTCTTCTAAAAGCAATAATGGCTTTATCCATTCAACAAGCTATCTTGTTGAGTTCCCCCAAAATTGGAAGGACTCTTACAAATTTGTCCCCAAAGTCTTCTTAACCATTAATGATTAACTCAACCTTCCCCTCATGGTTAGAGAATTTCTCTCTAACTTAACCCTTATCTAACCCAAGGGTCTCTAATCAAGCACTTATGGCTTTGACCCTAGTTATCCTATTAACCCTCGCACAAGAGTTTACCCCTTGGGTAAAAGCTTTATCCAATGGATAAATCTAACCTAACCACAACCTTACCTCCCAAGGTAACCTTCATGTCTTCTCAAGCATTTAATGCCTCTTATATCTCCTCTCAATCCCTCTCAAGGTGACATTTGTCAACTTGAGATTGGATTGAATCCCTCTCAAGGTGACATTTTTCAACTTGAGATTGGATTGAATCCCTCACATGGATTTATAACTTTCAATTCTAGCCCTTGTTGAGATTATTCAATCTCAACCCTCCATTTCCCTATTTTCTCTATAAATAGAGCTCTCATTCCTCATTCTCCATATATCAAATCTTTTGTGCATCTAAATTATACTCACATTGTAGGTTAAGGAGATCTCTTTATCAAGCATCCATATCATAAGCATTTTTAGTTTCATTTAGCTTAGATGCATATCCTTTTCTAGCTTAATTAAGTCATCTAGTATCTGTATACACCTAAAAATGGTATGAAGATAATTAATGAAATAAGCAATTATTTAATTAATCCCCTTCCTAACTTAATTGAATTAATTATGCAATTTGATTAAATTCTCCCTTTCATCTACTTATTAATAAATCTAAGGATTTATTTAATAGGTTCTTTTCCATAGTCCCCTTTGTTTAATTAATTCAAATTAATTAATCTTCCCCCACACTTCAATCAATTATTCTAATCCTCTAATTAATTAAAACAAATCAATTTATGAGTTGTTGAGAATTAATTAGTCTTTTCCTATTTTTAAAATTTTTAAAATTCAAATTACCCACATGTCTCCTAACTTCTAACCACCTAACCTAACTATCCCTCTAACCTAACCCATTCCACCTAACCTTGGGTTTAACTAACCCTATCATATCTTGCACATTCTAATCTCCTTATCCTAACCTCCTATGGTGTGGATATTTTCTTCTTGAGACACATGGTACTTTGGCCGCATGTCTCCTCTCTTGGACACTTGCCCTTTTATGAGAAAAGATCCTTGACACTTGTCACCACAGAGATGACAAGTGTCTCCTCCTCCAACCTCTTCTCCAACTTCCTCCAATTTCACCCTTGATATCTTCAGACTCAATCTTGACCGTTGATTCCTGCCACCTCACCCTTGGCCTTGGAAATCCTATAAATATCCCCCATTTTGGAGCAATAAGGATCCCATCTCATTTTCATCTTATGCATTGTTACTATAGGCATATCCATTCTACTATATCATTTGAGCATTGTTATTATAGGTAATTGCATCTTAGATTTAGTTTAATTTGATCATTTTGTAGCATAATTGTTGAATCACATAGCTTAATCATGCATATCATTAGCTTAATTAGTCTCTTGGATCAATCTATCATAATCAATCTCATCTTTGCATATCATTATCATTTCAAATCCTCCATCTAGGTGTAGTCAAGTCACTAGGATTGCTTATCTAGATCTGAGAGCAAATCCATAATCGCATCTCTTAGGAGGTAATAGGTTGCTTTGTCATGGTTCATCTTTGTTTGCTTATTATTTGCTAACCATGCTTGTAATGATCTATTGAGTGTTTTGTGTTGCAACTGCAGGTATCACACTTCACAAGCATGACATTTTGGTTGCTCAATTGGCAGATAAATGTCAACCATTTACTCATCTATTACACAAAAAAGTTTATTTTAAGTGGGACCATCAATGTGAGGACACATTCAACAAGATCAAGGCATATCTTATGCAACCACCTGTCCTAATGTCACCAATTCCAAGAAAGCCATTGTTACTCTATGTATCGACCACTAAAGTATCATTAGGAGTTCTACTTGCACAACATGATAATGAAGAAAAAGAACGAGCCATCTACTACATTAGTAGAACACTAGTGGGATACGAGCTCAACTATTCTCCAATAGAAAAATCATGGTTGGCAATAGTTTTTGCTTCTTAAAAATTAAGACACTATCTACTATCTCACTCCATCAAGTTAATAGCTAAAATAGATCCACTGAAGTATTTACTCAGCAAGGCAACATTAACAGGACGATTAGCAAAATGGATCATGATCCTGAGTGAGTTTGATATTGAATATGTAGACAGAAAAGCTATCAAGGGGAAAGTCATTGCAGACCAACTAGCCGAGGCACCACTTCAAGATAATCATCCTTTGTAGATTGAATTTCCCGATGCTGATATCCTAATGGTCACCACAAAAACATGGCAATTATACTTTGATGGTTCATATACACAGCATGGATCAGGAGCAGGTATTCTATTCATCACACCACAAGGTCATACAATTCCAAAAGCATACAAATTAAGCTTTCCATACACCAACAATACATTAGAATATGAAGCTTTGGTTACAGGTATCAAAATGGCTATAGAATGGAACAATACACAACTTCAAGTCTTTGGAGACTCTCAGCTCGTCATCAATCAAATCAATGATGATTATCAAACAAAGGATGAAAATTTGATGCCTTATAAAAGATGGTTGATGATATCAAGAAATATTTTGTAGAAATAAATTTTCAGTAGATTCCAAGGAATGACAACAAAGCAGCAGACGCCATGGCTACACTTGCTTCTCTCCTTCAGACATAGGAAAATCAACAACATTATGAATTCCTGGTGGAAAAGTTGTTTTACCCTGCTCATAATTGTCCTGATTTCCAAACTATCTATCACCTTGTTGGGCATGATTCCTCCCGCTACGTCCAAACTTACACATACCTAAAAGATAATATCCTCCCTCCTGAATTATCAAAAAATCAAAAGAAAAACTTTATTCGCCAATCCTCCCATTACACTCTCATTACGGATACCCTATCAAAAAGTCACTCTATGCACATTACACAATTTTCAATGGATGATATCTTTTGGATAATGATTTTAACATGCTTGTTCAACTGTTCTATCTTGATTTTCGCTATCATGATTTATGAGTAACTCCAGGATGTCTCTGACTAGAGGAAAAAGGAAGGAACATGATATTTTTCTTGTCTGTTGTCTATAAATTAATCATTAATATGTGCAAATTTATCTCAGGACATGATCATCGGAGTATCATCGAAGACATTTTCGATTTGCATATTGAAATGATTAATACTGCTTGTTTTACGCAAGCAACACTTAGGTCATCTTGGTTCAATTATAACTCGATGCTTGTGCTAACTTTCCATATCAAAATCCAGGAAAGTCATGCTCAAGTCATCATGGTTTAATTATACCATTGATGTTTGCACTCACTTCCCACATTTTAAAAAGCTCAATGATGACAAAACGCAATAACCCAGTGACTGGCCTGGTCGTAGCTTTGCATTTAGCTTGCATTTCATTCTTGCATGAGATCCCGCATGCTCATTTTATCCAAGGTTAAATCTATCGTAGGAATCATCAAGGTATCATTATAAGTGTATACACAATCAAACTGATGACTCATCTCTATCCAGATATTGTCGACTCAGGGAAAATCTTATATTTCCCCCCTCAACAAAACCAACATTAGCATATCTAAATTTTCCTGCAACTTGATATCAACAAATTTTTAGTTCTTTATCTAATCAACTTTATCAATCATATCAATCGATCACATCTCATCTATTCTATCATGTCTTATACAAGATGTATCTTTCCTGAAACCAGATGTTCTGATCATGTCTTATACAAGATATATCGTTCCTGAAACCAGACACTTTGATCATCTTTATCTTATACAAGAGGTGTCATTCTTGAAACCAGACCGAATCTTGATCTTATCAATTTAATCAATCACGCTTTATCAATGATCAAGAACCACATCACCGTGATCATAGAACTCGCATTTTCATCAACCATAGTTGTAGAAATCAAATCATTTCTAATCGGGATATCAATTTCGCAAAGATCCAAACACTCCAAAGGTCATTTATGTCAATTGATCTCCCGAAGGGGCATCATCGTATCACAATTTATCAATCAATAGCTAGGGCATCCTATCGAACCAATATCATCATCAAAATGAGATTATTCTTTGAATCAACGTGTCATCACACCTCACTTCAAAGAGGGGCAAAACATGTACACCTAAAAATGGTCCGAAGATAATTAATTAAATAAGCAATTATTTGATTAATCCCCTTTCCTAATTTAATTGAATTCATTATGCAATTTGATTAAATTCTCCCTTTCATCTACTTATTAATAAATCTAAGGATTTATTTAATAGGTTCTTTTCTATAGTCCCCTTTGATTAATTAATTCAAATTAATTATCTTCCCCCCACTTCAATCAATTCTTCTAATCCTCTAATTAATTTTTTATTTTTTATTTGGAAAAAGTGCAAGCCACTGATATATATATTAATAAAAAAGAAAAATTGATTCAATATCTCAATAGGGAAAGAACCAAGAAGAAAACCCTATATCCTTGCTCAGATACAATGAAAAAGAGGAAAGGGGGCAAAGAGAAGAAGCCACCCAATCCAGAGAGAAAGATAGGGGCTGCTCATAGAATGAGTCGCTTAGGGGCCAAAATTAGAGTAACTGGTTAGGGCAAGACCAGAGGAAATCATAAATAACCAACCCCCTTAACCGGTTACCGTGGTGATTAGGAAGCGTGACTCTGAATGTCCCAGCACTGAAGAGTTGCGACAACCAGTTGTTCATTTTGCTATACCAGTGCTTTGATACCAGTATGAAGTCCTGATGACCGGTTCATAAAAAGAAAAGCATCCAATACCGGTATTAGTCGTCAAGAAAAAATGGTTCCTCTATCGGTTCTGAAATACCAGTGGCAATAAAAGCAAGAGCCAATCACCGGAAAGCTAGGGGCAGACATAACATAGTGTCATACCGGTTATCGTTAGTTTTTTCATCCATAAAAAAGAAGCAATTTTTGGATAGCAAAAACAAAGCCTGAATGACTTTACTCTTCCATGGCAGTGTCTTCCTGGGTCTGACTTGCGGGTGCATCGAAGATGGGCATGAAAAAGGAAGTCCATCCCGTGGCTTCATCCTGTGTCGGTACGTTGAGGTCAGGAACCCTATCTGTGGTCCAACCTCTTTCCACAGGTTGCAATATTTGCAAACAGGGGTCAACATTTTCTATTTCCAGGATTTCCATTAGAGCCCCAACTTTAATTTTGACCCTGTGCACAGTGTGGTCATCCAATTGTCTGCCGAATTGATGCAGACCGTTCTTCACATGGAGAAAATTTTGCCATTCAAGGCCATGCTTAATTCGGTCATAGAGTACCATGTAAGCATGGTTATATTGAATTAAGTGACACAGAAAAAGGCCCCCAAGGAGAGCCGACCCCTGCCATAGATTATATTTTGCTAGAGCTTCATGGAACGAGGCTGAGGGGAGCACATCTTGTCTTACCACCTTGAAGAATACTAATTCGAGCAGAGGAATAGATTGCAGGAGATCTAGAGCATTTGATAGAAAGGAACTGAGAAGTTGGTGGGGATACAAAATCCTTTTAGCTTGCGGGGATAGCATATCGTCACCGATAAAGTCTTTGACAACCCTTCTCAATTGTGAATTATGTAGCAGAAAAAGATGGTCGAGGTCCCTGTCAGTGATGTGTCCATGAAAAGCCACCAAGGATTCTAGAATTTGCACTGAGACCCAGTCATTCCATGGCATATAATCCCAATGAATTTGCCTGCATCCTCTGCAAGAACCGTTTTCCATATTGCAGAGCACTCGTGTGAAGTGACATATTGAGAATCCCCACGTACTTCGCACAAAATTTCCATACATACCATTAGCAAAATGCATTTAAGAGCATAAATGCAAGTGTCCTGTCAGCCTTCTTGATCACCGACACCGGTTATATGCTTTTATGCGAGTATTTAATAGGAAGCTTGTGATAAGAGTGTTGTACTTTCCTTTTGTACTAATTCGAGCAATTTGGGAAAAGAAGACAATTTAGTAGGAATTGCGACTGACTCCATAGAGATTCCATCATAGCCCATATTTGCTAACATGTCAGCAATGGAATTGTCCTCTCTTAGTGTGTGACTAATAGAGTAGTCCGAGAAAGTGTCGAGAAGATCCAAGGGGTGCTTCAAAACATAAGATAGTTGCCATGTCTTAGATCTTTTCAAGGTAATTGAGTTGATAATTACTAAAGAATCCCCTTCTATGTGTATATTGGGGAGGCCACACTTCCTTGCTAACACCAGACTGGCTAGTAGGTCATTTGCTTTCGCCAAGTTATTCGTACCCGAAGGGATTGGTGAAGCTTGGAAATCACACATTTTTCCAAAGTGGTCTCAAATGCAGACTCCAATTCCTGATTTCCTTGGATTTCCACGAGAAGAGCCGTCAAAGTTGATCTTAAAAAAATTCAGAGCTGGGGGTGTCCATTTAATGGACGACCGGTCTTTCACATGGACTGAAGACCAGTTTGGGGGAATCCCTATTGGTAAAATAATACCGTGCCAAGATTTTGCAATTGCCTTATCCCATCGAGTAAATGACTAGATGTCCTTGGAATTAGTAAGCGAAGAGTTAATGATTTCTGCAATTGAATTTTCCAGTTTGATCAAAACTTGATCCAGAGATGAGGATGTTTTTTTGAAGATCCTTTTGTTCCTCTCCCACCAGATTGCCCAAATGATGTGAGTAGGAGCACATTTCCAAATACCTGAGAAGGTTGATGTAAAAAATAAAGGAAGCCAAGAGTTAAACATATCCCATAGTGATTTTGAAAAGGGCAACATGACTTGGAGTTTATTCATGATGAAGAACCAACATTGGGAGGCAAAATAATAGTGTAGAAATAAATGATCAACTGTTTCTTCCTCTGAGTTACAAAATACACAATTAAAATCTTGTGAAATGCCTAGTTTTACTAATCTCTCCGCTGTTAAGATTCTTTTATTCAATGTTAGCCACGCAAAATAACCCGCTTTTGGTAAAACAGTGTCATTCCAACAAAAATAATATGCCCTATTACTTACCTTACTGTTGCAACCCTGCTGTAAGGCATTGTAACCTTCTTTAATTGAGTATTGCCCTGATTTTGAAGTTGCCCAAAATAAAACATCATCTCTGTTAGACATGATAACTGATCTATTCAATAGAATATTGGCCAATGAGGAAGATTACTGGAAGGATATTGGGAGTAGAGTAGGGTCTTTCCAGATTATTTTCCTTGAAAACATTTCTACAGCAGACACATAGTCACTCAATTTTGTACCCCAATGGGCTATAGTTGTATTCATAATGTCTTCCATGCTATCCAATTTAGCAATAGGAGGATGGCCACACCATGAGTCTATCTAGAAGTTAGCACTGAGACCATTGTTGATTTCCCATGAGACATACTTAGATATTAGATTCCTTGAATCCATCATGAAATTCCAAATAGCAGACCCCTTTGGAGGGTCTAAAAGTGTCAATACTCTTGATGGTTGAGTGTTGTCCAAATATTTATCTTGCATAATCTGGCACCATTTGGAAACCGGGTTAGTGTACATTTTCCAGATCATTTTCCCTCCAAAGGCCTTGTTGCGGTGCTTCAAATTGTGAAGTCCCACTCTCCCTTGGGACTTTTGACATGACATATTTTCCAGAGAAGTTAAGGGGATTTTCCTTTCATTTGTCATATTGTTGTTCCATAGGAAATCTCTAATGAGTTTCTGCAATTGTTGGATGATGGATGAGGGAGCCTTGAGGACAGACATGTAATAGTTCGGTATTGCTGTTAACACTGACTTGATAAGTAGGATTCTGCTGGATAGTGAAAGCCACCTTACTTTCCAAGCTGAGATTCGTGCTTGAATTCTACCAATGACAATAGAACAATAGGACGGTTTGTTTAATCCCATAAAAAAGGGAATGCCAAGGTAGGAGGATGGCAATTGGTCCATTGAGAAGCCCAAAGTCTTGCATATTCTTAAGGATATGATTGGGGATGTGTTGAAAATGAAAATCTTAGACTTGGCAGCATTAATTTTCTGACCCGAAGTAGAAGAATATATATCCTGAGCTTGCTTGATGAGCTTGGCTTCTTTTAGAGAAGACTTACCAAATAACAATGTGTCATCATCGAAAAGAGAGCAAGTTACTGTTATTGAGGTACCTGGAAGGGTGGCCCCAAGCCAAAGCCCTTTTGAAGATTGAAAATTGATGTATCTGCTCAAGGCATCTACCATGATAATGAAGAGAAAGGGTGACATTGGGTCACCTTGTCTTATTCCATGTGTACCCTGAAAAAACCCTGAGGGATGACCATTTATTAGAATAGAGAAATGCGCACCTGAGATACAATTTTTGATCCATTTGCACCATTTGTTTGAGAAGCCAAATTTTGATAATACTTTAAAAAGAAACTACCACTTAACCCGGTCATATGCTTTCATCATATCAAGTTTGATAACAAAATTTTATTGTTGGCTCTCATGGACAGAGTGTAAGACCCCATGTGCTACGAGGGCTCCATCCATAGTCTCCCTACCCGAGACAAACCCCCCTTGTTCTTCTGAGATGATCTTAGGTACAAGGAAGTGCATTATAAGGAAAATGGCCTTAGTTACAATCTTATATATTGTGTTACAAAGAGAAATGGGTCTGAACTCTACGAATGAAGAAGGAGAAGGGGTTTTTGGGATGAGAACAATATTTGTTGCATTAAATTTTTTTAGCATAGCACCCCTTTTCTTGGATTCTTCCATTACCTCTAAGAGGTCAAAACCAATCATATCCCAACACTTTTGAAAAAAGAGGGCGGTGAATCCATCCGGACCTGGGGCTTTATCTAGGGAAAGGGAAAATACCACTTTGTGGACTTCTTTCAAAGTGAAAGGGGCCAGAAGGGCTCTGTTGTCTTGGTCGGAGATTAGAGGTGGAATAGACTACAGTAGAAGCTCAACATTGTCCTTCCAAAAAGGATCTAAATTAGAATGTGGTGGGGCTCGGAGATTCTTAAAAAACTTAACTCCTTGTTCTTGGATATATGCTAAATTTTGAATCAGTTCCCCTGAATCCTCATGCTTGATTGAAAATATAACATTAGATGCTTTTCTTTGTTTTGTGGAAGCATGAAATAATTTTGTGTTTTTATCCCCCTGTTTCAGCCAGAGTTCTCTTGATTTCTGTCTCCAGTATTCTTCTTCTCTCTTATAGACCTCTTCTCACTCACTTTGAAGGCCCTTTTGTGTAGAGTGTAGAAGATGGTCCAAGCCCTTGGAAATTATGGTTTGGTTAACTTCTTCCAGTTGTTGAGAAATAATTTTTTTTTGAGCAAAGACATTCTTAAAAATCTTTCTATTCCATTCTTTAGCCTAGATCTTAATAAACTGAAGTTTCTTGAAAAATTGGAACATCTTTGTTCCACTACATGCAAGGGCAGAAACCCACCATTGTCTTAGTAAAGCCTAAAAATGTGGGTGTCTAAACCACATGCGCTCAAACTTGAAGGAGGAGCCATAAACTGACATGTGGTCTAGTTTTTGCCATTCCAGGATAATTTGGACTGGAAAGTGATTTGATTCAGAAATGGGAGAATGTTTGAGTGATAACTGACCTGATTGAGGTGTCATTCCAAAGGAACAAAAAACCTATGGAGTCTCTCTGCAATATGAAGGAAGCTTGATCTCCTGTTAGTCCAAGTAAAGAGACCATTATTGGGATCACATCTAGTAAGTTGTTTTCAATGGTGAAATTTAGAAAATCTTGCATAGATCGTGGGGGTGGGCAGATTCCTCCTTGTTTTTCCTTATGAGACAAGATTGCATTAAAGTCTCCTCCAATGATAAAATTATGTGCTTCCTCTTGTTGGAGTAACGAAGTCAGTTTGTCCCATAGACCTTTCTTTTCCAGAGTGGGGATGGGACTATAAACATTAAATACCGTAAAGGTCATGTCATAACATACTGCTTTCAATATTTGCCAGTTAAGATCTTGATCTATTAAGTGAACTTGAACTTTTTTAGGATTCCATAATGTAAGCAGACCACCCGAGGCCCCAACCCCTTGCATGTGGGCCGATCCAAATTGTGTCCATTTGGCCACTGATTTGTGATACATTTCTTGTGATAGCTTCCTTTCTTGAAGTAAAAATATGTCCGCCTTTGAAGAATCAAGGTGAGATTTGATTCTCCCTCTTTTTTCAGAGGCATTAATACCCCTGACGTTCCAAGAAATCATTTTCATTGTGAAGAGGGAGTGCCTTTTGCACTCCTTGTAATTATTTTTGATACTTTAACTTTTCTGTCTAAGGTACTTTGCACTCCTGCCTCTATTTCTTCTTGAATTTTCACAGAGTTTGGTTTCCTACCTCTCTTTTTTAGGGTTGTAAAGCCATTTGATTTCAAAATGGGGCTTTGTTCAACCGATAAGGATTGTGCATAGTCAAATATAATTTTTTTTTCCTCACCATCTTGTGAAGGGATTTCCACTTCTTCCTGCCTAATTTCCAAGGGGAGTTCCCCATTATCTAAGATGCCAGTAGATGAACAATAGCACCTTTTTTCTCGTAAGGGGAACATTACATTTGTCATACTAACACCTTCCTCTTCTGCAATTTACTCAATCATAGTGGCAGCTAAGGTGGTTAGGATATCGTCTGCTACTTCTCGGATATGACCCTCCTTACTTGAGGAAGTTGTCCCTAAAACTGATAAGTTCTGCATTAAATTCTGGATGTCGATCGGGGATTCGTTGAACATTAGGTCCCGAACTATAACTCTGTCACATAATTGGAGGACTGGTGTGGACAAGGAGGTAGATTTGTAGCTATCAAGGATCCAGTTGTACATGATAAAAAAATTGGTCAGCTGGTTAATCCATTGAATATAGGATGGTTCAGAGGCATCCTGAGGTTCATAGGAATCATTGCATGCTTGTACAGGATTAGAAGGCAGAACTACCTCATTCTGATGGGCAGGACATAGAAGAGGGTCTGAGCAGTGATTTTTACAGACTAAAAGCTCTAGGCGCTCATGGCCACTACAGGAATTCATGAAGTGGCCTAACTGTTGCTGATATTTGCAGATGACCTCAGCATTATCCAATGCGATGTCTTGATGCCACAAACCCCATTTTGATGAAATGGTTAGATGCTTTGGCAGTGTCTTATTTGAGGTAAGGAGAAGACATACCCTAACGTCTCTCTGGGTTGTTTCAAAGGGTATGAGATCGTGAGCAAAAAAAATGCCTAGTTGGTTGGCCATGGTCTCCACAATATTTGGGTCTTTGTATTCCAAAGGCATACTTGGAAAGGAGATCCAATGGGGATAAAATCTACAGAGATTAGCATCTGGTTTGAAGTTTGGAATCCAGGATAAGGTGAAAAGACCCGCCCCTTGACAAAACCAGCCTTTATTTTTGTGAACTGCATCTCTATCTTCTGATGAAGAAAACAGGGCTATAAAAAATTCCGAGTGGCTGTCAATGAAGAAAATATCACGAAGACCCAAGCAATGACTATTTGTCCATGAAAGCATAGTTTGAAGCGGGATTAAAGAACTAAACTTACCAATGAGAGCTGATTTAAGGAGAAAAGAGACCGACTGGGAGAGAACATGGTTAGGAAAGGATATCTTGATGATGGAGGTGTCCTCAACCGGAGCCCGAGCCAAAATGGGGAAAGAGGAGTCTGTCTCTTTAAACTTTGCCAATTTTCTTTTCCATACAGGGGGCGCTGGTTTCGACTTTCTATGATCTCCTTGTTGGTCTGCTCCAGTTTTCCTATTAGCAAGGCGGGTCTTAAAAGAAGGCTGATGAGGGGTGGAAGGAGATACTTTGCAGATGTCAAAAATTGGTTGTTTCTTATGGCGTTTTGTTCGGGATGAATTTGGAAATGGAGACTTTTTTTCAGGATTATGAAAAAAAAATTCCCGCCCAAATGAATTTTGAATTTTTTTCCCCCCCAAATGGATTTTGAATTTCCCCCCCCCCCAAATAGATTATGAATTTTTTTTTCCTGCCCGAATGAAGGTGGACGGTGGCCTGGATGTTCCCTGAGGATCTTGCGAGCCCCATGATTGAGAGATGCTCCCTGGATGCAAGTGTTGGATTATAAATGATTCTGAGGATTACCATCTGCTTTATAGGGATGGGAATGAAATGAGTGGGCCGGATGAGCAAGAGGACTATTGAAAAAAGTATCAGGTCCATCTGGCTGATCTTATAGACATGCGAAGTGGTTATGCCATCGGTTTCCTAGGGGTAAATCTAAAACCGGTTTGATAAAAGGTTTTTCTCTGAATATTTTAACGAAGGGGTTGATGTCAAATTTTGGAGATTGGCTGAAATGAGGGGCATCCTTTGGCTATCCTTGGTGAGCCTAATGGGGGACATTGAAACCTTGCCACCATCTACTGTTCCCTCTAGCCCTGCTTTGAGGCCTTGCCCCGCCCTGCCATGTTACACTATCCTCTAATTAATTAAAACAAATCAATTTATGAGTTGTTGAGAATTTATTAGTCTTTTCCTATTATTTGAATTTTTAAAATTCAAATTACCCACATGCCTCCTAACTTCTAACCACCTAACCTAACTATCCCTCTAACCTAACCCATTCCACCTAACCTTGGGTTTAACTAACCCTATCCTATCTTGCACATTCTAACCTCCTTATCCTAACCTCCTATGGTGTGGATATTTTCGTCTTGAGACACATGGCACTTTGGCCACATGTCTCCTCTCTTGGACACTTGCCCTTTTATGAGAAAAGATCCTTGACACTTGTTACCACAGAGATGCCAAGTGTCTCCTCCTCCAACCTCTTCTCCAACCTCCTCCAATTTTACCCTTGATATCTTCAGACTCAATCTTGACTGTTGATTCCGGCCACCTCACCCCTGGCCTTGGAAATCCTATAAATATCCCCTATTTTGGAGCAATAAGGATCCCATCTCATTTTCATCTTATGTATTGTTACTATAGGCATATCCATTCTAGCATATCATTTGAGCATTGTTATTATAGGCACTTGCATCTTAGATTTAGTTTAATTTGATCATTTTCTAGCATAATTGTTGAATCACATAGCTTAATCATGCATATCATTAGCTTAATTAGTCTCTTGGATCAATCTATTATAATCAATCTCATCTTTGCATATCATTATCATTTCAAATCCTCCATCTAGGTGTAGTCAAGTCACTGGGATTGCTTATCCAGATCTGAGAGCAAATCCATACTCACATCTCTTAGGAGGCGATAGGTCACTTTGTCATGGTTCATTTTTGTTTGCTTATTATTTGCTAACCATGCTTGTAATGATTTATTGAGTGTTTTGTGTTGCAGCTGCAAGTATCACACTTCACAGGCACGACAATATCATCTTAGCTTTCAATTTTGAACTCATCTAAATCTTAATCATCTAGTTTTGCATTTCATCTTCATTATCTCATATTAGAATTTCCCTAAGATCTTAGTTGCATTTCCATTTAGATCTTAGAATCATCACATATCCCTTTTTCTTTTGGTAGTCATCCTATAGATCAAGTGCTCTTCCAAGCTGAGAGCCACCTTAATTTGAAGGATCCTTGGAGATAGAGAACAATGAGACAGGCTTAAGATATTTATTTCATTTGTTTGTTCTAATGATTTTTTATCTCTAACATAATGTCCCATTGGTGTGTTTGTGTTGTTTGCCTCTCTCATGCTGGTACCACAATCTGAGAATACAGATGTAAAGTCAGCAATTTTGAATGGAGAACTGAAAGTGTAGACACCTAAAAGTTGCATAATGAATGAATTGAATTTTATTCATTTAATTATTCTTAATTCTTCCAATTAATTAAATTAAGATTTAATTAATATCCCTATTCTTCTAATTAGCCTATAAATAAAATTAAAGATTTGAATAAACCCCTTTCTTCTAAAGCCTGATCAATTAATTAAACTAAGGTTTGATTAAGTATCCTTAGCCATTTAATTGAATAAATCTTATTTATTTAATTAAAATCCCCTTTTCCCTTTTTTGATTAAATTCACATTTAATTAAAATCTTGTTTTCATTTAAATAAATTAAAATTTATTTAAAAAACCCCCCACTTGCAAAATCTTACAAATGCAATGTAAGTGACCTAGATCATAGAGCGAAGGTGGCGAATTCAGCAGAGGCAGCAACAAGAATAGGCTTCTAAGCAACGAGCATGTTGTTGTAGCTTTGATCCAAGGTATGGGAGGTCAGGGGTAGATTAGATCATGGAGCGATGAAGTTGATGAAGCCTTTCCAATCAAAGCAATGAGGAACCAGATTGTCCGCAAGTGACCAACTCTTGAGTCAACAACAAGGAAAGATCAGATCCCAGGCCGACCATGGAAGGTGGATGTACCTAATCCCATGCAGAGAAGATGTAGGGATCTAAGACCATAGAGGAAAATAGATATTAGTCATCCCTACACAAATAGAAACCTCAGGCCAATAAATTTGCAAGCATGGAAGAAGAATGGCTTTTCATGGAACAATGAGGGTTGGTTTCGCAATGCGAAGCTTCCTGCTACTGAATTGGAGCGCAATTGGAATTCAATATTAAATCCTAATTCCTCTGTATCAGAGATAGAAAGATTTAATATCTCTAATTATCATAGGAAAGGTTTCAAACCTCAACCGGGTAATGGACCTAAAAAGTTTTGGAATGGGTGGTTTAGGCAAGATAGAACTTCGCGAGCCGATCGTGCAGAGGTATGGCGGTCCATTGCTCTGGCTAGAAACCATCGATCTAACTTAGATCGAGTGAGGAAAAATGAACCCTGGCAAAGATACCAACCATCAGTTTATCTAGATACTCACAAACTGGTAAGGAAAATCTTGAGACCCACTGTTATTTTGGATGATAACAAGATCAATTTGGCTAGGTCAAATCTTCAAGATTACTATTTTTTTGCTAAATGGGGTGGAGGCAAATGGTTAAGGGGAAATTTTGAGAAATGGTGTAGATCGCAATGGGGGGAGGACATTAAACTTAATGTTCTTTTGAATGATTACTATCTAATTGAGTTTATGAAAAAAGAGGACATATGGAATGATAAAAATAAAGGTCCTTATACTTTGGATGGGATTGGAGTGCATATTATTGATTGGAAACCTAATTTCAATCCTCGGTTTCATACCTTACCAGAAAGAACAGTCTGGTTAAGGCTATACAACTTCCCATCGAACTATTGGCACATTGAGATTATTAAAGACATCTGTAAAGAGCTTGGCAGTTTTGTTTCTATTGATGACATTTTGGAGGATAGGGTTTGGGGTAGTTTTATCAAGATATGCATCAACACTGGCCAAATTTCTAGAATCCCAGAATAAGTCAAAATTATTGGTGCTGACAAGATATGGTTTCAAAGGATCGACAGAGAAGATCAGTTGCACCTTTTCCCCAAATGCTTCTTAAGGGAACATATTGGTCTTGAATGTGTAGTTTCGGCCTCTATCTTAAGAAGTTATGCTTGTGTGCAAACTAAGTCGACAGATGTGAAGTCACATAAGGAAAATACAGAAAAACTGGGAACAAATGATGTAGAACAATCCTCGATGGCCAATATGAAGGGGGTGAAAATTAATAATCCTGTTGATAATTCTCCCCTCGTTGTATCTAGCTAGCAACAGATCCATATTGACAAAAGTAATAGTGCTCAAGCTCTACTAAATCTATTGGAAGATGCTAAATCCCTTCAAAATGAAATTGCAACAGAGCTTGCAGCTTCTCTTTCTTCAGAATCCACTAAGGACGGTGAATTTAGGGTGACGGAGGATGAGAATATTCCCCCTCTACCAGTTGATCCAAACACCTCTGGTGATTTGGGCAAGAAAGGCATCACCACTGACTTGGAAGAAGGAGAAATTGTTTCCTCTACCTCAGAATGGGAAGAAGATTTTGAACCAGTTGCCAACCTTATAATGGATAATACTATGAAAGGTTTTGGGAAGACTGCTTCATATATTAATGTTCCAAACTTTAAACCAAAGGGCAAAAGGGGGTGCAAATCAAGGAAAACAATGCTGAAAAATCGTAGGTGCGGCTAGTGGGTAGTCCAAACTTAATTTAGGGAAGGGGACCCCCTTCCACAAGATAAATTCAAGGCTACTATCCTGGAATGTCAGGGGCCTTAATGCCCCTGACAAATGGCACTTAATTAAGCATCAGATTGATGAGACTAAGGGCGATATTTGGGTATTACAGGAAACTAAATGGAGTCAGGCTGAGATAGAAAAAAAATGAAAACATGGAAACAATTGAAAGGTCTATTGAGGCAATCCGAGGGGCCTCTGGTGGAATGGGAATAATCTAGAATCCTATGACTGTTAAAATCACATCCTTGGAGAAGATAAATATTGGCAACATTGTCTGGTCACTAGTTTATGCAAAAATGAGAGTTTCAATCTTTTTAATGTCTACGGACCTTCTACTGCTAATGACAAATGAGAGCTTTGGGCACTTCTATGAAACAGATTCCAAAATATTTCTACGGGCAGCTGTGTGTTTGCAGGCGACTTCAATGCTATCCAGGCAGGTAATGAAAAGAAGGGTGGTATTCAAAGGATTGGTGTGGTTCAGAGAGACTTCTAGGAATTTGTAGAAAAGAATCAGCTATTAGATGTTGCCCCAAAGAATGGAACCTTCACATGGACAAATAGGAGAACTGGTTTCACTAACATTGTAAAACGTCTAGATCGATTTCTGGTGGCCGATGATTGGCTTGAACAAAATCTTATTCTTGAATCAACTATTCTACCCCTTGTAGGATCAGATCATTTTCATATTTGCCTAAATGTGTCTTTAGGAGAATCTGAGGGTGGCATTCCTTTCCGATTTGAGATGATGTGGCTCAGAGTGTCGAAACTACATGAATTGATAGCAACATGGTGGAATGAGCCGGTACTAGGAAATAAATCGAGGTTGTTCAAACTAAATAAGAAGCTCAAGTATATTAAGATCAAAATCAAAGAGTGGAATTTGAGTCAATTCCAAAACATCCATAAGGAGAAACTCAGGGTCACGACTGAGCTGGAGGAAATAACCAATTTTGTCATAAAGACAAACATGAATGAAGAACTTTTCAAAAGGGAGAGCTCTCTTAAGCCTGAACTAAATGAAATTCTTCGGCATGAAGAAATTCACTGGAGGTAGAAATCGAGGGAACTTTCGCTCAAGGATGGGGATAGAAATACCAAGTTCATCCACAGATCGGCTATTGCCAACTGAAACGGGAACAAAATATCAGAGATTATGAGGCTAGATGGTAGTATTGCAAGGGACTATGAGGATATTGCCCGAGAAGCAGTAAGACATTTTGAATCTTTGATGAATGGTAAATGCTAGAGTGTTCAGGAAGCAAGAAACATAATTCTAGACTCAATCCCTTCTATAATCACTGAAAGACATAATAAAGAGCTCTTCAAATCTATTGACTTAGATGAAGTCAGGAAAGTTACCTTCTAGCTGAATCCTGATAAGACTCCAGGTCCTGATGGTTTTCCTATGGCCTTCTTTCAGCATTTCTAGGACATTATTTCCCAAGACCTACACCTAGCAGTAGAAGAATCCAGAAAAAGAATGACTATGCTGGGAGCTATCAATCACACCTTTCTAGCTTTAGTCCCGAAAAAGAAGAACCCTTAGCAAATGGGTGATTTTAGACCAATTTTATTATGCAATTCAATCTACAAAATAGTAACAAAGATCATTGCCAACAGAATGAAACCTCTTCTAAAACATATTATTTCAGATGAGCAGAGTGACTTTGCCCCTGGATGCTCTATTGTTGAAGGCATCATCACTGCTCATGAAACACCTCACACTGCAAGAAAAACTAAAGATTCTTGTATGATTTTAAAGTTGGATATTATGAAAGCATATGATATGGTGGATAGGGAATTTCTTGTAGAAGTATTGAGGAAATTTGGATTTTGCAATGAATGGATCACATGGGTCAAGAATTGTCTATCAACACCCAAATTCTCAGTTTTGGTTAATGGTTCATCTCATGGTTTCTACTCTTCAACAAGAGGTATTTGCCAAGGGGATCCTATGTCGCTATTTTTATTTATAATTATGGCTAAAGCCTTAGGTCGGTTGATCAAATCTCTTCACCATAATGGTCGCTGGCTGGGTGTCAATGTGGCTACAGGAGTTGAACATTCAACCCACTTACAGTTTGCTGATGATAATATTCTATTTGGAGTCTCTAGTATAAGAGAGGCAAGGACTATAAATACTTGCCTAGATGACTATTGTAAGGCATCAGTGCAAAAAATCAATTGGAACAAGTCAAAAGTTTTCTTTATCAATACTTTGCCGAATATGCAAGGTGTTCTATCAAGGATCCTCAATTTAAGAGTTGCAAACTTTCCAGGTAAATTCCTTGGGACTCCTCTTTTCATTGGCAGTAATAAGATTTGCTATTGGACACATCTTATTGAGAAAAGTAAATCTAGGCTTGAAAATTGGAAAGGGAAGTGGAAATCATTTGCGGTAAGCTTACTATGATAAAATCAGTCCTCTCTGCCATACCGGTTTTTTCCATGGCTTGCTTGAGACTACCGGTTGCCATAGAAGATGAGTTAATTACTATAATAAGGAATTTCCTTTGGAATGGGTCAGATGACAAAGGGAAATTTCCCCTGATTGCCTGGAATAAAATAAGTCAACCAAAAAATGCTGGGGGTGCTGGAATTCGACAGATTTCTATTATGAATTTGGCTATGAGAGAAAAATTGGTTTGGGAAATTTGTAGAGGTGGTAGTCAAAAGTGGGTAAGAATCCTAAAACACAAATATTTGGAATCACTTGAGCCTAAAAGGATTCTCATAGTTATCAACCCACCGAGGGGTTCAACCACTTGGAATTTTATTCTAGAATGCAGAGAAATCATAAGCGATCAAGTAACTTGGGATGTCATAAATGGGAGGAATGCATCCTTCTGGCTAGATTCTTGTAGCAGCAAAGAAGCCTTGTGTCATAACCCTGCTCTTCAATCTATAATGAGAGAAACATGTCAGATTTAGGGACACAAAGTCTGTGATTATGGTCATTCAGTTAAGGAGAATGGTATTGACAGATGGGTGTGGATTTCCCTGGACCCCTTGGACTTAGTCCAAAATTAGAAAGAGATTTTTGTCAGTATTCTAAGGAATTGAATCATTCATCCATCCCCGGATGAGGACATCATTAGATGGTGTAGCTCGTCTAATGGTAAGTACAAGGTATGTTTTGGCTATAAATTGAAAGAAGCTCCTGTAGATAAGAAGGATTGGCTGGTTAATTTGTTTTGGCACAAACATCTACTTCATAAAGCAGGTTCCTTTGCTTGGATGGCTTTCTAGAGGAAGATTCTAACTGGTGAAAGACTCCTTAAATTGGTATTAATGGGCCTAGTAGATGTGTATTATGTCAAAATCAAGAGGAGACAATTGATCACCTTCTGCTTCATTGCAAATTCTCTAGCAACTGTTGGTGGCATTTTGTGGGTAAATTAAATCTTGCATGCCCTTTTTCAAAAGGTTTGGATGATTGGTTTCTACTATGGCCTAAATCAAAATGCAGGGCATTATTTGGGTATTTATTTGTCATCCTACCCTTACTGCTGACTTGGGAAATTTGGAAAGAGAGGAATCAGAGACTTTTCTAGGATAAAGATATGGGCCAGATTGCCCTCTGTGGGAAAATTGAGAATCACCTGGTTGAGCTCCTGAACGAATCGGCTAAGTCCAAATCACTGAAAAAGAATCTATTCATTGACTGGGATTGGAAGTTAAAGCTTGCATTTCCAAATTTGATCATCCCCCTACTTTTTGGAAGTGGTAACCCTGTGATACCAGCTAATCCAAGATTGGGTGTTAAATAGGAAATCCTAGATCGAGGGTGGCATAAGATTAACTTCGATGGTGCCTCTGCAGGGAATCCAAGGCGGAGTGGAATTGGATGTATTATTAAAGATTATGAAGGCATCTATATTAAGGAAATATATGAAGATATCGGTATGGCCACTAATAATGAGGTTGAATTCCGAGTGACATTAAGAGGTTTGCAATTGGGGATAAAAAGAATCCATTTGGAGGGTGATTAAATGTTACCAATGTTGTTGGTAGTAACCAAACCCCTAGTTGGCGTCTTAACCTATGTCTTCAACCGATGGTGGATTTGCTTGAGACCGTTGAAGAATTTTGGATTAGCCATATGTAGAGAGAAGGTAATATGGAAGCAAACAAACTATCTAAGATGACAAGTGTAGATGGAGACCTTGATCCGGGGCATATGGCTAGGGTATAGATAAATTTTGATTATAGAAATGAATATGGTTAAAGTGCTCAACCTATCTTAGCAGAAGAATGAACCGACTTTGTTTCCCCGATGGTCTTGGTTTCTACCGATTTGTAGTACTTACCGGGAGATGAACTCTTATCGAGTGTGGGTTTTTCTTTGATTGTGGTATCCTTCTGGCTCCTACCGGTAGGGGTATCCCACTTGACTGCGTGACCTCTATTGGTTGGCAATGTTGTCATTTGCATAGGTCTCTTGCACTTGTCTCTTACCGGTATTTATTACGTCCTGGTAATATGGTCTTACCGGGGTCATTTACTCCAGGTTGGAGTAGATGCTATCAGGAAGATAATCTAGCAAAATTTCTGATAAGCGGCTGCAATCGGTTCTCTCCTCAAGTCACCCTGTGCGGATGGAGGCCTTGATTCGAGACATACGGTTAGGGCACAACTATATTTGATTATGGTGGTTTACGTGATGTAACCTATCTTAGTCTAAGAATGGAACAACTTTGTTTCTCTGATGGTCTTGGCCTCTATCGGTATTTTTTATGGTTCCGATAATATGATCTTACCAGGGTCATTAACTCCAGTTCTGGTGCAAATGCTGTTAGAAAGTTAATCTATTGTCCATTATTACTATTAGATATGATAAAGTCAGATGATGACTGACATCAAAGAGGCAATCAATTGCGCATAAAGGTGACATGCTTAAGTTGTGTTTTGTTTGTACAAAGTAATTTGGCACGGTTTAGCCAGGTCCTCGAGCTCCTCAACCTTTATGAGCTGTCGAGATAAATAAATGAAGGTCTACTTAGTTTAAACATATCAAACTCTTCCCCTTTCTTGCTCTACTGTTTATACAATGGATACACTGATATTGTTGGAGGAAACATGCCATCAGATGGCGTTTCTTGGCAAAATTTCTAATAAGCACCTGCAATCGGTTCTTTCCTCAAATCACCCTTTGATTTTGTACTGTGTAAAAAGAATTTTTGGGAAGGAATTCTTAATTGTATACCACAAATATAGAGCCAATGCAGACATTCCAACTTTCTTTCTAGTGATGCTGCTCTACGTGGGGACTAGCAAGCAAAGGTCGAAGCTGTTCACTCAAATGGTGTTCGAGCACCACTTCCTTGGGGAAATTGACATCGTACTAGATAATGTCGATGACAGTCTCAGAATGCCTTTCCCCAAAATTATTATATGAGTTTGGGAAATGGTGTGGAGGTGAGGAAATAGGTGATAGTAACCTCTCTTGATTTAAATACCTTGGAGGCCTCCTGGCCTTTCATTAACAGAAATATTGAGTTCCTTTTCAAGGTTGCCGAAATACTGCCCGACTTCATGACTGCCTAGAGAAAAACATATATTCAGGATGAATGGCTTTCGGGCAGAGGAGACATTGGTATTTTGGCCAACAGTGACATTGACGATGGCAACTCTTGGGGTCTTGGTCGTGGAGAAGAGTGGTTTCCAGATGATGTTCACCATTCTTGGGAAAAAGAGGAATCGATGGCTCATTTTGCTTGCAGAATGATTGCCCGGTAATATTGGGTGGTGTTGCTGCTCCTATACCAGATGACAAGGACCCAGATTCAAGCTCTGAAGATTCTTGAAATGTCTTGACCTCCTCGGCTCTATGTGTCGGTTCTATTTGGAATTCCATTTCTCAAGTTCTTTGTACTGTTAAGAAGATTGTAGGCCTTTGGCCAAATTAGGCATAGTAAGAGCCAACATTTTGTTCTCCTCCGGTTGGTTCTGTCTAGCAATGTAGGATCCTTGCTAGCTTGGTTGGTTTTTGGTCATTTTTCGGAGCAATGGTAGGGGGTTTTCTTCCTGGTTCTTTCCCCCTACGACTCTTTCTGAACTAGGTTTGTATTTTTCAAATTTTGATTAATACAAGGGTGCTGTCCCTCTGTAGTTATTAATTTATTAAAAACAAAAACCTTCAAATGCAAGTTGCATCCCCTTTTTGGCTAAATTAAATTATTTTGATTTACCAAAACTACCTATTTTCCCTCACCCACTTGCAAAATCCTACATTCCCCTAATAATTCTTCTAGAAGCCTTCTAATCCTATCCTAATCATGTCCTATTCTCCTAATCACGTCCCATCCCTAAAATTGGGGAAGTCACTTCTCCAAATTTGGGGAACGTCTTCAAAATGTTTTGAAGACTCTACCTTATTCAACAAGCTAACTTGTTGAGTTCCCCAAATTTGTAAGAGCCTTATAGATTAGCCCCAAAAGTCTTCTAAGACATTTAATTCCTCTTACAAACCCACACCCCTTAGCCATAATGGTTTTCCCTTAACCATTTACCCATGTTGCACAAGAGTTTACCACTTGGGTAATAGCATGCCTCCCTGGTTAATGACATTATCCATGATGCCACTCCTTGAGGTTATCCCTTATTGCTTGATTAGAATCCAATGCTTGTTTAGCATCCCCTCAAGCCCTCTCAAGGTGACATTTGTGAAATTGGGATTGGATTGAATCTATCCCATGGATTGATAACTTTCAATCCTAGCCCTTGTTGAGATTACTCAATCTCAACCATCTATTTCTCTTTTTTCCCTATAAATAGAGCCCATTCCTTCTTCAATTCATCAAGTCTTTTGTGCATCAAAATTATAGTCACATTTCAGGTTAAGGAGCTCTCTTTATCATCACCAAGCATCAACATCATCCTCAAGCATCCATAGCACATAGTTTAGCTTCATTTAGTTGCATTTTAATTTTCCATCCTAGCTTAATTTTACTTCTTTTATAATTTTTGCATTCTCATCTTAGTTTTATTAACTCACATAGCATACTTAGCTTTCAATTTGGAATATACTTTGCCTCCTAGTCACCTAGCTTGAATCCTTCATCTTCATCTTCATCTTCATCTCTTAGCACTCACTAGAATCTTAGCTGCACCCATTTCGATTCTAGTTGCATTTTTTATATAACTCATTCTCTAGGTTGTCATCTTGAGGATCAAGTGCTCTTCCAAGTGAGGGCCACCTTGAATCTTAGAGATCTTTAGAGATAGAGGACAATGAGGCAATTTTAGAGTATTTAATCTATTCATGTGTTTTGATTTCTAACATCTAATGCAATGCTTCATTGGTGTTTTTGAATTGTTTTCCCTCTTGCAGGTGGAAGACCACATCTCCAACATACATTTTTGGCGCCCATTGTGGGGCTTGTAATACCCTAAAAATGATCATCTAAACCATGGGCCCCTAATCTCGACTACATCACCAAGGTCCTAACCAAAGACAATTAAATCAATCTTGAGCATCTAATTAATTAATTCCTCGGTCATCAATGTCATATGGCAAATAAATCATTCTAAATTAATTAAATATTTATCTAATTAATTAATCATTCCAAGTAAATCATTTTAATCAATTATCTTATTTATTTAATTAAATATCCTAGCATATTTAATTAATAAATAAATTTGCCATTAAATCATAAAAAATGAATTAACTGAAAAATGAATTAATTTAAAAAAAGGAATTAATTTGAAAAAAAAGGAATTAATTTGCAAAAAGGAATTAAATTGAGAAAAGAAATCAACTTGAGATATTTCTTTTTCTAAATTTGAGATAACTTTAGAAATCTTAGAAAAGCAAGAAAAGAAATTAAATTGAATAAATCATTTTCTCTAAATTTAAACTCAAAGCAATCTTGAGGAAAGGATTTAGTTGCATTAAAATGGCTTTTTCTAATAAAACAAATCTTGAGCAAAAAAAAAAAATATGCATGAAATTAACTGATTTTTATCTCAAGTGCATGACTTCAATTGATTTTATCTCCAATGCAAACTCAGACTTATAATCCAAATGCATTAAGTCAGGCTTTAATTGAATTTATCTCAAAATCAACTCAATCTTAATCTCCTCTGAAACTGAATCAAAGCATCCAATCATTTCAATTCACCTAGATTGCGCTTTCTCTTGAGGAATCTCAACTTCTCATCATTAATCAATCTTGACCGTTGGTCTCTCAATCAAAAAACCCCCGGAGATTTATTGTTATTATGTTGTTTTTGCTCTAGAATCATTGAGAATATTGTGTATTGGGATTATTGCATCTTATCTTTTTGCATATTAGTTTAATCATGTTAGCTTGATTAGAATCATATAGCTTGATAATCATTGCTTGCATCCATTTAGCTTAATTTGCTTAATCTTGCATTCATTTAGCTTAATTTTGTGCTCATATAGATTAAATCCTCCATCTTGGTGTAGTCTAGTCACTAGTATTGCTTTTATAAATCTGAGAGCAAGTCATTGGTGTAGTCTAGTCACACACACATTTTGGTGCCCACCGTGGGGCTCGAGAATTCAATTTTTTGGCCTTGCAATCATTTCCTTTTATTTTTTAGATTTCGTCCATACAGTCTCTGCAAATTGTCGTACAAGCTTTGGTATCACATAGTACAAGTTCTGAGTTTTATCGTATGGTTATGTGGGAATCCTCATATGATATTCTGCATTTGTCATTTTTATTCAGTATTTACTCATCTAGTTCATTGCGAATACTCGTTTAGTTTTGTCAGAATTATCGTACGAATTTCTGATTTTCTCATTTTAGAAACATTATACTTTTTAGGGTTTTTCTTGAATTGAATTTGATTTATTAATGCTAACCCTGATCTGTCTTCTGTCTGTTGAGATATTTTCACAGCATAACCGGTTTTTTGCAGAATGCTTGTCAAAGAATTCATCAATCAAACTTATGCCTGTCAAAGAATCCATTGATAAAAAACAACATGACTACTGATGCGTTGTTTTTGCAAGTTGCCTAAGGCAAATCAACTAAACATTGTGTATTCTTTAATTCATTTCTAGGCATTTAATTTGTGATATGGTTAATGAACAAGTCTACTTTTCATGTTTGGGAAGAGTCTAAAAGGTAGGAGTGTATGCTCTTGTCTGCATAGACAATCAGAAATCCAGACCCTTGAAGCTTTTCTAGTTTTGAGATTTGTGTTCCTTTAGCGGGCCTATCATAATGGGAAAAAGTAATCACCATGTGAGAACAACCCAAGTGAGTACAACTAAACCCAAGCATTCCAACTCACTATAATAAATAGGCCTTTCGGGATTAAAGTCTTGAAGGACGAGATTGTTTGAGTTTTCTCTTTGAGATCTCTCATATCGGGCATTTTGTAGGGCCTCGTGGTCTCAATCACACTTGTGTGACTACAACTTGTTTCAGTACCTTGTCGGGCTATAGGCCTTAATTGCGTTTGCATGACTTCAAGGAGTAATTTCAAACAAAAATCCTTACTAAGAACTTTAAAATAAAAGCTACCCGGTTCACCTCCGAAAGGGGGATAATCTTTGTGCAAGAGAGATAGTAACTCTCTGAAGATACTTTCCATTTCATGCCCCCATTAGCATTTGGAGTTGGCTAATACGGTGTTGAGAATCCATTGGTTGAGACTTAGCGGCCGTATTCTGATTAGCTATTGGGTGTGTACCTTAGTTTGCAAGCAAAGGTTTTGTCTCCCAGCCAACTTCCTTAGAATTAGCGTGTTGTGTTTGAAGTCACTTTGGATTTTGCGTGTTTGTTGTGTTTTTGTCCTGGAAACTAAAAATTGAAACTCTGAAACTTGAAAACAATCAAAAACATCAAAAAATCAGTGTGTTGGATCTCAAATCAGTAGATTGGAGGATTCTAAGAATATGCCAAATTCTATCTTTAAATTCCCCAACTGACTTGGTCAACTATAGAGTTATTAACTCTCTCACTTTAGGCTTTGCAAGACCTAGGCGGGTGTACCTATTCACTAGTTGTTAACTTAGTGTTGTTTATAGCAGATTGTGTGATTTTACTCAAGCTTGACTCCTACCTCAGAATGGCATTGGGTTCTGGGATAGAGATATAGCAGACGAGTTCAAGATTGTCGTTTAATGGAAGTTATTTGGTCTTTGTTATCTATTCTATAAATCTAAATGTCTATGCTACTCACATTCCTACCTGATATCCTAATGGAAACTATTCTATGCTTGAAAGTAAAATTGTTATTGATCTGAAAAGGTTTTCACTCTCAAATGATCAGTGCCTTACCTCTTGTTGGGCTACAAAGTCTGAATTTCCACTAGGACTTAATGTGCAACTCTTATGGGACAATGTTTAAACCCACCCTCATGATGAATCTTTCAGTTATCCTTCCTCCAATAGATCTATTTTAATCAACTTTTTTAATAGTTTGCCTAAATGAGTTTAACCCCTATCCTAAGAGACCATTCAAGGAAGAAATGCAGGGAACAATTATATTTCACAGACACTTTATTCAAACTGATAACAATAAGGAAATCAACTTCACTATGAAGATTTTAAAGTAAATCTTATCTCTTTGAGATAATACCACAAAAGAACTGCCTACAGGAAAGCAATAATCTATAACACTATAGAAAGAAATGCAATTGATTATATTGGAACCAGTTTCTGTAAGTACAAAATGTCTCCAAAGTTATTATTCTGAAAATCTTATTCTAATATCCTCTTCTTACAAAAGTTCTTATATATATATGATACCAAAAGATGCCTTCTTGAAGAGGTACATCCTTTGGGACATTTGATTATAGTTTATTAACCACTGGAAGCGTTTAATTAATCCCAAAAAGTTTATCATTAGTACACCGCCTTCGGGTTTCATCCCTTCGAATATTTTAATCTGAAGTTCTTTTTACTTTATCGGCGTAGGTCTCCCCAATCATTCCATCCAGCATCGACACAACATATTCATCTCTCTTTTGATGGACCAAGTCATCCCGATGAATCCTCCCTCGATTGAGTTTTACTTTTGCCTTTATGTCCATTGGAACAAGTTATTCTGATACATCCACCTTCTATCCCTCTATGGCATTCTGCCCATCAGGCATCGACACAACTCAGAAAATGTTTCTCCGATGATGCACGTTACCCTGATAAGTCTTTCTTCGTGGTCCACACCTTGCTTCCCTTGTCGGGTCATCTATTCGGGCATCACAATGACTCAATTTATGTTTCCCTGAAACATCATTTTCCATTGATAGTCATTCTTTACTTTGGTGAAACTGACATCATCGCTGGCATATCTCTTGATCTCATTGATATCTTCTTCTTTGTTGAAGCTTTACTTTAGGTGTCCATGTCAATGTAATATTTCATCGAAATCTTGCTTTCGATGAAATCCTTTCCTCACCAAGTCTCTCCATTGTTTTATCGATGTTAGAATTCCATCGAAACAGTTTCACTATCCAACCCTTGTACCAGTATCGATGAAATTCCCCCTTTTGGTGAAAGAAGGAAAACTTCCTTCGATCTCTTATGTTCGATCGATAACAAGTTATTGATGGAAATCTCTCATATTTATTCAATGCCATGCCACATGTCACCTTGTGCTTGACTCACAGATCCACCTATTTGCCACTTGGATCTGCCACTGGACCTGCCCCCCCCCCTTGTCGCCAAGTCGCGACGGTATCTGGCGAGTTGTTTCTCCTTGCGTAATAGAGACAATTGTTGTATTATCCGCAATCACTGTCCGATCTTCCCAACTCGCTCAACCTTTATCTCTCATCCTTGCCAGTCTGTATAACTTTGGTTTCCATGGGATGTGTGCGTGCACGTGGGGTCCATTGGATTGCCAAGATCCCTTCATGCCAAAAGCTATTTATCTTTTGATACTTTCATTGTGTGTGGATTTTCACTTAAATGCAAAATATTCTCTCCCCACAACCAATGTGGGATAACACCTTATGCTTGAATCCTGCAGGCTTCTCTTTTCTCTTGCTCACTATTTTGCGTTCCTCGGGGTAACATAATCTGCTCGAATTTCCTTCCTTGAGCCTAGCTGGACCATCCTCATCAGTGTAACTCATTGAGCCCTTTCCTGCCATTTGCACCCTGGGAAACTGCCATCAGATTCATCAGTATAAGTTGTACCGATCAACATGCACCCCTTTTCTCTTCAGGCGATCTTATCAAGGTAACTTATGCCGATAAGTCAACTTTCATTTTCTTTGCAGGATATGATTTCTTTCTTGAATACATAAGTTTATGAGCTACTCAACGGATTTCATAGGAACTAAATCAAAGGTGCAGAAGGCATATAGACCATAATATTTGAGGTGCTTGATGGACTAAAAATTTATTCAATTAGGATTTGTGGATGTATTTTAGAAGTGTTCACAGAATCATTCTACTCATGGGACCCTAAATTTGCCAGAATTTAAGGTTCCAACAGTGGCTTTGTCTGGGGATGGGGGTATGCTATGGGTACCTTCAAGAATCCAACATCTTTGGTTTAAGGAAAACATACAAATGAAAAGGCCATGGTATATTCAAAAAAATGGGTCCTAATCTAGTATACATGGAAAATATCTTGTTATTCAAGAAAAGAATTTTTTAAGGAACTGTCCATGTACTGGCAATTCCTAAATTTCTCTTGTAGCACTCTGTAAAAAATAGGAATCCTCTCTTGCTTTGCCCATAATTATGTATGGTCCTAACCATAAGGCTTCAAACTTTCCATGCTTGCCCTTGTCCTGATTTCTGGCATCCCACATTTAAACCCAATCTCCTTCCTCAAATTTTCGGTCCCCGGCCTTTTTGTCATATAACCTCTTCATTTGCCTTTGGGCCTTGATATTTCGCTCCTGAGCTTCGATTCTTACCTCATCTAACTCAACCAATTGTTCAAACCTCTCCTATAGAGGATCAACCTTATCGATTCCTTCTTGAATCATGAATTTATGGACTCACACCAGGTTGTCAAGAGGAATTTTGGCTTGTTTTCCATACACTAATTCGAATGGAGACTTTCCCGTAGATTTTTTTACTGTAATTCTGTCTGCCCAAAGTGCTAAATTCAACTTTGAGTCCCAAGCCCTTTTGTTATGTCCAAGTATTTTCTTAATGATCTTAAGAATGTTTTTATTACTAGATTATGCCTGTCCATTGGATTGAGGATGGTATGGAGACGAGTGTGATACCTTAATGCTGTATTCCTCACAGAAAGTATCAAATTCTTTGGATCTGAAGCACATACCATTATCAGTAATTATTCTTGCAGGGGTACCAAACCTGGTAAAAATGTTCTCCATCATGAACTTAGTCACCACCTTACTAGTAGCTTGTTTGGTAGGGATTGCCTCTACCCATTTAGTAAGGTAGTCAGTGGCCACCGATATCCACTTGTGCCCTCCACTCAAATGATCTATTATCTCTCCAATGAAATCCAAGCCCCATTGATGGAAAGGTTCTTCCACCTGCATAGGTCTTAGAGGCAATGCCCCTTGGTATTTCATTTTCCCTGAAAACTTCTGGCATGCCTCACAGTTCCTGACATATTTATAAGAATCATTAAAAACAGGTGGCCAGTAGTACCTTGCCCTTAGTATCTTGTGAGCAGTGATTTTGGTAGAGAACTGTCCTCCAAATAGTCCATTATGCACTTCCTTCAATACCTTTTCAGCCTGAGACCCATCCAAGCAAAGTAAAAAGATTCTATCCCTATTCTTCAAATATGGATCTCCATCGACTATCACATATTTGGCTGACTGTAGCTTTAGAGTCCTCTTCTGGGTGTCATTCATACCATCGGGACATTTCATGTGCTTTAAGTAATATACTATATTTGCATACCAATATGTATTTTCAATACTGAGGTTAGTTTCTTCCAACCCTACTTCATTTACCTGAGCCTCTTCCATGTCTTCTTCGGCCAAAGAAAAAGAAGAGCATTTTCTAGAGTTGGGAAAACAAGGCGCTAAACTTCCCATTGATTATAACATTGAAAGCCTTATCACTAAAGAAGAAGATACTCCACTAATGATGGTAAACAAACAATTGCAAGCATTACAAACTAAAATCAAGGAACTGAAAAACAAGGATAAATCATCTACAAAGTATTCTTTGGACACGATCTACCCTTTCCCATTTGACAAGAACCTTTACATGCCTCCATTTCCTTTAAGAGTGGAAATTCCTAAGTTTGACAAATATGATGGTAACTCAGATCCTCAAGACCATGTCCGAGAATTTCTAGGATTTATGTATGGATTTCATGCATGAATAGACATATCTCATGCATCTCTTTCCAAGAAGTCTAGGAGGACAAGCTATGGAGTGGTTTTCAAGCCTGCCCATGGGCATTAAATCTTTTGAAGAATTGGTTAAATTGTTTTTACAATAATACTCCTATAACATTCATCATCCGGTCACAATGATTGAGCTCTGTAATACCAAACTAGAGATAGGAGAACCTTTTCTCACTTTCCTTCAACGTTGGAGAAAGATGTTTTCTAGATATTCACGACCCATTCCTGATTTTGAGAAGATGGACATATTTGTTAATAATCTGATTCCTGAGTTGAAATATAATAGCCAAATGCAAGTATACCCTTCAATCAACAAGATGGTGGACAACGCTCTCAAAATGGAAGACGTGCTTGTAAGGAAAGGAGATATATCACTTTATAAAGAAACACATCAAGGCTCTAGTTCCAAAGAGAAGAACAAATACTCGAAATATGACAAAGATAATAACAAAAATGTTGTTAATGACAGAGTGGTTGATAATGTCAAACCAAAATCAAAACCCATAGTATTCAATCTAACTAGCGACACACAAGCCCTCAAAGCAGTTGAAAGCACTGCAGAAAATCCGCCTAAGAAATCAAAAGTGATTTAAAGAGAAGCCTTGGGTTTCAAAACCTAAACGTGATTTTACTCCTTTGGGAGAATCATATGAGTCATCTCTTAAGACTCTGTTGGCAAATGAACTGATCATATTGCCTGACAAATCCAAGCCATATGATCCTAAGGTCAAACCCAAATGGTGGAGGGAAAATGAGGACTATGAATATCATCAAAACAAGGGTCATACAACAAATAATTGCATGAAACTCAAACATGAGATTCAAGACCTCATCGATGCTGGAAAAATTATTGTTGGAAATCATGCAACCAATGCTTATCACAAAGCTTTCAAAGATCCCTTACCTTCTTATGAGCAGGGCGATTCCTCAAAATCCAAGGGAGGTGCCAAAGTCAATTACACCTATACCAACAATGATAATATGATCAACATGCTTTAATCTTACCAATCTAGATATTGCAATGTGATCATAGTCAATGATAAACAAAACAAAACACGAACTATGAGTGTCTAGACCCATTCTCAAAAAAAGGTTACTCTCAAAGGAGCTAGTTCCTCCTCTCTTGATTAGACATCATCAAATCTATTGACAACATCAAACCTACCGACTTCTTCACATAAACAACCAGATATGATCACAACTAAATCTAAACAACTAGTTTCATCATCTTATTTTGGTTACAACATTGTTGAACAATTAAAATGAACTACCACTCAAATTTCTATTCTTGAACTACTTAAAATCTCTTATGCTCATAGAGAGATTCTGGACAAAGCTTTGCTCGCTACTAACGTCCCTAAAGACTTAGATTTGAGTCGATTTGAATCTATGGTGGGTCATCTAACTTCACCTCACTACCTTTCCTTCTCTAAAGAAGATGACAATTCCCTGAATCATCCACATAACCAACCATTGCACATTGAAGCTATGATCCATAAACACCAAGTCAAGCATGTTTTGATAGATGGAGGTGTTGGGTTGGATATTTGTACCTACAATTTACTGATGCAGTTGAGATTTTTTGATAATGTCATTGATCCAACAAAGAAAATAACAATCAAAGCTTATGATGAAGAAGAAAGAACCTCTAAAGGTTTGGTACTATTACTGATCAGGGTAGGACTTGCGAAAAGAGATGTTATTTTTTAGGTGCTTGATCTTCCTCTATCCTACAACATCTTGTTGGGCAGACCATGGATTCATGAAATTCAATAAGTGTGATCTACATACCATCAATGCTTAAAATTTCCCTACAATGGAGTTGAAGTCAGTGTTCCTGTTGATACAACCTACACCTGTAATGCTTTAAAACAGTGTGCTGATACCCTTGTTCCCCATAACAGAGTAGCCTCTACAGCTAAAAGTTTAGAAACTTTGATGAAAGACTTAGAAAAGAAATTGAAAATCACAGGTACTAGCATGGATGGATACAAGATAGAACCTGTACTCTCACTAATTTCATTTCCACCATCACCAAGACAGTCTGGAAAACTATCTAAGGCTATGAAGCCACAAAATTCAACTACAAACGTCATCTATGATGATATTTTTGTACAGTCCTCTACTTCCCTTGCAGATGAAATAGAAGAGGCGGTTGTTATCAAATGGATTTTCAAAGAAGAGAGTGAAAATAGAGAAGGTCAACACTGTGATATTTCCCCTGAACAATATGGTCCAGGCTATAAGATGATTCAACGCATGGGATATTCAGGTACCGGTCCTCTGGGAAAGCACCAAGAAGGAATCATCAAACCTATCAAGCTACAAAATAAGTCTACAAATGATAAAACTTGACTCGAATACCATCTAGAAGAGTCATCAAATAAAAAATACACTTCTCATTCACAACCTAAGTGGAGGAAAAAGACACTACATCAAACATCATAAGAAGTAAATAATCAACAAACTCAGTAAGAGTATGAGAAAGAACAAGAAGAATTGGCAGTCAAGAGATAAGAAGCAACTTGTAATCAAGTTCCAACTGTATCAACAGTAACACTACAAGAAGTATATATTCCAGAAGACATAAGAGAAGAGGTGGAAGAAATTAAAGACATGTTTGCACCACTAAACATTCCTGTCACATATACGGGAAGAATACAAGAAGAGGATTTAGAAATAGACTCAAATGAGTATGAATGGGATCCAAAGACTCTATCAGATGCATCTACCGAAACAACTTCTAAAGAGCCTAATGATATCATAGATGAAGCACAAGAGATAATACGCTTGAAGCTGCAATGAGAAATAGAGGAAATCAGACTAAAAAGACAAGAAGCTTATGAGAAACAACTGAAAGAAGGAAAAGCATAGGAAAATTCCTCACCTACTGTATCTCCCTCTAATGAGATAGAGAAAATCAGATATGGGTGTGTAGGGGAAAAAGTGAGACTAAGTATTGAAACCCTAATCCCACTCTCATACACACTTATGGAATATGAAAGAGTCTAGGGAGGTAACACACTTCAGCTACTTCTTATGAGAAAGAGAGTCATGGTTTACCTCTTAGGTTTTCTATTCCTTTGCTGTAAATGAGGGAGAGGAATGATGCAAAAATGCAATCTAACCTAGAATGCAAGTAAGCAAGCAAACCCTAATCCAAGAATGTAGATCAAAGGACAACTGATATACTACTGAAAAGTACAGATCGGAAGGCAAAATCAGAGGTGCACCTATTTTTGAAATATGAGCAAAAATGTCCCGGACCAGGGTGCCACACCACTATCCCAATTCTAAAATTTTGGAGCTGCAACTGACAAGATGGATTTTGGAGCCTGCAAGACATTGTTCTGCCAAATCCTGCTGACAGAGGGCAGGACCATGGTGCCATGCCACTGTCCTAGGTAGGACCAGGGTGCCACGCGTCTGTCCTTAGGGTTTTTGCTAATATTTACAACCCAGAACTATCCCTGTGTGCTCTTATGGTCCCAAAACTTCCAGTGACACTCAGATCTGAACTTGTACCTGAAGCTGAAAAATAGGGTTTGGGGTGGCTATATAAGGTTTTGCCTTAGTCAAACCCATGTGTTGGTGATTTCCACCTCCACAAATAGCCGATAATGTACTAAAAATGTGTGTGCAAAAACCTTGTGTGTGTGCAAGATCCTAAAATGAAAGCAAATAGTCTAGAGCAACCCTAAAGAGTAAACCCTAATTGCTTATAATTGACAAAGTAAATGCTCTAAATCCACAATGCAAAGTGATCTATAGCATGAATATGAATCAAAATGAAGCTTATGCAAAGCTATGAAAACAACATGAAACCATACCCAACCCCAAGGGAGAGGTACAAGCCAATCCTTAGTCGGTGATCTCCTATTGATCTTCTACATCTTCTAGAACCCCTGATTGATACAATGATGCTTGATGAATGTTTTATGGATGAATGTTGTTGAATACTTTAAAGATATCTTTTGTTGCAAAGAAGGCTCTAATGCTCCAAAAATCTGCTCTTAGATTCTTAGAAGAAGACCCCTTCAAATGAAGAAATATAACTCTTAAGTATGAAACCCTAGATCTTAATTTAATGTTTAGTGCGACCTAGGATTTGAATTTCCTGCTGATATTTTGGGGTTAAGCATAATTATATCATAGGATTCTGCTCCCGAAATTTTGGGGAAAAATTCGAGGACCATTTGCATTCTCGCCATGGTCCGACCAACTTTTCACCAAATTTTCATGGTCATTAGATATGATGATATTAGAGGGCATCCCAAAGTTACAACTAATTTTGAGATGTTTTGATATGTGAAATCAGGCCTAAACTGTCAAAATAAGATATAATTAGGGTTTATGATTAAATGATTCATTGGAGGAATAAGATGAAAAGGGGAACACTTTGGGTAAAGGGCCCAACTTTATAACATGTAAAGTGATGAAACATGACCTTAAATTTAATTAAATTAATTAATTAAATGCTTAAAAGGGAATTAGAAATGCAAGATGCAAGACACATTAAGGCGGGTGCTAACCTATGTGTGAAACTGTACCACCCTAGCCAGGTTGTACAGTTTACAACACTACATTTAGCCCCCATTTTAGTGGTCATATGGTACTACGTGCTTATGCAAGCTAAAGTACAGAAAAGTAAACATCATTTGAAAAATGATATAGCCATAAGTTGTCGGACGAAGCCCCCAGCGGTATCTGTAGTACACAATTAGGAACCAGACCCTACAAAACCACATGTTAGGTCACAAAATCATCTAATGCTTACTAAGGAAGGTGATTAAATTCATGGGTAGCTATATTCTATTGGCATTTCAATATCAGAAAGATTGTTGATATTCAGTAAGGATATTGAGAAGGTTGTTGAAGATTATTGATATAACTGAAGAAGGATGATAACTATCTTTATAACATTATTTTGTCATTGATGTCAAGAAATTGATTATCTGATTCAGTATGATGTTGCCATATCTTGAGAAGATTGATTAGAAGAGAATTAAGATGTCGGTAAAAGACACAGAAAGAATGTGATGAATAAAGGGAGGAATAAGTTATTCAATGGGCAACTATTACCGAGTTAGACAATGATGAGATCATGATGTTTAGATTGTTTTGATATTCTACATATGTTGATTGATTGTAAGGTTAATACTATACTATGTCACTAAGGAAAGAACCTAGTCGGTAAACCCTAAGAAACCTAGTCGGTAAACCCTAAGGTTATCGATATCGATTAATGAAGGTGGAATGTCTACCGAGTAAAGTTTAGTTTTTACGGAGTTGCAACCGAGTTATGACAGTGCACATGGGATGGATAAAAGCATTATTTAATGAAGGAAAATGATTAGCTGGAGATGTATAAATGATTGGAATGCCGCACATGAAGTTTGTTAAGGATCTATGGCAAAGGAAAATCGACAGGAAGATCTACAACGCAGATTGAACCGCAATAACCTTGTGCAAGTTTCAAGAAAGGACTGCAAGTCCCGAGGCAAAGTAAAACATTTTTAGATCGGAAGATACATTGAACCTAGTCAAGTTTGAAGATCTGATGGCTAAGATTGATCATGGGAAATGTGATCAAGGAGATTAAGTGGTTAGCAATTGTTTATAAATAAGAAATTGTTAATAAACAATGTACGCGGGAAAGTGTAAGCATAGGGATGCTACATAGTGATTACCGAGCACAGAAGCTTGAAGACCTGTTTGAATAACAGAGTAGAGAGCCCAGCAGAGGGACAAGATAAGTCCTATGACTAGATTGTTTTGAGCAAATAAGAATTTGCTTTAGCATTTTAGATGTGAAGTTGCAGATAGAATTTTATTACTATTATTTTGTAAGTGACAGAAAATATCTTAACCGAGTGGACTTAACAGTCTTATATGTAAACCCTCTAGCAAGGTAACATTCTAAATGAGTCTTTGAAATCCTTTGACAAGGTCACTTCTAACAAAGTGAAGATCCTAACAGATCTGAGGGAAATCCTTTAACCAGGTCACATCTAGCAATGTGTTTGTAATCTTTAACAAGATTTGCTTTTAACCGAGCATACTCTAGAAGAGTATATTTCTTAGTGGGTCCGAAATCCCACAGTGGTTTTTCCCTATTTGGGTTTCCACGTTAAATCTGGTGTTATGATGATTATGTGTTTATGAGTTTTCATGTTTAGTAGTTTTGGTTATATTGCTGAAGTATATGTTACCGAGGTTGAATCTGTTGTTTTTATGGAAGATTAAGTTTGTATGATTCACCCCCCCCCTCTCATCTTATTAGCTATTGGCATCTGTACTTACATTAAGTATTAGAACTATCAATTGGTATCAGAGCTTTGGACTCCAGAAGAAAAGTTTAAAGGTACTTGAGGCAAAGATCCGAAGATGTATAAAAGGGATGCACCAAAGTTGAACAAGTCAAGTTTCTCCACATGATAGAAAAGGATGAAGCTGCATTTATCAGGAATTGGAGAATATGCAACATATTATCTGGAGAATGATTACATTGCACCGAGAACCAACCCTATGACCTTGGAAGAGATAAAGGAAAAGCAAGAACATATTCAAGCTATGATTGAAATTACATCAGTATTGACCGACTCAGAGTTTAATGATCTAGAAGGCTGTAATGATGCAAAAGCAATGTGGACTAAGCTCATATCTATGTATGGAGGTGATGAACATGTTCAAAGAGAAAAAGTAGATAGTCTAAGAGGACAACTTTAATCCATGAGGATGAATGAAGGTGAGAACATAACACAATATAGTACAAGACTAAAGGATATTGTCAATCAAATTAAAGAAGCAGGTGGAACTATTGAAGAGAAGGATATAACAAGTAAGTTGTTGAGAACCCTTCTACTAGCTTATGCTATTCGAGTCTCTGCAATCAATGAAATGAGGTCTGTACCTAACATGCCAATTTCTTTGGATGCTACTATTGGTAAGCTACATGCATTTGAGTTAAGTAATTTTGATAACAGTGGGTCTTCGGTAAATAAAGTAGAATTTGCATTCAGTTCTTTTCATATTGGTGAATCTGATGATTACAATGATAGAATGAGTAAGTACTCTGAAGGGGATCACAGTGGAGAAAGTGAAAGATTTTGCAAGAACATGGAAAAAGTGCACAAATTGTATGCCGAAATCAAGAAGCAAGAAGAGTTTGAAGAAATATTAGCTAGAAGGTTACCGAGAGGAAAAGGTAAGTATAAAGGAAAGCTACCTTTAAAATGTTTCAATTATGATAAAATAGGACATATGGCTTCTAACTGCCCTGACAAAGAGTCTAGTGAAAAGAGAGAATACCGAGATAATAGGCAGAAAGATAACCAATACAGAGGACACCAAGACTTCAGAAGGAGAGATAGAAAGACATGTCTAATAGCTGATAAGGAATCCAACGATGATGAATCTGATGAAACTGATACTAAGGAAGTTGTTTATGTGGCTATTAAGGATGGATCTGATGAGGAAGGGTATGAAGAAAAAGCCCTAATATCTCACATAAATAATAATGATTCTTGGATCATAGACAGTGGATGCTCACATCATATGATAGGTGATAAACACAAGTTTGTTAAATTAGAAGACTATGATGGAGGCTATGTAAGATTTAGTAATGATGCACCATGTTCGATGAAAGGTAAAGGATCTATAACACTTCTTGACAATGCTAAATGTGATGATGTATACTGGGTTGAAGGTTTGAAATACAATTTGTTGAGTGTAGCACATCTAAACAATACAAGATACCGAATAGAATTTCAGAAAGGAATTGTCAAAGTTCATGACAAGCATGGAAAGTTAGCTGCTACCGGGACACAAACAAAAGGTAATACATTTCATCTTGACTCAACTTGGAACAAGTGTCTTTATGCAAAGATAGATGATACCTGGTTATGGCATAAAAGGTTTTGTCATGTAAATTTTGATAATATGATCAAAATAAGTAAGAAGCACCGAGTAAGAGGTCTACGGAGTCTTGAAAAACCTGAGAATGCTATGTGCCGAGGATGCCAGATGGGTAAGATGACAAGATCAATATTTACAAGTAAGTCCTACACTTCTAAAGGAATTTTAGATCTAGTTCATACTGATCTTTGTGGTCTTATGAAAGTTCAAAGTTATTATGGTGATAAATATTTCATATTATTTGTGGATGATTACTCAAGAATGATGTCAGTCATGTTTTTAAAAGAAAAATCAGAAGCTTTTCAAATGTTTAAATGGTACAAGGCAAGAGTTGAAAATGAAACAGGAAGACAACTGAAATGTCTTAGATCCGATAGAGGAGGAGAATTCACTTCTGATGAATTTAACATATTTTGCAATGATCATGGTATAAAGAGGCAAGTATCTACATCGAGAACACCTCAGCAAAATGGGATAGTCAAGAGAAGAAACAGATCAATTGTGGATTGTGCAAGAACCCTGATGATAGAAAAGAGGGTACCTCAAACATTTTGGAGAGAAGCAATCAACACTACAATTTACACCCTAAACCGAGTTCAACTGAAGAAAGGAACTATGAAGACACCTTATGAAATCTGGTATGACAAGAAACCTAATAAGTTACTATAAAATCTTTGGAAGTAGATGCTATGTTCACAAAGATGACAGAAATGGAAAGTTTGATCAGAAAAGTGAAGAAGGAACATTTCTTGGTTATTCTTCTAGAAGTAAAGCATTTAAATGTCTGATCAAATCATCTAACAAAATAGTGGAAAGTGCAAATGTGAAAATTGATGAATTTGCAGAAAGAAATGATGAAGGAAATTCCAAAGAACTAGAAGATTTTGAAGAATTCGTTTATGTTCAACCGAGAAGTCCTACCGAGAAAGCTGCTGAAGAAAATGAAGATAATGTCCAGTTACCGAGTGATGAAGAAGATCATACAGAGCCTACCGAGCCTATATTAGCCAAGTATGTCAGAAGACATCATGCATCAAGTTAGATTATAGGAGATAAGGATGATCCAGTGATGACAAGGAACAAACTGAGACAACACATGTCTAATTTCTGAATTTGAACCAAGAATAGTAAAAGAGGCATTTAACAGTGAACATTGGGTAAATGCTATGACAGAAGAGATTGATCAAATCAAGAAGATTGACACATGGACACTAATCCCAAGACCAAAGGACAAAAATGTAATCGATACAAAGTGGATTTTCAGAAACAAGCTAAATGAAAAAGGTGAAATCATTCGCAACAAAGAAAGACTAGTTTGCAAAGGTTATGCTCAAGAAGAAGGAATAGATTATGGTGAGACTTTTGCACCCATGGTTAGACTTGAGGGAGTAAGAACATTGTTGGCATATGCTGCTTTCAAAAATTTCAAGGTATATCAAATGGATGTCAAATCTAAATTTTTGAATGGTATACTAGAAGAAGAAGTTTATATAGAACAACCTGAAGGATTTGTTGAAGACAAGAGTAAAGATCAGGTATGCAAACTGAACAAAGCTTTATATGGTTTGAAACAAGCACCTAGAGCATGGTATGAAAGACTGCACTCTTATTTAATCAAGATTGGTTTTATAAGGACAAGTGAAAACAACAATAGGTACATGAAGAAAGATGAGGACAATGGAATACTAATCTCAACCATATTTGTTGATGACATTATATTTTGTGGAAATGACTCTCTATGCAAGAACTTTGGAAATGAAATGTGCAAAGAATTTGAGATGTCACTAATCGGAGAGATAAAGTATTTTATAGGTTTACATATATTGCAAAGGAAAGATGAGATTTACATTACTCAATCCAAGTACATAAAGGAAATCTTGAAGAAATTTGGAATGGAGTATTCTAAACCAGTAAGTACTTCTATGACTACTAACTGTAAATTATCAAAGAATAATGAATCTGCATCTATTGATGAGACACTTTACCGATCTATGATTGGAAAATTGCAATATGTTGTGCATAGTAGACCGGATATAGCACATGCAGTAGGTATTGTAGCAAGATTCTCTGCAGATCCCAAGGAGACGCATATGACAACAACCAAGAGAATTTTTAGATACCTGAGAGGCACTAAAGATTATGGCTTAGTATATGCAAAGAGAAATGATTTTGATTTGAAAGTTTATACTGATGATGATTGTGATAACTCAATGATGAACCACTAGTACCAAACCGATACGAGGAGGGGGGGGTGAATCAGTACAAACACAAATACAGTCCAAAATCGGTTTGACAACAAACACTCCGAATGACTGATAAATAGAGATATCGGCAAAACAAAGTGCAACCGGTAACATCCAGTATAGCTCAATCAGTCATGAACCGGTCACTCAATAAGCTTTTCTCTTAGCTCAATACCACATTATCATAATATTCACATGCATGAACTAGTAGACTTAACCATCAAATCTGCACAACATTGAGTTCAATATGTTTTATAGACAGGCATAAAACATAGAACCTTCATGTGCATAACAGATAAAAGAAAGCATCGCAAGACAAAAGCATTTCACATGACACACATATTTTTTCACGTGGAAACCCAACTGGGAAAAACCACGGTGGGGATGAATACCCACAAGCTACTTTTTGAACTCTTTAGAAATCCGCTTTGTTAGGAGCCTTGTCTGATTAAGAACATTACAATAGGTTCTAGTAGGAACCGATCCTGTTAGGGATCACCTGGTTAAGGGATACCCGGTTAAGGGTTAAACCTGGTAGGGTCACCTTGTTAGAGGATTTTAAGAACTCAATAGCTGAAAGGATCTCCTAAGCTTCTCTAGCTTCTCAGAACTCATTAGCTTCGAGTTACCCGGTTAACACCACCCAATTTAAGGGATTTTGAATCAAGCCAATTAAGGATACCTTGTTAGGGGATTTTACAACTGTTGAAGTGGTTAGAGATCAACAGGTATTACAATGATCTGTTGACAACACTCAATGCTAATGCAAATTTGTTTTGGCTCCTCTTCACCTTCTACACATTCACTTTGCAGATACCTCTTCTCTCCTTTGGTCTGGCAAGAATCACGTATCACTTCCCTTGGATACACACTCACAACTTTTGCCAACAACCTCAGATAGAAACCTAACATCGACCTTATAGGGAACATACAGGTTGGTAGCAAAAACCCTAAACCCTAAACTTGTTAGGTTGAGCAATTCAAACGGTTCGATCCTGACCATTGAATCATGCTACATTAAATGCACCAGTCTTGAGTCGATCTCAAGACATTCTCCATCATCCGTTATCCACCATTTTCATGGCGGCTGATAAGCCATCACGCGTTATCACCATTTGATAGACTTTTCACATTCCCGAGGTAGATAGGAATAGTCTTATTCATGCAAGATCCTTCACGCGCACAGAGCTTACATGGCAACATGATCTGTCCTCCATCATACTGCTAACTTATCACACAAAGATCACCGATTGAGTCACACAGACTTGAGATACTCCAACCAGAAACCCCGAAGTGGAAGCTGCCTTACTAACCAGTAGTCATACAGTGCTTCCATGTGCCGATTCCCATAACTGCATGCCGGTTCACCTTGAACAAATGTGCCGCTTCAGTTTGGCATATACCAGTTCACACATATGCTGGTACCTCTTGCTTCACTTATCACATGTGCCGGTTCACACTGTGTCTCATATTGACACCAATGACAACATACAACATCATTATGTCTTCATGCCAGTTCACATTCACATAAGGCTCATGCCAGCTCACATAATGCCAACAATCTCCCCCTTTGGCATTGATGGCAATATACAAAAGATATATTCTCTGCTTCACATCTTCTCCCCATTTTCTGCAGATATCTTTTTGCTTCACTCCTTCTCCCCCTTTGACAACAATCCCAAAGTGGAGGTACAATCATCACTGTTTCATCATGCTACTCCCCCTAAGGAGTAGCATCCTTAAACACACCAATCATCCAAAGATTTATCTATCCAGTACCTGACTGATATGGAACAATCACTTTTAGTTCACCTCTTGAAGGGGTAATACCTCTAATTCACCTCTCAAATGCACAAATGTTGTCTTTGGGAGAGGCTTGGTGAATATGTCTGCTAATTGCTCCTTACTGGACACATGCTCCAGTGCAATCTCTTTAATCTGAACCTTTTCCCTCAAGAAATGATACTTAAGCTCAAAATGCTTGGTTCTAGAATGTAAAACCGAATTGTTTGATATATTGATAGCACTTGTGTTATCACAGAATATACTTACCGGTTTAGATACAGGGATCTTGAAGCCTTCCAGTACATGCTTCATCCAGATTGTCTGAGTGTAGTTCATGAAAGCTGCAACATACTCCACTTCCGCTGTAGACTAAGAGATACAACTCTGCTTTTTACTCATCCATGAGACCAGTCTACCACCAAGAAAGAATGCACCACTGGTTGTGCTCTTCCAATCATCCACATTACCAACCCAATCAACATCTGTAAATAGTTTCAGATTGAAATTATTGCTGTATGGGTACCACAATCCATAGTCAATTGTTCCCTTCAGATACCTAAGAATCCGCTTGACTACACTTAAGTGAGATTCTCTTGGACTCTTCTGGAACCTTGTAGTGATGCCAACTACATGTGCAATATCCAGTCTGCTATGCACTACATAAGGCAACTTACCAATCATTGATCAATATTCCTTCTCATCAACCAGTGTAGAATCATCCTCCTTTGTCAATTTGCAACCGGTCACCATCGGTGTACCAACCGGTTTGCTATCTTCCATGTCAAGAGTCTTCAACACCTCTTTGACATATTTGGACTGAGTGATGAAGATTCCATCTTTCATCTGCTGGATCTGTAGTCTAATGAAGAACTTAATCTCCCCTATGAGTGACATTTCAAACTCTTTCTTCATCTCATCAGCAAACTCATGACTCATCTTGTCATCTCCACCAAAGATGATGTCATCAACAAAAACTTCACAGATCAGGATCTGATCTCCTTCAAACTTCAAGTAGATATTGCTATCTTCACTTGTTCTCTCAAATCCAATCTTCACAAGATGGGAATGTAGGCACCCATACCATGCCCCAGGTGCTTGCTTTAGACCATATAATGCTTTATGTAGCCTACATACCATGTCACTATCTTCAGATAGGGTAAACCCATCTGGTTGCTCAATATATACCTCCTCTTCAAGTACACCATTTAGGAATGTAGATTTTACATCCATTTGATATACCTTGAATCTCTTAAAAGCTACATATGCAAGAAGCATACGAAATCCTTCCAATCTGGCTACAGGAGAAAAGGTTTCCCCATAGTCTTCACCTTCTTCTTGAGCATATCCTTTGCATACCAGTCTGGCTTTGTTCCTAATCACTGTGCCATCCTCATTCAACTTATTTCTGAACACCCATTTGGTGCCAATGACATTTTTATGCTCTGGTCTGGGTACCAAGGACCATGTACCATTTTTCTCTATCTGGTCAAATTCTTCTTCCATTACCTTGATCCAGTCTTCATCATTATGAGCCTCTTTGAATGATTTAGGCTCAAATTCAGAGATCATACATAAGTTTTCTCTGATCTTTCTTCTGGTAAGGATTCCTGCATCCTTATCACCTATGATCTGCTTGGGATCATGATTCAACTTGACATACTGAGGAATGGTCTTAATTGGTTCTTCTTTCTTTTCTTCTTCATCCTCATCTTCATCAGTATCAGCATTCACCGGTTCAGGAACACTGTTACTGGTACTCGGTTGACTGACAACTGGTTCCCAGAAGGTTGCAACTAGTTCATTTACAACTTGCTCATTGCCGGTTTTCTCAGTCTTCTCAGAGGATTCATCAACTCTTACATTGATGCTTTCCATAATTCTCTGAGTCCTATTGTTGTAGCACTTGAAAGCTTTACTCTTGGTGGAATATCCTAGAAATATTCCTTCATCACATTTAGCTTCAAATTTCCCCTGATGTTCACTGCTCTTGATGTAACATTTGCTACCAAATACCTTAAAGTAGTTTACCACAGGGGTTTTACCGGTCCAATACTCATAAGGAGTTTTGTCCTTACCCTTTTTGATGAGTACCCGGTTCATAGTGTAAACTACAGTGCTCACCGCTTCTCTCCAAAAGGTGTGAGCAACCATTCCTTGGATCAACATAGTTCTAGCTGCTTCAACCACAGTCTGGTTATTCCTCTCTGCTAGGCCATTTTGCTATGGAGTCTGGGGGGCAGACAATTGTCTCTTGATACCAAATTCTTCACAATACTTGTTAAATTCACTGGAAGTGAATTCCCCTCCTTGATCAGTTCTGAGACATTTAATCCTTTTACCGCTTTCCTTCTCCACTAATGCTCTAAATGCTTTGAATTTCCCAAAAGCTTCAAACTTGTCTTTCAAGAATGTGACCCACATCATTCTTGAGTAGTCATCAGTGAGAATCATGAAGTACCTATCACCCTGCACACTTCTAGTTTTCATAGGACCACATAAATTAGTATGCACAAGATCAAGCAAGTTGTCAGTAGTGAAAGATTTACCTTTAAAGGTTGAGGAAGACATTTTCCCCAATTGACATTCTCTACACAAGGTATTATCCGGTTTGCTCAGCACCGACAACCCTCTAACTGCCTTGATCTTACTAGCCTTCACAATGTTGTCAAATTTCACATGGCAGAATCTCCTATGCCATATCCAACTATCATCAAGCTTAGCCATAAGACATGTACTTATATTTGCATCTAGATGAAATAGGTTACCTTTAGTCTGCATGCCGGTGGCTACCAATTTACCATCTTTACCTTTGATTCTGCAAACTCCATTGTTGAATTGCAGAGTGAGACCACTGTCATTTAGTTGGGCAACACTTAGAAGGTTGTGTCTGAGACTGTCAACCCAGTACACATTGTTAGCACTACTCTTTCCATTCAAAGAGATGGATCCTCTACCTTTTACCATGCAAGGTGCATCATTACCAAAGTGAACCACACCACCATCATACTCTTCCAAGGATAGAAACTTGCTCCGGTCACCAGTCATATGGTGAGAACAACCACTGTCAATGATCCATTCATTTGAATTTTCAAACCGGGAGACAAGAGCCTTCTTGTCTGCCACATCTTCCTTTATAGCAACAAACACAATGTCTTCATTTTCTTCATCTTCTGATTCCTCATCTGTGACACCTTCATCAACTGCCACAAAATAATTTCTCCGGTTTCCTCCTTTGAATTTCTTGAACCTTTCCAGTTTTTCCTTGTTGTCACTATTAGGATAGTTCATAGCAATATGTCCTATCTGGTTGCAGGAGAAACATTTCAAAGGTAGCTTACCTTTGTATTTACCAATTCCTTTTGGGAATCTCCTGGCTAGAATAGCTTCAAATTCCATCAGAAACTCTTCATCCTTCATTTCTTTGTTCTGACTAGGTTCCCCACTAGTGCTAGCCTCTTTTCCTTTTCTGGATGGTATAGCAAAAGCTTTAAAAGCTGATTCTGACTTTTGAACACTACCATCAAAACTATTCAGCTCATAGGCTATCAACTTGGCTATGATGGAGTTCAAGGACGCCTTAGACTTGTCTATTGATCTCAACTCCTGAATAGCAGCAACCCTTATTGCATAGACTGGAAACAGGGATCTCAGGACTTTACTGACCACAATGGAATCTTCTATTTTGCCACCTGCACTCTTTATTTCTCCAACAACTATTTTGATTCTTATTCCATACTGCTGAATGGTCTCTCCTTCAACCATCCTCATGTCTTCAAACTTTCCTCTCAATCTCTCTTCCTTAGCTTGTTTTACATGCTCATCACCACCATAGATATTTTCAAGAGCATCCCATACTTCTGTGGGATTTGCCTTGTCCTGAACATCAATAAACTCAATGTCAGATAGACTACTGATGAGGACTTCCATGACTTGCCCATTTTCTTGTATCTCTCTCTTTTGGTCATTGGTGAGAGTACTGGTAGGAACAACATATACTTTTTCAACATAACTCCAGTGTTGAACACCCATGCTTTTGATGAATATCTTCATCCTATCTTTCCATATACCAAAGTTTTCCCTGTTGAACTTTGGACCTTCCCTCTTCATCATTTGGCTAGGATCTTTTCCTCAAGCAGTTAAGCTTACAACACAGAGGACCTGGAGCGCTCTGATACCAATTGATAACTCAATGATGAACCACTAGTACCAAACCGGTACTGAGAGGGGGGGGTGAATCAGTACAAACACAAATATAGTCCAAAACCAGTTTGACAACAAACACTCTGAATGACTGATAAACAAAGATACTGGTAAAATAGAGTGCAATCGGTAACATCCAATATAGCTCAATCAGTCATGAACCAATCACTCAATAAGCTTTTCTCTTAGCTCAATACCACATTATCATAATATTCACATGCATGAACTAGTAAACTTAACCATCAAATCTTCACAACAATGAGTTCAATATGTTTTATAGACAGGCATAAAACATAGAACCTTCATGTGCATAACAGATAAAACAAAGCATCACAAGACCAAAGCATTTCACATGACACACATATTTTTTCACGTGGAAACCCAACTGGGAAAAACCACGGTGGGGATGAATACCCACAAGCTGCTTTTTGAACTCTTTAGAAGTCCGCTCTGTTAGGAGCCTTGTCCGATTAAGAACATTACAATAGGTTCTGGTAGGAACTGATCCTGTTAGGGATCACCCGGTTAAGGGATACCCAGTTAAGGGTTAAACCCGGTAGGGTCACCTTGTTAGAGGATTTTAAGAACTCAATAGCTGAAAGGATCTCCTAAGCTTCTCTAGCTTCTCAGAACTCATTAGCTTCGAGTTACTCGGTTAAGGGATTTGAAACAAGTCGGTTAAGACCACCCGATTTAAGGGATTTTGAATCAAGCCAGTTAAGGCTACCCTGTTAGGGGATTTTACAACTGTTGAAGTGGTTAGAGATCAACAGGTATTACAATGATCTATTGACATCACTCAATGCTAATGCAGATCCATTTTGGCTCCTCTTCACCTTCTGCACATTCACTTTGCAGATATCTCTTCTCTCCTTTGGTCTGGCAAGAATCATGTATCACTTCCCTTGGATACACACTCACAACTTTTGCCAACAACCTCAGACAAAAACCTAACATCGACCTTATAGGGAACATACAGGTTGGTAGCAAAAATCCTAAACCCTAAACCTATTAGGTTGAGCAATTCAAACGGTTTGATCTTGATCGTTGAATCATACTGCATTAAATGCACCAGTCTTGAGTCGATCTCAAGACATTCTCCATCGTCCATTATCCACCATTTTCATGGCGGCTGATAACCCATCACGCATTATCACCATTTGACAGACTTCGCACATTCCCGAGGTAGATAGGAATAGTATTCTTCATGCAAGATCCTTCACGCGCACAAAGCTTACGTGGCAATACGGTCTGTCCTCCATCATACTGCTAACTTATCACACAAAGATCACCAATTTAGTCACACAAACTTAAGATACTCCAACCAGAAACCCCGAAGTAGAAGCTGCCTTACCAACCGGTAGTCATACAGTGCTTCCATGTGTCGGTTCCCATAAATGCATGCTAGTTCACCTTGAACAAATGTGCCGCTTCACTTTGGCATATACCGGTTCACACATATGCCAGTACCTCTTTCTTCACTTCTCACATGTGCCGGTTCACACTGTGTCTCATATTGACATCAATGACAACATACAATATCATTATGTCTTCATGCCGGTTCACATAATGCCAACAGATTGGGTAGGCAACATAGATGATAGGAAAAACACAAGTGGTGGAGCTTTCTTTTTGGGAGAAAGACTATTGAGTTGGCTTAGCAAGAAACAAGGATGTATCGCACAGTCAACAATAGAAGTTGAATATGTTGTTGCAGCATTGAGCTGTACTAATATAGCATGGATCAAACAACTGTTGGAAGGTATAAATGAGAAAGTTACCAAGCTAGCAACTATATTCTGTGATAATACTAGTGTCCTTAACATTTCAAAGAATCCAGTGATGCACTCTAAGACAAAGCATATATCTATAAAGTATCACTATCTCAGAGAAGAAGTTCAAGAGAAGAAAGTTGTGCTAGAATATATCAGTTCAAAGGAGCAATTAGCAGATATCTTCACAAAGCCATTGCCAAGGGACACTTTTGAGTATCTCAGAAGCAAATTAGGGGTCCTACCCCTATCTTCTACTCACTGACCGAGTTCGGTGAAAGCATCAATTCGATCAATCTACAGAATATTATGTGTGGATTGATGCTAATTTACACACTTTAGAAGGTTTTCTAAAGTTGTGCAGGAAAATATGAATAGAGACAAGTTACTCTGACTGAGACTGAGATGTTACACAGCAAGGCAAATCACTTCACAGAGGAAGAAATCATGATTTAGTTGTTTTACTTTTTGGCATTGTTGTCAAAGGGGGAGAAGATTATAAATGGTTTGGCTAGAAGACTACATAGTTGACTGAATGGTAAAGCCCTGAATGGGAATAATAGAAGACTAATGATAGGGGGAGAAGATTGCAAAAATGGAGAAGACTAAATGCAAGTCAACAACTCAGAAGCCTAATGAAGAAAGGAAGAAGACTTCAGAAGATTTTAACAGCTCAAGGATAACAAGAGAAGTCTAACAACAATCTGAATCTAAAACAATTTGAATATCTTGTTGGTATTACCATTTAATTTTTGGTTTTGCCATCAATGCCAAAGGGGGAGATTGTTGGCATTTCAATATCAGAAAGATTGTTGATATTCAGTAAGGATATTGAGAAGGTTGTTGAAGATTATTGATATAACTGAAGAAGGATGATAACTATCTTTATAACATTATTTTGTCATTGATGTCAAGAAATTGATTATCTGATTCAGTATGATGTTTCCATATCTTGAGAAGATTGATTAGAAGAGAATTAAGATGTGGGTAAAAGACACAGAAAGAATGTGATGAATAAAGGGAGGAATAAGTTATTCAATGGGCAACTATTACTGAGTTAGACAATGATGAGATCATGATGTTTAGATTGTTTTGATATTCTACATATGTTGATTGATTGTAAGGTTAATAATATACTATGTCACTGAGCAAAGAACCTAGTTGGTAAACCTTAAGGAACCTAGTTGGTAAACCCTAAGGTTATCGATATCAGTTAATGAAGGCGGAATGTCTACCGAGTAAAGTTTAGTATTTACCGAGTTGCAACCGAGTTATGATAGTGCACATGGGATGAATAAAAGCATTATTTAATGAAGGAAAATGATTAGATGGAGATGTATAAATGATTGGAATGCCGCACATGAAGTTTGTTAAGGATCTATGGCAAAGGAAAATCGACAGGAAGATCTACAGCGAAGATTCAACAACAATAACCTTGTGCAAGTTTCAAGAAAGGACTGCAAGTCCCGAGGCAAGGTAAAACATTTTCAGATCAGAAGGATACATTGAACCTGGTCAAGTTTGAAGATCTGATGGCTAAGATTGATCATGGGAAATGTGATCAAGGAGATTAAGCGGTTAGCAATTGTTTATAAATAAGAAATTGTTAATAAACAATGTATGCGGGCAAGTGTAAGCATAGGGATGCTACATAGTGATTACCGAGCATAGAATCTTGAAGACCTATTTGAATAACAGAGTAGAGAGCCCAGTAGAGGGACAAGATAAGTCCTATGACTAGATTGTTTTGAGCAAATAAGAATCTGCTTTAGCATTTTAGATGTGAAGTTGCAGATAGATTTTTATTACTATTATTTTGTAAGTGACAGAAAATCTCTTAACTGAGTGGACTTAACAATCTTATATGTAAACCCTCTAGCAAGGTAACATTCTAAATGAGTGTTTGAAATCCTTTGACAAGGTCATTTCTAACAAAGTGAAGATCCTAACAGATCTGAGGGAAATCCCTTAACCAGGTCACATCTAGCAATGTGTTTGTAATCTTTAACAGGATTTGCTTTTAACCGAGCATACTCTAGAAGAGTATATTTCTTAGTGGGTCCAAAATCCCATAGTGGTTTTTCCCTATTTGGGTTTCCATGTTAAATCTAGTGTTATGAGTGTTATGATGATTATGTGTTTATGAGTTTGCATGTTTAGCAGTTTTGGTGATATTGCTGAAGTATATGTTACCGAGGTTGAATCTGTTGTTTTTATGGAAGATTAAGTTTGTATGATTCACCCCCCCCCTCTCATCTTATTAGCTATTGGCATCTGTACTTACATTAAGTATCAGAACTATCATATGCCCCCTATTTCGACTTGCTTATTAGTGAGGTGAAACATGGTATCATGTTTACTATAATGAATTATGATAAATATATTGATGAAGCAAGTTCACAACAAGGCTTGATTACTCATCCAAGAATGTTATGGAACTAATGTAGAGCGAGAGGGAAAACTCACAATTCCAATACCACCGATGGTACGAGAATAGGATCTTCCTAGCTCAAGATATGATAGATTGAAGAAAAAATGCAGAAATTAAGGTTTTAACTTAAAAACATAAAGTGAAAAAGTTCATAACGCATAAATATGAAAGTGACATCTTCATTTGTCACTTTTTAACTTTTTTGGCACTATTCACTACAGAGGAGCCCACATATTAGCCTTCATGCCTCAACGCCGACCTGAATGACCTACACGGATGGAGATCCTGCGTAAATCCGTACTCATTGACCGACCACTCGATGAGGTGAGTTGACCTTCCATTGACTCCATTTGACTTTTCCATGCTTTTGTAGTTTTAGAAATGATGATGTCATCACCAATACCAGGTCTGGGCCCCCTCTTTGGGCACCAAGGGGTCCTAGGGTGTCTTGGTCCTATCTGGGCACCTTAGTCCCAGTAGGGCACCCTGGTCCCTGTTCGGGGTGACTAGTGGCGATAGAGGATCGGGCAATTGAATTTTAGAATAGATAAAATGATTAATTTGATTAGATGATAATGATGATAGAATGTTTTTCTTTTTGTAGAAATTGCCATACATCAACGAGCATACCACTGGGCTCACCTTCTAGACCCTTCGGGAGAAGATTCCAAGGCTGATATCAGGGAAGAGGGAGTTGTTGCATGCAATGGGCTTGTGGGATGCAATGACTATGCCGACCATCAGATTCCATTCTGCAATATTTATGGAGAGGTGGGATGCAGACACCTCGATATTATCATTACCTATGGGGGAGATTACGGTCACTCTTGAGGATGTATACCGCATTTTGTGCCTTCCCATCAGGGGGGACACCATGAGATATCGATTCGATCGTACAAAGGAGGATTATAGGAGAGAGAATGTGTATGCTATGGGGAGAGTGATACTCGGTGAGACGAGGGGTCGTATCATGGTCAGCTGGCTCCTACACCCTACCGGTGAGGTTCCATTAGTGAGGCGACTCATGATCGTGACCCTTGCATTAGCCTTGTGCCTTAATGGGTGCAACACACATATGCATGGAGGACTCGTCTATAATATCTGAGTGATGGAGAGACATAAGAGGGTATACTATTGGGTCGGAGCATGCTTGCGCATCTCTATCAACACCTTGGGGAGTATGTGTTTGGACATTGATGCATCTTGATGACATGCACACTACTACAGGTGTGTATGTTTGAGTATATTACTTGCACTAGGCTTGCTGGAGCCCCTGTAGTCTTTGTTCCAGAGTAGCCTAGGGTATTTGCTTATTTACTTACCCACGAGTGGCGATTTGGTGATCTCCTGCATTGGGGGTTGAGCTTAGATAGATTGATAGTGAGCAGATTCATATGGAGACCCTACCTCAAGATGTACATGTGGGCAGGGATACACAGACATATGTTCAACATGCAGAGGAATCCTCTACTAGAGGGGCGATACAACCACATATTCGTTCCCTTCTACTTCGACCGAGTTCGGCAGTAGTTCGGGTTCGAGCAGTGCATTTCTACTGATGTGCTTGTGTACATCTGACACTCATGCGTGATGTCGAGGATAGGAGTCATTCCTAGGCCTACTAGTGATGAGATCAATATCACAGATTATGATGGGTTAGATCAGGACATTGCAACATACTACAAAGATGATTCAAGTGCACACCGACGGTACATCACATGGTGGGGGAGGACATACCTTGGAGCCATCTTCCCAGCATACTTCCCTGGTGGGAATCCCGGACCATGGAGACATACATGAGATAGAGAGGGATTTGATACATTTGAGGAGGGCTCAGATGATCAGGCTGATGACACAGGAGAGCAGGAGGCAAGCAGAGATTAAGATGACCTTGACACTAGAGAACGAGATCAAGATGGAGAGGAGGAGGATGAGGAGGACGAGGAGGACGAGGAGGATGAGTTAGATGCAGTTCCTCATCACTCCGAGGAGGATACTATAGCCCTAGATTCACCGAGCCTCCCATTATAGGTGGAGAAGGACCCTATCAAGGGTCCTGATCCTAGTCCCCATCGGCCCATACCCATTATACAGAGACAATACGAGCGCAGAGAGCCTAGCTGGTCCCAGTCTCAGGTGATCACTTTCCATGATCCCTACTGGCGAGAGGGTAAGGTGTACTGTTATTGATTAACTTATGTATCCTACTTGTTTAGATTTTATGATATAGAATGTTACTGACAAAAAAAATCTCTCTTTCTTGCAGTAGCTAGCGTCTAGAAGTGGCATTCTCTTATTTAGAATGTAGTGACATACCTCATCGTGACTGCACACATTCATAGTTCCTCACAAATATCGCACAGATCCTAGAGCAATGTAGGATGACACGAGGACCTTTTTTCCCCTATCGGACGAAGATGGAGGTCCTAGGAGAGAGATTACGATAGACAGAGCGTGACCTAGAAGCATCACAAATAGAGGTAGCTACATACCATGGGATTATGATGGAGAGGGATCAAAGGAGATCCTTTTGGAGTCACTCGTGGTCCATATCGTGATACACCCCCATGGGGAGACCCCCATGACCAGATCAGGAGGGGGCATCTAGCCACTATCCTCCAACTACTAGTCCTATGGATAAGAGATGATCTCTATGTATTGATGTATATATTATGATACTCATGGATATGTTATTTTAATTCTTAAAAAATATATGCATTGCTTCGATTAGAAGTAACATATTGAGTGTATTCGGGAAAAGCGGGTCAATAGAACTCAATATGTGGGAAATGGAGCTATATGGAGCCTTGCTCACACACACACAGGACTTCTTGGTGCAAGCTATGGAGTAATGAAGTATCACTCAGCTTCCCAAGGTTGGTCCCATGGTTCTCTATCTTACAATGTCCCTCAAACCAATGTTTTTTCTCTCAGATCACTGAGCAAAATGGTTTAGGGATGGCGAATGCAAGAACGAGGGATGCTTTTGATAGATTTTAGAATGATATGTATCCTAAGCTATGCATGATTCTAGAAATGCAATAAACTAACTATAAGATGACAAGGTTAGTAAACAAACTATCCTAGCATACTATATTAGTTCAATGATTTAAGCTAATGATAATAGAAAGTATTCTAAACATGCATATTTAGATTAATTCCTAGTTAAAAGAGAGGCTAAATGATGAGCATATATGAAATGAAAGCTTGAATGTATTTGAGCATAAGTATGATACTACAAACTTGGATTCTCTATAAAAAATGGAGGAATGAGAGCTCTATTTATAGCAAAAATAGGGCAATGGATGGTCAGGATTGAAAGATATAATCAAGGGTTGAGTTTGAAAGTTGGGGATCCATGTTTGCAATTTGCACCAATGAAATGGTGACAAGTGTCAACATAGGGTTGGGTTGAGAGAAGGGGTTGGAGACATTAAATTCCTAAGAAGACCTCATGGTTATCTAGAGGGTAAGGGTCAAGCTTAAGTTAAGATTACCCATTGGATTAAGAGTTAATCCAAGGATAAACTCTTGTGCAAATGATTAAGAGATAATCATGGTCAAAGCATTAAAGGCTTGATGAGACCCTCGGGTTACATGGAGGTTGAGTTAAAAGAAATTCTTTAACCATGTAAGAGGGTTTGAGTTAACCATTAATGGTTATGAAGACTTTGGGGAATTAAGTGGTTGAAGACTTGAAGCCTTTAATGGTTATCAAAGACTTTGAGGATTTGAGAAGTGACTTCCCTTTGTTTAGGGATGTGACAAAGTTTAGAAGATGGGTTAGGCTAATTAGAAGCGATTAGAAGAGTCTAGAAGGGATTAGAAATAGGTTTTAGAATGCAAGTGGGAGATGTAGGAAAATGCAAGTGGATGGAGGGATAATAGGATTTAATTGAAATAAAGTTAATCTAATTCAATTTGGTTGCAATTTGGGGAAATTAAATAAATTAGATTTATTTAATTTAGGATAACTATTTAATTAAATTTGAATTTAATTAAAAGTGGATAGAGGGGATTTAATTGAATAAAATGATTTATTCATTAAATGGTACAGTGAATTTAATTTAAATAAATTGAGTAATTTACTTAATTAAATAGAGGAATGCGGGTAATTTAATTAAATTGGATTTAATTAAATAGAGAAATGAACATAAAATATTCATTTAGGAATATGGTCATTTTTATACATCTACATTGAGTAATGAACATGTATGTCTAATTTAATTTCCATGTGACTGATTTATCAATGCTTCATGATTAAATTGATACATGTGTGATGTAATTAAATAACTCAATATTTTAATTAAATGCTACTTTGACAATATAAAAGAAGAATGTATTAAGCCTACGAACTATATGACTAATGTGATTTAATTAACTCTAATTAAACACAACATGATATAATTATACTTAACACAAAAGAAATTGTATAACATGCTAGCACATATGAAATGTAAATCTATTACAATTTACATAAAAGAATCCAAGAAAAACAATAAAGTGATAGAACGTGCTTGTCAAAAATGAAGTAATGTAGAACAAACAATATAACATCTTTTAATCCTACATACTTTAATGAAGACATGCTAACATATTACCCAATTTTTGAAGAAAGAAAATATATATAGAGAGAACAGAAAGTAGACTAGAAAGAGAGAGAGAGAGAGAGAGAGAGAGAGAGAGAGAGAGAGAGAGAGAGAGAGAGAGAGAGAGAGAGATAACTAGGCATAGTATCTACAAAGGTGCATAGAATTTATTGGTTCCTTGAGAGGTGTACCTTCCACATCCACTATCTTGTAGGCACCTGATCCATAAGCCTCGACAATGATGTATGGTCCAAGCCAATTAGGGCTGAATTTTACTTTCTCCTCTGGTAAGGCATTCAGGTTGTGTTGATTCTCGTAAAGGACTAAATCACCTAGCGAGAAGGAACATTGAATAACCTTATCATTGTAGCTTCATTGCAAATTTTTATGATATGCTTGAATATGATCAAGGGCATTTATATGTTGTTCATCAAGCATCTCAGGTTGTTGAAGTCTTTTCTCTCTATAGGAATCATCATCCACTATACCCCTAAGAGAAACTCTTAAAGAAGGAATTTCTAACTCCAACAACATAATGACATCAAACCATAAACAAGATTATAAGGAGTACACCCCATAGCAACACGTACACTCGTGCGATAGGCCCAAAGAGAATAGGTTAATTGAGTATGCTAATCCTTACCATGCTTGTTTACAGTCTTTTGAAGAATTTGTTCAATTATCTTATTAGAAGACTCAACTTGACCATTTGATTGAGGATAATAAGGTGTAGAAAATTTATGTTGAATATGATATTTCTCTAGAAACTTCTTCACATCCTTATTTTTGAATGGCGTTCCATTATCCAAAACTAAGGTAGAAGGTATCCCAAATTGGGAAATAATGTTTTCCAAAATGAATTGACAAATTACTTCAGTGGTAGTGGATCGAAGAGGAATGGCTTCCACCCACTTCGTAAAGTAATCAGTGGCAGTTATGATGAAGGTATGTCCTTGAGATGAGGGAGGAGATATTTTACCAATGAGATCCAAATTCCATGTAGAAAAGGGCCAAGATGCCACTTGAGATCGAAGTTCTTGGGCAGGGGCATGGGTCAAATTGCTATGTTGCTGACACTGATGACATTTTTTAACAAACACAAAGGAATACTTTTCCATGGTTTGCCAATAATATTCCATTCAGAGTAATCTCTAAACTAAAGACCTACCCCCAAAATATCCCCCCACAAGCACCCGAATGTGCTTCCTCAAGAGCAATAGGGATTTTCAACCTTGTTTAAGCATCGAAGGAGAAGGCCATTATAACCCCTCCTATAAAGAACATTAGAAAGGATAATGTATCTAGTAGCCAATTTGTGAATCCTAGCCCTAGTATTCTTATTCGCAAAGTCAGGAAAGGTACCATCACTCAAATATCTCATGATATGCGAGTACCATTCATCAGAATCTATAATGTAACAATATGCCACATCACTAGGATTATTAGCAATAGCCAGGGTAGTAAGGTTGTGAATAGTGAATTTAAGATCTACCAAGGGGTCCTCTAGAGACACAAGAGAGGCAACACATGCAATCACATCACCATGTCGATTATCCTTTTGAGGAACGGGCTCCATGGTATAAAAATTGAATTTTTGCGACAAGAATATAGCTAAATCTCTATATTGTGATAATTTGTCTTGCTTAGCTTGATAAACTCCTGTCACTTGTCTTTTGATTAGTTGAGAATCTCCATAAATATGTAGATGTTTCACATTAAACACCAAGGCTTCTTTAATTCTAGCTATAGGAGCCTCATATTCAACAATGTTGTTGGTACATAAGAAATTGAGACGATATGATAAAGGAATAGGCTTCTTTTTAGGAGAGATTAAGACCACCCCTGCCTTCGATCTTGTATGACACTTAGAGACATCAAAGTACAATTCCCAAGTCTCATCAACCTCAGTGGAAAAAAGGTATTCATCGGGAAAGGACTCTGGATTAGGTAGGGAGAAGGGTGAAAGAGCATCAACTAAGTGGTCAGTCAACGCTTGACCTTTTATTGCCTTTTGTGAGACAAACTTAAGGTCAAACTCAGTCAACATCATAACCCACTTAGCTAAGCGTCCGGAAAGGTTAGTTTTGGAGAAAAGATGTTTAAGAGAATCAAATTTAATGATAACATGGATCTCAGCATTCAAGAGATAATGCCTCAACTTTTGGGTTGCAAAGACTAAAGCAAGGCACTGTCTTTCTATTGCAGAATATCAGACTTCGTAATTGAGTAGAGTGTGGCTTATGTGATAAACTGGGCATTCTCTACCATCTTTATCACATTGTGCCAATAAGGCTGCCAGAGCTTGAGGGGAAGCAACAATGTACAAAAGGAAAGGCTTAGTAGGATCAGCAGGTTGAAGAATAGGGAGATTGGCCAAATAGCTTTTTAGGTCTTCAAATGCTTGACAAAAATCCTCATTCCATTGGAAAGTGATATTATTTTTAAGCAATTGTGTGAAGGGAAAGGTATGATCCGCAAGTTGAGAAATGAACCTATGAATAGCTTGGATCTTTCCTTGCAAAGTTTTTAGTTGGGAGACATTCTTAGGAGGTAGCATGTTAACAATAGCATCTATCTTCTTTGTATCCACCTCAACTCCACAATGTGAAACTATGAGTCCTAATAGTTTTCCACTATCCACACCAAAAACACATTTTCGGGGATTCAAACGCATGTTATACTTATGAATTCTCTCAAAGATTTGGCGAAGGATCTTAACTTGATCTGTACAAAGAACGGATTTGGCTAAGATATCGTCAACGTAATCTTCTAAGGTCTTATGCATATACTCATGGAAGATGAGAGTCATAGCACGCTGATAGGTTGTGCCTGTGTTTTTCAATCCAAAGGGCATCACAATCCAACAAAATGTACCCCAAGGGGTGGTGAAAGCAGTTTTATATTGATCTTGGGGATTAATGAAGATTTGATTATATCTTAAGAAATCATCCATAAAGGATCATAAAGCATGCTCTGCTATGGAATCCACTATCATATCGATATTCAGTAGAGGAAAGTCATCCTTTAAAGAGACCTTGTTTAGATGACAAAAATACGTACACATCCTAATCTTATTTTCAACTTTAGCCACAACCACAATGTTTGAAATCCATGGGGAATAATCAATAGGATGAATGAATCCAACATCCAATAGTTTTCAATTTCAACTTTAACAAGTAATGCCACTTTAGGGTGAATCTTTCGAATCTTTTGCTTCACAGGTTTAGCATCAGAAATTAGGACAATGTTATGAGTGACAATCTTAGTATCTATGCCAGGCATGTCAAAATATATCCAAGCAAAAATCTCAAGGAATTCGTGTAACAACTCGGCATATTGCTTTTTCTCTTCCTCGTCAAGACATTTCCCTATCTTGATGATTTTATCTTCAACACAAGGGTCCATCTTGATATCAATGCTGTCATTTATTAGGAGATTTCTTCGTCGTTATTTCTTTCTTTCCCAAAGCTTCAACATTTAGATAATAGGGAAAACTGTGGTTATGGTGATAAAGAGGAAGGTTGTCATAAGCTCCCAAGAATTCAGCTAAGGAATCATCAGTAGAAAAAACATCCAAAGAAAAGACACAAGAAGGGTCGCAGTCAATATATTCTGGATATTTTAGTGAGATAGAAGCAGAAATGAAATTAACACTAATAGAGGGTCTCTTAGAGGCTTTAGTATGTTTGAAAGGATCATAACCAAGCCCAAATGTCATATCATGAAAGTTGTTTTCCAAGGGAACCTTAATCCCTTGTTCTTGAGCACCACTTCCATTTCCATTATATCCACACCTACCTAGGATGTGAAAACCAAAACCATAAACGTAAGTAATTTCCAAATAAGAAGGAGGATTTTCAAAAAGTGAAGAATCAAAATCCTCTTGACCAGAAACTAAGGGAAATGAAGTCCGAGAAGTCACCACAAAGTTATTAATCAATGACCTAGACAAAGTAGTTTGCTTTTTAGGTTCTTCTTCTTCTTTCTTCTTTTCGACCTGAGGTTCTCTAGGGGGAATTATGTATTCCCCTACAAAAGTAGGATTGAAATCAAGGGATCCCCAATCATCTTTTGCAAGAACCTTTTCAGGAGAGAAAGTGTTCTCAATCATAGAGTTGGGCTGAGAAAACTCTTCCTCAAGAAACTTAGGTCCACTTGAGAAAGTATTGGGAATCAATTAAGATATAGGAGATAGGTTTGATGAAGTGGTCACACTAATCAGAGTAGAAGATTTAGAGGAATTATCCAAGATAGTTGGGGAAGAATTAGTTGAAGAAGATTTAGAACTTGATGTTTGCAAACAAGCTTGAAATCTTGTGTAACCTAACAAGGTATATGTTGTATTGTTAGAAATAAACTTAATTTGCCTATGCAATGTAGAGGGAACAACTTGCATGCTATGAATCCAAGGTCTCCCTAGCAACAAATTGTATGTCAACTCTCCATACATGACATAGATAGGTGTGGGTAAAGTAATAGGACCTACCTTAACAAGCAAGGTGATGATACCTAGTGAAGATTTAGCAACATTATTGAAGCCACGGATGGTGAGAGAATCGGGCTTAACAAGAGATGTATCAATATTGATCCTATGCAACAAGTTAATGCTATAGACATTAAGGCCAGAACTAGCATCCAATGTGTTCATCTTATCGCAATATCATTTATAATAACCATAATAATTAAGGGATCATATTGTTGTTGAATTTCACTAGAGGGCATCTCATCTTGTGTAAACACAATCTGAGCCTTGGGTGTTGTAATAGAGTTAATCAAGGAAGCCATATTATTGGATGTCACTGCGGATGGGACATTCAATGTTTTCAAGGCACCTTTTAGCATTCCCTGATGGGTCGAGGAAGTTTGAATCAAATTCCAAAGGGATATCTTGGTAGGAGTAGCTTTAAGTTGTTCGACAAGATCATATTCCTTACCAAGGGTTTGTGAAATACAAGGTGCTTGAGGAAGAATGGGTTGAGGATTAGGTAGAGGATTAGGTTGCCTATTGTTTCTTGTGTTATAGGTATGGGCAACTGCATTATAACTCTCCTTAGTTAGTTGTCTAGCATAGCTATAAGGACTCTTAGTGGGATTCCTTCCTTGAACGGTAATGATAGGTTTGTTTGGAGTGCTAAAGGAATCATGCTAGAGGTGAAGTTGGAGGACAAACACCTTGGACAAAAAAAAGTGGTTTGCTATGTTCATTCAAATTGATCATATTGTTTAACCTTTTAGATGCATTATTCTTGTTTAAAAGTATAGGCAAAGACATAAAGTCATCAAGGGTATCATCCAATAAAGCACGATCATGGTGATTGAAAGGCTTATCTTTGGACTGAAAAGGAGACATAACATCATAGAGGAAATCATGGGAGTCAACCATGTTTCTAGATCTAGTGGAGGAGTTGATAGGAATGTACCCATGAGAGGAATCATTCAACTTATCCTTCTCATCACCACGAAATGGCATAGTAACAAGGTTGATTATTTTTTGGCAAAATGAGGGTTTATAAGGCTTAGGGTTCAAAAACTCATCTAGAGCTTCATTTAATTCATCCTTACTAAACTTAGAATCAAGAAAATTGCATACATCATCAAAAGCATGAATATCTTGAAAATAAAAATCTGACATTTTGAAATGAAAATTGCATGACACTCAAACACACAATGCAAGGAAAATGAGAGAAACCCATCCTTTTCTTTTTTTCCTTTTTGAAAGAAAATGAAATAAAATAGATCTAGATCTAACAATGCAATGCAATGAAAATGAAATTGGATTCATGCCGGGTTCACCAAATATGTGTAGGGGAAAAAGTGAGACTAATTATGGGAACCCTAATCCCACTCTCATACACACTCATGGAATATAAAAGAGCCTAGGGAGGTAACTCACTTTGACTACTTCTTATGAGAAAGAGAGAGTCATGGATTACCTTTTAGGTTTTCTATTCCTTTGCTATAAATGAGAGAGAGGAATGATGCAAAAATGCAATCTAACCCAGAATGCAAGTAAGCAAGCAAACCCTAGTTTGAGAATGCAGATCAAAGGACAACTGATATACTACTGAAAAGTACAGATCATAATGAAAAATCAGAGGTGCACCTATGTCCGAAATCTAAGGAGAAATGTCCGGGACCAGGGTGCCACTCCACTATCCTGATTCTGCAATTCTGGAGCCTGCAAGACACTGTTTAGCCAAATCTTACTGACAAAGGGCAGGACCATGGTGCCACACCACTATCCTGGGAAGGACCAAGGTGCCACACCCCTATCCTTAGGGTTTTTGTTGAGATCTGCAACCCAAAACTATCTTTATGTGCTCTTCCGATCCTGAAACTTCCAGCGACGCTTGGATCTGAACCTGTACCTGAAGCTAAAAAATGGTTTGGGGTGTTTATATAGGGTTTTGCCTTAGTCAAACCCCCGTGTTGGTTGTTTTCACCTCCATAAATAGCCAATTATGTATTGAAAATGTGTGTGCAAGAACCTTGTGTTTGTGTAAGATCCTAAAATGAAAGCAAACAATCTAGAGCAACCCTAAAGAGTAAACCCTAATTGCATATAATTGACAAAGTAAATTCTCTAAATCTACAATGTAAAGTGATCTAAAGCATGAATATGAATCAAAATGAAGCTTATGCAAAGACTTGAAAACAACATAAAACCATACCCAACCCTAAGGGAGAGGTACAAGCCAATCGTCAGTCGGTGATCTCCTATTGATCTTCTACATATTCAAAAGCCCCCAATTGATACAATGATGCTTGATGAATGTTTGATGGATGAATGTTAAATGTTGTTGAAGACTTCAAATATCTACTCTTTCGTTGCAAAGAAGGCTCTAATGCTCAAAAAACCTTCTCTTAGATTCTTAGAAGAAGACCCCTTCAAATGAAGAAAGAGAGCTCTTAAGTATGAAACCCTAGATCTTAATTTAATGTTTAGGCCAACCTAGGATTTGAATTTCTCACTGATCTTTTGGGGTTAAGCATTATTATTTCATAGGATTGTGCTCCAGAAATTTTGGGGAAAAAGCTGAGGACCATGTGCATTCTCACCACGGTCCGATCAACTTTTCACCAAATTTTCAGGCTCATTAGATATGATGATATTAGAGCGCATCCTAGAGTTACAGCTGATTTTGAGATAATTTGATATGCAAAATCGGGCCTAAACAATCAAAATAAGACATAATTAGGGTTTATGATTAAATGATTCATTGGAGGAATAAGATGAAAAGGGGCACAAATAGGGTAAAGGGCCCAACTTTATAACATGTATAGTGATGAAACATGACCTTATATTTAATTAAATTAATTAATTAAATGCTTAAAGGGGAATTAGAAATGCAAGATGCAAGACACACTAAGGTGGGTGCTAACCTAAGTGTGAAATTGTACCACCCTAGCCAGGGTGTACAATTTACGATACTACAATGGGAATACAAATGAAGAATTGGAGGCTAGACAAGTAGGACTAGTCATCAGTCCAGAGGAAGCTAAATGGGAAAGAAGACAGAGACTAACAGAGTCAACAAGTATGTCAACTACAAGTGATCAATGAACCAAATCATGAAGGAACTTGTAGCATAAAAGATCTTGGTATTGATACTATACATTCTTTCACTAAGCCACTTGAAGAGGAGTTAGATTCTTCATCTTTTGACTCTAACCACACTGAAATAAGATATATTTATGAAATTACCTATTCGACACCAAACTATGAATACTTTGTCATGAATGTTGAAACTTTGTCTGAAGAACCTATTGTTGTTGAACCACGACATGTAGTCCAATCTGACGTAGGAGAAGGTGCTAGTGTTAGGCCAGCTGGGTTAGACCCTCTATGTTGGAAATTTGGAGGAATTGATTATGTGTTGCAATGATTTTTCTCATTGATGTCAACACTAGCTGCTTTGGTTGTTTACCGGTATCCGGTTGGTCCCGGTAGGATGATTGGTTTCTGGTTGGTAAGATCATGTTGATCTGGTATGCTTCAATATGCTTTGGTCTGTGGAATTGGTTTGGATTGGTTATTCATGTGTTCCTGATGTGTATCATATTTAGTTGGTTCAGGATTTGATGATCCATAAGCTATGACTTGTTCTAGTAAGCCTTTTGGTTACCGGTAAGGGTTTCACTGACAGAGCTTTGTTGAAGATATTTTGATATTATGTATAAGTGGTGTTGGTGCGGCTTCTAGAAGGGATTCAAGATGCTGATGGTGATTGTGTTCAAACCTTGACTGATTGGGATGATTGCTTTAGCGTGTGTGGACCTAAACTGAGTCTGGTGCTATCTAGGTTATGGACTGGCTTAATGTAACGTGTTGTTGGAACTTCTCGATGTGTTTCCAGGATGACTTATGGGTTGGATGATATTTGCTTAGCCTCAAGCCGACATGTTTTATAATTATGTAATAGGTTTTATTGTCTGGGTGGCCGACCTAATTGTTTAAGGTCTAGGGTTTGTATATATATGTGTATGATCTCTTTATAGATTGTGAGATCATGTATGGTATGGGTTATGGGATTACCTGTATGCAAACAATGTTGTAATCATATGCAAAGGTTTTGGTAAATCATAGGTGATTGAATTGGGTTTGTGGAAGAGGTTTAAGGCCTCCGGTATTGAGCTTAACCAAAACTATACTCAGGCATGGGAGATGCTATACTTGCAGTTCAATCTTCATTCCGGATTGTTGTCTGATATTTTCTGTAGTCAATGAGACTCCTTTTGTGATGAGAAGTGTGCTCTAAGTTGTAGGCCTTCCTGCATGTGCAGGACCCTTATTATAATATTTATTCATCTGATCAGTGGATAGATATTGTGGGTCTCCAATCCCACCATGGTTTTTCCTCTTTGAGGTTTTCCACATATAAATCTATGGTGTTATGGTGTTCATCTTTGTGGTTGCATTGTTGCTTATTGTTATATGCTTTATGTTTACCGGTTGCTGAGTTATTGTATTAATAAGGTTAAATTTCTCCATTCTGGGAGAACACTGATTCATCCCCCCTCTCAGTATTCTTGAATCCCAACAATTGGTATCAGATCTTGGTGCCTCAGAGTAAGTCTAACAACTTGAGGAAGATCCTGTATCTAGAATCTATGGAGATAAGTTTAAGGAAGGAACTTCAAGTAGCACTTGAAGATTATGATGTTGAAAGGATGAAGAAATTGAAGTTACAAGATTAATTAAATTCTGCAAAGGAATTAATTCTTATCCTACAAGAGAGGTTGTCATATGTTCAAGCTAAGAGGAAGGAACTTCTGCAAAATCAGGATGATAAAGAGAAGGATTCCCTTAAGGAACAATGTCAGAAGTTGAGTCAGGAGAATATTGTCATGAAGAATGAAATGCAAGCCCTAACTATGAGGATGTCAAAGGAGATTGAAGATCGGAAGATGAATGAAGAAAAACTTGGTAGATCTCTGAAAGATAGATCTGAAGAATGCATCCTGTTGGTTCATGAAAATGATGTGTTGAGAACTGAATTGGTGCAATCATAGAACAATGAGCAAGAATTGGAAAGAATGGTAACAATCGTAAGAGATGATCTGACTATTGCAAATGAATACAAAGACAAGTTCAAGATTAGTTCTGCTAAGCTTGATGAATTATTGAAGGATCAAAGGGACACTGGAGACACTAGAGGTCTTGGATTTGAGCATGGAGAAAGCTCTGGTACTAAAAATCAGGGTAACACATCCGGTCAAAAGATCAATCGAAATCAGAGGTCACCGGTAAGGCAAATGCACATGAATTTAATGGTAGATGCTTTATTTTCAATAAATTTGGTCATATGGAAAGACATTGTAGAAATAGAGAAAATCATAATAATAATGCAGTTCCCGGCCAGTGTTCAAATTGTAAGAAGTATGGTCATAGGACAAAAGATTGTGGAATGAATGTGAAATGTCATGCATGTGGAAAGTTTGGACATATGGCTAATCAATGCAGGTCAAATAATAGTCAAGGTTATAGTAAAATAATTCAGAAGAATGATGTCACTTGTTATGCATGCAACAAAGTAGGACATACTGTTAAAATTTGCAGAAGCAAGAACCTACCAGTAGGAAGTGATAAATCTAATGAGAAGGGAAAGTAGAAGGTTGATGGCATTCAGAAGGAGCATGAGAAGAAGTGGGTTATGAAGTCTGAGGCTCAACCAGAAGAATAAATTGCCTTAGATGTTCATTTGGCTGAAGGATATACCCTGGTTACTCAACCGATAGAGCAGAATGTTCTTGCACTGGCAGGAAACTCATCCAGTAACTAAGGCATTCGCTTGAGGGGGAGGCAAATTGATGACAAATCTTGCATTGCCCCTGGTAGTGGTCTAAAAGCTTATTTCAGATATTTGGAAGTCAGTTTGAAGGTTAACCAACAAAGATTTGTTGGATCTTGGATCTAGTTTGGTTTACCGATAAGTCACTTTATGAGTTATGGTTTGGTCATACATCTATAGTTAAGTATTTCAGAATCTCTGGTAGTGAATTAGAAGTTTTATCCTAGATGTAATGAAGGAATATTTCTTGGTCACTCTAATAAAAGAAAAGCATATAGATATTATAACAAGAGATTGCAGAGAATTGTGGAGAGCACTAATGTCAAGGTGGATGAGCAGAATAGAAGTCAAAAATCAGAATTTATGAGCAAGAACCAGCAGTGAAAATGGTCTTAACTAAACCGGTAACATCTTTACTAGAATAGAATGCAGAACCAGTTACCCCAACAATATCAAAGAATTCAACAGTAACTGAAGATCAGAGAAGAGGAACAAAAAGTCAAAGATTCCTAGGTATGTAAGGCTGAATCATTCAAAAGATTAGATAATTAGACAAGAAGAAGGTTGGTAGCTGATGAGGTATGCTTAATTTCTTTAATTGTACTGGCATCAGTTATTGAAGCATGTAAGGATGAATGTTGGATGAAAGCTATGGAAGAGGAATTGGATCAATTAGAAAAGGACAACACATGGACTTGGATGTAATTGGAACTAGGCTTGATTGGTTTGCAATGGATATTCTTAGAAGGAAGGAATTGATCATGTTGAATCCTTGCTCCGGTAGCTAGGATTTTTAGATGTTTTCAAGGATTTTTTAGTATTGTTTTTGTTTTATGATGACTTTACACCTTGAGCATGTTCAGATGTGGATTGGGATAGAGATATAGGTAACCAAATAGGCTCATCCGGTGAAGCTTTCTTTCTTGGAAAGAAACTTATTTCGTGGATCAACAAGAAGCAGTCATGTACTTCTTTATCTACTGCTGAAGCTAAGTATGTTGTTGTTGCTACTGATTTTACATAGGTTCTATGGATGAAGCATATGTTGAAGGATATAAAGTTGGATTGTAATGTATCGATAGTTATTCATTGTAATAACTCTGCTGCTATTGACATATCAAAGAATCTAGTATTTCTATCTGTAGATGTATAAAAATGACCACATTCCTAAATGAATATTTTATGTTCATTTTTCTATTTAATTAAATCCAGTTTAATTAAATTATTCACATTCTTCTATTTTATTAAATAAATTGCTCGATTTATCTAAATAAAATTCACTACCCATTTAATGAATAAATCATTTTATTCAATTAAATCCCCCTAGCCACTTTTAATTAAATTCAAATTTAATTAAATAGTTATCCTAAATTGAATAAATCAAATTTATTCAATTGCAACCAAATTGAATGAAAATCAATTAAATCAATTAAATCCTATTATCCCCCATCCACTTGCAAAATCCCAAACCCCTTCCTAATCCCTTCTAGAATCTTCTAACCAATTCTAATTAACCTAAACCCCCTCTAAACTTTGTCACATCCCTAAGCAAAGGGAGGTCACTTCTCAAATGGCCCAAAGTCTTGGATAACCATTGAAGGTTTTAACAACCTTCAACCACCAAAAACCCCAAAGTCTTTGAAAACCATTAAAGGCTTCCAACCTTCAACCACTTAATCCCCAAAGTCTCCAATAACCATTAATAGTTATTTCAAACCCTCCCACATGGTTAAAACATTTGTTTTGACTCAACCTCTACCCAACCCAAGGGTCTCATCAGGTCATTAATGCTTTGACCATGATTATCTCTTAATCATTTGCACAAAGGTTTATCTTTGGATTAGATCCTAATTCAGTGGGTAAACCTAACTTAGACTTGACCCTTAGCCTTTAGATAACCATGAGGTCTCCTCAGGCCTTTAATGCCTCCAACCTCTTCTTTCAACCCAATCTGGTGTGGACATTTGTCACTATTTCATTGGTGCCAATTGTGCACATGGATCCCCAACTTTCAAACTTGGCCCTTGATTAAGCCATTCAATCTTGACCATCCATTGCCCTGATTGTGCTATAAATAGAGCTCTCATTCCTCCATTTTTAACAATCATCTTTCAAATTTGAAGCATCACACTTATGCTCAAATTCTTTCAAGCTTTCTCATTTCATATATGCTCATCATTTAGCCTCTTTTTAGATCAGAAAATAGACTAAATATGCATGTTAGAGTATTTCCTTTATCATTTTAGCTCAATCATAGACTAAATATAGTATGTTAGGATAGTATTCATACTAACCCTATCATCTTATCATTTAGTCTATTGCATTTTAGTATCACATATAGCTTAACATTCATCTCATACTAAAATTGATTAAAAATCTCTCTCGTTCTCATATTTGCCATCCCTAAGCCATTTTGCTCAGTAATCTGAGAGCAAAACATTGGTTTGAGGGACATTGTGAGATAGAGAACCATGGGACCCTCCTTGGGAAGCTGAGTAACGCATCGTTACTCCATAGCTTGCATCAAGAAGTCCTGTGTGTGTGTGTGGATTGGTATTTCTCGTAATTTTCACATATTTAGTTTTATTAATCCATTTTTCCCACATACATTTCTGGCGCCCACCGTGGGGCACGCACCCCAATAACTTATCATTTTTTGAATTTGAAGACTTTTGCAGGTACGCGGGAAACTACAATTGGCGCGTCTAAGAAACATTTTAGTGCCTCCGCCTAACAGTTTAGCGCTTCTAGCCTACTGTTTAGCGCGTGGGTTTTCTGTTCTAGCGCGTTCAAACTGTTCCTTAGCGCATAACACTATTGACAAATTTTCTTGTAGGTGTCGACGCCGGCGAAACACAGATCAGCGCGTCTACCTGACAGATTAGCGCATGGACCCAAAGTTTTAGCGCTTCACCTCCATATTCCAGCGCGTGTCAATAGACAGTTAGCGCATTGAAATTCAAAATTTCCCGACAACAGACCGCGGAAAAACCAAACCACAGATCAACACGTCTACCTGATATATTAGCGCATCGGCCCAAAATATTAGCGCTTAGACTCCATCTTCCAGCGCATTTCAACAGATAGTTAGCGCATTGAAATTCAAAATTTCCTGAATAATAGACCACGGGAAAACCAAACCATAAATTAGCGCGTCTGAACCACAGAGTAGCGCATCCGGGAAACAGAATAGCGCACGGAAACAGAACAGTAGCGCATTTACCGAGTTTTGTAGCGCATACAGTTTGTTCTGTAGCGCATCGCAAACAAAACCAACAAAAAGATTTTGTAACCGAATAAAATTTTTTTTAGACTTGTGGAAGTCCCCCGAAACAAACTAACCAATTTCTTTTTGCAGGATTTTTAACAAGTTTCTTGCAGGAAAAGCGAGGAGATTTGTTTTTACAAGCAAAACGTTTTTCCTTTTGTTGACCTCGAAAATCGAAATTTGCTTTGTTGACAATCTATTTTCCATAGATTAGATAATTATTGCTATAAAGGGTTAAAAAGAACACCATGCTTGTTGGAGCAACATCTCCAATTAGAAGTTAGCAAATTATTGTCTTGGAAGTTAAAACGAACAAACTTATTTGCCGTGTATCAAAAGTGGAAGGTATATGCTCTCCCCTTAACTGGGTGACCAAAAAGCCAAACCACTCTTAAAGCTTTCTTTAATTCAAGCAATAAATCCTTTAGTAGGCCTGCCTTCCCGAGGAGTTGCACTCAACTCTTAAAGTCGTTTATGGCCGGTGTGAAGGGAACGACCTAAGTGGGGAACGACTTTGACGCCAAGAATTCCAACCCACTATAATCAAATGTGGAAAGTGACGAAAGTCCTTTTCAACAGTTGCGCGCAGCGATTAGCCTTCCCCCAGTATCCTTGAGATACGTAAAGCCTTTGTTCTAAAGGTTGGGAAGCCTCCTGAGGGAGTTTATCACTGATGGCCGAACAGGAAGCCTGATTACGAACCATAGCATTAAAAACTTTGAGCTGAGTCAGTATCCAAACATTTGTAACATCATAGTGCAAGGGTGGGGAAGAATCCGCCCACAAGATTACTCACCATATATCTCCCAAGATAACTACTCAACTGTGAAGCAATTCACTTTGGGTTAACTTCTGGCAAAAGGCAAAAAAACGGGCGCCCTGTAGGGGGTGACACGGCTGTTTGAGCTGACGGAGTATCGAGACTAGTGAGCTATGATGTTGCTTATGACGCTTGAATAAAGAGTCTTTCTGAAGTGTTTATCTTGTATCCAACCTGTTAAAACATTGGGGATTTGAACACATCCTCGACAGAACATACACTTTTTGTTAGATTAAGTGAAATGATTGTACTTTGTGTGCCGTGCTTACATTTTGTATTTCAGAAAATCATCCATCCTACTTAAAAATTCTCTCAACAAAAGTCAAAAACATCACAAGGACACCAAAAGGAAAAATCAGGGCAGTTTAGCACGTAGGAACAACATATTAGCGCGTCAAACAGTTATTTTAGCGCATCTGCAGAACAAAATAGTGCGTGCCACAAAAACAGTAGCGTTTCAACTGAAAAACAAAACAGAAACCAATCTTTTAGCGCGTACAAAACATATTCTAGCGCGTGTTAGGAATATTTTAGCGCATTAACAGAAACATATAGCGCGTGAAAGTCACAGTGTAGTGCGTAATTCTCCAGAAAAACTTCACAGCAAATTTCAAAACAGCCTGTTTTAGCGCGTGGAACAAACAGCTTAGCGCATAGAATTCCTGTTTTAGCGCATTAGCCAAACCAGTCAGCGCGTGGAAAATACAGTCTAGCGCGTGCATATTTCACAGTCAATAAAACAAAATTTTCCAGAATCAATATTTTAGCGCGTAACCAGGGGCAGAGTAGCGCGTGGGTAAATAGTTTTAGCGCATTGAGAAAATTTACTAGCGCATTGAACACCTGTTTTAGTGCGTGAGAAAAAGGAGAAAAACAGAGAGTTGGAAAAACCAAAAATTTTGAAAATTTCAAAATATTTTAAAACACAGTTTTTCATCAAAACACGTCTTTTATCAAACCCGAGTGACAAAAACAAGCCATAAAACTATTTCTCAAGTCCAATTTGTGTCAAACAAGGTTGTCCAAATCCGAAAACGAATCGAGCAATATAGGACATCTTTCCTATCATAATCCGGAAACTTTTCATCATCAGTATCAATTCAATCCTTTAAACATCTTACGGATTTTATCTCAAAAACACTTGTCTAGAAATTTTCCAAATTGTCAAATCCAGTTTCCAGAGCGGGAAACTCTTATCCATATCATTTGACACGCTTTATCGTGAAGGGGCAGCTAAACCTTCATCCTGATAAAGTAAGATTTGAAATTTTCAAAACAAGAATCAACTAAATCCAAAACAAATCAAAGGAAATCATTGATCACTTATGCATGACTAATCCCGTTATTCTGAGAAGAAAGAACCTCTATCGCAACATCACGTTGAAGAAACAACAACCTATCTTTTCCAAATTCATCAAGAGAAATAAATTTTTATACATCAATCGTCAACTCTTCAAATCCCATCGGGTATTTCTTCATCACGTCAAACGTTATATCCAAAACAAATCCAGCGAATTTGACAAAGAACCCCTGAAAACAAGAGCATACTGTCAAAAGTTTGCTTTTAATCAAAAGATAAACCACGGAGGAAAGATCAATCCAACATTCCTGCCCGACGAGTGCATCACATATAACACATCTAGACCAGAACCACCAACGCCAGAGCACAACATCAACGAGGACTTTGTTCCTTTCATCACTGAAAGTTTCTATTGAAATGCCTGTCACTCGCTCTCAACGAAACAAACAAAGCGAAACACCCGCGGAATCAAGTATGAATCGCAGATTATCAAATCCTTTTGAAGTTCCATCATCAGAAGATCCTGAAATTACTGACGCAATTCTTCAGGAATGCCAAGAAAATCCTTCATTCCAAAAACTCATCGAAAAACTCATGGAAAATGACAAAGAAAAATATCTACTTATGCTTACAAGCAAAGGTGTCAAACTTCCTGAAGATTTTGACGCAAACGTCTTTCAAACAGGGTCTCAACAATATACATATCAAGAACAACAAAGGGAAGAAGAGACTCGCATACCTGAACAACATATTCCAGAACAACATATACCAGAAATGCGAGTACCTGTGTTTGAAACCCCAGAACAACGCATACCATTTACTGCACCTTTTCAGTTGAGAACAAATCCAAGGGAAGAACTCTTCCCTCGGCAAGATAATGCGCCCTTGGTTGCTCTTACTCAACAAATGCAAATGTTACAAAGACAAATACACGATATGCAACAAGGGACAACAGTGTGGTACTCTATAAACGAAATCTGTCCTTATCCATTTGACAGAAGCTTAAACATGATACCTTTTCCTCCAAACTCAGACATTCCCAAATTTGATAAATATGATGGGAAAGGTGATCCTCGAGATCATGTTCGAGAATTTTGCACTATGAGTCTTGAATTTGCTCATAATGACACTTATCTGATGTGGTTATTCCCAAGAAGCCTAGGAGGACAAACAATGGAATGGTTATCCAAGATTACACCACCTGTTAGATCATTTGACGAATTGGTTAACAAGTTCATCACCCATTATTCTTACAACATCCAACATGCCATAACCATGTTAGATATCTGCAACACCAAACAAAAGAACAATGAAACATTCATGTTATTCCTTCAACGTTGGCGATGCATGGTATCAAGATATCCTCGAGATATTCCTGAAAAAGAGAAAATGGAAATCTTCATTGATAACTTGAATGGTGAAATGAGTTACAGACTCAAACTTCAATGCATACCATCTTTTGACAAATTAATCGAAAATGGCATCCAAGTAGAAGAAGCTTGTGTCAAAAAGGGAACACTCAAGTTCTACAAAGAAGGAACGAACTCATCAAACTACAATAACCAAAACAATACCAATCTAGACAAAACTCGATTTTGGACTCGAAACAAAAACGAAGGCAACAATGAATCATATGATCCTAAATCTAAACAGCCAGTGCTTGCCTTATCAGGAAATACTCAAAATACAAAAAATCCTAAAAATACTACTCCCAGTACTAACACATATGCACCAAACAATGCTCAAGGACAACTCAATACCAACAATGCCAACGATAATCAAAACAAAAACCTGAATCCAGGGCCTAACAACAATTCACGCAACAACACCAACAATTTCCATAAGCGTATCTTCACACCATTGGGCCAATCATTAGAGTCCGCATTCAGAGAGCTGTTAGCAAACAAGGTTCTTTCTTTACCTCCAATCAACAATTATGAACCCCCAATCAAACCACCTTGGTGGAATGATTCACACTATTGTGATTTTCATCGAAACAAAGGTCATAGAACAAATGAGTGCATGAGATTGAAACACATAATCCAAGACATGATTGATCGAGGTGACTTAACGGTGGATGGTCTCAAAACAAATAATGATTACGAAGCCTTCAAAGATCCTCTTCCAAATTATAACAAAGATGGAGCATCCACTTCAAATGATACCCGCGGAGCTCGTATTAATCACATCTACAACAACACAATCAATCACATATCAGCTGAAGACCATCAAGTCAATGTTATAACCATTCGAGATAAACGTGATCATGAATCTGTCAATGTAACAACCCGGACTCAGAAATATGTCTTGAAGGGACATACTGCACCTCCAACTACCACACCAAAGATCCAATACGACTTAGTTAATCAACTCCGCAAGACTCCGGCTCAGATATCTATCCTGGAATTGTTGAAACTATCTCCAAAACACAAAGACATATTGGAGCAAGCACTCTTAGAAACAAATGTACCTCAAAATCTGGATACAGACAGATTTCAAGCTATGGTGGCCCACATGATAGAGTCTCATAACCTCACCTTCTCAGAGCATGATAATACTTCATTGAGTCATCCGCATAATACTCCTCTACATATTGAAGTCATTGTTTGCAAACACCGTGTCAAAAGAGTCTTAATAGATGGAGGAGCCGGACTTAATATATGTACTTTAAAGCTTATCCGTGCACTAGGTTTCTCAGAAGAATCTATTGATCCTTGTAAAAAGATTACCATAAAGGCATATGATGATGAGGAAAGGTCCTCTAATGGAACAGTGATATTGCCTATTCAGGTAGGACCAGTGCAAAAAGATACTATATGTCAAGTTTTAGATATTGATCTCACCTACAATATCTTATTAGGCCGACCCTGGATACATGAAATGCAAGCAGTACCTTCTACATACCACCAGTGTGTCAAGTTTCCTCATGATGGACAGGAAATCTCCATATCAGCTGATCACAATCCATTTCAACATTGCAATGCAATGGGGGCAGCCCAAGACAGTTTGGTTCCTTATAACAGAGAAAAGCAGCGGTCTTCAACACCTGATCCACCAATAGCAAAATCCAACTCCTTATGGGGAGATTTCAAAAAGAAAATGCAAATCAAAGACCACGGCATGGGCGAATATTCTATGGAGCCTTTGTGTTTAACCAGATTGCCAACATCACCTAGATCGCATGGTTTACCTACTCTATCAACACATCTCGCAACTCAGCCCATAACTAAATTTGATGGTACCTTCATCCAATTGGGGACTCTAGCACATGAATCAGAAGATAAGGATGTTCTTAACTGGCTATACAAAGATGAAGAAGAAGCTAATAGAGCGGCCGCTCTAGACATTGTTCTACCAACACACCTGTATGGAAAAGGCTACTTGATCATGAAACAAATGGGATATGGCGGTAAAGGACCTATTGGGAAACGCCAAGAAGGAGTCACTGAACCTATAGATCTTCCTTCACAACCTAGTAGAAATAAAGCAGGATTAGGTTCTAAATTCACTTTCCTATTAAAAAGGTCGCCACATACAAATGCAAAACCTCAATGGAAAGAAAAGAAGAAATACAAAGAAGAATCATGGCAGGAAGCTCTCTTTGAATCAGCAGAAACAATCCGTAAGGCAAGAGAACGTCAAGATCAGAAGATACATCAGGAAAAGCTTTTGAATCATAAGAAGGCCATATCTGCAGCAGTGGCTCATATTCACAAACCAGTGGCTCAAGAACCAATCCTATCATCACAAGCACCCATCATTCCTCCCCGAGGAAGCACAATCTATGAACAAATCCAGAATGTAGAAGATGGATCAGATACAGAATCAACACAGAATGTCAAAATAGTATCTATCATCAAGGATTTATTTTCGCCATACAACATACCTGTCTACAACACAGATAGAATTTGGGATGATGCCTATGAGACAGATTCAAATGAATATGAATGGGGTACCTGCTCTGATACTACTACAAATATCCTCGATGATACTGATTTCATATCCATTTCTCAAGAAGAACATAACGCAGAAGATAGACCTCTCAAATTTGGACCACAACATATCTATGACGTTCAGGAAAGCGAACAGAAATATTACGAACAAGTCTATGTAGAAGATGATACCATCGAAGATCTCGATAAAACCCTAAATTTCTTTAAAAACAAGACCCATCATGATGATAACTCTATTCTAACACTTACAGTAGCTGAAATTGACCTGCCCAATGATTCCTTACCACTTGTCTTCCCTGATCTCATCGACTGGACTGAACCTGAGACTCATGATATCCCAATTTTTCCAGATGATGAATCTATTATCCACTACCTATGTACTGTAAATCCCGAAACAGGCTCTGCCAGTGAACCGCATAATGACGTTTGTTCTTCAGGGAGTGCCAAGTCTCTCAGTCGCAAAAATGAATCAAATAATGAATCTAATGCTGAAAGCCAGTCAATGGCAGCAATGGATCCCAAAAAAGTAAAAATAAAGGACGCATCTGAGGGTGAAAACCTTTTTCAGGCACCTAACGATGGGAGACTTGACACTCTTCCTGAACATTTTCATGAATGATCACCCATATTGATTAAGCCCACTCAATCAATCAACATTGGTACCACTGAAGCAGCCAGAAACATTCACCTTGCAGAATTCATCATCTTCTTTAAAGGACAGCAAATTAACTTTGCCTGGTCATATGCTGATATGCCTGGAGTAGATCCACACCTAATCATGCATCACTTGTCCATCTCTGCGGGGGTCAAGCCAGTCAAGCAGAAACTACGAAAGATGAATCCACAGATAGCACTCATGGTCAAAACGGAATTAAAGAAATTATTAGATGTCGGATTCATCCGACCTATTGACTATGCAGAATGGATTTCTAACATTGTTCCAGTCTCAAAACCAGATGGTAGTATCAGAATATGCACCGACTTCAGAGATGTCAATAAAGCTTGCCCAAAGGATGACTTTCCTCTGCCAAGTATTGATATAATTGTAGATCTCACAGCAGGCCATGCAATGCTCTCATTAATGGACGGTTTCTCAGGCTATAATCAAATCAAAATAGCTCCTGAAGATCAAGACAAAATAGCATTCACCTGTCCTTGGGGAACATACTGTTGGAATGTAATGCCTTTTGGCTTAAAGAATGCCGGAGCCACTTATCAAAGAGCAATGACAACAATATTCCATGATATGATGCACACATTTATGGAAGACTATGTAGATGATTTACTAGCAAAATCTTTCACCAGAGCTGAACATCTTGGCATCCTAACAAAGATCTTTGATCGGTTGCAGAAATTCAAGGTCCGACTCAACCCTAAGAAGTGTGTCTTCGGGGTTACATCAGGCAAGTTACTAGGTTACATCGTCTCAGCTAAAGGTATTGAAGTTGATCCAGCAAAGGTACAAGCCATCATGAATATGCCACCACCAAAGAATATCAGTCAACTTCGATCTCTCCAAGGGCGACTTCAATCAATCAGGCGATTCATCGCTCAACTAGCAGATAAAAGTCTGCCATTTAACCACTTGCTACACAAAAATGTGCCATTCAAATGGGAGACTAAATGTGCAGAATCTTTTTACCAAATTAAACAGTACCTGATGAATCCACCAGTCCTAGTACCACCAATTGCAGGAAAGCCTCTTATATTGTATATATCAACGACAGATGTTTCACTGGGGGCATTATTGGCACAAGAAGATCAACAAGGAAAGGAACGCGCCATATATTACATCAGTAGAACATTGAATGGCTATGAGCTCAATTATACATTCATTGAAAAGGCTTGCCTAACAGTTGTTTTTGCATCTCAAAAGTTCCGACATTATATGCTAGCACACACTATCAAGCTAGTAGCCAAAATTGATCCTCTCAAGTATCTACTCAGCAAGGCAGCTCTCACAGGCCGATTGGCTAAATGGGTTATGATTCTCAGTGAATTTGACATCCACTACACAGAAAGATGAGCCATCAAAGGACAAGCAATTGCAGATCAGCTGGCTGAAGCACCGCTACCAGGAAAACACACCATGGACATTGACTTTCCAGACAGGGACGTTTTTGCTCTCTCCTCCAAACAATGGACCCTATACTTTGATGGATCCTATACACAACATGGTTCAGGGGTCGGCATTCTATTCATCACCCCTGAAGGACACACTATGTCGAGATCATACAGGCTTATGTTTCCATGTACAAATAATATGGCTGAATATGAAGCATTGGTCATAGGCATCAAAATGGCTGTCGAATGGAAAATCATAGAATTAAAAGTCTATGGAGACTCACAATTGGTCATCAATCAGATCAACAACAACTATCAGACAAAGGATGATAAGCTACTACCCTACAAACGGATGGTGGATGACTTCAAGCAGTATTTTGTGCACATCACCTTTGAACAAATACCAAGGTTAAATAACAAAGCAGCCGATGCAATGGCTACGATCGCTTCATTACTACAAATTCCAGAACAACAGAGTCGTTATGAGTTCCTGGTAGAGCAACTGTTCTCCCCCGCCTATGACCACTCTGAATCCCATGTTATATATGCCTTAACCGGTTCAGATTCTCCGTTATATGGACCAATATATGACTACCTCAAGCATAATATCTTACCCATTGACCAATCCCGTAACCAAAAACGTAACTTTATCTGACAAGCTGCCCGTTACACCCTTACCGCTGATACCTTATATCGTCGAGGTCTAGATGGTACTCTTCTTCGTTGTCTTGATCGTAATGATTCTGATTCAGCTTTACACGAGCTTCACGAAGGTATTTGTGGCACACATTCGAATGGCACTACTCTTGCTAAAAAGATTCTACGAATGGGATACTACTGGCCTACAATGGAGAAAGACTCATATCATTTCGCCAAGAAATGTCCTAAATACCAAATCCATGGCAATCTGATACATGCACCAGCACAGGAACTACAACCATTTACCACATCCTGGCCCTTTTGTCAGTGGGGATTGGATCTGGTAGGCAAAATACATCCTTCATCTTCAAATGGACACAAGTTCATTATAACTGCCACAGAATACTTTACCAAATGGATTGAAGCAGTTCCCATGACCACAGTGACTGGGAAACAAATTGCCTCTTTTATCCTGAATTATCTAATCTACAGATATGGTATTCCAATTTCAATCGTCACAGATAATGGACGACCTTTCAAAAACCAAGATGTGCAGGAACTATGTGAAAAATTCAAAATCCAGCATCGATTTTCTACACCATACTATCCACAAGGAAATGGTCAGGCAGAAGCATCTAACAAAACGATCCTAAAAATCCTCAAGAAAACGGTGAATGATGCAGGCAAAGATTGGCATGTACAACTCAATCCAGCTCTTTGGGCCTACAGGACTAGCATCCGCACACCTACAGGGGCAACACCATATTCCTTAGTATATGGATCAGAGGCTATTTTACCCTTGGAGGTAGAAATTCCATCTCTTAGAGTCTCTTTGAAAGGTTTGATTCCAGATGAAGAGTATCGAGTCAACCGACTGCAAGAATTGGAACTATTAGATGAAAGATGCCAACATGCTTATACTCATCTCAAGGCATATCAGCAATGCATGTGCAGGAGCTACAATCATAAGGTCATTCCTCGTAACTTCAAGGTTGGTGATCTAGTCTTAAAAGAAAATCCAAGAAACCAGCAAGATAGAGAAAAGAAAGGGAAATTTGAACCTAACTGGTTGGGTCCCTATGTCATCATTTTAGTCTATGGATCAGGTGCCTATCAGCTAACAAATTCTGAAGGAGATGTGCTTGATGATCCAACTAACAACATTCATCTAAAGAAGTACTATACTTAAGGTAGCCTAGTGCACGGAAAACGCCAAAAACAAACAAAAAAATAAAAAATCCAGAAAAAGTCAAAATACAAAGTACAATAAAAACAAATGGTGAAAACCTGGTAAACAGGCACCCTTGTGAAAGGCCAGCTCCTTTAGCTATATCCATGTCAATTTATTCATCAAAACACTATCGGCCATTGCCCGACACTTAGCATCTATCCATCCAGGACATACTTAGCGTAGTCACTATCCTGAGTTATCCATCTGTATCTATTCTCTTATCGCATTTCACCATGGCTTGGAAATCACTGTACATAATCATATCCAGACGAACACTCATCTAGGGGCATTAAACTGTTCAAAAACTTGCAAACATTCAAAGACATTCCAACTATTGTAAAACCTCAGACACAGGACATCCAACAAACACACTTCATCACAAACAACCAAAACATGAACAATACACAAGAAACTTAAGGATGGATGATTTTCTGAAGTACTAAAATGTTGCATTATCGCATTAAAGTCTTGATTATTTTGCATGTTGAACTTTTTAAATAAATTGGAATCTTCTCCTTATCTCATCAAAAGCTTCAAAGCCAGAGATCATGAGGAACTTCCAACATTTTCTTAGTCTTCTGTCTGGGAGGTGATCACTTGTACTATGTGGATATTTGCCTCGAGACGTGATCCATATCACTGAAGGCTTGATCCCATTTCACGCATATAAATGATCTAATCTTGTATGTTTACGCAATACGCACTCAGGTCGTCCTGGTTCAATTATACCTTGACGCTTGTGCTATCTTGCAAAAATAAAAATCATGTAAATTTTACTCAGATCATTATGGTTCAATTATACCATTATGCTTGTATAAATTTTCAACATATCCAAAAAAAATCAAACAAAGCTCCATGATGATATTTACAAAGAAAGCAAATAAATGGTTCTTTCGGATGGCAAATACAGAATGAGAGATGCTCCAAAAAAAATTAGTTGCATATCATGTTACAATTAGTTGCATCTCATTTTACAATTGGTTGCATGTCATTTTTACATATCATTTTGCATCATTATTACATCATTTCACATCTTATTATCTTACATGTAGCAGCATATTTATATCATACATCTCATTTTCAAGATACATCTCACGACATACAAAAACATACATCCTGCATCACACATTACATCATATATATAAACATTACATCATCATATAAAAAGGAAGTGATACACATAAAACATGCATCCATAAACACATCACATCGGTCAAAAATGGTGCTCTATATATATATCTCTCAAAAAATGATCAAAATCAACAAAATGTGTCAAAACTGTGTCCAGTACAAAGAATACACTGCTCAAAATACAATAGAGACCATGTCTCTCAAGTATGACTATCCCCTGATGGAGATGGTCTAGCTCCTGATGCACCTGCTCCTGGATCTCCAGGAGGATCCTGTTTGGCTCCTGAAACACTCGCACCCGGATCGGCAGGAGGGTCCTGTCCCGCTGGCCCTGTCACTCCACGGCTCTCCGATCGTGTCCCAGTAGTTCGAGATCGACTCGATCTCGACTGTGCAAAGCTCTCGACATGCCGCTCTCTAGGTGCTACCTCCTCATAGTGACGCCTGTAGTACGCAACCTCCTGGACACTCCGTGTCAGCTCTCTCAGGGTGTCTCTCAAGGGACCACCCGCCGCTGCTCTCTGTACGGTTGCCAAGGCCTCCTCTGCTCGGCCCCTCCGCTCCATCTCGGTATCTCTCTCAATGGTCAACTGAGAAATCTGCCTCTGATAAGTCAAAATCTGTGCCTGCAGCTGCTGCACAGTGATCTGAAGAGTCCGGATCTGAGCGTCCTCTACGTGACCCGGCACTCGAACCCGTAGTGGTACCTGTGCTGGCGCCACTCCCCCCACTCGGCCTATCCTAGGTACAGGAGGTGGAAGTATATCTATCCTCCTCCTCTGTACTGGCCTCCCCACCTCCTCCTCTCCTCCCACTGCCGCTAATACCTCTGTAACTCTCCCCTCTCTCCCGGCTCCAATGGCCAATCCTCCCCTCCCCCTCTCAATCCGGCCCTGCCGCACCGCCCTCTGCACACCTCTCCCTCTCCTCCTCCCTCTATCTCCACCATCATCTCCATCATCCCCATCATCCCCCTCATCTCCCCCGTCTCCCTCCTCTCCATCCGAATCAAAAGCCGGTCTCATCTCCTCTGGATCTGAGATCCTCGCAACAGCCCGAGCAGCAAATAAACGAGCAAACTCGTCCGTCATGCCAGCATCCTGTATCTCTGGGGCATAGTCCCAGATTTGTCCAGCCAAACCGGTAAACTCCTCAATAGCCACGACACTGTCAATGGTCGGCCCCCAATTGGCCACATCCTGCTGCCGCCGTGCGTATAGGCACGCCCCCTATGGAATCCCCTGCTGCCTCCCGAACTGTCGCAAAACTCGGGTAACCAGAAACCGCTCCATGATGAATGGAGTCCTCCCAATCAGATACCTCGTCATGAAAACGAAAGGCATCTCCATCCCATCCTCTGCCCACACCTCACAGTCTGTATATGGTCTCCAGGTGACCGTATCTATATCGTCAAATACCCTCCTCCAGTGCTCTAGTTTGCCCAGCTTACGCTGGACAACTATGCCTCTATAACCATAGGCATAAGCCGCCCCTACGGGCCTATCTCTGTCTGCCAGTGGCCTAGCTGCTGGAATGTGCTCCCAACACCATACCTGTAAGAGGGTCACCCCTGCTGATAAACTGCTATATCCGAGGTATACTACCTCATGCAAACTCCTGTAAAGGTGGGCCAACATCGCTGACCCCCATGCAAATCTCCGTCCCTGAGTAACCATCTGCTCTAACACCAGCCCCCATCCCACTGAAAATCCCTTTGACCTGCGATCAGGACAAAGGAATCCTCCAATGAATCCTGCCAATACAGATGGCAGCGGTGCATAATCTAGATCCAGGAACTCCTGCCACGGGATCTCATAACCACAGACACTCTCATCATGAAAAATACGGCGCAATGCCTCTGTGCCGCCCTCCTCTGTCTGCTCATAAGGCAATATCGCTCCTACCACAGGAATGCGCAGAATGCGATAACAGTCCTCTGGTGTCACTGTCATCTCTCTTGTGGCAAAATGAAAGGTGTTTGTGTCACTGTGCCACCTCTCTGCCAATGCTGTCAACAGTCCCCGGTTCACAGTGAACCGAGGCATATCCAGGAGCGAGGTCAATCCGCATCGCTCAATAATGTCCAGGTCTGCCTGTGACAGACGTGGTATCAACGTCCATGGCCTCGGGAATCTCTCCCTCGACTGCACAATCCCCAATCGCTCCTGTCAACAAACAAAACATATCCAATATCAGTTTCCACATCATCACAAAGATATCAAAATAAAACTTACATCAAACACATTAAACAAATTTGCTCATCTATTTCAAGTTCAAAATCCTATCATTTCATATCAAACTTGTAAAACAACTCAAGTTCTCAAAAACCATATCAAAACTTGTAAAACAACTCAAGTACCACAATCACAAACTTGTAAAACAACTCAAGTTTCCCACCCATATCAGCTTGTAAAACAACTCAAGTTTCCAACCCATATCGGCTTGTAAAACAACTCAGGCTTCCATACACATTTGAACTTAAACAGATAACACAAATAAATCATGTTCTGATCACCACAAATAGCTTGATATCTATACATAACTTGGAAACATTCACATCAAAACAAGTTATACAAATACTCATATTGGATACGTGCATCAAAAACACGACAGACACGCAAAAACACAACTTTTCAAAATCGGCCAAAACACAAATTTTTCATGGATGCGCTAAAACAGACCTTAAATGCGCTAAAACAGACCCATGCGCTAGGCTTCTTGTCCTACGCGCTAACCTATCTCCCTTATGCGCTAGATTCTATATATGCGCTATCCTTTCCTGCCCATGCGCTACCTAATTTGGCCTATGCGCTAGATTTTGTCTAAGCGCTAATATTTTCCTTTCATGCGCTACCCAAACTAACCTATGCGCTAGACTAATTCTACGCGCTAATCTGTCCTCCCTAAGTGCTTCCCTTTTCATCCTATGCGCTAGGCTAGTCCTACGCGCTAAACTCCCTGTTCGATGCGAACTTCTATGCCTCCTATGCGCTAGGTTAGACCTACGCGCTACCCTGTTCTTCCAAAGCGCTACTAAACACATTACCTGCGCTATTCTACATAGACGCGCTAACCTAAACGACCTATGCGCTATCAAAATTATTTCGGACGCAACAACTAAACTGACTTCTATGCACTACTTCGCATTGCGTATGCGCTAATATGCGCCTTACACGCGCTAAAACGATTTGTCCGACTTTGAAAATTCAAAAAACACCTAAAAACGACAAAATAAAAAATCAAAAAGGGGTCAAAAACATTGACTTACTGGTGGTCCACGCGCGGCTGGTCTCCGGTACCTCCAAACGCACTCGAAACGGTGTCTGTGGTAGGGAATAGGCATTTTCTCTCCAGAGCAAATTCTCTTTTCTTCAAAGTCAACAAGCACAAATGAATCTAAATCAAGCCCTTTTCCCCTTTTATAGGAGGAAAATGAAATTAGGGTTAGCTAACTGGGCCTGTAATATGGTCGCGGTCTCCCCTGTACCAAAACATTTGTAATTTATCGGGAGATGAATCAATTTACACATTTTTTACACGCACGAAATCCTACACATCATACGAACTTCATCAATTTAACTCAAAAAATTTTCCAAAAAAATAAAATAAAAATATATATATATATTGATTCATCTCCCGAGGGGGCATCACATCAAATATCGAATCTGGGGCATCACATCAAATCTGGGGCACGACTGGCAAATCAAAAGAGCGACACAAAAATTGCATTTGATCATAAAAACACAAAAACAATCATTTTTCTTTGAAATAACATGTGCACACACGTCACTTCAAAGAGGTGCAAAATGTAGACGTATAAAAATGACCACATTCCTAAATGAATATTTTATGTTCATTTTTCTATTTAATTAAATCCAGTTTAATTAAATTATTCACATTCTTCTATTTTATTAAATAAATTGCTCGATTTATCTAAATAAAATTCACTACCCATTTAATGAATAAATCATTTTATTCAATTAAATCCCCCTAGCCACTTTTAATTAAATTCAAATTTAATTAAATAGTTATCCTAAATTGAATAAATCAAATTTATTCAATTGCAACCAAATTGAATGAAAATCAATTAAATCAATTAAATCCTATTATCCCCCATCCACTTGCAAAATCCCAAACCCCTTCCTAATCCCTTCTAGAATCTTCTAACCAATTCTAATTAACCTAAACCCCCTCTAAACTTTGTCACATCCCTAAGCAAAGGGAGGTCACTTCTCAAATGGCCCAAAGTCTTGGATAACCATTGAAGGTTTTCAACCTTCAACCACCAAAAACCCCAAAGTCTTTGAAAACCATTAAAGGCTTCCAATCTTCAACCACTTAATCCCCAAAGTCTCCAATAACCATTAATGGTTATTTCAAACCCTCCCACATGGTTAAAACATTTGTTTTGACTCAACCTCTACCCAACCCAAGGGTCTCATCAGGTCATTAATGCTTTGACCATGATTATCTCTTAATCATTTGCACAAAGGTTTATCTTTGGATTAGATCCTAATTCAGTGGGTAAACCTAACTTAGACTTGACCCTTAGCCTTTAGATAACCATGAGGTCTCCTCAGGCCTTTAATGCCTCCAACCTCTTCTTTCAACCCAATCTGGTGTGGACATTTGTCACTATTTCATTGGTGCCAATTGTGCACATGGATCCCCAACTTTCAAACTTGGCCCTTGATTAAGCCATTCAATCTTGACCATCCATTGCCCTGATTGTGCTATAAATAGAGCTCTCATTCCTCCATTTTTAACAATCATCTTTCAAATTTGAAGCATCACACTTATGCTCAAATTCTTTCAAGCTTTCTCATTTCATATATGCTCATCATTTAGCCTCTTTTTAGATCAGAAAATAGACTAAATATGCATGTTAGAGTACTTCCTTTATCATTTTAGCTCAATCATAGACTAAATATAGTATGTTAGGATAGTATTCATACTAACCCTGTCATCTTATCATTTAGTCTATTGCATTTTAGTATCACATATAGCTTAACATTCATCTCATATTAAAATTGATTAAAAATCTCTCTCGTTCTCATATTTGCCATCCCTAAGCCATTTTGCTCAGTAATCTGAGAGCAAAACATTGGTTTGAGGGACATTGTGAGATAGAGAACCATGGGACCCTCCTTGGGAAGTTGAGTAACGCATCGTTACTCCATAGCTTGCATCAAGAAGTCCTGTGTGTGTGTGGATTGGTATTTCTCGTAATTTTCACATATTTAGTTTTATTAATCCATTTTTCCCACATACACTATCAAGTATAATTTTCTGAAGGAGTAGGTGGAAGCAAATGAAGTCAGATTGGTTTGAGGAATCATTTGAGCATTTGAGAGACAGGTTGAGGTTTTCTATCCCTCTGATAGAGACCTGAGTGATGATAATGACATTAGTCTGGTATGCATTATCAGAGCTATCATCCATTCTGGATTGATGCATTGGTGCTACTACTCAGAGGGAGTAGTCAACTATATGGTTAAGAGGATTTATGATTTTGCTTTGATATTTATGTCAAATTTCTGGCATTGATATCAAAGGAAGAGAGATATTTATGTGATAAATAGAGCTTAACAGAGGTATCAGTCTAAGGGGGAGATTATTGGCACAAGGAGGAGGAACAAAATTTTAGATTGGTTGTATCCCATTGGGGGAGTTTGGTTCAGGTCTATGGATGGTTAATTGGTATAGAGATATTTGGTTCAGAACCTCATTGTCATATCATCTTGGGGAGATTGTTGGTTGTCTTCCATTGGGGGAGACTTGTTTGGATTTTCTTGGCACTTGGATGTTTTTCACAACTAATATTGCCATCAATGCCAAAGGGGGAGATTGTTGGAAATTTGGAGGAATTGATTGTGTTGTAATGATGTTTGTCATTGATGTCAACACTAGCTGCTTTGACTGTTTACCGGTATTTGGTTGGTCTCGGTAGGATGATTGGTTTCTGGTTGGTAAGATCATGTTGATCTAGTATGCTCTGGTATGCTTTGGTTTGTGGAATTGGTTTGGATTGGTTATTCATGTGTTCTCGATGTATATCACATTCAATTGGTTCAGGATTTGATGATCCAAAAGCTATCACTTGTTGATAAGCCTTTTGGTTACCGGTAAGGGTTTCACTGAAAGAGCTTTGTTGAAGATATTTTGACATTATGCATAAGTAGTGTGGGTGCAGCTTCTACAAGGGATTTAGGATGTTGATGGTGATCGTGTTCAAGCCGTGACTGATTGGGATCATTGCTTTAGCGTGCGTGGACCTAAATTGGGTCCAGTGTTATCTAGGTTATGGACCGACTTAATGTAACATGTTGTTGGAACTTCTCGACGTGTTTCCAGGATGACTTATGGGCTGGATGATATTTGTTTGGCCTCAAGCTAACATATTTTATAATTATGTAATAGGTTTTATTGTCTAGGTGGCCGACCTAATTGTTTAAGGTCTAGGGTTTGTATATATATGTGTATGATCTCTTTGTAGATCATGAGATCATGTATGGTATGGGTTATGGGATTATCTGTATGCAAACAATGTTGTAATCATATGCAGAGGTTTTGGTCAATTATAGGTGATCGAATTGGGTTTGTGGAAGAGGTTTAAGGCCTCCGGTATTGAGATTAACCAAAACTATACTCAGACATGGGAGATGCTATACTTGCAGTTCAATCTTCATTCCAGATTGTTGTCCAATATTTTTTGTAGTCAGTGAGACTCCTTTTGTGATGAGCAATGTGCTATAGGTTGTTGGCCTTCCTGCATGTGCAGGACCCTTATTATAATTGATTCTCTACAAAAAGGATTAGAAAATATGTTTGATGGCAACACACACAAGAGCACAAGAAACAAACGTTAGTGTTAGCAATAAAAGATTATCCTAAACAGACATATCAAGAGAGATATTAAGCATGAAATAGAAAGCATACAAATATATAATAGATAAACTATACTCCTCCAAATGCTAATCAAAATGATCATAGTTGCTCCTCCCTTGTTCCTCTCCTCTCCAAGCTCTACATGAGTGTCTCCTCTCCAAGCTCTACATGAGTGTAGCTCTCAGCTTTTAGCACTAGCCATGGATGCCATATGGAGATTCAAAATGGTTGAAAATGATAAATAAATGCTATGCAAGTGTAGATAGTGATGCTATGAAAAAGCTCTATGCTAATACCAATATAACAACAATACTCTAATGCTTCCTTCCTTTGCTTGAGGAGAAGGGTTCTATTTATAGAAGAAATGGGGAAATGAAGGGTTAAGATTGAGCAATCTTAACAAGGGTTAGGATTGAAAGATATTCAATCCATGTGAGACTTTCAACCCAATCCCATGTTGACAAGTGTCACCATGAGGAGGCTTGAGAGGAGAGATAAGGAGCATTGAATGCTTGAGGGGACATGATGGTTACCCTAGGGGGTTGGGTTAGGATTAGGTTAATGGATATTCATTTTATCCAAGGGATAAATGAATGTGCAAGGGTTAAGTGGTTACCTTAGTCAAAGAAATAAATTATTTGAAGAGACCCATGAGTCAAAAGGATGGTGAAGTTAGAGGAAAGTCTCTAACCAAAGGTAAAAGGTGATTTAACCATAAATGGTTATGTAAGAGCCTTTAATGGTTTGGAAGACTTTAGAGGTTAACCATTTGAAGACATAAAGCCTTTAATGGTTATTGAAGACTTTGGAGGTTTTTAAGAAATGACTTCCTTTTATTTAGGAATGTGACAATGATTAAGATAGGATTAGGCTAATTAGAAGGAGTTAGAAGAATCTAGAAGGGATTTACGCATGCAAGTGGATTTTGTAGGAGAAAGCAAGTGGGAGGAATTTTGGGATTTTCAATTGAAATAAAATCATTTATTTCAATTAAATGGTGTAATTTGCATTTGGATAGATATTTAAATAAATATTAATTTATTTAAATGTGAATGTGAATTTTGGATTTTATTTAAATAAATCTTAATTTATTTATATGAGGAAAAAGGAAGATAAAGCATTAAATGCTTGAAGACTTCTAGGGAAACCATTAAAGGTTTAAGAAGACTTCTAGAAAGAAGCCATTAAGTTTGAAGACTTTAAGGGAAACCATTAAAGGCTTGAGAAGACTCTAGAAGGAAGCCATTAAGTTTGAAGACTTTAAGGGAAACCATTAAAGGTTTCAAGTGGGTGAGAATAAATAGGATTTTAAATAAATAATTTTTATTTAAAATAGTTGTGCAACTTGCATTTGTAGGAAAATACAAGTGGGTGGAGGATAAAGGTGATTTAAATAAATGTTAATTTATTTAAATGTGAGAGGTGAGATTTTGGGGGAATTTAAATAAATATTAATTTATTTAAATGTGAGAGAAGATTTAATTAAATAAATATGATTTATTTATTTAATTAATGGTCTGAATTTGTTAAGTGAATTAAATCAAATAAATTGAATAATTTATTTAATTAATAGGAGAAGAGGGTAAAGATGAATTAATTAAATAAATATATTTAATTAATTATTGATTGATGGTTAAATAATCAAATAATACTAAATATTCATTTAATTAAGTGGATAGATTTATGTAAGTACATTTGCCCCTCTTTGAGATAGTGTGGTTTTACCGCGTCGTTTCAAAGAAAGAAAAATAAGTGTGAAGAAATATGCCCCAAAAATGTTAATTAAGTGGGTGGTATGCCCCCTTGAGAGATGGGCCAAATTTTTTTGAAAAATCGAGCGATCTCTCGAAAAAGAGAAAGAAGTGGAGGGGAGCTAGAATAAAAGAAATTAGCAATAACAGTGAAAGAATGGAAGAAAACAGAGTGAATATGGAGAAATGGCAAGCCAGTGAGTACCCGTAGGTCATGCAGGAGATATGGTGCAAATGTGGTGTTGTGCTTTTGATTGATACTGTACAATTGATCAAAATTGGTTGGACAATCTGGTGCAATCGGTTTAATTGCCCTGGTCGAGTCAAAGCATGACAGTTGATGTCAATTGTTTGCTTGGACATGATAAAGTCTAAGTAAGTGAATCAAAGTGACCTAATGGTGACTTAGACAATTGATGTAATTGCCTGATGAAGTCAAGGTATTTGAAGCAAAATACTCGTTGAGATTTAGACAATTGATGTAATTGTCTGTTATGATTGTGTAGTCACATAAATCTGTCCACTTAATTAAATAAATACTTAGTATTTATTTGATTATTTAACCATCAATTAATAATTAATTAAATTAATATTTAATTAATTCATCTTAACCCTATTCTCCTATTAATTAAATAAATTATTCAATTTATTTGATTTAATTCACTTAACCAAATTCAGACCATTAATTAAATAAATAAATCATATTTATTTAATTAAATCTTCTCTCACATTTAAATAAATTAATATTTATTTAAAACCCCCAAAATCCCACCTCTCACATTTAAATAAATAAATCATTTATTTAAATCACCTTTATCCTCCACCCACTTGCATTTTCCTACAAATGCAAATTGCACAATTATTTTAAATAAATAATTTATTTAAATCACCTTTATCCTCCACCCACTTGTATTTTCCTACAAAAGCAAGTTGCACAACTATTTTAAATAAATTATTTATTTAAAATCCTATTTATCCTCACCCACTTGAAACCTTTAATGGTTTCCCTTAAAGTAGTCAAACTTGATGGCTTTAAAGTCTTCAAACTTGATGGCTTCCTTCTATAGTCTTCTTAAAGACTTTAATGGTTTTCCTTAAAGTCTTCAAGCCTTTAATGGTTTCCCTCAAAGTCTTCAAGCATTTTAATGCTTTATCTTCATTTTTCTCATTTAAATAAATTAATATTTATTTGAATATTTATCCAAATGCAAATTACACCATTTAATTGAAATAAATGATTTTATTTTAATTGAAAATACCAAAATTTCTCCCACTTGCATTTTCCTACAAAATCCACTTGCATGCCTAAACCCCTTCTAAATTCTTCTAAACCCTTCCTAATTAGCCTAATCCATCCCCTAAATATTGTCACATTCCTAAGCAAATTGGAGTCACTTCTCAAAGACTCCAAAGTCTTTGAAAAGCAATTAATGCTTTGTGTGTTCAACAAATTAACCCTCAAAGTCTTGGATAACCTTTGAAAGCTTCCAACCTTCAACCACTAAATGGCTCAAAGTCTTGGATAACCTTTGAAAGCTTTCAACCTTCAACCACTTAATCCCCAAAGTCTCCAATAACCATTAATGGTTACCTCAAACCCTCCCACATGGTTAAAACATTTGTTTTGACTCAACCTCTACCCAACCCAAAGGTCTCATCAAGCCTTTAATGCTTTGACCATGATTATCTCTTAATCATTTGCACAAAGGTTTATCCTTGGATTAACTCTTAATCCAATGGGTAATCTTAATTTAGACTTGACCCTTGCCTTCTAGATAACCATGAGGTCTTCTCAGGCCTTTAATGCCTCCAACCTCTTCTCTCAACCCAATCCTATGTTGAAACTTGTCACCATTTTATTGGTGCCAATTGTGCACATGGATCCCCAACTTTCAATCCTAACCCTTGTTAAGATTGCTCAATCTTAACCCTTCATTTCCCTATTTCTTCTATAAATAGAACCCTTCTCCTCAAGCAAAAGGAGAAGCATTTTAGAGTATTGTTGTTATACTGGCATTAGCATAGAGCTTTTTCATAGCATCACTATCTACTCTAGCATAGTATTTAGCTTTTCATTTCATATTTGAAACTTAGTATTAAATCTCAATTCTCCATAAGCATCCATAGTGCAAAAAGCTGCTGAGAGCTACACTCATTTGGGACTTGGAGAGGAGAGGAACAAGGGAGGAGCAACTATGAGCATCTTGATTAGCTATTTCATTTTATGTTTATATGCTTTCTATTTCATGCTTAATATCTCTCTTGATATGCCTGTTTAGGATAATCTTTTGTTGCTAACACTAACGTTTGTTTCTTGTGCTCTTGTGTGTGTTGCCATCAAACAGATTTTCTAATCCTTTTTGCAGAGCATCATTTGGTGAACCCGACATGAATCCAAACACCAAAAAGATCAATTTTTTTCTTTTAATCAATAACATGTTTGAATGTTGAAAATGTCACACAGGTTGCGATTTTGACACTGTTTTGGTGCGTTTGGCATTATTTTGGCGCTATTCCCCCTGTTTCAGTGCTTTTCCCTTCTCTGTCTTTCCCTTTCTTTTAATACGTTTGTGTTAAATAGTGCCTCTGTTCAAACGCAGACTAGCGCTATTGTAACAAAACGTTGTACAAATCACTTTGTAACCAAAAAAAATAAAAAAACAAAAAAATTTAGGCTTGTAGAAGCCCACCAAATAGGCGGATTTTACTAACTATTTTTCTCTTTTGTGCAGATTTAAATTAGATTAAAGAGTAGATTTATATTTTTTACTAACTTGTTTTTGAAGTTGGTTTTAAAAATGAATTCACTTTTTATTTCGGTTTAAAATTAACTTCACATTTCAAGTTTGGGCTTTTAAAAAAGAATCACACATTTGTTTGGGGCTCTTAAAAAGAATTTCATTGTTCAAAGGTAAAAAGAACCACAAACTTATACAAAAACAACTTTATTTTTTTTGCAAGTTAGGAAACAAACTTCGTTTTGGTGCTTAAAATCAACAAGGCAAATTTTATTTCTTGCATCAAGATAAAACTCACAATCCACACTTCCATTTTTGGTGCAAATAAAATTCACAATCAACTTGTCTCATTTTTAAAGCAATCTTACTTCATGCAAACGTGTTTTTCATTAAGTTGACCAGGATTTTCAAATTCTAGTTTACTCAAACAATTGCCTTTGAAAATTAAAAAGAACACGATGATTGTTGGAGCAACATCTCCAAATAGTTAGATCACATTGCAATGATAGATTAAAAAGAACAGGTGTTTTTCGTGCTTGGCACACTTGTGCAAAGAGTTGGTCGAGTGGTCCTACTTCTAACACACACTATCCTCTCCCTTGGCTTTCGTGGTCCTAGGTGCAAGAGAAAAGTGTTAGTAACACTCACATTTTATCTTTTTAAGAGAGGCCTGCCAAGGGATCGATACTCTTGGGAACGACCTCGAGCGGTAAATCCTTTGAGCCGCTATAGAAATCAGGTGAGAGCGAAAGCTGTAGCCTTGGGTATAGTTGTTCCTACAGTGTAACTGGCCGAAAGGACAAATGGGCCCCACCACCAGTTACAAGGCTCTTAAGTGAGTCACTGCAGAATGAACTTATGTCCAAAGCCATCGAACATGACTAAACACCTTTAAGTAGTAGCCCACCTGTTCTATTGATTGAGGATATTTGAGGTATAATTTAGTGCAAGAGCATAGATGGTTTTGCTCCCAAGATACTCACCATACATATTTCCTTGAGTAGAAACATAGCTTTTTGAAAAGTCACTTGTGGCTTGATAAAAGTGATGACTCCCCCATCATAGGGATCATCTATTTGTTATGCTCGTGCAAGACTTAGTATATCACATCCTTACCTGCCATGGCGGGATTCATAAGGTATGTAGTACCAAAGTCGAAGAAATATCAAGATGTGGGCTAAATTTATCACAACTGGCCATTTGACCTTAGGGATAAAAAGTGTTTGAAGTGTGTTCGTTTTACAGACCTAGTGCAAATTGAGCCGACTTCAGGCTTTGGAAATACACCTTAAAATAAATCTAAAGGAAGGGTCAAAAACAAGTCCAAGGATTGGGTTGATCTAGACCCATACTCATTTGTGCCTTTGAGGCTACAATCTTGTGTTTGTGTGCTTGCTTTGTTTTCTTGTCAAAGAAAAATCAGAAAATCAATCCCAAAAACAAAGTATTCATCCAACATCTGTCAACACAACCAAAAACATCAAAAACAAGGTACAAACAAACAAAGAATCAAAAATTTATGACCATTCTTCACATCTTGCGAAAGAAGAAGTGTCATCAGAATATTACCTTGAAAAGAAGACCATTAAGCTCAAAGGCTTTGATCAAAAGGAGGAAATTCTTCTATCTCAATAGACAAATCTTTGTCTCACATAGAGTCTTTCTACATCGCATGCGTCTATATCTTCAAGGTAAAACAAACGAGTTTGATTCAGAATCATTGAACCGCAGAGCTTTTATGCAATATAGAGCTCTGAGTTATCACAAAAATCAAGGAGGAAAGATTAATCCCAACTTCTTCCCAAACATTTGTATCACCTACAACACAGCTCGAGAAGTGCCACCAACGCCTGAAAGGGAAGAAGTAGAGTTTGTTCCATTTGTAACACAAAGTTTTTATTGAAGTTGAAAACAAAACATCCATCATCTCATTCATACATCATTATTCCATCATCAATTCATCCCAAAACTCTCAAAACATTAAGAGGTTCTTGTCCCAAGTTCTCTTTTAGATATTGCTTGAAATCAAACACATCACATCACTTTTAGATTGTTTCTACATCTAGGATAAGCTCATCCTAAGAGACACATCTACGCAGGTTAAAACTAGTTCATGAGTGAATCCTCTCATTGCTAGGTAGTCAAAATCTGTAACACATCTCAGATTTCTCTACACCTTATCACATCCAAACTCATCAAAACAAACAAGCAATTCAAAGAAAGAATTCTGGTTACATTTACCTTTAGAGTGCTAGAGATCTACAATCCACTAATCATCCATCTTTCATTGAACAACTCATCATCATCTTCAATCAACTTCAACACAAACTTGCAAACAAAATGGCTCAAACCCGATCGCGATCAAGGCAACGAGAAATAGAAATTGAGGAAGAAGAGGATAACCTCAATGAATTTCAAGAAGCACTTGGAGGAAATGTAAATGATGAAAACCCAAGTAGTCCCACTCCTTCAACAATCGAAAGGGTTCAGCATAACCCTCATTTTAACAGATTATTTGATGAAATATTAAGGAGCAATGCAGATGCTCACTTTTTAAGACTCGCTCAAGAAGGAGCCAAACTCCCCTCAGACTTTGATCTTGCCCAAATAAGACATGCATCAGAAAGACAAAGTCGCCATGAGGAGGAAAGAGGTAGAGATCACATCAGATATAACATTCCTCGAGGTAACCCACCACCTCCTCCTCCAAATGAAATGGAGATGTTGCGGCAACAAGTCGAGAATCTCGCCCAACAACTTCATAGTGGTGTTAAGACCAATCAATTCTCACTTAACGACATCTGTCCCTATCCGTTTGATAGGAATCTTTATATGCCACCCTTTCCACGCGGGTTTGAAACACCCAAATTTGAAAAATATAGAGGAAAGGGGGATCCCCGTGATCATGTCCGAGAATTTCATTCTGCTTGTCTTGAAGTAGCTTATGAGGACACATACCTAATGCGCCTTTTTCCCCAAAGCTTGGGAGGAACAACCACATCATGGTTTTCCCGACTACCAGGTGGCTTAAGAACATTTGAGGAACTCATCCAGAAGTTCCTATCTCATTACTCTTATAATATTGAACGCGACATCACCATGGCTGATCTATGTAACACCAAACAAAAACCAGGTGAATTATTCTCAGTATTCCTGCAACGATGGCGCCAAATGTCTAGCAGACGTTCTCTTCAGTTACCTGAACGAGAACTAGTGGAAATTTTCATTTCCAACTTAAACGAAGAAATGGAATTTCACCTGGATGTCAAAGACACAGACTCCTTTAACGATATGATCACCAAAGGTATAAAATGTGAAAGGGCACTCATCAAGAAAGGACTCATCAAAATCTTTAATGAACCAAAAGATGGTCCTCGCCCGCGATTCAATAGTGATAAACCAAACTTCTGGAACAAGAATAAGAATATCGTCAACGATGGGGTTGTGGATGCTCGAACTATCCAAAATGCACAACCTGTGGTTCGGTTTGCAGGACAAAATCCTCCACCTCAAAATAACACAAATGTTCCTCCTAATCAAGGTCGCATCACATCTCATGATGAACCAAGACCTCGTCCACAAAAACAAAAACGCACATACACTCCCTTAGGGGAACCCATTGAAACAGTGATGCGACAACTCATTTCTCAGAATTTGATCACTTTACCTAAGTTATCAAATTATGAGCCTCAAGTCATCATTTCCTCCACATCATATGTAAATCCCGCCTCTCTTGCTAGTTCAAACACCCCTATACCCAAGCAAGAAAAGCTTAAGATGAAAATCGCAGAGGAAGGTCCTGGAGAATACAACTTGAGTCAGCTCTTTTGTGTGGGACAAATGCCCACTTCTCCTAGAACACATGGTAAACCACAGCAGTTGCTCCAGCAACCACTAATCACGCCTCCATGTGCCTTAACGCCTTTCATTCTTGGAAAGAGTCAAGAGGAAGAGACACAAGATGAGGACCTGGCGGACTGGATCTATAAAGATCCCATCACCACTGACAAACCGCAAGTTACACTTCCTACGGAACAATATGGCAAAGGCCTCCTCATTATGCAAAGAATGGGATATGATGGTCAGAGTGCTTTGGGATACTGCAAACAAGGACGACACGAACCTCTACTACCAGAATTCAAGCCCAAAGGTAATACAGGCCTTGGCTTTGAAAAAGAGATCCTTCCTAAACTCAGATTCAAAGGAAAACCCAGCAAACCATTTTGCCCACCTACTGCAAAGAGGATACCTTTCATAATCAAAGCACCATCAAGCACTATCCCCACTGCCCCCTCAAGGCTCACAACTCCACCATCACCAATGTCACTCATCCCATCAAACGAACCAGTAATCCTATCAGCAACACCATTTGTAGCAGCAACTATATTGGAACCCGCAGCAGCATCTATGGCACCAGTAGTTCCAGCAGAAGCCACTGAGTCACCATTACCGATACTTCCAGTGACAAATCCATTAAACCCCATCACAATTCCTGCAGCACCGATCACTACAAGGATACATAAACCAATCACACCTGCCGTGTTTAACTCCAAAGACATCCCAGTATGGTATAGCAATCGGATGCTGGAGAGTGATTCAGAGACTGACTCACATGAGTGGGAATTCGATTCAGTGCAACTTAACACTTCAGATGAGGAAGACACATCACCACCGCCACCCCGCAAAGACATCCCTGTTTACGGAGAAGCACAGATAAAGACCACTTGGGTACCTGAGCTGGAAACATCTTCCACAGACCCTACGTCTCATCCTACGCCTGATTCTGACAGGGAGAGTACCATCAACGACCTTCACCACACTATCTTAACCCTCACTGATACATCTCCCGCACTTAACTTAATCGATGAAGTAATGCCCATTATCCACCCTGAACTCATCGAATGGAACCAACCAAATCCCCCATGTCTTGACCTCTTCCAAAACGATGAGGCTATCATTGACTTTTTGGAGTTAAGGGATAATCTACCAAGCGGGGATCACAAAGCTGGATTCGCCATTGAACTTAATAGCGCAGCATACTTCGGGGCGGATGCCAAACCCTTCAGCTGCAAAAATATAACAATAAAACATGGATCTTCCAGTGAAAACCACACTGTGGCGCTGTTTGATCCGACAAAAGTAAAAAGAAAGAGCGTATCCAACGGTGAAAACCTCTCTGAGGCGCCTAAGGATGAAGGGTTTGACATTCTCCCTGCTAGTACACAACAGGAACGATCGACGATTCTCATTGAGGAAACCAAAGAATACAATGTGGGGACTCCTGAAAACCCTCATATCATACATCTGGCATCTCTTCTCACTCCAGAGGAATGGCCTCAATTTATAGAGTTCTTCCAACAGCGTCAGATCAACTTTGCATGGTCATATGCAGACATGCCTGGGCTTGATCCTGATTTAGTCATGCATCATCTCACAGTAGCAAAAGGAGCCAAACCTATCAAGCAAAAGCTTCGTAAGATGCATCCTCAGATTGCCGTGCTAGTCAAAACAGAACTCAAGAAACTCCTGGATGTTGGTTTCATTAGACCAATTGATTATGCAGAATGGATCTCCAACATTGTGCCAGTTGGCAAACCAAAAGGGGGCATCCGCATTTGTACAGACTTCAGAGATCTGAATAAGGCATGTCCTAAGGATGACTTCCCTCTACCAAATATCGACATCATAGTAGATTTGACAGCAGGACATGCCATGCTTTCACTCATGGATGGCTTTTCGGGATACAATCAAATAAAGATCGCACCAGAGGACCAACATAAGACAGCCTTCACATGTCCATGGGGCACATACTGCTGGAATGTAATGCCTTTTGGTCTAAAGAATGCAGGAGCGACCTATCAAAGAGCAATGACCACCATCTTCCATGACATGATGCATACTATAATGGAAGATTATGTGGATGATTTACTAGCAAAATCACTTACTAGAGAAGGACATCTTCACATCTTAGATAAAATCTTTGATAGACTGGAACAATACCATGTTCGACTCAACCCAAAGAAATGTGTCTTCGGAGTGACCTCCGGGAAGCTTCTAGGATACATTGTCTCAAGCAAAGGCATTGAGGTCGATCCAGCAAAGGTTAAAGCAATCATGGACATGCCACCTCCAAAGAATATCAGTCAGCTAAGAACACTACAAGGATGGCTTCAATCTATCCGCAGATTCATTGCACAATTGGCTGATAAGTGTCACCCATTCACACACCTGCTACACAAGAACATCCGCTTTCAGTGGGATGCCCGATGCCAGCAAGCATTTCAGGCGCTTAAAGACTATCTCATGAATCCACCATTGCTGATGCCACCAGATCCAAGTAGACCATTATTGCTCTATATCTCAGCAACAAGTACAGCATTGGGTGTATTACTGGCACAACATAATGCAGAAGGAAAAGAGTGTGCTATTTACTACATCTCTCACACACTGGTGGGCTATGAACTCAATTACACACCTATTGAGCGAGCTTGCCTAGCAGTAATCTTGGCAGCCACTAAACTGAGGCACTATCTGTTAACACACAAGGTGCAACTCATTGCAAAGATTGATCCACTCAAGTATTTACTCAGCAAAGCAGCATTGACAGGCCGCTTGGCCAAATGGGTGATGATTCTAAGTGAATTTGACATTGAGTATGTGGACCGTAAAGCTATCAAAGGTCAAGTTATTGCAGATCAGTTGGCCGATGCACCACTCATAGGCGATCATCCCCTCATTTCCAATTTTCCAGATGAAGAGATATTCATGCTCACAGAAGTACAACCATGGAAGCTATATTTTGATGGTTCATACACTAGGCACGGCTCGGGGGCAGGCATTCTGTTTATCACACCTCAAGGTGATAGCATCCCGAAGTCTTACAGGCTCACATTTCCATGCACAAACAACATAGCAGAGTATGAGGCCTTGATCACCGGACTCAGATTAGCCATACAATGGAAATTAAAAGAATTGCAAGTATATGGCGATTCCCAACTAGTCATTCGACAAGCAACAGATGAGTATCAGACCAAGGATGATAAACTCATGCCATATAAGCAAATGGTGGACACTCTAAAGACATCATTTACTACTATCACTTTTGAGCAGATACCAAGAGATCAGAATCGAGCTGCTGACGCCATGGCTACCATCGCATCTCTCTTAGATCTTCCACAGAATTCAACACGCTACGAGTTCTTGGTAGAACAACTTTGGATCCCCGCTTATGATATCCCCGAATCTGAAATGATATGTTGCCTTGTTGGTTCTGAATCCCCATGGTACGGTGAGTTCTACACCTATCTCCGCGATCACACCCTTCCTCCCAACCAATCAAATAACCAACGAAAAACCTTCATTCGCCAAACTGCTCGATATACCATTATTGCCGAAACCCTATACCGACGCAGTCTTGATGGTACTCTCCTTCGATGTCTAGAACAAGGTGAGATAACAAAGGCTTTGGAAGAGGTACATGAAGGAATTTGCGGGACTCACTCAAGTGGTCCATCACTAGCCAAGAAGATCATGCGAGCTGGATACTATTGGCCATCTATGGAAAAGGATTCCTACTACTTTGTTAGGAAGTGCAAAAAATGTCAAGTTCATGGCGACCTAATACATGCACCAGCTCAAGAACTGCAACCAATCACAACACCATGGCCTTTTTGTCAATGGGGTCTTGATCTTGTGGGTAAAATCCATCCATCTTCATCCAATGGCCATAAATTCATTATTACCGCCACCGAATATTTCACCAAGTGGATCGAAGCTGTTCCACTTACCCAAGTCACCGGCAAGCAGATCGCCTCATTCATCCTCAATTACATCATCTGCCGGTATGGTGTGCCCATGTCCATCGTCACAGATAACGGTCTTCCTTTCAAAAATCAGGATGTTCGTGAGCTTTGTGAGAAATTTCATATCCAACACCGCTTTTCCACTCCCTATTACCCACAAGGCAATGGTCAGGCCGAAGCATCCAATAAAAACATATTGAGAATCCTAAAGAAGACAGTCAATGATGCCGGTCGTGATTGGCATGTTCAATTGAATCCAGCATTATGGGCATATCGAACTAGCATTCGAACCCCTACAGGTGCAACTCCTTATTCATTGGTCTATGGTGCTGAAGCTATCTTACCTATTGAGGTCGAGATACCATCCTTACGAGTTTCCTTGCATAATCTCATCGATGATGAAGCCTACAGAGTATCCCATCTTCAGGACTTAGAGTTACTTGATGAGAAGCGACAAGCTGCATACAATCACCTCAAAGCCTATCAGCAGCGCATGAGTAGAAGTTACAATCACCGAGTTAGATCTCGTACATTTGAGGTAGGTGATCTTGTTCTTCGAGAAAATCCTCGCAACCAACCAAATAGAGAACATCAAGGCAAGTTTGAATCAAACTGGCTGGGCCCATATGTTGTCACTGCTGTATTCGGGTCCGGGGCATATCAGTTGGCTACTTCAGAAGGAGAACCGCTTGCAGATCCAATCAATAGCATGCACCTCAAAAGATTTTATACCTAAGGTGTACAGAGCATCAGGCTCCCCTACATATCAGAAAAATACCAAAAACATTCAGAAAATGTCCTAAAGAAAATACAAAACCATTCAAAACAAAAAAAAAGTAAAGAAAAATCATGCATCCAAACGGTGAACAACCACTCCGGTGGCACCTTGGGTAAGTACGATGGCGAAAACCTGGCAAACAGGCGCCACTCGTAAAGGCAATGGCTCCAGTATCTTTCAAGCTCGTTGCGATCACATTCATACATACACACATCCATCCATCTAACCATGGCTTGTTATTTTATCTGTAATCCAAGAAAGTACTTCATGCGTCTAGCATCCCGCTTTTTCATAAATCATGTCCAACTTGGGGGCAATGCCCTTACAATCTAGATGATGGAAGTGGATTCTACATTACTGGTGATTCATTGGCAAAAACATTCAAAAATGTCTCGCAAAATACAAAAACATTCAAAAATGACTCACAAAATCCAAAAACATTCAAAAACTATTACACAAAATCCAAAAACATCGAAAAACCCATCGAAAATCACACCAAAACATGGCAACACCTTGTACATATTCATTCAAGCAGATGCAAAACCAACATTAACACAGTACTCACACAATGACCATTTATCAATCGACCACACAATCCACATCCAACAAATCAGAAACTGTCTTTAAAAACAAGGATGCATCCTTCCTTACCAAAACAAAGACAAAAGTGACGTTTTCTTTGACAAGAAAATTATGTTAAGCTATCAAATACTTGGTTGATTTATGAGTACAATCATTTGTTTATCTGTATCGGGATCTTTCAGCATTGTTTTGTATCGTTTGCGCATTATTTCCGATGAAGTTCTGGGGCATGTACTAATGGTGTCTACGTGGGAAGTTCACCAAGCTACGTGATCTTATGCCAAATGCAGTCATAGATCACTACGGCTTGCTGACTACAGCGTATATCTCGACCATATGAGCATGAACCATTACCAAGGATCCTTATTCTTTATTCTTTATGTATATACTATTTGTTTGCAGGTACAATGCTCTTCCTTTGGTTCCTCCTACCTCGTCCAAACTGGATAAAGGTTTTATTTCTTTGTACGGTATGCACTTGTCTCAGGATATGATCAGCCTAAGATCAAGGAGGACGATCCAAGTCATGCATGAACGGAGATAATCCTTGTCTGTTCCGCAAGCAATACTCTGGTCGACTTGATCCCTTATATCAAGTCGTTTGTATTAACTTGCTATATAAAATCCATGTAAGGAATACTCAGGTCATCTTGAATCATTATGTCAAGATGCTTGTATTTTCTTACAACATTTTAAAGCTCAATGATGAAAAATAAAGCACTATGGATTGTCATTTCATCTCATCTATATATACTGCATTCGGTTGCATTCCAACCATCCATACATTCATAATAGTTGCATATCATGCATACATAGTCATAATAATGCATACTCTATTTTCCTCTTCTTCCATAGGAATGAGTCATAGGTCCTCCATTTCTTCTAACATCGAACCCCCCCAACCCTCCCCATCTCAACAATCAGCATCACATACCCTACATCGTGTCCCAATCAACCTAATCAAGCCATGTTCATCACCATCCATCTCTAAATAGGAGGGATTGTGTTTCCTATCCTAAGTCATCCAATAAGTCAAGCCAGTTACTCTGTCTACACAGATACATCGACTCACACACACCTAGACTATCAACAGATACTCTGATCAAGTATCTTCGGGTCTCAACAGGTAATCGATTATGGTAATCCTAGACTACATCAGGCATTTATCACAATGACCTAGTCTCAACGGGGCTACCATGATTCACCACAATCATCCATCCCACGCACACACTATCAATTGATCAACCAATCAAACACAATCCAACGGACAATTACATCAATTGTCTACGTCTCAACGAGTATTTTGCTTCATATACCTTGACTTCATCGGGCAATTACATCAATTGTCTAAGTCACCATCAGGTCACTTTGATTCACTTACTCAGACTTTATCATGTCCAAGCAACCAACTGACATCAACTGTCATGCTTTGACTTGACTGGGGCAATTCAACCGATTGCACCAGATTGTCCAACCAATTTTGATCAATTGTATAGCATCAATCCAAACCCCACACTACATCTGCTATGTATCTCTGGCATGACCTCAGGGTACTCGCTGGCTTGTTGTTTCTTCATATTCACTCCATTTTCTCCCATTCTTTCATCATTAGTTCTAATTTCTTCTATTCTACATCCCCTCCACTTTTCATTCTTTTTCGAGAGATCGCCCGATTTTTCAAAAAAATTCGGCCCATCTCTCGAGGGGGCATACCACCCATTAAATTTACATTTTATGGGGCATTTCTTCACACCTATTTTTCTTTCTTTGAAACGATGCGATAAACTGCACCGTCTCAAAGAGGGGCAAATGTAGTCACATAAATCTGTCCACTTAATTAAATAAATACTTAGTATTTATTTGATTATTTAACCATCAATTAATAATTAATTAAATTAATATTTAATTAATTCATCTTAACCCTATTCTCCTATTAATTAAATAAATTATTCAATTTATTTGATTTAATTCACTTAACCAAATTCAGACCATTAATTAAATAAATAAATCATATTTATTTAATTAAATCTTCTCTCACATTTAAATAAATTAATATTTATTTAAAACCCCCAAAATCCCACCTCTCACATTTAAATAAATAAATCATTTATTTAAATCACCTTTATCCTCCACCCACTTGCATTTTCCTACAAATGCAAATTGCACAATTATTTTAAATAAATAATTTATTTAAATCACCTTTATCCTCCACCCACTTGTATTTTCCTACAAAAGCAAGTTGCACAACTATTTTAAATAAATTATTTATTTAAAATCCTATTTATCCTCACCCACTTGAAACCTTTAATGGTTTCCCTTAAAGTAGTCAAACTTGATGGCTTTAAAGTCTTCAAACTTGATGGCTTCCTTCTATAGTCTTCTTAAAGACTTTAATGGTTTTCCTTAAAGTCTTCAAGCCTTTAATGGTTTCCCTCAAAGTCTTCAAGCATTTTAATGCTTTATCTTCATTTTTCTCATTTAAATAAATTAATATTTATTTGAATATTTATCCAAATGCAAATTACACCATTTAATTGAAATAAATGATTTTATTTTAATTGAAAATACCAAAATTTCTCCCACTTGCATTTTCCTACAAAATCCACTTGCATGCCTAAACCCCTTCTAAATTCTTCTAAACCCTTCCTAATTAGCCTAATCCATCCCCTAAATATTGTCACATTCCTAAGCAAATTGGAGTCACTTCTCAAAGACTCCAAAGTCTTTGAAAAGCAATTAATGCTTTGTGTGTTCAACAAATTAACCCTCAAAGTCTTGGATAACCTTTGAAAGCTTCCAACCTTCAACCACTAAATGGCTCAAAGTCTTGGATAACCTTTGAAAGCTTTCAACCTTCAACCACTTAATCCCCAAAGTCTCCAATAACCATTAATGGTTACCTCAAACCCTCCCACATGGTTAAAACATTTGTTTTGACTCAACCTCTACCCAACCCAAAGGTCTCATCAAGCCTTTAATGCTTTGACCATGATTATCTCTTAATCATTTGCACAAAGGTTTATCCTTGGATTAACTCTTAATCCAATGGGTAATCTTAATTTAGACTTGACCCTTGCCTTCTAGATAACCATGAGGTCTTCTCAGGCCTTTAATGCCTCCAACCTCTTCTCTCAACCCAATCCTATGTTGAAACTTGTCACCATTTTATTGGTGCCAATTGTGCACATGGATCCCCAACTTTCAATCCTAACCCTTGTTAAGATTGCTCAATCTTAACCCTTCATTTCCCTATTTCTTCTATAAATAGAACCCTTCTCCTCAAGCAAAAGGAGAAGCATTTTAGAGTATTGTTGTTATACTGGCATTAGCATAGAGCTTTTTCATAGCATCACTATCTACTCTAGCATAGTATTTAGCTTTTCATTTCATATTTGAAGCTTAGTATTAAATCTCAATCCTCCATAAGCATCCATAGTGCAAAAAGCTGCTGAGAGCTACACTCATTTGGGACTTGGAGAGGAGAGGAACAAGGGAGGAGCAACTATGAGCATCTTGATTAGCTATTTCATTTTATGTTTATATGCTTTCTATTTCATGCTTAATATCTCTCTTGATATGCCTGTTTAGGATAATCTTTTGTTGCTAACACTAACGTTTGTTTCTTGTGCTCTTGTGTGTGTTGCCATCAAACAGATTTTCTAATCCTTTTTGCAGAGCATCAGATTGTGTTTGATTGGTCGATCCATTGATAGTGTGTGTGTGTGTGATGGATGGTTGTGGTGAATCATAGCAGCCTCATTGAGACTAGGTCATTATGATAAATGTCTGTTGTAGTCTAGGTTTGCCATAATCGATTACCTGTTGAGACCCGAAGATACTTGATCAGAGTATCTGTTGATAGTTTAGGTGTGTGTGAGTCGATGTTCCTGTGTAGATAGAGTAATTGGCTTGATTGGGTTAATGGGAGATGATTTAGGGTATGTGATGTTGATTACCAAGATGGGGAGGGTGAGGGGGGGTTTGATGTTAGATAGAAGAAATGGAGGACCTATGACAAATTCCTATGGAAGAAGAGGAAAATAGAGTATCCATTGTCATTACTATGTATGCATGATATGTATCTATTATGAATGTATGGATGTATGGATTGCAACAAAATACAATATATACAAATGAGATGAAATGACGATCCATAGTGCTTTATTTTTCATCATTGAGCATGGTAGTATCAATCTTGGACGAGGCAGTAGGAACCAAGTTTGGAGCATTGTACCTACAAATAAGCAGCATAAATAAATAAAGAATATGGACCCTCCATAATGGTCCATACTCATATGGTTGAGGTATACGCTGTAGTCAGCAAGCCGTAGTGATCTATGACTATATTTTGCATAATATCACGTAGCTTAGTGAACTTCCCACGTAGACACCATTAGTACATGCCCTAGAACTTCATTGGAATAATTCGCAGAAGACATACAAACAATTCTTAGGAACCATCCCGACCATTCTAATCACTTGTGGATATCCCGGAGTAGCATAGGAACCTAATATAAATGAATAAATAACTAACAAACCGACCAAGTACTTGATAGCTTAAACAAAATTTTCTTGTCAAAGAAAATGTTATCTTGTCTTTGTTTTGGTGAGGAAAGATTTATCCCTGTTAAGACAGTTTGCGTGTCGATGTTGATTGTTTGGTCGATGTGATAAGTGGTCATCATTTGATTATTTCACAATGTTTATTTGGTATCTGCTTTGAAAAACGTATGTACAGGATGTTGCCATGTTTTTGTTTGTTTGATGTTTTCTGATGTTTTTAGATTTTGTGAGATAGTTTTGAATGAAGAACTCAATGAATCACAAAATAATGTAGAATCCACTTCCATCAACTAGATTAAGGACATTGACCCAAGTTTAGATATGACTATGAATAAGCGGGATGCAAGATGCATGAAGTACTATCCTTGATTGCAGATTAATAACAAGCCATGGTTTTGGACTGATGGATGAGTGAATGTAGTGAATGTGATCGCAACAAGTTTGAAAGACAATGGAGCCATAGTTGCTACAAGTGGCGCCTGTTTGCCAGGTTTTTACCATTGCACTTACCCAAGGTGCCACCAGAGTGGTTGTTCACCGTTTGGATGCATGATTTTTCTTTACTATTTTGATATTTTTTGTATTTTCTTCAGGACATTTATCTAATGTTTTTGGTGTTTTTCCCGATATACGTGGGAGCCTGATAGTCTGTACAAGTTATGTATAAAACTGTTTGAGGTGCATTTTGCTGATTGGACCCGCTAGTGGTTCTCCTTCTGAAGTAGCCAACTGATATGCCCCAGACCCAAATACAACAGTAATAACATATGGACCCAGCCAGTTTGATTCAAACTTTCCCTGATGTTCTCAGTTGGGTTGGTTACGAGGGTTTTCTCGTAGAACAAGATCACCTACCTCAAATGTACGAGGTCTAACTTGATGGTTATAGCTTCTGCTCATGCGCTGTTAATAAGCCTCGAGGTGATTGTATGCAGCTTGTCGCTTCTCATCAAGTAGCTCTAAATCTTGAAGACAAGATACTCTGTATGATTTGTCATCTATGAGATTGTGTAAGGAAACCCGTAGAGATAGTATCTCGACCTCAATAGTTAAGATAGCTTCTGCGCCATAGACTAGTGAGTAGGGAGTTGCGTCGGTAGGGGTTCGAATGCTAGTTTGGTATGCCCATCGTGCTGGATTCAATTGAACATGCCAATCACGACCAACATCATTCACTATTTTCTTGAGGATTCTTAATATGTTCTTTTTTTATGCTTCAGCCATACCATTGCCTTGTGGGTAATAGGGAGTGGAAAAGTGGTGTTGGATGTGAAATTTCTCACAGAGCTCACGGACATCCTAATTTTTGAAAGGAAGACCATTATCTGTGATGATGGACATGGGTACACCATACCGGCAAATGATATAATTAAGGATGAATGAGGCAATCTGCTTGCCAGTGACTTGGGTAAGTGGAACAACTTCGATCCACTTTGTGAAGTATTTGGTAGCGGTAATAATGAATTTGTGGTTGTTGGATGAAGATGGATGGATTTTACCCACAAGGTCAAGCCCCCATTGACAAAAGGGCCATGGTGTTGTGATCAGTTGCAATTCTTGTGTTGGTGCATGTATCAGGTCTCCACGAACTTGACATTTCTTGCATTTTCTGACAAAATAGTAGGAGTCTTTTTCCATGGACGGCCAATAGTATCCAGCGTGTATGATCTTCTTGGCTAAGGAAGGACCGCTTGTGTGAGTTCCACAAATTCCTTCATGTACCTCTTCCAAGGCCTTCGTTATCTCATCCTGTTCTAGACATCGAAGGAGAGTACCATCAAGACTGCGTTAGTATAGGGTTTCAACAATAATGGTTTATCGAGTGGTTTGACGAATGAAGGTTTTATGTTGGTTATTCGATTGGTTAGGAGGAAGTGTGTGATCATGGAGGTAGGTGTAGAACTCACCGTACCATGGGGATTCAGAACTGATAAGGAGACATATCATCTCAGATTCGGGGATATCATAAGCAAGAATCCAAAGTTGTTCAACCAAGAACTCGTAGTGTGTTGAATTCTGTGGAAGATCTAGGAGAGATGCAATGGTAGCCATAGCGTCAAAAACTTGATTCTGATCTCTGGGTATCTGCTCAAAGGTGATAGTAGTGAATGATGTCTTTAATTTGTCCACCATTTGTTTATATGGCATGAGTTTGTCATCCTTGGTCTGATATTCATCTGTTGCTTGTCAAATGACTAGTTGGGAGTCACCATATACTTGTAGTTCTTATAACCTCCATTGTATGGCTAGCCTGAGTCCTGTGATCAAGGCCTCATATTTAGCTATGTTGTCTATGCATGGAAATGTGAGCCTGTAAGACTTCGGGATGCTATCACCTTGAGGTGTGATAAACAGAATGCCTACCCCCGAGCCATGCCTAGTGTATGAACCATCAAAGTAGAGTTTCCATGGTTGTGTTGTTGTGATCATGAATATCTCTTCATCTAGAAAATTGGAAATGAGGGGATGATCGCCTATGAGTGGTGCATCAGCCAACTGATCTGCAATAACTTGTCCTTTGATAGCCTTACAGTCCACATACTTGATATCAAATTCACTGAGAATCATTACCCATTTGGCCAAGCGGCCTGTCAATGATGCTTTGCTGAGTAAGTACTTGAGTGGATCGATCTTTGCAATGAGATGTACTTTATGTGTTAACAGATAGTGCCTTAGTTTAGTGGCTGCCAAGATTACTACTAGGCAAGCTCGCTCAATAGGGGTGTAATTGAGTTCATAGCCAACCAGTGTGCGAGAGATGTAGTAAACAACACACTCTTTCCCTTCTGCATTGTGTTGTGCCAATAGTACACCCAATGTTGTACTTGTTGCTGATATATAGAGTAATAAAGGCCTATTTGGATATGGTGGGATCAGTAATGGAGTATTCATGAGATAATATTTAAGCATCTGGAATGCTTGCTGGCATCTAGCATCCCACTGAAAGTGGATATTCTTGTGTAACAGGTGTGTAAATGGGTGACACTTATCTGCCAGTTGTGCAATGAATCTTCAGATGGATTGAAGCCACCCTTGTAGTGTCCTTAGCTGGCTGATGTTATTTGGTGGTGGCATGTCTATGATTGCTTTGACCTTTGCGGGGTTGACCTCAATGCCTTTGCTTGAGACAATGTATCCTAGAAGCTTCCCTGAGGTTACTCCAAAGACACATTTCTTTAAGTTGAGTCGAACATGATATTGTTCCAGTCTGTCAAATATTTTCTCTAATATTTCTAGATGACCTTCTCTTGTGAGTGATTTTACCAGTAAGTCATCAACATAATCTTCCATTATGGTATGCATCATATCATGGAAGATAGTGGTCATTGCTCATTGATAGGTCGCTCCTGAATTCTTTAGACCAAAAGGCATTACATTCCAGCAGTATGTGCTCCATGGGCATGTGAAGGCTATCTTATGTTGATCTTGTGGTGCGATCGTTATCCGACTGTATCCTGAAAAACCATCCATGAGTGAAAGCATGGCATGTCCTACTATTAGGTCTACTATGATGTTGATATTTGGTAGGGGGAAGTCATCTCTAGGACATACCTTGTTCAGATCTCTGAAGTCAGTACAAATACAGATGCCCCTATTTGGTTTGCCGACAGACACAATATTGGAGATCCAATCTGCATAATCAATTGGTCTAATAAAACCAACATCTAGGAGTTTCTTAAGTTCTGCTTTGACTAGTACTACAATTTGAGGATGCATCTTGTGAAGCTTATCCTTGACAAGCTTATCTCCTTTTGCTATGGTGAGGTGATGCATGACTAAATCTGACCAGGCATATGACCATGCAAAGTTAATCTGACGCTTCTGGAAGAATTCGACAAACTTGGGTTGTTCCTCTGAAGTTAAAAGAGATTCCAGATGTATGTGGTGAGGAGTTTCAGGAGTCCCCACATTGTATTCTTTGGTTTCTTCGATGAGAATCGTTGATTGTTCCTGCTGTGTATGAGAGGGGAGGATGTCAAACCTTTCATCCTCAGGCGCCTCAGAGAGGTTTTCACCATTGGATATGCTCTTTCTTTTTACTTTTGTGGGATCAAATAGTGCCACAATGTGGTTTTCACTGGAAGATCCATGTTTTATTGTTATATTTTTGCAGCTAAAAGGTTTGGCATCTGCCCCAAAGTATGCTATGCTATTAAGGTCAATGGCAAATCTAGCTTTGTGATCCCCGCTTGGTATGTTATCCTATAGTTCCAAGAAGTCAATGAGCGCCTCATCGTTTTAGAAATGGTCAAGACATGGGGGATCAGGTTGGTTCCATTCAATGAGTTCAAGATGGATAATGGGCATTACCTCATCGATTAGGTTGAGTTCGTTAGATATGTCATTGAGGATTAAGACGTTGTGGTGAAGGTTGTTGATGGTACTCTCCCTGTCAGAATCAGGCATAGGATGTGACGTAGGGTCTGTTGAAGATGTTTCCAACTCAGGAACCCAAGAGGTCTTAATTTGCGCTTCTCCGTAAATAGGGATGTCTTTATGAGGTGGAGGTAGTGATGTGTCTTCCTCATCTGAAGTATTAAGCTATATTGAATCAAATTCCCACTCATGCGAGTCAGTCTCTGAGTCACTTTCCAGTATCTGATTACTATACCATACTGGGATATCCTTTGAGTTAAACATTGCAAGTGTGATCGGCTGATGTACCATTGTAGATGAAATCAGAGAATCTGATACTGGGAGTATTTGTAGTGTTGAATCTGCTACTTCTACTGGAATTGTCGGTGTTGTTGATACTATTATGGGTTTTGATACAGTTGTTGTAGCTAATGGTGCTATTAATGTTATGGCTACTGCTAATGGGGTTGTGGGGGTGATTGGTGGGATGATTGGTGTTGTGGATGGTTTTGCTAGGATTTTTAGCCTCAATGGGGTAGTTGTTATGGTGCGTGGTGCTATTGATATAACCAAAGGTGACCTCTTTGTAATAGGCTGATATAGTGGTTTGCTGGGTTTTCCTTTGAATCTAAGCTTAGGAAGGATCTCCTTTTGAAAACCTAAGCCTGTATTATCCTTGGGCTTTAATTTCAGCTACAGCGGCTCATGTCGTCCTTGCTTGCAAGGTCTTAAAGCACTTTGACCATCATGACCCATTCTTTGCATAATGAGAAGACCCTTTCCATATTGATCTGTGGGAAGATTAGTTTGTGGGATGTTTGTGGTGATAGGATCTTTATAGATCCATTCTGCTAAGTCCTCATCTCTGGTCTCTTCTTCTTGAATCTTTCCAAGGATGAAAGGCATCAAAGTGTATGTTGGTTTGACCAATGGTGTTTGAAGTAACTGTTGAGGTTTACCATGAGTTCTTGGAGAAGTGGGCATTTGTCCAACACAAAAGAGTTGGTTGAGTTTGTATTCCTCAGGACCTTCCTCTGCTATTTTCATCTTGAGCTTCTCGTGCTTGGGTATAGTGGTGTTTGAACTGGAAAGAGAGGTTGGACTTACGTATGATGTGGATGAGATGGCTTCTCTATTGTTGGGAATGGTAATCTTTGGTTGATGACTTATATTATGACAATATGCAAAGGGGTTTGCATCACCCAAGATTTGTTGGTATTTTGGTATGGTTTTGTCATTGATGTCAACACCTACTGAAACACTAGCACTTTGGAGATCCAACAACATTCACTAACAAACAAGTAACTATTGCATAGTTACTGGTATATGGTTCATTAGCAAGATATAATGATCACCGACACTTGGAATGATATGGAAGACACTTGGTAATGTCGAAGACATCATGTGGACACTTTGTTTTGAAGAATTAATCATTGGTATATTCATATTTGCATATTTGCTTTTACCGACAAATAGGTCCAGGGTTACCTAGTGGTGCAGGAGCACCCTTCCAAACTCTTTCTCTTTCTTTTTTTGTTGGTGTTATGCTTCTTTAGAAGCCATTGTACACAAAATAATGAGCCATGTGCTCATAGGTCCTAGTTAGGGTCCTAGTGGAGATCTTAGGGGTCATGAGTCAAGATTGTGATTTTCTTGAAAATGGAGGGTATGTGTGTCTTGGAGGTGTTTAGGGGTCCCTTATAACATGGTGGTGTCCTTAGGTTGGCCTAATGTGGGTCTAGGAGTCATAAAAAGCAACATTGGGAAAGTTGCTCAAAAGTTGCATGACAACTTTTAAAAGTTGTCAAGCAACTTTTCCACCATGATGTCAAGTTCTTTAGGTTAGCGTGGAAAACCCTAGTTTGGGCACACAGACCAAGGCAAGGTAGTATAAGTACTTGCAAACCCTAAATTCATGGGTTGGATGTCAAACATTGTAAGACCCTAGCAAAAATATCAGACTGAGACTGTAAGACTGTTACCAGTCAGTTTGAATGAAGGAAACAAGCAAGTTAATGGATTGAGATACATCCAAAACTATGTGGTTTGTCTTTCATGGTGTAAATACTTTCATTTCAAGCAAGTAGTTTAGGTTTTTATTTGCAGATTGAGTGTGGTTGTAAACAGTCTGTAAATTGTCTTCTTACTGTCCAGTTTTGGACAGGATTGTGTAAATGAAGTCTTGACTCCATTCCCCATTGTGGAACCACCATGAAACAATGGGGAATGAGAGTGCAGACCTTGTACCATATTGAGAAACTAGTAGGGCCCTTAAAAATAAAGGAAGGCCAAGCAAATTCCCATTCCTAGACGAGACTGGTCAATGGCCGATTAGGAATGGTTGCTGGTGCAGAGGTCTTGGAGAGAAAGGTTGAATAGTGGAGAGTGCATCCTTTGGAGGAAGTGCAGAGGAGTGTTAGAAGAATCATTTGTGTGAAGGAGGAGCCTCCACCAATCCAAACAAGGTGGCTAACACACAAAACCTTCACTGTGACCCAGGCAGACCACAAAACCCTCACAAAACCCTTAAAAACCCCAAAATTTGTCCTAGGCACTGTACGGCCACTTGGAGGCCCAAAACCTAGAAAATCCTTGAGCCCTTGCCAATTGAATGGCATTCCATTTTGGGAGTTAGGGTTAATTGTGTATCATTTGTGAGAGGGAGCCCTAGAAGACTGATTAGGAGGTCTAATTGGTCCTAATCCTTGTATCCCTGTTCTGTAAGCAAAAACACAAAACAATGAAATCGGTAGAAGGGATGAAGGTAGCAACTTCTTGGGGGCACATGGAGGGATGTAAAACATGGTTTGAGCCCTGATTTAACCTTTCTAAGACCTTGGAAAGTGTGAAACAAGCCTTAGCCCTTATTAGCCACAATAAGCGATTTTGTGTCTCATGAGTAGGTGAGACCTTAGGAGCAACAAAGCAACTCATTGGCAGGTGGATTGAGCAAGGTCAAAGGATTCCTCAAGAAAAGGAAGTCCTAAAGACCCTAGGGTGTGAGGAGAACACCAGGTGATCCCAGGGAAGGATCCAGGAGCATAGACTAGGCTAGTCTATCCCAAACCCCGATCCCATCACCTAGGGTTACACCGACAGGTTTATCTTTTCTAGATCAGCATGGCAAGCTATGGAGATGATTTATTATTGTTGTAAATGCATTAAGCTGACATGTTTAATTGGTTATTGCATCGGATATTATATTGTTTGAAAATATTTTTATTGTAATATCTTGTAGAGACGACCTACTAAAATTGGTCTTAGGTTATGGTATAAATGTAAGATCTTATTTGTAAGATCGAATGTGGAATGCGAAGAAGAATTATGAGAAGGTATATGCGAGATTAAGCAGAGGTATACATGAAAACATCATTTGAAGGTGAAGCTAGGTTTTTGTAGAAGCATATTAGCATTACACCAGTACTGAATCCAGCATATGAAGATGCTATTTTATGTAGTACATTCTTATTGGATTTAACCATCCAACTGTAGTCAGTGTGACTCTCATTTTGTGATTGAGCAGTGAGCTCTAGGCTGTTGGCCTTTCTGCATGTGCAGACCCCATTTATGTACACTTACTATCTACAGTAGTATCATCTAATTGTGGGTAAGGTTTCCCACCGTGGTTTTTCCCCTTACAGGGTTTCCACGTACAAATATTGGTGTTATGTGTTGTGGATGACTTTATGTTTATGTTTCATGCATTAATCTTTACCGATATAGCAATTTACTTTTAACACTATCTACCGACATACTTAACTGATTTATCGGTATTAAGCATTAAGTTGGTTAAATGGTTTTTGGTTTGAATTTATTAGACAACTGATTCACCCCCCCACCTCTCAGTTGTCTCTGGGACCTAACATTGGTATCAGAGCTTAGTCCTCTTTTGTAGAAGTTTAACAACTTGAGGAGATCCAATGTCTACTAATTATTTCAGGAAGGACAATCCTAAACTTGATGGAACCAACTATGGGATATGGAAGATCAGGATGGAGACACATTTGAATTGCATTGGTAAAGACATCTGGGAAGTTACAAAGAATGGTTATACTGCTGCTATAGTTGGTTGGACTGCTCCAACTACCTTAGCTAAAGATGAAGAGAATGATTGCAAAGCAAGAGAAGCACTTTTGAGCACATTATCAGATCAAAAAATCATGGGATTATCAGATAGGTCTACTACTAAAGCTATTTGGGATCATTTGGAAACACTGAATGAAGGATATTCCACAGTCAAAATTGCAAAACTTGAAAGCTTTTGAGTCAGGTATGAACATCTGAAAATGGAAGAAGATGAAAGAATTTCTCCTTTTATGGAAAGAGTAAATGAAATTGTTTTGGGTATTAAATGTTGTGGAGGAACCCTGAGTGAGGATGAAATTGTTTCAAAAATCTTAAGAGGATTGCCACTGACATATAAAATGAAGGTTACTGCTATAAATGAGTTGAGAACAATGCCTAATACTTCGGTAACTAGGGATACATTGATTGGAAAACTTTCAGCCTTTGAAATTGAGGAATTTGGTCCTGTTGCTACTATAAAGACAGATTTGGCTTTTAAAGCATCAACATCATCTGATCCATCATTTAACAAATCAGACTGGAAAGCCTTTTATGCAAGAGAACTTGAAGAAACTAGGAAGGAGAATGGAAGTAAGTATGAAGGTAAAGTACCCTTTAAATGTTTCAACTGCAATAAGATTGGTCATATGGCTTCGAGATGCCTTGATAGACATGCTAGACTAAGAGAAGAAGCTAGAAGAACACACAAGCCTAATCCTAAATATCAGAGATATAGATTTAAGAAGAACAAAGACAAATCTTGTTACATTGCTGATGAAGGTGTGACTGATGATTCTGATGAGGATCTGTCAGACAATGGATGGGTTTTTGTTGCTATAACAGAAGATCAACCGACACCTACTGCTCAATCGGTAGAACAAGCCCTAGCAGCTAAAGTTGAAGTAAAGGATGAATGGATTATTGACTCAGGATGCTCACATCATATGACAGGAGATAAAGGTAAATTCTTGAACTTTCAAGAATACAATGGAGGTTTAGTAAGATTTGGAGATGACAAAGCCTGTTCAATCAAAGGTAAGGGTTCAATATCTCTTGATGGTAAGCATAACACTGAAAATGTCTACTATGTTGAAGGATTAAAGCATAATCTTTTAAGTGTTGGTCAATTAGTTGAGAAGGGATTTCAGTTACAATTTAAAAATGGAAAATGTAAAATCATGAATAGAACTGGTTTGGAAATTGCAACCGGAAATCAAACTAGAGGTAATATCTTTCATTTAAATAATAGTGAAAAGACATGCTTGATTGCACATATATATGAAAGTTGGTTATGGCATAAGAGACTATGTCATGTAAACTTTGATTGCATGGTAAAAATCAGTACTTCTAAGGCAATTAGAGATCTACCTAAAATTGTGAAACCTCAGGATACAATTTGTAAGGAATGTCAATTTGGAGAACAAGTTAGAGCTAGTTTCAAAAGTATTCCAGAAAAATCCAATAATGCTCTTGATTTAATTCACACTGATTTATGTGGTCCAGCTAGAACTAAAAGCTTACAATGTGATAGATATTTCATGCTAATTATTGATGATTATTCTAGAATGTGTTGGGTTACTTTTCTCAAAGAAAAATCAGAAGCACTTGGAAAGTTCAAACTGTTCAAAGCAATGGTTGAGAATGAAACCGGTAAGAAAATCAAATGTTTAAGATCAAATCAAGGAGGAGAATTCACATCTAAGGACTTTAATACATTTTGTGAAGTGAATGGAATCAGAAGACAGTTATCAGCACCTCGGACACCACAGCAGAATGGAGTTGTTGAAAGGAAAAACAAAACTATCTTAGATGCAGCAAGAAGTATGTTATCTAAAGAAAATTTACCACATGTGTATTGGAGAGAAGCAATTAGCACTGTTGTCTATACATTCAACAAAGTTCACATCAAAGGTGAAACCGGTAAGACCCCTCATGAACTATGGTTTGGTAATACTCCTACTCTTAAGTATTTCAGAAATTTTGGAAGTAAATGTTATATTAGAAGAGATGAGTATATTGGCAAATTTGATCCTACAAGTGATGAAGGAATATTTCTTGGTTATTCATCTAAGAGCAAGGCATATAGATGTTTTAATAAGAGATTGCAGAAAATTGTTGAGAGTACAAATGTAAAGATTGATGAACAATTTAGAGGGACTTCAAGGTATATAGACTCTGAACCGGCAATAGAAATTGTGACAAATGAACCTACACTAAATCCACCGGTACAGAATGAAGATCCAGTTACCACGGTACCATCAGAGGATTCCACAGTAATTGAAGAACAACAGCAAACTAAGACACCTTGGTATGTAAGATTGAATCATTCTGAAGATCAGATAATTGGAAACAAATTTAAAGCAGTTATGACAAGAGGAAGATTGGCAAATGAAGAGGTATGTCTTATAAATCAAATTGAACCATCATCTATCAATGAGGCATGTGAAGATAAATTTTGGATTAAAGCTATGGAAGAAGAATTATGACAAATTGAGAAAAATAATACTTGGACATTAGTTCCCCGGCCTAAAGATAAAAATGTAATTGGAACCAAATGGGTATTTAGAAACAAACTTAATGAAGATGGTAAGTTTGTTAGAAATAAAGCAAGACTAGTGTGTAAGGGATATTCTTAGAAAGAAGAAGTTGATTACAATGAAACCTTTGCACCGGTAGCTAGAATTGAGGCAGTCAGATTATTCTTGGCCTTTGCAACTCACAAGGACTACAAAGTTTATCAAATGGATATTAAATGTGCATTTTTGAATGGAGATCTTGAAGAGGAAGTATATATTGAACAACCTGATGGATTTTCTTTGACAGATGACAATGATATGGTTTACATGTTAAGAAAAGCTTTGTATGGATTGAAACAAGCCCCAAGAGCTTGGTATGCAAGGTTGGATAAGTATCTTTTAAAGATTGGTTTTACTAAAGGAAATGCAGACATCAATTTATATTACAAAATAACTAATGATGACATCTTGATTATAGAAGTACTTGTTGATGATATAATCTTTGGAGGAGAAGATGGATTATGTAAGGAATTTTCTATTAAAATGCAGCAAGAATTTGAAATGTCTATGATTGGAGAAATAAAATTCTTTTTAGGATTGCAGATTTCATAGACTGATAAAGGTATGTTTTTTAGTCAATCCAAGTACTTGAAAGAATTACTAAAGAAATTTGGGATGGAGAACTCTAAACCGGTAAGGACACCTATGACTACAAATGACAAATTATCTCAAAGCGATGAATCTACACCTATTAATCCAACTAGATACAAATCTATGATAGGAGGTGTAGACACCTAAAAATGGTCAATGCTTGTGGAATCATACTTTAACATTTGCGCATTGCCTTATTTTAGGGTTTTTGCATTGCATTAACACTTCTCCTATGATTCGCACTTGGTCTTTATCATTTGTGAGCATCGAGTCATTCTTCTACATTCTTCATTCGTCTCGCTCTCAAATTTGGTCTTGTCGACAACACTCTTTAGTCATGATTTTGATCGATTTTATCCTATCACATCAATGTACGTGCTCATTTGTCATCATTTTGGACATCTTCAATCCTAATTAGGGTTTTGTCCTCTTATCAATCTTATCATCTGACGATCGATTTGTCATCAATCCTTATCATTTTCAATCTTGTCATTTTGCGATCGATTTGTCATCGATCGTTGTTATGTTTGATCTTGTCATTTTGCGATCAATTTGTCATCGATCGTGGTCATTTTCAATCTTGTCATCTTGCAATCTATTTTGTCATCGATCCTTGTCCTCTTGTCAATTTTGTCATTTTTCGATTAATTTGCCATTGATCGTCGTCCTTCTCAATCGTGTCAATTTGGATCAATTTGTCATTGGTCCTCATCAATTGGCGCATTTATCAATCAAATCATTTATCACATTGGTTCTTTGTTAATCAGAATCATGATCGAGTCAATTATCTTTCATCAAGACCTAATTGTCATCCTTGCATTTCTAATTCATCTTTTAGGGTTTCATGATTTTATTCAACCTGTTTGTCATTTCTCCCTCTAGGTTAAATAATTTGTTTATTTATCCTAGGTCTTCGTGTCACAATTAAATGTTTATTTAATTGGCTAACTAATTATTCCTCTTTTTGTGAATTAATTAATAAATGACAAATTATTAATTAATTCACCTAATTTCTCCTAATTCCTAATTTCCTAATTTTCATCAATTTCTTAATTCCTAATTTTTCCTCTTTTTCTAATTTTCTAATTTTCTAATTCCTAATTTTAATTTCCTCCTATTTCTCTCCTAATTGACAATCAATCAATTTTTGACATAGAAATTTGTCATAATTTGTCATAAATTATCAATCAATCAATTTTGCATAGAAAGTGCATAATTTGTCATAATTTGTCATAATTGACATTTTTGATTTACAATTTCCATTTGAATTGAATCATGCTAATTTGATCATTTCTCCAATTTGTCTATAAATTGGATGAATTTCTTCAATCTCGGCTAATAATCGCTTATTTTGAACCACTTTGTCGAATCAATCACACTTTGAGTACACTTGTGCCAATGTCAATCTTACTTTCACATTAGGTTTATGCACTTGAAGGTGAGATCCACAAACCAAGGCTATTTGGAGAAGAAATAAGGACAATGGAGCCGCATGAAGGAGACATTCAGATCTGCATCTGGTTTGCTTAGCTTTTAATATTGAATGTTTTGCTTTTCATGTCTCTATTGGATGTAATTAGGATTGATCATTGCAATCTGCTTTCCTGATTGAGCTATGACTAATTTTGATTTGCTTTGATGATTTCTAGATTCCTAGCTACATTAATTGGTGAACCTGACGTGAACTAACCCCCTAATCATGCTTTTGAGTGCTTTTGAGTTGATTTGTAGGTCAAAAACCCAAGAAACAAGGTAGTGCAGTGTTTTCTGGGAACTTCTACGCCTGTGTCAAGCATTTTGCACCTGTGTCAGACATTCTGCACCTATGTCAAGGACATTTTGCACCTGTGTCAGACATTTTGCGCCTGTGTCAGACATTTTGCGCCTGTGTAGGGCCAGAAACAGAGGTAAAAGACAGTGTTTTTCGCTTGCAAACTGTTTTCTTTTGCATTCTGTTTCTGCTTTTTTTTGGTTTTTTGGTACTGATTCTCTGTGCAGAACCTTGGCATACGCATGACAAAGGCAATGAATGAAACTACTAACACATTTTTGTGCAGGTTTGATAGTCAAAGACTAAGAAAATCAAACTTCTGACTTGGGTTTTGCAGGTTGCCTTGGACTACAACTAAACTTTGTGTTTGCAATTAATATTTAGGCACCTAGTGATTTTTTTAAATAGGATGGAATGAATGTATGTTTTCTTTGATTGTCGAGTTTGACATTGGAGTAGGAGAGTATGTTCTCATCCTTCTTAGGGTGATCATAAATCCAGATCTTCAATACCATGCTCATGTTTTTGATTGTGTGTCACCTTTAGAGGGCCTGCCTTCCCGACCATTTGCTTTTGCAAGCAAGTGATAATCGTGAGAAGGGAACGACCCAAAGTGAGTACGGCTAGAATACCTTGGCATTCTAACTCACTATAAACAAATACCTGATGGGAAAAAGTTTTGAAGGAAGGGTTACGTGGGAATTGTAGTTACTTGGGAAGTGATGACCCTTGAACTCTTTCTCATATCAACATCTAAGTAGGGCCTCATGGTCTAAATCGTGCTTGCGTGACTACATTTGTTTGGTATCTTGGTGGGCTTAATGTCTCAATCACGCTTGCGTGACATCAAGGAGTAACGCTTAACAGATATCCTTACTAAACACCCTATATTTAGAGGCCAAAAATCCTTCTAGTTGCTTGAGAAGGACAAGTTTGGATACTTGGAAGAGATACTAAGTTCGTCATGGGGAGATTTCCATGGGGACTGATGCTTGGCTGCCCTGAGAAGTGAGTGTCGTGGAGGGGAGCCCGTGGGGTCAAGCATCTATGTATTCTCCTTGAATCTTATAATAAGTCTACCTCTCAAGTACCTACTGCCCTTGCCTACCATAAGAAATGTGTGAATGAGCATGATTGTCTTGAGTCTAAGTTAAAATATCTTGTCTTCTTTGCTTGTCAAAAGTTGAGTTGTGTCTCATTTCAAAAACAAGATAAATTGATTCAAAACAAGGTTAAACACAAGAACATTTCATTCAACAAAGTTCAAAACACCTTCAAAAATGGTTGTCAAACATTTTTCAAAGTCTTGTCTCAACATTCATGTCACTTAGATCTAGGTTCATCCTAGGTTTGCATTTTGCAAAGTTCATTGTCAACTACCAAGGTTAAGTTTCACCTAGGTCATACTCCTTTGCATATCAATAAGGGTCATCCGTTTGCATGTGTCCTCTTGCATTAGAGTAATACCATTGTCATACATTCATATTTGCATACCCTAGGTCTCTTCATTAAGCTTAGGTCACTATCATATCATATTAGGGTCATTTGCATAGTAATTGTCCCTTCGCATATAGTCTCAAAAACTAGGTTTTGTCATACTTGAGTAATCCAAATCGTTGATAAACCCTAAGTCATTGTTAGGAAGTCTAGACCTTATCAAACCTTTTGTCCTTTTGTCATCAATGTCATTTCGTCAAACCTAGCTTAATATCCAAGCATATAGGGGAGACATTGTCATCTTGTCCTTTTGTCACTTGGTCCTTTTGTCCTTTGAGGTCTAGACATCATTTCAATTTCCTAAGGGTCTCTTTTAGATTTGCATTCAAAAGTTTGTCAAAATCTTCAAAAACAACCAAAAACATAGATTGCATTCTTGCCATAGATTGCATTTTCATCTATTTAGTTTGCATTTAGTTGCATATCATACATTATCTTTGAAAAATTTCCAAAAACATTGCATTTGCCTAAGTGACATGCCTGTTGAGACAAGATCAAAATCTAAAAAGATGGGCGAACCAACGTATCAACCCATTGACAACATAGCAAATTCGCAATTTCAAACTAGTCAAACAGTGCGAATTGAAGGTTCATCAAATACATCTTTACCACCATATGGAATGGTTCAACTTGGACCACCTCCATTATATGAACTAGTGTTTGTACCTATGAAACCAAGACATGGGAGTGATCGACCAACTCCAAGAGGAAGTGCACCTTTCAATTGGAATCAACCACACCTGCAACATGACATTCAAACTCAAACATTATATGAAGAACAAACTCTTTCGCAAGGGTTTGGTTCAGATCAAGGCATTCAACAAGAAACGAATCCAAATGTCCAACCAGATTCTTCATCAGATTCTGATGCTTCTGATGATGTTGATATGTTCCTTCAAGATCCTAAGATGACAAAAAAGATGGATAAGTTCTTGAACAAGGTCTTTAAAATGTTCCCACAAAAATATCTTAACATGATGAGTAATGTGACCTCCCCAAGTGATCAAGTCAATGTGCAAAAACAAAAAGGTGGTGAGTTGTTAAGTTTCTCTTCGCATCCAAATGAAGAAAATGTGCAACCAGAAACTCGGCCTACCTTGATGAGCAAACATGCTTCAAAGGCATTGACAGTGACTATTCCTCAAAAGTCACCATTTGAGACAATAAATAATCCATTATTCAACACAACACCTGTAACATAGGATCAAATGAAGACCATGCAAATATTGACAAATATCCCTCAACAAGAAATAGTTCCTTACATGCATAAGGGTGGATCAAAATCTAAGATGCAGGAAAGCTTCACGACTAGAATGCCCGATATCACCAATATCCAAAACAATTCCATGATGCAACAAAGTTCTTATGTCCCGTTAAGCTCAATATATTTGCCAAACACTATTGCGACATATCCTTCGATAATGGCGACACAAAGAGCTACGGATAGTGTTTTGCACCAACAACAATTGTTGCAACAATTGAGTAATACACAAAAGGTACAATCGAATGTGCAAACAAGCAATGTACAACAACAACAATATCGCATTCGACAACAAATTGCAGCGCCTTCTGCCCTAGTACAAGTTAATGCAAACTTGCAACCATCACAGTGGATTGGACAAACAACACAGCAACTTAATGCAAATGCCATACCTCATCTTAAGGAGAAACAACAAAAACCATCTAAACAAAGTTTTTTGCAAATGATGGGATATACACCGTGACAACAATTGGCACAAAGTCAACAAATTCCGATTCGTCAGCCTCAACACCAACATGTGCCTCAATATATGCCAAGGCAAACAAGCTATCCTACTTCACAACCACAATTGGCGTCTATGCAATATCAACAACCTACTCAATTGCAATACCAACCTAGCCTCCAAGAAGTACAACAACAAAGTCTGTATCAAGGCATGGCACAACCACAACAACAAGAGACGTACCAAGAACTTTATATGCCGGAGACACCAAAAACGGCCATTTCAGAGCATCAACAACCGATCGAAAACATGATGTATCGACAAAGAGTACCCATCGGGATTAATGATGGACCTCCAAAATCTGATACAATTGCGCAACAACTTGAGAAATTGCAACGACAAGTTGACGCATTAGAAACTAAAGGAACAAAGAAGTTGTATACAGATCAGGATTTGTGTCCTAATCCATTTGATAAGAGCTTATACATGCCTCCATTCCCTAAACATTTTGAGGCAGCTAATTTTGAGAAATATAAAGGGAATGGCAATCCAAAAGATCACATTCGAGCATTTTTCGTGGCATGTACTGAAGTGAGCTATGAGGAGACATATTTAATGCGATTATTTGCACGAAGTCTCACGGGACAAGCCATGGATTGGTATTCGCATCTGCCAAGAAATATAAAGACTTGGTCTGAATTGGCTCAAAAGTTTATATCTCACTTCGCATTCAACATCGACAATGACGTGACCATGTCAGACTTATGCAACACCAAGCAAAAGCAAGGCGAGCCATTAGTGACTTTCTTGGAACGATGGCGAAGCTTGTATAGTCGTTCTTCCCTCGATATACCTAAAGAACAACAAGTGAATCTGTTTATCCAAAATTTGGTCCCAGAAATGATGTATGAGCTAAAATTGAAAAGTCCCAGTACTATAGAGAAACTCATTAAGAAGGGGATGATTATTGAAACTGCTCTTGTAGCTAAGGGAATCATTAAGCTTAACAAAGACAGTGACAACATGAACAATTCAGGGGACAAAAATAGATTTTGGTATAAGAACAAGAATGTCACTAATGATGGAGTTGTTGATGCAAGAGCGGTGAATGCAAATCAACCCCCATTCACGATCAAGAAATGGAGTGTTCCTAATATGTCAACTATGGAACAAAATCGAACACCAGCGAGCAATGTTACTCAATAGCCACAATACCAACAACATGCTCAACAATACACTCAACAATATAATCAACAACAAGGCCAACAACAAAATCAGCAGTGCAAACCTTTCCGATCAAGGGATGGGCCTCCTCGACAATTTACACCATTGGGAGAGCCTATTGAATCAGTAATGAAATAATTAATAGAAGCAAAATTTATTAAACTACCAGATATCAAGGCAGAACTAGTGGTAAAACCGCATTGGTGGAATGATAATGCATACTGTGAGTACCATCGGTCCAAAGGACATAAAACTGCATCATGTTTTCAATTGAAACATCTGATTCAAGACCTGTTAGAGCAAGGAGTAATTGAGGTAGATCCACCCCATGCGACCTCTAACACTGATCATACCATTTTCAAAACTCCTTTGCTTGATCATGACAAGGGTAAGGCGTCTTCTTCAAACTCTACTCAAATGGCAAATTATGCAAATACTGGTTATAACAATGTCATCAATTGTTTTCGCGCATCAAATGAGTATGTTTCCACCCTGAGAATAAAGGAACAAGATCCTTCTTGCACGGTCACCACTCATCGATCTAAAATAGTCCTGAAAGGAGCTCCTGCAGCTCCTTCCAAACCAACTCCTGCAAGTCAGTATAATCTATTGGATCATCTAGGAAAGACACCTGCACAAATATCAATCCATGAGTTGTTGAAAATGTCTCCCATGCATCATGCAATCCTGGATAAAGCTTTAATTGAGTCCACTGTCCCGACAGATATTGATGTTGACCAGTTTCAAGCCCGGATTGGACATCTAGCTGTTTCCCAAAATGTCGCATTTTCTGATAATGATATCTCACCTGATAAGCTCCCTCATAATGATCCTTTACACCTTGAAGTCTTTGTCCATAATTGCAAAATCCGACGAGTCTTGATAGATGGCAGAGCGGGTCTTAATATTTGTACCTTGAGAGTGGTCATTGGCCTTGGATATACAGAAAATGACATTGATGCTTCCAAAAGAATAACAATCAAAGCATATGATGATGCTGAGCGGCCATCCAAAGGGATAATTACATTGCCTATCAGAGTCAGTCCAGTGACAGAAAACACTTTCCTGCGGGTCCTAGACCTTGATCTCCCTTATAATATGATCCTTGGTCGTCCATGGATCCACGCAATGAAAGCAGTTCCATCCACTTATCATCAATGTTTAAAATATCCTTACAATGGAACTGAGATAACAATTCCGGGAGATCCTAATCCATTTCAATTTTGTGCTACTCTAAAGGATACCCCTCAACAGCAAGTCCCAGTCAATAGAGTGGCCAAATCACATAGTTATGTGGATCCTAATGAATTGTTAGATGTTGTCAAAGGAAAATTGAAGATACAGGACCAAGGATGCGGAGAATATTCAATGGATCAAACATTCCTCATCAGGAATTTACCAATATCTCCAAAATCATATGGCAAACCACATTTATTGCAAAAGGAACCTAAGGTCATTATTCAATATCAGCCTCCCACTACATTTACAAGATGGGGTGAACTTGACAAAGAAACTTTAGATGATGATGTCATAGATTGGCTTTATAAGGATCCAACTGAGACCCCACCTGTTAGGTTGCCAGTGGAACGGTACGGCAAAGGATTCACTATGCTGTAAAAGAAAGGATATGACGGCTGCAGTGGCTTAGGCCTAAACAACAATGGAAGGTTAGAACCTGTCATACCCAAGGTGCGACCTCCAACTTTAGGGTTAGGTTTTGTACCATTGCGAATTGGACCCTCATCTTCCAAAGTGACCACGCATGGAAAAGGGCGTGACTCTAATGATGAAATAACACCTGAGGATACCCAACCCGAAACTGATTCCAATGAATGGGAGTGGAGTTCTTTTTCTTCTAGCTCCTATGCCCTTGACAATATTTTCCTTGACCCTGATAATTTGCCTATGGAAGACAAACATGAAATAACTCCTCTTCCTAAAACATGTCCTAATGCTTGGATAGAGTCATTCTGGGACCCAAGCTCTGAATCAGATACAAGCAGTTTGGATAGTGATACCACAGATGTTTACATCTTTACCATATCAGCGCTTTCTCTCCTTACAACCGATGATGACATGCCCCTCATCTATCCCCAGCTTATCCAACATGACCAACAAGAACCACTCACATTGGACTGTTTTCAAAATGATGAAGCAATTGCAGAATTTCTTGGACTACGGGAAGGCATACCACAAGGTGATCATAAGGCAGGATTTGCTATTGACCTGGATTCCACAGCATATTTTGGGGAGTCAACTCCCTCTTCTAGTCATCAAAATGAAAAAAGAAAAGAAAAAGTAAAAAATCAAAAGAATAGGTCTTTGAGTGAAAACCGTAAGGCACTCTTTGACCATGAAAAAGTAAAAATAAAAGACGTACCTACGGGTGAAAACCTCTCTGAGGTGCCCAAAGGTGGAAGAGTGGACATACCCCTATCAAGTCAGGATAAATCAACATTTCTTGTGGAAATGACCGAGGAAATCAATTTGGGTACACCTGACAACCCTAAGGTCATTCATTTTGTCGCTTCTCTATCAAAACAGGAAAAGATAGATTTTGTCAATTTCTTTCTTGAGAAGAAGATCAGCTTTGCATGGTCCTATGCAGATATGCTTGGCCTCGATCCAGAATTAGTCCTTCATCATTTGCCATTAAAAGAAGATGCCAAGCCTGTCAAACAGAAACTTAGAAAGATGCATCCCCAGGTGGCTCTTTTGGTCAGGATAGAACTGGAAAAATTACTGGATGTGGGCTTCATCAGACCCATCGATTATGCAGACTGGATTTCAAATTTAGTACCAATTAGCAAAGTAACTAGGGGCATCAGAATCTATACAGATTTTAGGGATCTCAATAAAGCATGCCCTAAAGATGATTTTCCATTGCCAAATATCGACATCATAGTTGACATGACTACTGGATATGAGATGCTTTCATTGATGGATGGTTTCTCCAGCTATAACCAAATTCGCATTGCTCCCGAAGATCAACATAAGACTGCATTCACATGTGCTTGGGGTACCTACTGCTGGAATGTGATGCCCTTTGGTCTTAAAAATGCAGGCGCTACATATCAAAGAGCAATGTCGATAATTTTTCATGATTTCATGCATAGTTTGATGGAGGACTATGTTGATGACTTGTTATGCAAATCTGTCACAAGAGATAGTCATTTAGCCATCCTGGGCCCAATCTTTGACCAAATGGAGACCTACAAGCTCAGACTCAATCCAAAGAAGTGTGTCTTTGGTGTCATAGCCAATAAATTACTAGGGTACATTGTTTCTCACAGAGGCATTGAAGTCGACCCTGCCAAGGTTAAAGCAATAATGGATATGCCTCCTCCTTCTAATCTCCATCAACTACGCAGTCTACAAGGAAATCTCCAGTCCATCCACCAATTTATAGCTCAGTTGGCCGACAAGTGTCATCCATTCCAGCATCTACTGCATAAAGGTGTCGCTTTTAAATGGACTAAGCAATGTCAATCAGCCTTTCAAGCTCTCAAAGACTATTTGTTGTCGCCACCTATCCTAATGCCTCCTATAGAAGGAAAGCCATTTTTATTATATATTTCTGCAACTGAAACGGCACTAGGAGTTCTCTTGGCCCAACAAGATGAGAACGACAAAGAGCGAGCTATTTATTATATCAGCTGGACACTAGTAGGCTATGAGCTGAATTATTCAACTATTGAAAGGGCATGCTTAGCAGTGGTATTTGCAACACAAAAGCTTCGACATTATATGTTAAATCACCAAACATTGTTGGTTGCAAAAATTGATCCCCTAAAATACTTGCTTAGCAGAGCAGCTTTGACGGGTCGCCTAGCAAAGTGGGTCATGATTCTCAGTGAATTTGACATTGAGTATATGGAGCGAAAGGCGATGAAAGGACAAGTCATAGCATATCAACTTGTAGAGGATCCTATTTATGATGATCATCCCATGTTGACAGATTTTCCAGATGAATCAATCTTTTCTCTCACATCCTCTAATGAATGGAAGTTATACTTTGATGGATCCCATACCAAGTTTGGGTCTGGAGCCAACATCTTGTTTGTCACCCCTCAAGGTGATGCTATTCCCAAGTCCTACAGGATAACTTTTCATTGTACCAATAATATTGTAGAGTATGAAGCACTAGTTACAGGACTCCAAGTAGCAGTCCACTGGAACATCATGCATTTGCAAGTCTATGGAGATTCTCAATTAGTCATCCGACAAGTGAATGATGACTACGAAACAAAAGATGAAAAGCTTATTCCCTATAAGCATATGGTAGATTTCTTCAAGACCAAATTCACGGCTATCCATTTCAGTCAAGTTCCAAGAATGCAAAACAAGTCGGCAGATGTGATGGCTACGATTGCTTCCATGTTGAATATGCCCCACAATATGGACAAATGTGAATTTTTAGTCGAACAATTGCTGGTTCCTTCTTTTGACATTCCGACAGTAGATGTGATGTGCGTTCTTGTTGGTCCCAACTCCCCGTGGTACAATGACGTATATCAATATTTAAAATCCCAAACCTTACCACCTAACCTTTCCGCTAACCAACGTCGAGCCTTCATCCGACAGATAGCCAAATATGTCATCATCGTTGACACCCTTTACCGTCGTTCCTTTGACCATACCCTCCTCAGGTGTTTGGATTCTAACGAAGCACAAACGGCTTTACATGAGGTTCACGATGGTATATGTGGGGGCCATTTCAATGGTCTAAGCTTAGCCAAAAAGTTGATTCGTGCTGGGTATTATTGGCCCACTCTAGAAAAGGATGTTCATGATTTTGTTAAGAAATGCTACAAATGCCAGATCCATGGCAACTATATTCATGCACCAGCCCAAGAGCTTCATTCTGTCATATCTTCGTGGCCCTTTTCTTAATGGGGATTGGATCTTATTGGCAAGATTCACCCGACATCTGCAAATGGACACAAGTTCATCATTACAGCCACAGAGTATTTTACAAAATGGATCAAGGCTATCCCCATGACCTATATCACTGGTGTCCAAATTTCAAAATTCTTGCTGAATTATATCATATGCCGGTATGGGGTTCCTCTTGCCATAGTCACAGATAATGGTCGTCCCTTCAAGAATAAAGATGTCAAGGAACTCTGTGAAAAGTTTCATATCCAACACCGTTTCTCCAGTCCATACTATCCACAGGGGAATGGTCAAGCCGAAGCATCAAATAAAACCATTATCGAGATCCTAAAGAAGGTTGTCAATGACATTGGTTGAGATTGGCATGTACAGTTGAATCCAGCACTATGGGCCTATCGCACTTCTATCCGCACACCTACTGGCGCAACACCTTATTCCTTGGTGTATGGTGCGGAAGCCGTTTTACTTTTGGAGGTGGAGATTCCTTCCTTGTGTGTTTCCTTGCAACATCTGATTGATGATGAGACACATAGAGTCTCTCGGTTGCATTAGCTTGAGATGTTAGATAGCCCTGACACATTTGCAAGCATATCAAAACCGTCTTCGTCGCTCTTATAATAAGAAGGTCAAAGGGTGACACTTCGAAGTGGGAGATCTGGTTTTAAAGGCAAATCCCAAGAATGCACAATCTACTGACATCATCAAGGCAAGTTTGAACCTAATTGGGTTGGGCCTTTCATAGTGACTGTAGCATATGGCTCGGGGGCATATCAGCTTGCCACCCCAGAAGGTGAACCTTTGTCTGATCCTGTAAATAGCATGCACCTTCGCAAGTACTGGGCATAATTTTCTATCAGCACTTCTTCAAGTATGATCCTGAAAAAATACAAAAAATGTGAAAAAAGCAAAAGAGGAAAAAAAAAAAAACAAAGAAAAAAGAGCAAAAGAGTAAAGAAAAATGATTCGCCCTCTAGTGAAAACCTGGCAAACAGGCGCTTTGGGCAAGTACCATGGTGAAAACCTAGCAAACAGGTGCCATGAGTAATGAGATCATTGCTTTGTCATCTGTCATGACCTCTAGCTATGCTTTCTCTTGGCCGGTTTATCATGTCTATCTTTGTCTTGACCCAATGTTCTATTCCAGGCCTGTTATTGGTCAACATCATTGTCTTGCATACTCCGGTTTCTTGTACATATGTTTTGGTCCCGGTCTATGTATGTCTTTCAAATGCACATTGGGTGCGTTCCCCTTGTCATGATCAATCACTGGAACTTTTGCATCTAAAAATGTCCTGAAATAAATCATAAAAATTGAAAAATGTCCTAAAAAAATCTCTTAAAAATTGAAAAATGTCCTGAAATAAATCATAAAAATCGAAAAATGTCCTGAAATAATTCAAAAAAATTGAAAAATGTCCTGAAAAAATCTCTTAAAAATTGAAAAATGTCCTGAAAAAGATCATAAAAATTGAAAAATGTCCTGAAATAATTCAAAAAAAAATCAAATAATGTCTTGAAATAATCCAAAACAAAAAAAAATCGAATAATGTCCTGAAATAATCCCTAAAAAAATCAAATAAAGTCTTGAAAAAAATGAACACAAAAAAAAATTGTAAAAAATCAAAAAGCAAAACAAAAACATAAATAACCCCTCTGTGCATAGACAGCTCACTGAGTATACATCCAACGACACGCAATCAAACACTGTGCTTTAATGAAATCATGCGTTCACAGATGAACTCTTTCTATCAAACCAGACATTCAAACTGATCAGAATTGTCATATCAATCAACCTCAACTATCATTCGTCCTTGGCACACTATCATGGGTCTTATACAGGGTGTGGTATACTCGAAACCAGACTGTGTCTTGTCTTAAACGAGTACCGCATTCCTTGAAACCAGATAGCATGATTGTCCTATCAGCACTTTCAACTTTTGACAATGAAGATCAAGATGTCTGTTTGACTTGTTGGAATTTGTGCATCTTATCATTTTTACTGATTTATCTTTGACTTCGATCATGTTCCTATGTTGCTCGATGATGTCACTGAGTGATTTAGAGTGACCGGGATGGTTCATGGTCCCTTTCTTTTTTTGTTGTGACTGTTGTTTGTCTGTGATGTGTCTGTCTTTTGCAAAAAGGGTTGCATTTCAGCTCTGGCCTTCCATGCCATGATGCTACGCATCCATTTTGCTACATTAAAATAAAGGTTCTCACCTACAAAGTGCATTACTGAAAGCAAGTTTTTCTTCGTCTCTAACTGTCCTCTATTTCATTTTCTTCTTACTAACATTTCTTCCATCCGTTCGGATAGTCAGTTCGGTCTAGTGCTCTGATTTCCCCAAACATACATACTGCATCCTGCATCCATTTGGTTAGTACATTTGCATTACATCGAGCATCACATCAAGCATTTTATCCATTTCATATTATAAATGAATCAAAAACACATAAAAATATATATATATATATATATATATCCATACATGTTCCACAATGGTACATAAATAGTGCATAAGTCATCCATACATGGAAAATAACATAAGTCATAACACATTGCATTCCATCATATCGATGCATATCATGTCATATATCAACATAATATCGGAGTACACAATTGGACTGTCTGTCCTAAGTATGGCTCGCAGGCTGGCTACAAAATGTCTAACTACATCTATCTCTATCCTAAGGAGCACGTGCCTCTGTCACTGGGTGCTCCCTCTGTCCTCCTCATCCCTACCATGTCTCATGGATGATGTCCCTCCTGCCCCAAGTCCTGGCTGTGGTGGTCTCATAGGTCCACTCACCCCCATGTTGCTCAATGACCTCCGAGAGTGTGCCCTGCTCTCTATCCTCGATCGCACCCGATATGATGCTGCTCTCTACTCTGGTGGAACTACACTCTCATATAGTGTCCTCCAATGGCATATCTCCTCTCTGGTCTCTACCAGCAGCTGTGCCATCTCCCGTGCACTGGCATCCCGAATCAACCCAATATACTCAGTGACTCTCTATTCTTCTCACTGTGCTTGAGCTATTATTGTATCTCGAGCCACTGTAAGTCTGGCTATCTCCACTCTGAACTGCTCATGCTCTCTCTCTAATGTCATAATGTGATCATGCTGACTCACTATGGTAGCCTTGCACATCTCCATCTCCTCTATCCTAGTTGTCTCTGGCTCTATGGGTATATCCTACAATGCCTCCTGCTTGCCTGAATCTGGCTCATCCTCGTCATCCCCATCCTCATCTCTATCCTCATCATCCCCCTCATCCTCATCACCACCCTCATCCTCCTCATCCTCATCATCTGCCTCCTCCTCTCCAGCAAGTGGGAAGTCCTCTTGTCGCCTAGGTACTGGAATATCCGGATCTGTCAATGGCACTGGCCGTCATCGTGCAAACCATCTCTCATACTCCTCTGTCGTCCCGGTGTCCACCACATCTAATCTCCAATCCCACTATCTCTACTGTAGCTATGTGAAGTCCATATATGCTATGTGTGGCTGAATCATACTCCCCCACTAACTCGTCTCTCTGTGAGATCGGAAAAAGTGTGCAGTCCTCCTAGGTACATCCTGCCTCTCTCCAAACTGTCATCTGACTCTCTCTAGCAGGTACATCTCAATCATTCTCTAGCGATTCACTGGTCGCCCAATCAAGTACCTCTCCTGTCTACAATACGGTAGCTCATCACTATCATCTGACCATCCAAGGCAATCACGATATGGCCTCCATGTGAACTCTCTCAGTCTATCTATCTCGTGTCGCCAATACAATATGTATCCAAAAGGACCCTATCTCAGTGCTCCACCATAGCAATACACATACGGTCGATGTGGTACTACCTGTCTCTCTGTAATCGATCGATATATGGCTATGTGCTCGAATGCCCATACCTGTAACAATGTGACTCCATAGCTCAAGGTCTGAACTCCCTGATAGGCTATCTAATGCAACTGAAAATATAGCATAGCAAGTACACATGGTCCCCATGCGTACACTGTCCCCTCTTTCACCATCTGCTCTAGCACTCTTCCCCATCCAATAAGGAATCCATGTCCTTGTCTGTCTCCTACTAGTAGACATGTTATCACCACGGCTATCACCACATATCGTCGATCGTACTCTGATGCCATGGTCTCCCAGCCAATCTCCCTCTCTACGATATCCAGATCATCTGTGTCGCACTCAAATAATCTGCACAGCACATCTCTCCCTGTCACTGGGTTGTACTCTACCATCTCTCCATGAATCGGAATGCGGAGGATACGCCATACATCCTCCAGTGTCACAGTCGCCTCTCCAGTCGCCAGATGGAAGGAGGAAGTTTCTAAATGCCATCGCTCTGCCAATGCAGTAAGCAGTCTTGTGTTTGCCCTAATCTCGGGCATGAATGTGACATAATATATCCCAAGTCCTGCTAATGTATCTCTGTCCGTGCTCTTGAGTCTATGTCGTAACATGAAGCAGTCTGGTCGGTTCTCCCGCGTGATCAATGGATACTGTCGACTCTGCATCACAGTTGGGGCACATTTTGTCAGTTTTAGGGTTTGCTCCTACGGGTTGCATTTCCTCATTCTCCTATCCAAATCAGGGTGTTTTTCATCTAAGACCTATCCTACCCTTATCCCCCCTTTCCGGCTCATTTGCGTGCTGTTTTGACCAAAATTAGGGTTTCCATTGCACAATTGCACCTGTGTGATGAGTCCTGCGCCTATGTCACATGTCCTGCACCTGTGTCTCCCTACACAAGTGCAGAAGACATCACACAAGTGCAGGATTCGCCCTACACAAGCGCAGAAGTCAGTTTCTGCATCCCCTGTGGGCCCCGCAATGTCCCGCAAGCAAGTCAAATTCATAAAATTGAAAACATGGGTTTTTGAGATACATACCGCTGCTCCCGCGTCATCTGGTCGTCTGTACGTGCGTACACGTTCTCTGAGGTGATCTACCCTTGGAATGTTCACCATCTCTCTGCAAGTGTCCTTTTTTCAGAGCAACAAATTCTCCTCTTTGGCTAGTGCAAATGAGCAATTTTCACTCTCTTTGCCTCATTTATAGATCTTTGTCAGTGCATAGATGGACGTGCACCCTCTCCATCTTATGTTGGTCGTGGTCTTTTGCGTCTTCTTTTGTTTGTCCTTCGTGCATCTGATCTCTGATTGTCAGTCCGTTCGATCCTATCATTTTTATCGATCAATTGGCCTCATTTCTGCATGTTTCCGGCCAATTCCTCGAGGGGGCATGCATATGTCATTATTATTGTCTGGGGCATTTTCATTACTGTTCTTTGAAACAACGCTTAAAATCGCATTGTCTCAAAGAGGGGCAAAATGTAGACACCTAAAAATGGTCAACGCTTGCGGAATCATACTTTAACATTTGCACATTGCCTTATTTTAGGGTTTTTGCGTCGCATTAACATTTCTCCTATGATTTGCACTTGGTCTTTATCATTTGCGAGCATCGAGTCATTCTTCTACATTCCTCATTCATCTCACTCTCAAATTTGGTCTTGTCGACAACACTCTTCAGTCATGATTTTGATCGATTTTATCCTATCACATCAATGTGCGTGCTCATTTGTCATCATTTTGGACATCGTCAATCCTAATTAGGGTTTTGTCCTCTTATCAATCTTATCATCTGGCGATCAATTTGTCATCAATCCTTATCATTTTTCAATCTTGTCGTTTTGCGATCGATTTGTCATCGATCGTTGTTATGTTTGATCTTGTCATTTTGCGATCAATTTGTCATCGATCGTGGTCATTTTCAATCTTGTCGTCTTGCAATCTATTTTGTCATCGATCCTTGTCCTCTTGTCAATTTTGTCATTTTGTGATTAATTTGCCATTGATCGTCATCCTTCTCAATCGTGTCAATTTGGATCAATTTGTCATTGTTCCTCGTCAATTGGCGCATTTATCAATCAAATCATTTATCACATTGGTTCTTTGTTAATCAAAATCATGATCGAGTCAATTATCTTTCATCAAGACCTAATTGTCATCCTTGCATTTCTAATTCATCTTTTAGGGTTTCATGATTTTATTCAACCTGTTTGTCATTTCTCCCTCTAGGTTAAATAATTTGTTTATTTATCCTAGGTATTCGTGTCACAATTAAATGTTTATTTAATTGGCTAACTAATTATTCCTCTTTTTGTGAATTAATTAATAAATGACAAATTATTAATTAATTCACCTAATTTCTCCTAATTCCTAATTTCCTAATTTTCATCAATTTCTTAATTCCTAATTTTTCCTCTTTTTCTAATTTTCTTATTTTCTAATTCCTAATTTTAATTTCCTCCTATTTCTCTCCTAATTGACAATCAATCAATTTTTGACATAGAAATTTGTCATAATTTGTCATAAATTATCAATCAATCAATTTTGCATAGAAAGTGCATAATTTGTCATAATTTGTCATAATTGACATTTTTGATTTACAATTTCCATTTGAATTGAATCATGCTAATTTGATCATTTCTCCAATTTGTCTATAAATTGGATGAATTTCTTCAATCTCGGCTAATAATCGCTTATTTTGAACCACTTTGTCGAATCAATCACGCTTTGAGTACTCTTGTGCCAATGTCAATCTTACTTTCACATTAGGTTTATGCACTTGAAGGTGAGATCCACAAACCAAGGCTATTTGGAGAAGAAAGAAGGACAATGGAGCCGCATGAAGGAGACATTCAGATCTGCATCTGGTTTGCTTAGCTTTTAATATTGAATGTTTTGCTTTTCATGTCTCTATTGGATGTAATTAGGATTGATCATTGCAATCTGCTTTCGTGATTGAGCTATGACTAATTTTGATTTGCTTTGATGATTTCCAGATTCCTAGCTACAGGAGGTTTACTGTATTTGACACAAACCAGGCCTGATATTATGAATGCAGTATGTATTGTTTCTAGATTTTAAAGTAATCCTAGGGAAAATCATGAATCAGCAGTAAAAAGGATTTTTCGGTACTTACAAGGCACAACAAATCTTGGATTATGGTATCCTAGAGATGAAAATTCTGATCTATGTGCATACACAGATGCAAATTGGGCAGGAGATGTGGATGATAGAAAAAGCACCATTGGAGGAGCATTCTTTCTTGGAAAGAGATTAGTTTCTTGGTTAAGTAAGAAACAGAGTTGTACATCTTTATCAATAGCAGAATCAGAATATGTTGCAGCAGCAACTAACTGTACATAGGTACTATGGCTTAAGCAAATGCTGAAAGACATAAAGGTAAAATGCAAGGAACCTATTACCATATATTGTGATAACACTGCAACAATTGATATATCTAAGAATCTGGTATTACACTCTAAAACAAAACATGTTTCTATCAAACTGAATTTTCTAAGGGAAAAAGTTGAAGAAACGGAGATAAAACTAGTTTATGTGAATACTAAAGAACAGCTTGCATATATTTTCACAAAACCTTTGCCTAAGGAGACTTTTGAATATCTCAGAGATCAGCTTGGAGTCATACCACCACCGGTAGAGACTTAGACAGTTGATGATTGTCATCAACCGGCAGAATTGAAAGACAAATCTTTTACTTCAGTCTTTGATGAGGAAGCTACTTCTCAGGGGGAGTAGTTGGTATATTGAATTGATTGGTATTTTGTATATGAACTTGATTTTTGTAACTTTGGCATTTGATGTCAAAGGGGGAGAGATATCTATGGAAAAACACATTATCTTTTGAGGAGAGATTGGTATTGAAAATAAATCTTTGGATAAACACATGTTGCTCCCAAGGGGAGAGATTGTTGTTTAGGAGAGATTGTTTTGTTTTTGGTATTTGGCATTTCTGTTTTGGCACTTTGATGGTTTTTCCATCTTGTGTTGCCATCAATGCCAAAGGGGGAGATTGTTGGTATTTTGGTAGGGTTTTGTCATTGATGTCAACACCTACTGAAACACTAGCACTTTGGAGATCCAACAACATTCACCGACAAACAAGTAACTATTGCACAGTTACTGGTATATGGTTCACCGGCAGGATATAATGATCACCGACACTTGGAATGATATGGAAGACACTTGGTAATGTTGAAGACATCGTGTGGACACTTTGTTTTGAAGAATTAATCATTGGTATATTCATACTTGCATATTTGCTTTTACCGGCAAATAGGTCCAAGGTTACCTAGGGTTACATTGGCAGGTTTATCTTTTCCAGATCAGCATGGCACGCTATGGAGATGATTTATTGTTGTTGTAAATGCATTAAGCCGACATGTTTAATCGGTTATTGCATCGGATATTATATTGTTTGTAAAATGTTTTTATTGTAATATCTTGTAGAGCCGACCTACTAAAATTGGTCTTAGGTTATGGTATAAATGTAAGATCTTATTTGTAAGATCGAATGTGGAATGCGAAGAAGAATTGTGAGAAGGTATATGCGAAATTAAGTAGAGTTATACATGAAGACATCATTTGAAGGTGAAGCTAGGTTTTTGTAGAAGCATATCAGCATTACACCGGTATTGAATCCAACATATGAAGATGCTATTTTGTGCAGTACATTCTTAGTGGATTTAACCATCCAAATGTAGTCAATGTGACTCTCATTTTGTGATTGAGCAATGAGCTCTAGGTTGTTGGCCTTTCTACATGTGCAAACCCCATTTATGTACACTTACTATCTGCAGTAGTATCATCTGATTGTGGGTAAGGTTTCCCACCATGGTTTTTCCCCTTATAGGGTTTCCACGTACAAATATTGGTGTTATGTGTTGTGGATGACTTTATGTTTATGTTTCATGCATTAATCTTTACCGATATAGCAATTTACTGTTAACACTATCTACCAACATACTTAAATGGTTTACCGGTATTAAGCATTAAGTTGGTTAAATGGTTTTTGCTTTGAATTTATTAGACAACTGATTCACCCCCCCCCCCTCTCAGTTGTCTCTGGGACCTAACAAGATTGTGATTTCTACACCATTATGCGGGAACTTGATACACTGATGGTAGGTGGGTGGAACGGCTTGTATGGTGTGTATCCAAGGTCTTCCTAACAACAAATTGTATGGTAGAGGAAGGTCCAGAACTTGACAGATGATGTGTTTCACCATAGGGCCCACTCAGATTGGTAGCACAATAGCTCCTTTGGATGAATGCTCTGCATCATCATAGGCTTTGATTGTTATCTTCTTGCAGGGATCCACTGATTATATTGCATATCCCAAAGCTGTGACTAATTGCAGCATACAAATATTCAGGCCTCCTCCATTATCGATCAAGACTTCCTTGATCCTATGTTGGTTGATAAACCCTTCAATATGGAGTGAGGCATTGTGAGGTTGCTGGAAGGATGAGTTGTCACTGTTAGAGAAAGTGAGACAAGGTGATGATCTTAGATTTCCAACCATAGCTTGGAAATGATCTGTATTTAGGTTTGTAGGGACTGACGCCTCTTGGAGAGCTTGATCCAAGATTGTTTTATGGGATGGAGATAGGCACAATAGCTCTAAGATAGATATCAGTGCAAGCGTTTTGTCTAACTATTCCATAAGGTTATACTACTTTGGGATAGATGGGGTACCTTGTGGAGCTATTTTATGGTAATCTTGCCACGATGTGTAACAACATTGCAAGTGGAGCTGGGATTTTTGATGGTAATAGTTGCAATTTGTTCACTGGCATCATATAGGTGATTCACAGTGTAATTATACGCGACTTGTGTATAATCAATGGTATCTATGTTTCTCCCTGAAGTGGAAGGACCCCTTTGATCTTGGGATGGAAGTGGATTTTTGAACATAAGATGATCATTGTTTGTTGTTGTTGGGTCATGTCCTTCAATTTTGATTTCACCTCGGTCAATAAGATCCTGAATAAGATCTTTCAATCTGTGACAATTGCTTGTCTTATGCCCTTTCCCTTGATGGAAATCACAATGTTTAGTATCCCTCCACCATGAAGGTTTGAATTGAGGTTCATAATTTGATGTTTTGGGTAAGGTCACTAGATTTTGAGAAACCAACTAATGTAACACTGTTTTGATGGGTTCCCCTAAGGGAGTGTATGTTCGTTATAGTTTAAAATTTTGTTGACGTTGTCTGGGTTCCTCTTGAGATGTATTGTGTCCTTGATTTGGAGGAGCAACTATGTTATTCTTAGGTGGGGGGTTCTGTCCTGCAAATTGAACCACAGGTTGTGCACTTTTGATAGTTCTTGCATCCACAACCCCATCATTGACGATGTTTTTATTTTTGTTCCATAAATTAGGCTTATCACTATTGAAGTGCAGGCGAGGGCCATCCTTTGGCTCATTGTATATCTTGATAAGTCCTTTCTTGATGAGAGCTCGCTCACATTTTAAACCTTTTGTGATCATGTCATTGAAGGATTATGTGCCTTTCATGTCTAAGTGAAATTCCATTTCTTCATTTAAGTTGGAAATAAATATTTCCACGAGTTCTTGTTCAGGTAACTGGAGAGAACGTCTACTAGAAATTTGATGCCATCGTTGCAGGAAACTTGAAAATAGCTCTCTTGGTTTTTGCTTAGTGTTACATAGATCAGCCATGGTGATATCACGTTCAATGTTGTGTGAGTAATGTGCCAGAAATTTCTGGACTAGTTCTTCAAATGTCCTAATGCCACCTGGTAGTTGGGAAAACCATGATGTGGTTGTTCCTCCCAAACTTTGGGGAAAATGTCGCATTAGGTATGTGTCCTCATATGCCACTTTGAGGCAAGCTGAATGGAATTCTCTAACATGATCACGAGGATCTCCTTTTCCTCAGTACTTTTCAAACTTGGGTGTTTCAAATCCTCACAGAAAAGGTGGCATATGAAGATTCCTATCAAAGGGATAGGGACAAATGTTATTAAGTGAAAACTGATTAGTTTTCACACCACTATGAAGTTGTTGGGCGAGATTCTCAACTTGTTGCCGCAACATTTCTATTTCATTTGGAGGAGGAGGAGGTGGGGGATTACCTTGATGAAGGTTGTATCTGATATGTTCTCGACCTCTTTCATCCTCATTACAACTTTGGCATTCTGATGCTTGTCTTAGTTGTGTAACATCAAAGTCAGAGGGTAGTTTAGCCCCCTCTTGAGCAAGTCTTAAAAAGTGAGCATCAGCATTGCTCCTGAGTATTTCATCAAAAAGTCTATTAAAGAGAGGGTTGTGTTGTGCCCTTTCTATTGCCGCAGGAGTAGGAGTACTTGGATTTTCGTCATTTACGTTTCCTCCCAAGGCTTCTTGGAATTCATTGATATTGTCTTCCTTTTCTTCTTCAATTTCTATTTGTCTAGATCTAGACCTGGTATGAGCCATTTTGTTTACAAGTTTTTGTTGAAGCTTGATGAAAATGATGATAAGTTGGTGATGAAATGAAATATTGATGTTTGGTGAAGTGTTTCGCATATGAATCTCTAGCACTAAAGGTAGATGGTACCAAAGTTCTTTCTTGAATTGCTTGTTGTGTTTGATTGACAAAGTTTGATGTGATAAGGTTTAGAGAAATATGAGATGTATTACAAACTCAACTACCTAGTAATGAGAGGATTGCACTCATAGACTAGTTTTAACCTGCGTAGAAATGTCTCTGAGGATGAGTTTATCCCAGATGTAGAGACACTCTAAAAAGTGATGTTTTTGTGTTTGATTCAAGCAATGTCGAAATAGAACTTAGGACAAGAACCTCTTGACGTTTTGAGAGTTGGAATGGATTTGATGAGATATGAATATGATAATGGATGAGATATTTAACTTCAATAGAAACTTTGTGTTACAAAAGGAACAAATTCTTCCTCTTCTTATTCAGGGGTTGGTGGTTCTTCCCGAGCTACGTTATATGTGATGCAAATATCAGGAAAGAAGTCAGGATTGATTTTGCCTCCTTTGTTCTTGTGATAACTCAAAGCTCGATATTGCATAAAAGCTCCGCGGTTTAATGACTCTTGGTCAAATTCATTTGATTTCCCTTGAAGATATAGACGCATGCGATGTAGGAAGGTTCTATGAGAGACAAATATTTGTCTATTAAGATAGAAGTATTTCCTCCTTTTGATAAGAGCCTTTGAGCTTAAGGGCCTTTTCTTCAAGTTGATGTGTTGATGAAGATTCTGCTTTCTTAAGATGTGAAGAATGGTCATATAGTTTGATACTTTTCATTGTTGCTCTTTGTTTTCGATCTTTTGTGTTTTTGAAAATGTTTGTGTTGGATGAATGATTGTTCTGATTTGGATTTATGATGTTTCTTTGACAAGAAAACAAAGCAAGCACACAAACACAAGAATGTTGTCTAAAAAGGCACAAGTATGACCCTTTCCTTCAAATGTATTTTAGGTATTTTTTTTCAAAGCCTGAAGTTGGCTCAATTTGCACTGGTCTTGACTAAAAATGAAAACACTTCAAACACTCTTTATCCCTAAGGTCAAATGGCCAGCTGCGATAATTTCAGCCCACATCTTGATATTTCTTTGACTTTGGTACTACATACCTTATGAATCCCACCATGACAGGTAAGGATGTGATATACTAAGTCTTGCGCGAGTATAACAAATAGATGATCCCTATGATAGTGGAGTCACCACTTTTATCGGGCTACAAGTAACCTTTCAAAATGCTATGTTTCTACTCAAGGAAATATGTATGGTGAGTATCTTGGGAGCAAAACCTTCTATACTCTTGCACTGAATTTATCACAAATATCCTCAATCAATAGAATGGGTGGGCTACTACTTAAAGGTGTTTAGTAATGTTCAATGTTTTTGGACATAAGTTCATTCTGTAGTGACTCACTTAAGAGCCTTGTAACTTGTGGTGGGGCCCATTTTCCCTTTCGGCAAGTTACACTGTAGGAACAACTATACCCAAGGCTACAGCTTTCGCTCACACCTGATTTCTATAGCAGCTTGAAGGATTTACCACGCGAGGTCATTCCCAAGAGTGATGTGTCTCTTGGCAGGCCTCTCTTAAAAAGATAAACTTTTGAGTGTTACTAACACTTTTCTCTTGCACCTAGGACCACGAAAGCCAAGGGAGAGGATAGTGTGTGTTAGAAGTAGGACCACTGTACAGATTTTGCACAAGCATGCCAAACACAAAAGACACTTGTTCTTTTTAACCCATCATTGCAATGTGATCTATTTGCTACTTGGAGATGTTGCTCCAACAACCATGGTGTTCTTTTTAGCCAAGATAGCAAAATAAAGTGTTCGTTTTATCCAAGATTGCAAAATGATTGTTCTCTTTTAAACTCGGAAAATAACAAGTTGATCATTCTTTTTAGCCCGTATTGCAAGATGTGAATGTTCATTTTAGCCAAGATTGCAAAAATGATAGTTCATTTTAATCCAAGATAGCAATGTGATTGTTCTTTTTAAACTCAAAAAAATAACAAGTTGATTGTTCTTTTTAGCCCATATTGCAAGATGTGAATATTCATTTTAGCCAAGATTGCCAAAATGATAGTTCATTTTAATCCAAGATAGCAATGTGATTGTTCATGTCGGGTTCACCAAATGATGCTCTGAAAAAGGATTAGAAAATATGTTTGATGGCAACACACACAAGAGCACAAGAAACAAACGTTAGTGTTAGCAACAAAAGATTATCCTAAACAGGCGTATCAAGAGAGATATTAAGCATGAAATAGAAAGCATACAAATATAGAATAGATAAACTATACTCCTCCAAATGCTAATAAAGATGCTCATAGTTTCTCCTCCCTTGTTCCTCTCCTCTCCAAGTTCCACATGAGTGTAGCTCTCAGCTTTTAGCACTAGCCATGGATGCCATATGGAGATTCAAGATGGTTGAAAATGATAAACAAATGCTATGCAAGTGTAGATAGTGATGCTATGAAAAATCTCTATGCTAATACCAAGATAACAACAATACTCTAATGCTTCCTTCCTTTGCTTGAGGAGAAGGGTTCTATTTATAGAAGAAATGGGGAAATGAAGGGTTAAGATTGAGCAATCTTAACAAGGGTTAGGATTGAAAGATATTCAATCCATGTGAGACTTTCAACCCAATCCCATGTTGACAAGTGTCACCATGAGGAGGGTTGAGAGGAGAGATAAGGAGCATTGAATGCTTGAGGGGACATGATGGTTACCCTAGGGGGTTGGGTCAGGGTTAGGTTAATGGATATTCCTTTTATCCAAGGGATAAATGAATGTGCAAGGGTTAAATGGTTACCTTAGTCAAAGAAATAAATGATTTGAAGAGTACCATGAGTCAAAAGGATGGTTAAGTTAGAGGAAAGTCTCTAACCAAAGGTAAAAGGTGATTTAACCATAAATGGTTATGTAAGAGCCTTTAACGGTTTGGAAGACTTTAGAGGTTAACCATTTGAAGACATAAAGCCTTTAATGGTTATTGAAGGCTTTGGAGGTTTTTGAGAAGTGGCTTCCTTTTATTTAAGAATGTGACAGTGATTAGGATAGGATTAGGCTAATTAGAAGGAGTTAGAAGAATCTAGAAGAGATTTACGCATGCAAGTGGACTTTGTAGGAGAATGCAAGTGGGAGGAATTTTGGGATTTTCAATTGAAATAAAATCATTTATTTCAATTAAATGGTGTAATTTGCATTTGGATAGATATTTAAATAAATATTAATTTATTTAAATGTGAATGTGAATTTTGGATTTTATTTAAATAAATCTTAATTTATTTATATGAGGAAAAAGGAAGATAAAGCATTAAATGCTTGAAGACTTTGAGGGAAACCATTAAAGGTTTAAGAAGACTTCTAGAAAGAAGCCATTAAGTTTGAAGACTTTAAGGGAAACCATTAAAGGCTTAAGAAGACTCTAGAAGGAAGCCACTAAGTTTAAAGACTTTAAGGGAAACCATTAAAGGCTTGAGAAGACTCTAGAAGGAAGCCAATAAGTTTGAAGACTTTAAGGGAAACCATTAAAGGTTTCAAGTGGGTGAGAATAAATAGGATTTTAAATAAATAATTTTTATTTAAAATAGTTGTGCAACTTGCATTTGTAGGAAAATACAAGTGGGTGGAGGATAAAGGTGATTTAAATAAATGTTAATTTATTTAAATGTGAGAGGTGGGATTTTGGGGGAATTTAAATAAATATTAATTTATTTAATTAATGGTCTCAATTTGTTAAGTAAATTAAATCAAATAAATTGAATAATTTATTTAATTAATAGGAGAAGAGGGTTAAGATGAATTAATTAAATATATTAATTTAATTAATTATTGATTGATGGTTAATTAATCAAATAAATACTAAATATTCATTTAATTAAGTGGATAGATTTATGTGAGTACATTTGCACCTCTTTGAGATGGTGCAGTTTTATCGCGTAGTTTCAAATAAAGAAAAATAGGTGTGAAGAAATATGCCCCAGAAATGTTAATTTAGTGGGTGGTATGCCCCCTCGAGAGATGGGCCGAAAAATTTCAAAAAATCGGGTGATCTCTCGAAAAAGAGAAAGAAGTGGAGGGGAGGTAGAATAAAAGAAATTAGCAATAATGGTGAAAGAATGGAAGAAACCAGAGTGAATATGGAGAAATGGCAAGCCAGTGAGTACCCGTAGGTTATGCAGAAGATACGGTGCAAATGTGGTGTTGTGCTTTTGATTGATACTGTACAATTGATCAAAATTGGTTGGACAATCTGGTGCAATCGGTTTAATTGCCATGGTCGAGTCAAAGTATGACAGTTGATGTTAGTTGTTTGCTTGGATAGGATAAAGTCTAAGTAAGTGAATGAAAGTGACCTGATGGTGACTTAGACAATTGATGTAATTGCCTGATGAAGTCAAGGTATTTGAAGCAAAATACTCGTTGAGATTTAGATAATTGATGTAATTGTCCGTTATGATTGTGTTTGATTGGTTGATCCATTGATAGTGTGTGCATGTGATGGATGGTTGTGGTGAATCATAGCAGCCCCGTTGAGACTAGGTCATTATGATAAATGTCTGTTGTAGTCTAGGTTTGCCATAATTGATTACTTGTTGAGACTCGAAGATACTTGATCAGAGTATCTGTTGATAGTCTAGGTGTGTGTGAGTCGATGTGCCTGTGTAGATACAGTAATTGGCTTGATTGGGTTGATGGGAGATGATGTAGGGTATGTGATGTTGATTACCAAGATGGGGAGGGTGAGGGGGGGTTTGATGTTAGATAGAAGAAATGGAGGACCTATGATGCATTCCTATGGAAGAAGAGGAAAATAGAGTATCCATTGTCATTACTATGTATGCATGATATGTATCTATTATGAATGTATGGATGTATGGAATGCAACATAAAGCAATATATACAGATGAGATGAAATGATGATCCATAGTGCTTTATTTTTCATCATTGAGCATGGTAGTATCAATCTTGGACGAGGCAGTAGGAACCAAGTTTGGAGCATTGTACCTGCAAACAAGCAGCATAAATAAATAAAGAATATGGACCCTCCATAATGGTTCATGCTCATATGGTCGAGGTATACGTTGTAGTCAACAAGCCGTAGTGATCCATGACTGTATTTTGCATAATATCACGTAGCTTAGTGAACTTCCCACATAGACATCATTAGTACATGCCCCAGAACTTCATTGGAATAATTCATAGAAGACATACAAACAATGCTTAGGAACCATCCCGAACACTCTAATCACTTGTGGATATCCCGGAGTAGTGTAGGAACCTAATATAAATGAATAAATAACTAACAAACCAACCAAGTACTTGATAGCTTAAACAAAATTTTCTTGTCAAAGAAAATGTTATCTTGTCTTTGTTTTGGTGAGGAAAGATTTATCCCTGTTAAGACAGTTTGCATGTTGATGTTGATTGTTTGGTCGATGTGATAAGTGGTCATCGTTTGATTATTTCACAATGTTTGTTTGGTATCTGCTTTGAAAAACGTATGTACAAGATGTTGCCATGTTTTTGTCTGTTTGATGTTTTCTGATGTTTTTGGATTTTGTGAGATAGTTTTTCAATGTTTTTGGATTTTGTGAGATAGTTTTGAATGAAGAACTCAATGAATCACAAAATAATGTAGAATCCACTTCCATCAACTAGATTAAGGACATTGCCCCCAGTTTAGATATGACTATGAAAAAGCGGGATGCAAGACACATGAAGTACTATCCTTGATTGCAGATCAATAACAAGCCATGGTTTTGGACTAATGGATGAGTGAATGTAGTGAATGTGATCGCAACAAGTTTGAAAGACAATGGAGCCATAGCTGCTACGAGTGGCACCTGTTTGCCAGGTTTTTAAAATAGTCGTGCAACTTGCATTTGTAGGAAAATACAAGTGGGTGGAGGATAAAGGTGATTTAAATAAATATTAATTTATTTAAATGTGAGAGGTGGGATTTTGGGGGAATTTAAATTTATTTAAATTTGAGAGAAGATTTAATTAAATAAATATGATTTATTTATTTAATTAATGGTTTGAATTTGTTAAGTGAATTAAATCAAATAAAATGAATAATTTATTTAATTAATAGGAGAAGAGGGTTAAGATGAATTAATTAAATATATTAATTTAATTAATTATTGATTGGTGGTTAAATAATCAAATAAATACTAAATATTCATTTAATTAAGTGGATAGATTTATGTGACTACAGTAATATTTATTCATCTAATTAGCGGATAGATATTTTGGGTCTCCAATCCCATAGTGGTTTTTCCTCTTTGAGGTTTTTCACATATAAATCTGTGGTGTTATGGTGTTCATATTTGTGGTTGCATTGTTGCTTATTGTTATATGCTTTTATGTTTACCGGTTGCTGAGTTGTTGTATTAATAAGGTTAAATTTCTCCATTCCAGCAGAACAATGATTCACCCCCCTCTCAGTGTTCTTGAATCTCAACACTCTAAATGCTAACGTAAACATCGATAATTGTGTTATAACTCTTCCTAGTCTCGAGATTCCTATGCAATGTAGTCTTCTAGAACTCAACTTTTCAATTCGAGGTTGTGGTGACAATACTGTGAATTCCCTTAAACATGTTGAATCTTTATCCCTAGTACATCCTGAGCTTATTGACTGTACTCTCCAAGATCAACCCTTAAATATCCCTACCTTTGCCAATGACTATACATTATCCTGTTATCTTAATGCAGTCGAACAAATGAACTCTTCCTCCAGTGAACAAAGTGAGAACATGATAGAAGCAGATGTCAATTATCTTAAGCTCAAAATTCAAAAAAAGAAAAATAAATGTTTTGATGGTGAAAACCACACTATGGCAGTGTCAGAATCAAAAATAGTAAAAATAAAAGATGTACCTAATGGTGAAAATCTCTCTGAGGCACCTGAAGGTGAGATATTTGATATTTTGCCTGATCACTTTCAATAATTCTCATCAGTGGTGATTGAACCTACACAGCCGATGAACATTGGAACAAAAGAAACTCAACATATTATACATGTAGCTCAATCCCTATCAACAGAAGAACTGAAAGAATTTGCTAATTTCTTCACAGATAAAAAGATCAATTTTGCATGGACATATGTTGATATGTCAGGTATGGATCCTGACCTCATAATGCATCATCTTTCTATCGCTCCTAGAGTTAAACCTGTCAAGAAAAAGTTCCAAAAAATGCATCCTCATGTTGCATTAATTGTTAAGGTTGAGCTAGAAAAATTACTAAAAGATGGATTCATCAGGGCAATTGATTATGTTGAGTGGATATCTAATATTGTACCTATTTCCAAACCTGAAAAATCAATACTTGTTTGCACAGATTTCAGAGATCTAAACAAAGCATGTCCAAAATATGATTTTCCACTGGCTAACATAGACATGGTAGTGGACATGACTGCTGGCTATGAAATGTACTCTCTGATGGATGATTTTTCTAGATACAATCCAATCAAAATTGCACTTGAGGATCAAGAGAAAAAAACATTCACCTGTGCATGGGGAACTTTTTACTGGAATGTGATGCCCTTTGGCTTAAAGAATGTGCGCGCCACTTATCAAAGAGCTGTAACAATGATCTTTCATGATATGAAACACAAAAACATGGAGGACTATTTCGATGATACTCTACTCAAATCTATGAAAAGGTCAACACATCTCTCAAAACTGGGTCCAATCTTAGACAGGATGGAAAAATTTAAACTCAGACTAAATCCTAAGAAATGTGCATTTGGAGTTACATCTGGCAAGCTCCTAGGATACATTGTTTCAGTAAAAGGAATTGAAGTAGACCCATAAAAAGTTAAAGCTATAATGGAAATGCCACCTCCAAAGAATGTTAGTCAAATGAGGACTCTACAAGGGCAGCTCCAATCAATAAGATGCTTCATTTCTCAGCTAGCAGATAAAGCTCAACCATTCACAAAAGCTTTACGGAAAGGAGTTACATACAACTGGGATGAAGACTATGAACAACACTTAAAGAAAATCAATGAATATCTTTCTAATCCACCTATCTTAATGCCACCGATTCAAGACAAACCCTTGATTCTCTACATATTAGCTACTGATACATCACTGGGGGCACTTTTGGCTCAACAAGATGAGATGAACTATATTATCATTGAGAAAGCTTGTTTGGCATTGGTCTTTGCATCACAAAAATTAAGACATTACATGCTAGCACATTCTATCAAACTGGTAGCTAAGATTGATCTGCTCAAATATCTTCTGAGCAAGGCAACACTTACAGGGAGATTGGATAAGTGGGTTATGATACTCACAGAATTTGACAATGAATATGTAAAACACAAAGCTATCAAAGGAAAAGTCATTGCAGATCAACTTGTTGATGCTCCACTTGAAGACAATCAACCTTTGCACATAGCATTTCCAGATGAATCCATAATGTATCTTACTCGGCGATCTTGGAAAATATTCTTTGATGGGTCTTTTATTCAACAAGGTTCTGGTGCTAGAATTCTTTTTATCACTCCTCAAAGATAGTCAATCCCAAAGGCATACAAGATCCTCTTTCCTTGTAGAAACAATATTGTTGAATATGAAGCCTTGGTAAATGGAATCAAGCTAGGTATTGAATGGAAAGTTTTTGAGTTATACATCTATGGTGACTCTCAACTGATAATCAACCAGATCAATGATATATATCAAACTCAGGATGAAAAACTAATTCCCTATAAAATAATGGTTGATGAATTAAGAAATACTTTACCTTTGTATCATTTCAGCAGATTCCTAGATCAACAAACATAGCAGCAGATGCTATGGCTACATTGGCATCTATACCACAACTACAAGAATTTGAATTTTGCTATGACTTCCTGGTGGAAGAGCTTCATTGTCCTGCTTATGATTCTCCTAAGTCCTAGATGGTTTGTTCTGTCATTGGACATGACTCATCTCGCAATAGTCATATCTACTCTTACTTATGTGACCAAATTATCCCTGATAACCTTACCCGTAATGAGAAAAGAAACCTAATCGAAAATGCTTCACGATATGTCATCACCGCTAACAATCTGTATAGGTGAGGTTTAGATAGTACTTTGCTTAGGTTTATAGAACTTGAAGAGTCTCAAAATGCATTATCTGAAGTCCATGAAGGTATTTGTGGATCTCACTCAAACAGTCTAACTCTAGCTCGAAAACTGCTAAGAGTTGGCTACTATTGGCCAGATATGGAAAAATATGCTATAAAATTCGCTAAAACTTGTGAGAAATGCCAGCTACATGGGAATCTCATATATGCTCCACCAAAAGAGCTAATACCTTTTATCACACATTGGCCTTTTTAGCAATGGGCATTTGATCTCATCGGCCAAATCTATCCTGCATCATCTAATAGACACAAGTTTATCATAACTGTCATTGAGTACTTCACCAAGTGGGTTGAAGCAGTTTCACTAATCAAAGAAACCGACAAACAAGTGGTTATGTTCATCTTTAACTACATCATTTGCAAGTATATAATTCCTTCTTCAATTGTGACTGACAATGGAGGGCAGTTCAAAAACAAGGATCTAGATGAGCTCTGCGAAAAGTTCAAAATCAAACAACATTGGTCTTCTAAATACTACCCTCAAGGTAACAGACAAGCTGAAGCATCTAATAAAAATCTGCTGGCTATCTTCCACATAACAGTCAACAAATCTGGAAAGGATTTACATCTACAACTCAATCCGACACTGTGGGCTTATAGAACAAGTATCAGAACACCTACTGGGGCTACACCTTTTGCTTTGGTGTATGGGACCGAAGCAGTATTACCTATTGAAGTGGAAATTCTTTATTTGAGAGTCTCTTTTCAAGGTCTTATTATTGATCAAGATCACAGAATATCTAGATTGCAAGAACTAGAATTGTTGGATGAACGTCGACAAGTGGCGTTTGATCATCTGAGAGCTTACCAGAAGAGAATGTCTAGAGGTTATAACAAGAAAGTTCGACACAGAGAATTTCAGGTTGGTGACCTTGTTTTAAGAGAGAATCCTAAAAATCAACAGTTTCAAGAACAAAAAGGGGAGTTTGAATCCAACTGGTTGGGTCCCTACATCATTACTGTAGTCTTTGGCTTTGGTGCCTACCAACTCTCAACACTGGAAAGAGAACAGCTCCATGAACTGATCAACACCATCCACTTGAAGAAATTATATACTTAGCATTGTATTCTCTAACAATCTATACAGCTAAAAAGTCCTAAGAAAAAAATCATAAAAATCATAAAAAGTCCTGAAGAAAGGAAAAAAAAGAACTAAAGAGAAAACAACAAAAACTTCAAAATATGAAGAAAAAAATCAAATGCCTTGGTGAAAACCTGGTAAACAGGCACCTTGGTAGTAAAAAAGAGAGAATATCTGCCAAGAAGGTGAAAACCTAGTAAACAGGTGCCTCTTGTATTGAAGTGCTCCATCTATCAACACAAATTTGGCATTTCTTGTTTTCTTTCCCGCTTTCCTGCATCTTTGCTTTAGCTTGTACATATCCTTCAATCACTTTTGTGACACCTTGGTTCTTCTTGGAACCCTCATGGCTTGAAGTCGATCAACGTCCTAGTTTTAGGGTAATCAACTGGTCAATCTAAATCTCCTATGCAGTTTAAGCAAGTCCATTTTTTGTCAGTAATACCAAGTCACCCAATCTATGTTAGTCACCTATCTCTTATCCACTGTAGAATTTTACAACTGTGTAAATAGGCAAAACAAGAACAATGAAAACAATCACTAAAACTGTTTGAGATTTTATTGAAATTTTCTTTGTGTGTTGTCTTTTAAATTGGTTTTCAATTATTATTCCCTCTGAGTAACTCAAGGAAGTCTATCTTGACTAAGAGGAGCTAGGACTGGAGGCATAATACTTTTCTTTGTTTTCTGCTTGTAGGAATGATTTCAATGATCTGAAAACATCTCATAAGTTGGGTGTCTGTGATAAGTACCTTCACATCAAGGTGAAATCGCCACACATACCTCGACTCTATTTATTTGTATGCTACAGGGAGGTTGGAATCATTTCCTTGTCTGTTTTGAGTAAATGTCTTTATCATGCAATCTGGATACATGCTTAATATATCGTAGGATATGAACGATACAAGGGTCATTGTGGACAAGATAATCAATATTGCATATGACAAGGAACTCTGCTTTGTTTGGTGTGTTTGCACGCAAGCCACTTTTAGGTCATCCTAGCTCTTTATGCCTTGATGCTTATGTTCGCTTGCTTTATTAAAAAGGAAGTGACATTAAGGTCATCCTAGCTTTTTGTGCCTTGGTGCTTGTGTTTATTCCTACATTTTCGCTTAGTGATGATAAAAAGCAAATTAAATCTAGTGACTCAGTCCTAGTTTGCATACATGTCCTAGTTTGCATACATGAGCATATCATATAGGTCCATAAGCCCATTATGCATTCATTTTCATTCATATTATTGCATAAATAAATAAATAAAAAATATTTGCATTATTAGATCACCATTTTCACTCATTAAATCATTTATTTGCATATGAAAAGAAACAAAAACATTCATATTCATTTGTATTACATACATACATACTAAAAAGAAATGCATTCATAAAAAACAACAACATATAGAAATGCATCTCATATCAATAACACAAGTATGAATGAGCTCAAATCACAGACTCGTATATATATCTCATCAAATATCAATGTCAAAGGGTACAAATGATATCAAATGTCATAAATACTATCAATTGGGGCAAGAATCATATAAACTACAAAAATGGGGTACAAAATCTGGGAGATATCTAAAAATATAACTCTCTGCCTCTCCCTCATCGCCTGGAGGAGGTGGTAGTGACTGCTGAACATGGGCATCATCCTATCTAGGTGCCCTAGATCCCTCTGATCAAGCCATGTACTTGGAATATGGCACCACCTGTCTATCTATTGGCACTGTTGCACTATAAGTTTCTACATAATATGCTGCTTGGCTAGACTGGTGAAGGACCTCACACTGAGAGGCATCTAGCTCTATTCTTAATCTTTGAATCTCCTAGTCCCTCTCTCCTCTCACTCTCTGAATCTCCTGGTCCCGCTTTGTCCTCACGATTTGTAGTTGTAGCCCACGCTCCACGATTTGTGCCTGCATCACTGCCATCTGTGTCTGCAAGCCCCACACTCTACCCCTCAAAGTATGGATGATATCCACAGGTGTCTGACCTTCTCCTCCAACCTCCTCACCTCCACCACCCTAATCCTCTCTCCTTTGTAGCACCTATCTTGGAGCATCCTCACTGCTAGGGTCCACTGCCTCACCCATCTCAACATCTACTATGGCTTCTCCTCTCTTGTCGCCACCTGCTTCTCCACCAACTGCTCCCAATGATCCTCCCTCTCCCCTCCACCACTGTCACCTTGCTACTGGTGCTTTGTTGCTACTTGCACCCGAATCTCCTCCATCCCTTCTAGGCGCCACCTCTCTTTGTGCTCGCCCAGGGACATCATCACCCTCATTTATATGAGGAGCATGCTCTCTAGGATCTATGAATTGAGGAAAGGGATGTCTCTGAAACCAATCTCTATACTGGGGCAATACTCCCGCATTTGCAACATCCTGAAGGTACTCCCATCTTTGTGACTGAAAACCTGTTAAATCCTGCATGGTAAGGGCATATGATAGTCTAGGCCCCCATCCTCGTCTCTCCTCATCCACAAACCTAACATATGTTGTAAACTCCGAGGAGATACTTTGTGGTCTCCCACACTGCCTCAAAACCCTACTAACTACAAAACGCTCAATAATAAGTGAAGATCTACCCAAATGTGGCCACATCATAAACATATCTCTTTGCTGTCTCCTCCAGTCATCCCATTGCTCTAGACCCCTGTATGGTCTCCAGACTACTATTATCATGCCATCCATCTATCACCTCCAGTAGTCGTTCTTGCCCAGGTGGGACTGTGTAATATATCCTAAATATCTATACATAATGGGTTGACCCTCCTCTCGCGTGTCATCCACAATCGGTCTACAAAAGGGGATGTGCTCCCAGGCCCAAATCTGCAAAACTAGAATGAACACCTTCCGCCATACTCTTGTCCCCTCTATAGGTGGTATCATGGTACATATGCACGACTAAGCATGAACCCCAACCTAATCTGACTGGATGAATAAGAAATATCTCTAGTATCCTACCCCATCCACATAAGAATCCCTGTTGTCCCCTATTAGGCATCACAGAGCAACCAATAATGCCAGCCAAAATGCATGCCAGAGGGAACTGTTTTCCATACCTGCTCAACAGATCTTCCCAAGTGATAGACTGATCCAGGATAGTCTCATCATGAAATATGTGTCTCAATGCCTCAATGCCCTGTTGTGGAGTCGCATCATAATCTACCTTATCTCTAGCAAATGGTATCCTCAAGATCCTGTATACATCCTTAGGAGTGATAGTCATCTCCCCAGTCGGTAGGTGGAAGGTGTTATGCTCGCTATGAAATCGCTCAACTAACACAGTGAACAATCCATGATTCACACAGATATCAGGCATTTGCAACAAGTATCCAAATCCACACAAACTGATGTGATCTCTTTGTGCATCTGATAAGTCTCACATTAGTCTCATAATAGGCAGATATGTACATCTGAACTGAATATCAGGCAAATGAACTTGCAAAATTGAAAACAAAATCGTCAGTATGCAATATGAATTAAGTTAGAAAGGTGTAAAAAGTGCTCACAAATTCAACTTATCCATCACAACAATAAAAAATTCATGTTTATGCCTTAAAAAATATACATTGTTTTCCATACGAGTTGTCATAGTAGGGAAGCAACTCGTACGAGTAAACTCTACGAGTCGTACGAGTAAACTATCCAATATGAGTTTCTATTTCACTTAAGATGACAAAATGGTATATGATGAAATAACTCATACGATTCAAGGGTATACACCATATGACAAACCATACATGACCATACGAGAAAATATTAATGACTAGTTACTCATACGACAAACCCTAGTTGGCCATATGATAAAATGACTAGGGATGAACTTGAATGAAGTTTAGAATGAACAATTCAACAAAACAATTCAAGAAATTTGGAATGAAAGAGTCTTAAGATCAATCACTTATCGCTATTGGGTAGTTTCGAGGTCGATTATGTCATCTCTAGCACTCGAATCGGTGATCTAGAATGAGAATTACCATTTTTCTCTAGAGAAGGTTTTTGAAATTTTAAACTTTGAGAGATAAAGATGAATTGAAAATGACCCTTTCAACCCCTTATATAGGGAAAACCCTAATTTTTAAACTTTCTCTGATTGACACAAAATTTATACTCTTAGCTAAATTGACAGTCCTGAGTCCATTTTTGGGATCGAAATCGAATTCTCATGTCAATTTTCAAGTCAAATTTTCACAACGTTGACCACTTGGCACTTTCATCTTCGCATCATTCTTCACCTCACTTTGCACTCAAATATTTTTCAAATCAATTCTCATCTCAAATTAATTCTTACATCAATCTTTGTGCTCATATTATCATCGATATATCATTTTATTAAATCAAATTGCCTAAAATCACTATGATCTCGCTATCTTTCGATTTCGCTCCCGAGGGGGCATACTCATTATGTCAACATTATCAATGATTACATCATCAAAAGTTGAGAGCTTTTTCAAATCTTCATATAAAGTCAAGGAGAAAATCTTTTCATTCAAAGATTAATCGAACTTCAATCAATCGCTAGGGGCATATCAAGTTTGTCCTCATCTGAATCAATCTTCAAATCAGTGTTCAATTTCATCGCATCAAATCAAGCTGGACATTTTGTTTCGCTAATTGGTTCTTGTCCAATCAAGTTCGGAATCGGTTTTATTTCTTTGCTTAACCACTTCTAGTTAAATCAAGTTCAAGATCGGTGTTCATTTCTTGATCCATCAAGTTCAAGATCGATATCTCACTCTTCATCAGTCCTAGTTCAATCAAGTCCAGGATCGATATCGCTCTAATCAAGCTGAACATCTCGCTTTCATCGGTTTTTGATCCATCAAGTTCAGAATTGATATCTATTTGACATCAACTATTCTTTGAATCAATGTGCTACTCACACATCAATTCAAAGAGGGGCAAATGTAATACCCTAAAAATGGTCATCTAAACCATGGGCCCCTAATCTCGACTACATCACTAAGGTCCTCACCAAAGACAATTAAATCAATCTTGAGCATATAATTAATTAATTCCTCAATCATCAATGTCACATGGCAAATAAATCCTTCTAAATTAATTAAATGTTTATTTAATTAATTAATCATTCCAAGTAAATCATTTTAATCAATGATCATATTTATTTAATTAAAATATCATAGCATATTTAATTAATAAATAAATTTGCCATTAAATCATCAAAAATGAATTAATTGAAAAAAATGAATTAATTTGAAAAAAATGAATTAATTTGAAAAAAAGGAATTAATTTGAAAAAAAGGAATTAATTTGCAAAAAGGAATTAAATTGAGAAAAGAAATTAACTTGAGATTTCTTTTTCTAATTTTGAGGTAACTTGAGAAATCTCAGAAAAGCAATTAAATTGAACAAATCATTTTCTCTAAATTTAAACTCAAAGCAATCTTGAGGAAATGATTCAGTTGCATTAAAATGGCTTTTTCTAATAAAACAAATCTGGAGCAAATAAAAGAAATATGCATGAAATTAACTGATTTTTATCTCAAGTGCATGACTTCAATTGATTTTATCTCCAATGCAAACTCGGACTTATAATCCAAATGCATTAAGTCATGCTTTAATTGAATTTATCTCAAAATCAACTCAATCTTAATCTCCTCTGAAACTGAATCAAAGCATCCAATCATTTCAATTCACCTGGATTGTGCTTTCTCTTGAGGAATCTCAACTTCTCATCATTAATTGATCTTGACCATTGGCCTCTCTTTGGATTCTCTATAAATTCATCCTTTCATCTCTCAATAAAAAAAACCCTGGAGATTTATTGTTATTATGCTATTTTTGCTCTAGAGTGATTGAGAATATTGTGTATTGGGATTATTGCATCTTAGCTTTTGGCATATTAGTTTAATCATGTTAGCTTGATTAGAATCATATACCTTGATAATCATTGCTTGCATCCATTTAGTTTAATTTTCTTAATCTTGCATTCATTTAGCTTAATTTTGTTCTCATATAGATTAAATCCTCCATCTTGGTGTAGTCTAGTCACCGGTACTGCTTAGATAAATCTGAGAGCAAGTCTCTACTCACATCTTTTAGGAGGCAATAGGTCGATTTGTTATGGTTTTTACATTCATTGATTAAATCTGTCTAACCATGCATGCAATGATTTATTGAAGTGTTTGTGTCTTACAGCTTACAGATTACCAATTTTCACGCACATAGGGCTCACGTCCTTGAATTTAATATTTTTGCAAGTTTTTGTGTTGTGAGAAATTGCAGGTTTTGTTTCAACGTGAAAGCTTGTATGAGATTTCGTTAGTTATAATGCGATTCTGTTTTTTTGTCATATGGGAAGCTGAGAATTGTTGTACGAGATTATGCTAGTTTTAGTGTGATTGTGTTTCCTTTGTCATATGGGCAAGTGAGAATTGTCGTATGGTCTATTAGGAAAGCTCCTACGAGTTTTTGCTTACTCATATGAAAAACAAAGAGGCTTTTTTAGGAGTTTTCTGATATGAATTTGCTGATGGCTTAGATGGATGGATGCAAAATATATGATATGAACCAAGGCTTGAAATTAGGCTTGTGGAATCCCACCAAAAGATTTGATATTTCACTAACTTTTTCTTCTTGCAGGTTTTAACAATTTGATGCAAATTTGAAGGAGTTAAATTAGGATTTGATTTTAGTTTTTCTAACTTTTTTCCTAAAAGTTGGTTAAAATTGAACTCATTTTCTTTTCCAAGGTAAAAATAACCTCACAATCTTCAATTGGTGCTCTAAAAAGAACCACATCTTTTCATTTGGGAAATTAAAAAGAACCACACTTGCAAGGATAAAATTTACAACAAACTTCAAAAATTTCTCTTGCAAATTAAAGCTCACATTTCAGTTTGGGTTCTAAAAAGAACAAGACAAACTTTCTACTTTCTTGCAAAGGTTGAAATTCACAATCAATATTTACTTGCCAGATTAAAAAGAACAATCCTCATTGTGCTTGTTTGGAGCAACATCTCTAATTAGAGGTTAGCTAACAATTGACTTGAAGGATAAAACAAAATTTTGAGTGCTTTGTCTTAAGTGGTAGGTATATTCTCTCCCCTTAATTGGGTGATCAAAAAGCCAAACCCACTTTTTTTTTTCTTTTTCATTGCTTTATTTTACTTCAAGCATTTTACAACCTTTAGAGGGTCTGTCTTCTCGAACACCTTGAGGGGGCTAGTGAGAAGAGAACAGCCCAAGTGAGTACGGCTAAAGCCAAGTATTCTAACTCACTATAATCAAATCGCCTTTTGAGATGAAAATTTCGGGGGATGGAGCATATTTGAGTTATCTCATATCAAGCACTTTGTAGGGCCTTGAGGTCTCAATAACGCTTGCGTGACTACATCTTATTTGGTACTTTGTTGGGATATAGGCCTCAATCACGCTTGCGCAACTTCAAAGGGTATCTTAAAACATAAGCCTTTACTAAAGCCATAGCAATAGACACTTTGAGCTGAGTCAATTGCTAAACATTTGCAATATCATAGTGCAAGGGTGGGGAAGAATCCGACCCCAAGATTACTTTGGGTTAATTTATGGAAAAAGGCAAAAAAATAGGTGCCCTCTAGGGGGTGACAAGGTTGTTTGAGCTGACAAAGTATTGAGATTAGTGGGCTATGATATTGTTATTGACCTTTGAATAAAGAGTCTATCTGATGTGTATTTATTATGATCCAAACCAGTGAAAACATCGGGGATTTGAACACATCCTCAAAAGAACATACACTCAATATTTAGCATTAGGATGGCCATTGTTTTCAGGTGTGCTATGTATTCTTGTCATAAATGCTTAAATATCTTGCAAAAACATCTAAAATCAAACTCTAAAATCAGTTAAAAAACAAGGAAAAGTCATAGGTGAGAGAAATTTTTGAATCCAACCAAGCACCTTTGGAGGTGGTTATCAACATTTCAACTATCTTTAGGTAATATTTTCATCCAATCAACATAGAGGAGTATCAAAACCAAGTGATCAAGAGTTTATCATCCAACTATCTCAACAATAATACCTAGCTAGGTATTCAAGTTAGTCAAATAAAGTTTCCATAGCGATAGACTTTATCCATATCATTTGACACACTTTGTCATAGGGGCCTATCGAACAAATCCTCTATTCAACTTAGTAAGCTTGAGTATTCGAAACGAAGTATCCATATCAACCATCAACATCAACACTCTTTAATCATTTGTATGACCACTCCCCATATTATGAGAAGAAGAAGTCTTCATCAAAAGACTAGGTTGAAGAAGAGACAACCTAGTCCTAAGGCACTTATCAAGAGGAGTAAATTTATCTACATCAACTATCAACTCTTTAAATCACATCATGTTTTCTTGTGTCATATGTGATTGTATCTCCAAAGAAAATCTAACGAGTTTGACAAGGAACCCTTGAGAAGTAGAGCTTACATTCATAAAGAAGTATTTAATCAATGTCTTAACAGTGGGGGAAGGATCAATCTCTCTTTGTTTCCAAGAAATTCAATCACCTACCACGAAGATCGGCCTGAACCACCAACCCCACCAAGAACCCTGTTAGAAGAGGAGGAATTCACTACTATAGAAATCTATGGATGCCCGTTGGTATTCAATCTTGAAAAGGCAAAGAATTGGATACATTATTGGAATCTAGCATGAGTCGTAGTGAATCCAACCCTTTTGACGAATACACAAATATGAAAGAATTCGAGATCATCGAGGAACTCGTCCAACAATGCCAACAAAGTGTTGCCTTCGAAAAGATCATAGAAAGGCTTATAGATGCAGACAAGCAAAAGTACCTCCTCATGCTAAATAGCAAAGGAATCTTGATGCCTAAGGATTTTGACATAGAAAATTCAAGAAATGAAAGATTCCCAAGAACAAGGCCAAAGGCCTACACATTCACTCAGAATCAAGAACATCTAAGAGGAGAGGAAATGCATGATCAAGACAACACATGCAACCGAGATGACACCCATGATCATGATGACATTAGTGAACAAGAGGATGCCCATCATCGAAGGTCCAATGAAGGAAATGTGCCCCTATCTCTTATTACACAACAACTCCAAGAACTCCAAAGACAAATGTCAGATATGAAACAAGGGTCTACAATGAGATATTCTTTGGAGGACATTTTTCCTTACCCTTTTGACAGGAGGCTAAACATGATACCTTTCCCACCAAATTCGAATATACCAAAGTATGATAAATACGATGGTAAGAGTGATCCTCGTGATCACGTCAGGGAATTTTGTACTATGAGCTTGGAGTTTTCTCATAACAATACATACATGATGAGCTATTCCCAAGAAGTTTGAGAGGGAAAACAATGGAGTGGTTGTCAAAACTCACACCTCCCATTAGATCATTCAATGAGTTGGTGAATAAATTCATTACACAATACTCGTACTGTAGTCACATAAATTTGTCCATTTTAATTAAATGAATATTTCGTATTTATTTGATTAAAAATCCACTAACCATCAATTAATTAAATTAATATTTAATTAATTCATCCCAAAACATTCTTCTATTAATTAAATAAATTATTCAATTTATTTTAATTAATTCATTAAATCAAATTTCAATCAATTAAATAAATAAAATCAATTTATCTAATTAAATCCCCTTTTCCTCTTTTAAATAAATTAAATAAAACATTTATTTAAATCATTATCCCCACCCCACTTGCATTTTCCTACAAATGCAACTTGCACACATTTTGAAATAAATGAATTTTTATTTTAAATAAAATCCTATTTTCCCTCACCCACCAAATCCACTTGCAAAAATCTAATCCCCTTCTAGATTCTTCTAACCCCTTCCTAATTAGCCTAATCCATCCCCTAATTATTGTCACATTCATAAGCAAAATGGAGTCACTTCTCAAAGTCTAAAATTCGTTGATAACCATTAAAGGCTTTCAACCTTCAACCACTAAATGGCTCAAAGTCTTTGATAACCATTGAAGGCTTCCAACTTTCAACCACTTAATCCCCAAAGTCTCCAATAACCATTAATGGTTAATTCAACCCTCCCACATGGTTAAAACATTTGTTTTGACTCAACCTCTACTCAACCCAAGGGTCTCATCAAGCCTTTAATGCTTTGACCATGATTATCTCTTAATCATTTGCACAAAGGTTTATCCTTGGATTAACTCTTAATTCAATGGGTAATCTTAATTTAGACTTGACCCTTAGCCTTTAGATAAACATGAGGTCTTCTCAGGCCTTTAATGCCTCCAACCTCTTCTTTCAACCCAACCCTATGTGGACATTTGTCATCATTTCATTGGTGCCAATTGTGCACATGGATCCCCAACTTTCAAGCTTGACCCTTGATTAAACCCTTCAATCCTGGTCATCCATTGCTCCATTTTTCCTATAAATAGAGCCCATTCCTTCATAATCCAGATCCTGAAAACTTGTATGCATCTAAGCTATAGACATTTTAGAGAGCATTTTTAGCATAATCATCTAATACCTTGTTATTTTGGTTAAAATATAGCATTTTAGCATCAATAGCATTGCATTAGCTTCTCATTTCATACTCGAAGCACAATATTACAATCTCAATCCTCCATAAGCATCCATAGTGCAAAAAGCTACTGAGAGCTACACTATTTTGGAACTTGGAGAGGAGAGGAACAAGGGAGAAAGGAACCAAAACCATGCTAAGAGGCATTTGGAGATGCCTCGTTATCTTTGCTTCTTTAGTTAGATATATTAGCATGTTTTTAGCATCTCTCTTGGTATGCCTTTTTAGATTAGTTTTTGATTGACTAACACTGACAATCTAACGGTTTTGTGTCTTTTTGTGTTGTTGATCATTCTCTAACCTTGTGCCATTTAGGAGGGCATCACGTACAATATCCAATATGAGATCACTACGCTTGACAAGTCCAAGTTTTTGACTAGAAACAAAAATGTCGTTAGTGATGGTATAGTCGATACCAACAATGTAAAGTCTAAGAAACCAATGCTAACTTTATCAAGTAACACACCATCCAACAATGATCAAAGAAGTTCCAATAAAGGCACTAACAATTATCAGCATGCTACCAACCAAGGGAACAACAACAACTATCGAGCCGACAACAATAACCAAGGGGGCAGTGCTAAGACTCCACCTCCCCCACATCGAAGAACTTACACACCATTGGGACAAACCCTCGAATTTTCATTTTGAGAACTATTGACAAATAAGATTATCACATTGCCATTCATAAGAAAATTTGAACCCCAAGTCAAACCACCCTGGTGGAATGACTCGCATTATTGTGATTATCATCGAAACAAGGGGCATAGAACAAACAATTGCATGAGGTTGAAAAATCTAGTTCAAGTTATGATAGACAAGGGAGACATAATGATCGATGGACATAAAAACAATGGTGATCATGAGGCTTTCAAAAATCCTCTTCTTAATTATGACAAGGGAGGAGCATCAACGTTAAACAATAACAAAGGAGCCCACATCAATCACATATACAAAAAACACCATAAATCACATATCGGCATGTGACAATCAAGTAAATGTCATAAAGATCAATGATAAACAAGAACATATGCTAGTAAATGTGACAATGAGGTCTCAGAAATATGTCTTGAAGGGGAGCACATAAAAAAAAATAGCTATCCCCAAGACTCATTATAACTTGTTCGATCAACTACAAAGGATACCGCTCAGATATTAATACTTGAGTTGCTTAAACTCTCACCAAGGCATAAGGATATCTTGGAGAAATATCTTGTCAAAACAACTATTCCAAACGATCTGGATATCAGTCGATTCCAAGCCATGGTGGCCCATATAATGGTGCCACATAACATATACTTTTCAAAACATGATGACGTCTCCTTGAGTCATCCGCACAACACCCCACTCCATATAAAAGTCATATTCTATAAACATCGAGTGAAAAAGAGTGCTAATAGATGGAAGAGTTGGTCTAAATATATGTACCTTAAATATTATATGTGCATTGGGCTTCTTCAAACAAGCTATTGACCCTAAAAAGAAGATCACCATCAAAGCCTATGATGATGAAGAAAGATCATCTGAAGGAATAGTGGTACTACCCATTCAGGTAGGACCTATGCAAAGAGACACATTGTGCCAATTCTTGGACATAGACTTGATATACAATATACTATTGGGTCATCCTTGGATCCATTAAATGCAAGTGGTACCTTCCACATACCATCAATATCTCAAATTCCCCTACAACGGACAAGAGATTTCAATATCAGCATACACTAACCCCTTTCAGTACTGCAACGCTATGGAGGCAACACAAGATGTTCTGGTTCCACACAACAGGGAGGCCCAAACTTCCTCATCATCCAACAATCAAGAAAAACTCAAGTCATTGTCCATGAAATTTGATCAAAAGATGAAGATACAGGACCAAGGTATGGGGGAGTACTCTTTTGAACCCCTATGTCTATCAAAATTGCCAATCTCACCAAAATATCATGGACAACCCTCCACATCAAGACATAAAGCAACACAACCCATCAAGAAATTTGATGGTAAATTTATCCAAATTGGCACACTTGCAGAAGAATAAAAAGACAGACATCCTCAGCTGGCTATATGTTACCCCTATATTTTTTCTCGTGCCTAAATCCTCATGATCAGCTAAAAATCAGCTATTGTTAATGTTTTACTGCTGAAGTTTTTATGGCCAAACTCCATGTCGGCTGGGAGATTTTAATTGTTTTATTTTTCAATTACCTATATACCCAAACAATTAAATCTAAATTCTTATGTATCCTATGCAAAAATGATTTCTGGGTTATGCTCTACTAGGCCCATTTATTCTATAGTTAAAATTTGATAAGAAACAGAGCCCTCAATAAAAAGTTATGCAGGTTTTTCTATGTCTGCCCAAAAGAACAATTGTCATTGAACTTGAACCTTGAAACTTTTCAAAAAGTTCAAAGTTTGGGTTCAAGTTCAAAGTTCAAATTTAACTGGAGTGGGCTTTGTAATTTTTTTTCATTGAACTTGAACTTTGAATCTTTTTTGGGTTCAAGCCCACAGGTTCAAGGGTGCAGGTTCAAAAGGTTCAAAGTTCAAATTTTGGGTTCATTATAATTTTTGGTCTTTGAACTTGAACTTTGAACCTTCTTTGGTTCAAGGTTCAAAGATTCAAGCGAAAAGGTTCAAAGTTAAAATTTCGGGTTCATTGTAATTTTTGGTCTTTGAACTTGAACTTTGAACCTTCTTTGGTTCAAAGTTTAAGGTTCAAAGGTTCAAGCGCGCAGGTTTAAGGTTCAATTTCAGATGTTCAAATTCAGAGTCCAAAGATTCATCAGATGTAGATTCAAAGTGTGTGAGTTCAAAATCCAATAACATTGGCATGTCTAATGTTTGTAATTTTTAATGTAATTTGTAACCACGAATTTTCTGAAACAAAAAAATCAGTCTCGGTGCGAGAGGTATAACTATCAATTGAACCGTTGGATCGTGCTGAAATTTTAATATGTTTTAGAAAACTTAGTTTTATAAATCCTCACTAGAGAGATTGGAAACATATTATTTCCTTCAAAATATATTAATCTCTGAGTATGGGTCTATTAAAATTTTAGAGATAAAAGATTTGAAGCAAAAAAAATGAGTTGTCGGGAAGAAGATAGAAGATAAAGGAAAAGATTAATTAATAATCTTTTCAAGAATCAGTTATTGATAACTGAAATTCTCAAAAGCTATATATATGTAATGAAAGAAAAGAGTTAGGGTTCTTTTTTCTTCTTTTCTTTCTCATTCTGATGTAAAAGAAGAAGGGGCAGCATTGTTTTATGGACTGCATAGTTTCATTTTTCAGCAAAATTGAGTCTGTGAGCTCACATTTTGGCATTGATGGAATGAAGAAGATTTTGTTGATCTGTGGATTTGTCAATATTTTATTTTGACTACAATGAACTTTGTTTCTATTGTGATTACTTTTCATTTTCTTTTATGTTACATCAAACTATGTATATTAAACTTTGATTTTAGAAACAAATTGTATGTTGGAAAGAAATGTGATGTTAGCTCTTTTTCTGGGTATTCTGATCCCCCTTGTCCTTTGAGGCATGAGAGAGACTCGATCAGAGTCCTAAGCATTTTGATTTATTAGAAAGAGTGTTTTCTTGAGTGTGGATAATTAAACTATGTTTTACTTATCTTCATTCACTTCATTATAAATCTGCTATTCACATCTATGTCATGGCTATGAGCAGATGTTAGTTGCCTTGATTGCTTTTCGATTAAAAGTATATTAGAAAATATACATTTTTTATCCAACGAAGGGAGTTGTAGCTTCATATCAAAATTCATAGAACACTTGCACTCAATATTGCAAGTGACTCAACTGTTGGTTCTTATTTTTGTCTTTCAATTTGGGCTTTTGGGAGTCATTTTTGAAAGGTATTTAAGAAGGACAGATCTGTTAACCAACACTATACAAGGATGAGGAAGAAATCAGAGCTGATGCCCTAGAAGTGGTCATTCCCACAAAACAGTATGGCAATGGGTTCAGAATCATGCAATGCCTGGGATACAAATTGAAAAGTACCTATTGGCAAGCATCAAGAGGGAATCCTAGAACCCATACAACCCCATTCACAACTTGCAAAAGACAAAATAGGACTTGGGTATGGCCAACATGTTCAACCTATGCAAAAGAGAGATCACAATCAAAAACCCCGATAGAGAGAAAAGGTGACACAAAATGAAGAATCTTAGCAAGAGGTGCTACACCAAGTAGCAAAAAAGATGAGAAAAGAACAAGAGCATGAAGAAAATGAGAAGTGACAAGAAGAACTAGCTATCCAAAGAGAGGAGGCTTCTTATAAAAAACTACATTATGTACAAGCACCTGATCAAACCAAATGCAAGCCACAACCTGAGGAGATTGATACTCAAAGAAGGGAAACTATGTATGAGAAAATCCAAAGAGTACAAACAAGTACAGATCATGAATCAGAACAAGCTGCCCAACTGGTATTGATTATCAATGAGCTCTTTTCGCCATACAAATTCATGTCTGGTTCAGTGGGGTAACCTTGGCAAAGGATTCTGAAACAAATTCCAATGAGTATGAATGGGATACTTGTTTGGATATCACTGAGGATATTGAGGTGGATACCATCCACACCTATACACCCATTCCTTATGAGGGACAAGGCTCAAGATCTAGATCATTTGAATTCGGACCACAACATATTTATGAAGTTAGTGAGAATGAACAACTTCAATACGAAAGAGGCAACATTGACGAGAGTACCATCGACAACCTTGAGAATGTTATAGAACTCACCCATGCTACAAAGAACTATGACAATATTTCTATCATGACCCTCACAACAACTAATCTGGACTCGCCAAATGACTCCCTACCTCTCATATATCCTAATCTTATAGACTGGGAAGAACCTGAGCACAATGTACCAATATTCCAAAATGACGAGGACATTGTTTAATACCTCTACTTTGTTAACCCGGAAACATTCTCCACCAGTGAATCACATAACGATATCTGCAATTAGGGGAGTGCCAAGTCTCTCAGTCGCAAAATGAACAAAATCACAAATTGATCTAATGGTGAAAACCATCTAATGGTAGTATTATATTGCAAAAAAGTAAAAATAAAGTACGCATCTAATGGTGAAAACCTCATTGAGGCACCTAAAGATGGGAGACTTGACACTATTCCTAAACATTACCAGGAGAGGTCACCAATCTTGATTAAACCAACTCAATCAATAAATATCGGCACTAAAGCAATAGCCAGAACCATACATCTAGCGGAATCACTAACACAAAAGGAAACTTTGTCAAATTATTCAAGGAGAATCAAATCAATTTTGTTTGGTCTTATGCAAACATGTCGGGGGTAGATCCAAATCTCATCATGCATCACTTGTCCATCGCTCCTGGAGCTAAACCTATCAAACAAAAATTAAGGAAGATGAACCCACATGTAGCCATATTAGTAAAACTAGAGTTGAAGAAGTTACTTGATGCGGGATTTATCCGACCCATCGATTATGCAGAATGGATCTCTAACATTGTGCTAGTATCAAAACTAGATAAAAGCATCAAGATTTGTACAAACTTCAGGGATCTCAACAAAGCTTGTCCAAAGGATGAATTTCCTTTGCCAAGCATCGACACTATTGTCGATCTAACAATAGGACATGCTATGTTATCCCTCATGGATGGCTTTACCAAATCAAGATAGCTTCTGAAAATTAGGATAAAATGGCATTCACGTGTCCGTGGGGTACATACTGTTGGAACGTCATGCCTTTTGGCTTGAAAAATGTTGGTGCAACCTATCAAAGAGCCATGACAATAATCTTCCATGACATGATGCATACTTTTATGGAAGATTATGTGGACGATTTGCTAGCCAAATCGTTTACAAGAGAAGAACACCTAGACATCCTGGATAAAATATTTCAAAGACTGGAACAATTCAATGTCAGATTGAATCCTAAAAAGTATGTTTTCAGAGTCACATCTAGAAAAATTTTGGGATACATAGTATCAGAAAAAGGAATCGAGGTGGATCCAACAAAGGTTCAAGCTATCATGGAGATGCCACCTCCTAAAAATATTAGCCAGCTACAATCACTTCAAGGTAGGCTACAATCCATCAGATGATTCATTGCTCAATTAGCCAATAAATGTCTCCCATTCAACCATCTACTTCATAAGAATGTACCTTTCAGATGGGAAGACAAGTATGCAGAATCATTCTATCAGCTCAAACAATTTTTGATGAATCCACCAGTTTTGGTACCACCAATGCGAGCAAGCCACTCACCCTCTACATATCAACAATGAAAGTGTCACTGGGGGCACTGCTAGCACAAGAAGATCCAGCAGGAAAAGAAAGGGCAATCTATTACATCAGCAAGACTTTGGATGGATATAAACTCAATTATATATTCATTGAAAAGGCTTGTTTAGCAATAGTGTTCACTTCTCAAAAGTTTCACCACTACATGCTAGCCCACACAATCAAGCTAGTAGCAAAAATCGACCCACTAAAATATCTACTCTACAAAGATGCTCTCACAGGGAGGTTAGCAAAATGGGTTACGATCCTAAGTGAGTTTGACACTCAATACACAGAACGACGAGCCATCAAAGGACAAATAATTGCATATCAACTGATAGACTTTGGGTATCCTTGAAAGGCCTCATTCCAGATGAGGAATATCGAGTCAACGGGTTGCAAGAGCTAAAGCTTCTTGATGAACGTCGCCAATGTGTCTTTGATCATCTCAAGGCATATCAACAAATAATGTGCAGAAGCTATAATCACAAGGTCATCCTAAGGGCTTTCAAAATTGGTGATCTGGTCCTAAAGGAAAACCCCCAGAATCAGCAAGACCGGGAAAAGAAGGGGAAATTTGAACCTAATAGGTTAGGGCCCTTTGTCATCATATCAGCTTATGGATCAGGAGCATATCAGTTATCAACTTCAGAAGGGGACGTGCTTGATGAGCCAACCAACAACATCCATCTGAAGAAGTCTTATACTTGAGTCATCCAATGCATGGATCAAGCAAAAAAATAAATTAAAAGTATCAAAAATCATCACTAGGGTGAAAACTTGGCAAACAGGCATCCTGTGACACAAAAAAATCAAAAAATACAAAAAAATGTAAAACAAATAAAAAAGTGCAATAAAAACAAGTGGTGAAAACTTGGAAATAGGCGAGAGCAGCTCCTCTATCTATCAATACTTGTATCATATCCATTTGATTAGAGCCCATAGCCACCACATAAAACTTATACATGCAATGTTATCCCAAACATACTTAGTGTTGTCACTGTCCCTGATTATCTGAGAATCATATCCCACCATGGCTTGGTGATCAGTGTAAATATCCATATCAAAGTAGTATCAACAGCAAGGGACAAAATCTTGACCTCGCTGGGGGCATTTTGCCTTGAGGGTATTAGACATCAGACCAAACACGTAGCAAGACAACAAAGATCAGAACAACCGACAGTAACCACAACAAAGCAAGAAGGCTAGACATCAAGGAATTGAACTGACTTGAACTGAACAAAAGATCTATTTGCAAGATGTTTTATTTGACAAGAATGCATTTCTGATAGCATACATGCTCACTTATGGTTGTTAATTTTTGGTTATCATATCTCCTAAGCAACTCAAGGATGTCTCAATGACTAGAGAAGCAAGGAAAGAATGTGAGGTTTTCTTTGTCTGTTGTTTGGGAGTGAAGTCTTCTACTATGAAAATTTGTCTTACGACGTGATCGGGTAACATATCAGTGAAGATGTTTCAGATTTGTATAGGACAAAGGTTAACTCTTGTCTATTTTACACAAGAAACACTCGGGTCATCTTGGTTCAATTATACCTTGACGCTTGTGTCATCTTGCAATATCAAAATCTATGTAAGTTATACTGATGTCATTATGGTTTAATTATACCATGATGTTTGTATCAACTTTCAACAATTCAAGGCCTGATGATGAAAACAAAGGAAGCACTAACACTTTGATCAAAATAGATTGAAACATTTGGGAACGAGAATGCATTAGCATCATTAGTATCATTTCGTTATCATTATCATTTTTTTCTTACATTAGGTTGCATATCATTTTTAATTTGGCATTAGTATCATTATCATTTTAATCTGGCATTAGGTTGCACATCATTATCATGTTAATATTGCATTTAGGTTCATTCACATTATCATTTTAAAAATTGCATTCGATTGCATTATCATTTTCACATCACATTATACATTTCATTTTCAAGATAAATTTCACAATCACATTATACATCTCATTTTCAAGATACATTTAACATCATTATCATTATGCATCTCACATTTCACATCATTTTACATATCATATGAAGAACATGTAGTATCTAGATCGCATCATCCAAAACACACAAAAGCACAAAAACATGTTAGAAACATTTGCACCATCATAAGCATCTGCAATCATCAAATCTAACCATCATCTGCATATCACTTCCAAATATATAGTATCCATTAGACATAAATTGCAATCCTTGTAAAAGCATGTAGATCATAAAAATAAAAAACACACACATCACATCATCTACACCATCATCTGCAAAAGTCATATAGATCAACATATCATATAGCTCATCGAAATCAAAGTTGTTGCATCCATAAAATGTATAAGCTATCATATCATCATGCATATGTGTGACCACATGCTGATCCAAAGGAAAATCAATTATACAAGTTAGAACCAATCGTCAGTGAAAAAATAAAATGTCCAAAGTCCCTCGATATATATCAATTACAAATGTCCCTTGAATCAAGCAACATTAGTATCATGGTGTTAGTTAACAGATTTGTCCTTTTAAAATAACTATACAAATAAACTCAAAATGCCCAGAATGAAGGACAAAAAGAACTAACAGTTGGATAGATTATCATTGAAGTGGTAATCTTCCTCTGAATTGAGAGGTACATCTCCCTCTTAGAAGATTTACAAGGAATTAAATTGATGATATGCTTTTAACCATAAAGCAATAAAGGAAAATAACATTCATCCATAGCCATGAAAATGAATGCCAAAGATTTACAAAACAGATATAAATGAAGACCATAAAATCAAAGTTTAATTGTCTGCACTTATGGATAACATTTGGACTAAAAACTAATAGAGAATGTTGTTGCTCCAATATGGCTTACTTTCAAGCACACGGTCTTGTAATAAATCCACATATACAATCGATTATAGAAAAAAAGACATTAATAAACAACTGCAAAGGCGCAAAGTCCAGCTACAGTCATGAGAAGAATATCAACAACACAAAGATTGAAGATGTCATCTACATTCAATTCATGTCTGAAAATCAACTAAAAGATTGATATTTTCTGTACAAAACATTGCTTATAAAAGCTTCAACTCCTCCCTTACAAATAAAAATCTACTCCCTCTCACCCACAGGCTGCTTGAAGAAAAGAAAAGAAGAAGAACCCCGCCTCCCTCCATCCTTTCGCAATAAGTAGCTACATGAAATCTTTATTCAGTTTTATAACTGAATCTTGAAAAACCTTTTAACTTATGCTTTTCACTTTCACCATTACTCTTATTTATAACATCAAATATTTATAATTATTAGAAATATAATTCTCTAAATTTTATAAGAATATTTGGACAGGTGGCACTTGAATATTTTAACTCAAAATAAAAATATTCATTATGGCAGGCTGAAAACATTTGTGACAGTCAAAATCTGTCTTGGTGCGGGGGCCATAACTATTGTTTGCACTATTGGATCTTTCTCAATTTTGGATATGTTGGCTATAACCTAGTTTTCGCATTCTGACCGGAGCAATTTCAAAACTAATGTCTGAGTAAAAAGATATGTGCTACTGTGTGCGGGTCTATATGGTTGTCATAAAATCAGATCTGCAGAGCTTGAACCTTGAATTTTGTCGAACATTGTTAACATCACTTAATTGTTTGAACTAGGTTCAAACGATTCATAGTCTAGAGAAAGAGTATATGAAACATCATCCGCGACCGTGAAATAGAGCTGCTGCAAAACACTTGATATGAATGTTAGCCTAAAAATGTCTTAGACACAACTTAGAACCTGCGGTACCTAAATGAACACTATGAACTCTTTTTAGGATGGTTCGAGGGGTTCATGAGGTTCAAACCGACCATTGAAACATAATTCTAAGGATTTAGAAATGATTTACAAGAGGATTAGGTATTGAACCAACAAACTTTTAACAAGATTCGGAAAAAGAGGGAGAAAAGGACTCAACTTAAATTTTTGCAAGGCGACTCACTCTTGTTATGAGGGATGAATGACAAGGTAACATTGGCTCTGACTGGGGATCGAGACTGTAAAGGACTAGGAGAATCCAGAATGTCTTTGGAAGAGATCAGTGCCTAGCCATTGGGCAACAGAGTCAAGAAAAACAAAGCACAGGGAGCTTCTTGCAGAGGGTGGAGGCAACAAGGAAAAACTAACAAGCCAAAACCCACACTAAACCAAGGCTGAAAATTAAGACAAGCTACACCTAGATCACACCAAAAATATTATTTACAAAAATATACAGGTAGGAAAATCCCACCATGAGAACTGGAGCCAAGAACTTCTTACACAAAACCATCCACCAGTTGGGAGAAGAAGGAGCCTTTTCAAAAAAATGGCTTGTGTTCAAATGAAGCAACCCAAAACCATGCTCTTCTGGTAACTTCTTCAATGTTGAACACCAAACTAACAATATGCAGGAACTTTGTGAATACACATTCATGCCCAAAAAGCCATGTTTTATCATGAACTTTTGAATTTTCTTGAAATATCTGCACAGTACTTCTCAAATAATGTTCTATTTCTGGCTGACAAAAGTAATGCTCAGAAATTCCTAGGGAAAAGGTTGCATCATTCTCACAATCACCACTATTAAGACCATCATTCTTAAAATAATTTTCAGCATTTGAACTAATCTCGGAATTGAGAGACACTTCATCATGCATGGTGTCCAACTTAGCTGAAACAACTTCAACATCTTTTACGGAGATTAAATCTGCAAATTCCATACCCAAACTTAATGCATGAAATAAATTAATTCCTGAATCCTTCTCCTTGAAATCCCCTTCTTCAATGGATGACAAGAACTGCTCTATGATCTCTTCTTCACAAAAAGAAGTACTATCCAAACCGGTCAACAGTTCTTGGGGCTACAACTCTTCATTAGTTTGACCATTATTTTGTTTCACTTCTGAATTTTCTTTTGCAATCAGATTTTTAGAATGGGAAACATCTTTATCAAGACATGATTCCACCTTATTGTGAACACAATCTTCATTAGGAAGACATAATATTGCTTTACTGTCAAAATGAAATGATTCTACGAAGGACTCTTCACAAGCTTTTAAACATAAAGAATCATTTTCATCAACTTCATGTATAAGATTGAAAGCTTCATACTCTGGTTGCATGTAAATCTGAAAATTTTCATCCTTTATACTTTTTGGAACAAGATAACTTTTCATACTATCAAAACTGAAAGTTTCTATTTTCGGGTAAGAGAAAGACCTCAAAAAACCTTTTTCATTCAAGCTCGCAGGTTCTCCAATGTTGTCTTGATTATTCTCACTTACCATTGTCTGACTTGCATGAGACTGAACTGTTTCTTGCTAAACTTCTCACTCATTCAAGACAAGGTAATTATAGGAGTGAGATGAAATTGAGATGACTGGAGCCTCATCATCATCAAATTTTAATTCTTCTTTCAGCTGCAATATTTTCTTTGCATAAACTTGCAAAACTCTTGTCTTTTCTTTCAATTCTTTCAATTTGTGAAATCTAATGCAAAGGCTTCTCCATATAAGAGTGGATGCATGATCATCTTCCACACTTATATTATTTCTAATAGCACAAGAAATACTTTCTTTGTAATGCTCCAAGAAGTCATGCAATATTTTATCATCTATTGCAATAATTTCCAAGATCGAAGGATCTGGGCTTTTCCCTTTTCTCATTGCTCTTGCCTTGAGCGTGATGTTTATATACAGAGTCACCAATCTCCTGCACAGAGATAAATCTAAAAATCTGAGGAAACAAAATGCACTAGTCTTTGATTTCGAATCCCCAGCAGAGTCACCAAAAATCTGTTAGTTAACAGATTTGTCCTTTTAAAATAACTATACAAATAAACTCAAAATGCCTAGAATGAAGGACAAAAAGAACTAATAGTTGGATAGATTATCATTGAAGTGATAATCTTCCTTTGAATTGAGAGGTACAACTCCCTCTTAGAAGATTTACAAGGAATTAAATTGATGATATGCTTTTAACCAGAAAGCAATAAAGGAAAATAGCATTCATCCATAGCCATGAAAATGAATGCCAAAGATTTACAAAACATATATAAATGAAGACCATTAAATCAAAGTTTAATTGTCTGCACTTATGGATAACATTTGGACTAAAAACTAATAGAGAATGTTGTTGCTCCAATATGGCTTACTTTCAAGCACATAGTCTTGTAATAAATCCACATACACAATCGATTATAGCAGAAAAGACATTAATAAACAACTGCAAAGGCGCAAAGTCCAGCTACAGTCATGAGAAGAATATCAACAACACAAAGATTGAAGATATCATCTGCATTCTATTCATGTCTGAAAATCAACTCAAAGATTGATATTTTCTGTATAAAACATTGCTTAGAAAAGCTTCAACTCCACCCTTACAAATAAAAATCTACTCCCTCTCACCCACGGGCTGCTGGAAGAAAAGAAAAGAAGAAGAACCCCGCCTCCCTCCATCCTTTCGCAATAAATAGCTACATGAAATCTTTATTCATTTTTATAACTGAATCTTGAAAAACCTTTTAACTTATGCTTTTCACTTTCCCCATTACTCTTATTTATAACATCAAATATTTATAAACATTAGAAATATAATTCTCTAAAGTTTATAAGAATATTTGGACAGGTGGCACTTGAATATTTTAACTCAAAATGAAAATATTCATTATGCTGGGTGGACTGAAAATATTTGTGACAGTCAAAATATGTCTCGGTGCGGGGGCCATAACTATTGTTTGCACTGTTGGATCTTTCTCAATTTTGGATATGTTGGTTGTAACCTAGTTTTCTGCATTTTGACTGGAGCAATTTCAAAACTAATGTCTAAGTAAAAGGATATGTGCTACTGTGTGCGGGTCTATGTGACTGTCATAAAATCAGACCTGCAGAGCTTGAACCTTGAATTTAGTCGAACATTTTGAACATCACTGAACTGTTTGAACTAGGTTCAAATGGTTCACAGTCTAGAGAAAGAGTATATGAAACATCATCTGCGGCTGTGAAATAGAGCTACTGCAAAACACTTGATATGAATGTTAGCCTGAAAATGTCTTAGACACAACTTAGAACCTGCGGTACCTAAATGAACACTATGAACTCTTTTCAGGATGGTTTGAGGGGTTCATGATGTTCAAACCAACCATTGAAACGTAACTCTAAGGATTTAGAAATGATTTACAAGAGGATTACGGATTGAACCAATGAACTTTTAACAACATTCCAGAAAAAGAGGGAGAAAATGACTCAACTAAAAAAATTTCAAGGTGACTCACTCTTGTTATGAGGGACGAATGACAAGGTAACACATGGAAATAAGATCATTAGAGAATCAATGAGTATCATATCAATGAGATCAAAGCAAAACAATTTATCATATAAGGAGGTCATCAAAATACAATTATGTATGTATCTATCAATAAAGTATAGCAGGATACAAAATACAACATCTGAGAAGCACAATCAAGGGGCGGGATCAACGTGACCACCTCTGGGACCCGTCGGTTGAAAGATCGAGCTACTTGCACCTGTACTACTACTAGGAGCATCCCTCCTAGGTCCCATAACCCCTCCCATCCTCCTCCTCCAACTCCTCCTCCAATGCCATCCCACCCAATTCGATCAACCCTCCTCGTCCCACCTGTCCCCTCCTCTTATCTGATATCACGATTCATATCGAAAATCAATGACCAAGTTCCATATCAAAGATCAATTAGACTCATATCAAAAACCAATCAATCAAGATTCACATCGACAACAAGAACCATATCGACACCAAGCTTCATATCAAGAATCAATCAATTAGTCCCATATCGCAAACCAAAACAAACACCATATCGATAACAAGAACCATATCGACAAACCAATTTTCATATCAACAACAAGATTCATATCGAACACCAATCAAGACTCATATCGAAATCAATGACACATAACGAAATTAAGTTTCATATTAATCAAACAAATATCATATCAAAGATCATTCAATCAATCAAAACCACGTTCCATATCAACAACAGTTCCATATCAAAAACCAAATCACACATCATAACACAGTCCAAACTCATATCAAACTCAAGACACATATCAACTTTGACCCATATCAAAATCAGGACCCATATTGGCTTTGACCCATATCGACACTTGACCCGTATCAACCTTGCAACATATCGACTTTGACCAAACTGGACCCATATCGACAAATGAACCATATCAACCGACTCACATCGACTCAAGACACAAACATTGACATATCGACAATAAATCAACAAAAATGAACCAAACCAACACATTGACAGGGTGTAAAACTTCATAATGAACCTAAAAATCAAAATTGCACATGTCAAAAATTTCTTAAAATTCAAAAAATGGCGTGTTGTTTCATATGCGCTAAATTAATGATCAAATGCACTAACAAAAAATTCATATGCGCGACAAAAAAAATTAAATGCACAAAAAGAAACATCACATGCGCTAAAAAAAATTCAAAAAATTAAATGCACGAAAAAAAACCCTAACACTAATTTTTTTTTGCAACATCTAGCAAAAACTAGCAAAATCTAAGCTAAAAATTTATGAGGACGGTTAGAAAATCGAACTTACTGGTGGGCCATAATCTGTGGGCCTCTTAAATCATTGAATTTGCTCAAATCGATGATGATGATAGGGGGTGCCATTTCTTCTCTCCACTCCAGAGCTCCAATCTTCAAATGACAAGTGCACAAATGAGGTGGAAATGGGCCCTTGGAGGCTTATATAGCCCATGCTGACGCAAGCGGATGTGTGGGGCATGTACGAGCTATCCACGCATAGTCTTAACCCCATTTTTAAATATTATTTTTAGTAAAATATATCGGGTGATAAATTTTAAAAAATCCAAAAAAAAATCGAAAATCGCTAAAAAATAAAAAATCGTCGTGCTTTGCATTGTTCCCTCAAAAAACGCAATTTTTCTCAATTTATCACGTGAGGGGGTATATCGACATTATCATATCAAATTTCCACATCGACTTCATATCGAATCGACATCATCATCATGCTCATATTGACCGATCAATATCACATCAGTGTATCATATCAAAAATCATTTTTTATCCAGGGAATCATATTGACAATTTTGGCGACAACATCATATCGAAAAATTTTGGCGACAAATTGAGCGTTTTCTTTGAATCAACATGTGGTCACACGTTAACTCAAAGAGGGGCAAAATGTAGACACCTAAAAGTTGCACAATGAATGAAGTGAATTTTATTCTTTTAATTATTCTTAATTCTTCCAATTAATTAAATTAAGATTTAATTAATATCCCTATTCATCTAATTATCCTATTAATCAAATTAAAGATTTGATTAAACCCCTTTCTTTTAAAGCCTAATCCATTAATTAAATTAAGGTTTGATTAGGTACCCTTAGCCATTTAATTGAATAAATCTTATTTATGTAATTAAAATCTCCTTTTCCCCTTTTACCCTTTTTGATTAAATTCACATTTAATTAAATCCCCCTTTTCATTTAAATAAATTAAAATTTATTTAAAAATCCCCCCACTTGCAAAATCCTACAAATGCAAGTTGCACCCCCTTTTTGGCTAAATTAAATCATTTTAATTTACCAAAATTACCTATTTTCCCTCACCCACTTGCAAAATCCTACATTCCCCTAATCATTATTCTAGAAGCCTTATAATTCTATCCTAATCATGTCCCATCCCTAAAATTGGGGGAGTCACTTCTCCAAATTTGGGGAAAATCTTCAAAATGTGTTGAAGACTCTACCTTATTCAACAAGCTAACTTGTAGAGTTCCCCAAATTTGTAAGAGCCTTACAAATTAGCCCCAAAAATATTCTAAGGCATTTAATGTCTCTTACAAACCCACAGCCCTTATCCATGATGGTTGTCCCTTAACCATTTACCCATGTTCCATAAGAGTTTACCTCTTGGGTAATAGCATGCCTCCCAGGTTAATGATATTATCCATGATGTCACTTTTGAGGTTATCTCTGATTGCTTGATTAGCATCCAATGTTTTTTTATCATCCCCTCAAGCCCTATCAAGGTGAAATTTGTCAACTTGGGATTGGATTGAATCTATCCCATGGATTGATAACTTTCAATCCTAGCCCTTGTTGAGATTACTCAATCTCAACCATCCATTTCTCTATTTTCCCTATAAATAGAGCCCATTCCTTATTCAATTCATCAAGTCTTTTGTGCATCAAAATTATAGTCACATTGTAGGTTAAGGATCTCTCTTTGTCATCACCAAGCATCAATATCATCCTCAAGCATCCATAGCACATAGTTTGGCTTCATTTAGTTGCATTTTAATCTTCCATCCTAGCTTAATTTCACTTCTTTTATAAGTTTTGCATTCTCATCTTAGTTTGATTAACTCACATAGCATACTTAGCTTTCAATTTGGAATATACTTTGCCTCCTAATCACCTAGATTTCATCCTTCATCTTCATCTTCATCTCTTAGCACTCACTAGAATCCTAGTTGCATCCATTTCAATTCTAGTGGCATTTTTCATATAACTCGTTCTCTAGGTTGTCATCTTGAGGATCAAGTGCTCTTCCAAGTGAGGGCCACCTTGAATCTTAGAGATCTTTAGAGATAGAGAATAATGATGTGATTTTAGAGTTTTTAATCTATTCATGTGTTCTGATTTCTAACATCTACTGCAATGCTTCATTGGTGTGTTTGAAGTGTTTTCCCTCTTGCAGGTGGAAGACCACATCTCTAGCATACAGAAAGAAGAAGTTTACATTGAACAATTGGAAGGATTTAAGTTGAGAGATGATATAAATATTGTTTGTAGATTGAAGAAGGCTCTGTATGGATTAAAACAAGCTCCTAGATCTTGGTATGAAAGGCTAGATAAGTATCTGATTGATCAAGGTTTTTCAGAAGGGATCTGTTGATTGCAATTTATATTTCAAAATTGACTCAGGTAAAATCTTAATTGTTGTAGTTTATATTGATGGCATAATATTTGGAGAAAATGAAGGCATCTACAAAAATTTTGCTAATGAGATGCAGAAGGAATTTCAGATTCCATGATCGGTGAGTTAAATTTCCTTCTTGGTTTGCAAGTAAATCAAATAGTAAATGAATCTTTATTTCTTAGTCTACATACATTAAAGAATTGTTAAAGAAGTTTGGGTTGGAGAATTCTAAACCGGTGTGTACACCGATGAACACCAGATGCAAGTTAACAAAAGATGATAAATCTCCTAAAATTGATACAAGTTAATATAGATCAATTATTGTAAGACTATTATATTTGACTGCTACTAGACCAGATATCATGTATGCGGTTTGTCTAGCGACTAGATTTTAGCAAGAACCAAAAGAATCACATGTTGTGGCGGTAAAAAGAATTTTCAGATATTTAAAAGGAACATAAGCGTTTGGATTATGGTATCCCCAAAAATTCAAATTTCATTTTGACAGCTTATACTGATCCGAATTATGGATTCAGATGACAACACTTGAGTGAGAACCTACGATATTGTAAATTCTGCTTAGAAGAACCAGAAATCATAGAATTGAAGCAAGCCAAAAAGTAATCTATTTCATTCGAAAATCTAACATATAGAAGTTCATGAGATTCCAAGGGTCACAGAGACCTCTTGAGAATCGAATCCCAACAGTCACATTTGTTTATTACATAATAAAATATAAAAACTACGAAATTTTCAAAAAACTATATGAAAATTTATCCTAACTTCAACTAGACATAACTTTATGCTCGGGACTCGAAACTACGAGCCGTTGATCTCATTGGAAAGGTCTCCAAGAGATGTAGACCCAAACTTGAAAGAGGAGGATAGCTTTTAGCTATGCTCTTTCGCCGGTTTCAAGGGCTAAAAATGTCCTTAAGACCTTCAAAATTGCAAAATACTAACATATAGATAAACTAAACTAAAAAAAATATAATTCAAAAATTCTTCTGATCATTACTTCCCCCTTGGAAAGCAATGGGCCCCATTGCATCAACACTTTGAATGAGATGAGGAAAATGTTCTTGAAGCTGCTCTCTGGTAAACCACTTTCCTTGTTGAGCAATCTGCCCTGCTCGAACCACTTTGTACAAGTAAATATGTTTTTGTTCGAGTGTTTTCACCATGGTGTCCACAATCTGATAGCATTGGAATGGGGTAGTTGCATTTGGATTCAATTATGTAGTGGAGATTGGTTCTGCCACATCTGCAACATCTAATAGTGGAGGAAAATATGGCTTCAAGAGTTCCACATTGAAGACTGGATGAAGACCCAGAAATGGAGGTAAATTAAGCTCAAAAGCATTATCACCAACTTGCTTGATGATGGTGTATGACCCATAACGTAGAGGATGAAGCTTCCTATTGGCACCCTGCAATCGTTCCTTCTAGATATGCAACCACCCCTTGTCCCCGACTTGAAAAGTATGAGCAGTACGATGCTCATCATGTCTCTCCTTATACTTCTTATTAGTGTGTTCCAGAATTTCATGAACTTGTTGTTGTAAATGATGAATTCTATCGATGAACTGGGTTGCCTTATCTTCCTCCTTACCAACATGTGGAACCAAATCAGGTTGAATAAGTGGTATGGCAATGTCCATGGGTGCAAGTGGCTGATAACCAAGACAAACCTCAAATGGGCTATGGCCAATTGAACGGTGAATTGCCCTGTTGTAGCTATGTTGAACATATGGAAGACTTTCATCCCATGTGCGGGGATGTTTTGAGTGATACATTCGTAGGATGTGTATGACCATCTGGTTCACTACCTCTATTTGGCCATCTGTTTGAGGGTGGAAAGAAGTAGACTTTATCAATTTTGTGTCCATCTTTTCCCATAGTGTTGACCAGAACTTACTAAGAAACCTGTTGTCTCTATCCGAGATAATGGTATTCGGCAGACCAAAATGAACCCAAATGTATTCAAAGAATAGCTTTGCAGTGTCCTCTGTAGAAATAGTTTTTTTACATGCCACTATTACTGCCATTTTCAAGAACCTATCTACCACAGCATACACACAATCATGGCCTCTTTTGGTGGTAGGAAGACCAAACATAAAGTCCATAGAAACTGAGTGCCAAGGTTTTTCAGGAACAGGAAGTGGTGAGTACAACCCAAGTTTATGATTGGTAGGCTTAGCAATAGCACATGCAGTGCATGCTTGAATATATGAAATAACATCATTCCATAATTTTGGCCAATAGAAATACTTCTGAAGTATAGCAGTAGTCTTACCTATACCAAAGTGACCAGCAACCTTACTATAGTGAGCTTCCCATATCAACTTTTTGCGTTCTGCATTGGGCACACAGATTTGGCCAAGGTGACAAAGCATTCCATCCTACAAATAGAAATCATTCACTTGTTGTCCCTTCACTAATTGATTATAAACATCTGCAAATTCAACATCGTTCTCATACAAACAAGCCCAAGCTTCAGTTTGATGACCACATGAATTCAAAACCATACTTATGGCTGCAATTGGAGGCCTGCTCAAACAGTCTGCTACTTTATTAGTGCTTCCCTTCTTGTGGTGAATATTGAGGTGAAATTGTTGAAGATATGTTGACCATCGTTGATGTCAATCATTCTGCAGCTTCACTTGTGTTTGCAAAAATTGAAGGGGTTTGTGATCTGTGTGGATGACAGTCTCCTTACCCAGAATGTAATGTTTCCACTACTTACAAGCTTGAACAATAGCATACAGTTCCTTGTCGTAAGTAGCATATCGACGCACTATATCAGAAAAGGTTTGACTATGATATGCAACTGGATGACCATGTTGCATGAGGACTGCCCCTAGAGCATATTTTGATGCATCTTTTTGTATTTCAAATGGCTGTTGTAGGTCAGGAGGAGATAAAACTGGTGCAGAACATAACCTTCATTTTAGCCCCTCGAATTCTTCTTGTTGAGCACTTGTCCATTTAAACTTTGCTTGTGTCCCCCCTCCCTCAATGACTGATTTAGAGGCCAAGACAAATGGGAAAATCCCAACACAAACCTGCGATAAAAGTTTGCTGACCCAAGAAAACTTCGTAACTCTGTGAGATTTCTAGGAGACGGCCAGTTCTTAATCACCCGTATCTTCTTTGGATCAACATGGACACCCTCACTGTCGATAACATATCCTAAGTATCTAATACTCTGCATAAGGAGCACTTTTCTTTGTTTACATAAAGCCCATGTTCTTGTAAGGTTGAGAGAATTTTTTCCACATGTTGCAAATGTTCCTCCCAAGTTCTACTGAAGATGAGTATGTCATCTAGATATACCACCACGAAGGAATCGGTGAATGGTCTAAGTATATCATTCATCATTCTCATGATTGTCGCTGGGGCATTTGTTAGACCGAAAGGCATCACTAGCCATTCAAACAATCCCTCTTTAGATTTGAACGTTGTCTTCCACACATCTACTGATTCAATTGGTACTTGATGGTACCCTGATTTCAAATCAATTTTGGTAAAGAATCAGGCCCCTCTAAGCTGGTCCAAGAGTTCATCTATCCGGGGAAGTGGATACCTATTCTAGACTGAAATTTTATTCAAGGCCCTATATTCAATACAAAGTCTCCAGGTTCCATCCTTTTTGTTTGCTAGAACAATGGGGCTGCCACAGGGTGATGCACTTGGACGAATATGTCCCTTCTCAATCAATTCTTGTATTTGCCTCTTAATCTCATTATTCTCTAATATTGACCTATGGTAGACTGGTTCATTAGGTAATGAAGTTCCTAGTATCAAATCAATAGTATGTCTCACTTGGTAGTGTGTAGGTACCCCAGTTGGTAACTTAAACAGATTGTCATATTTCATCAAAATTTGATCCATTGATTTTTTCTACAGTGTTGTAGTGTTTGTGATGGTGTGGGAATTATAAACAGATTTCCTTTCTTCTTCAAAATGAATCATCAATAAAATAAATGTTCCCGTTTTGGCAACTAACCTCTTACATTGCTTGGCACTAATCAAAGAGGTAGTGTATGCAGGGCTTACCTCTGGTATTCGGTATTTCTGCTCACATAATCTGATGGTCACGCTGCAAGGCCTGGACTCATAAACACCATGTCGTAGGTACATATATGGTTGTCCCAACAGAACATCACAAACATATAAGGGAGCCACATCACAAATTACCTCATCTTTGAAAGGCTTTATGGAGTATGAAAGGCAACACTGTTGGTGCACCTGGATATCTCTTCCTTGACTAACCCATCCCATTGAATAGGGTTGTGGGTGGGTTGTTGTTTTCAAATTCAGTCTCTTCACAGTCTCTGTTGATATTAGGTTCTTTTGACTTCCGCTATCAACAATAAAGTGTAGAGATTTTCCTCCGACCCACATTTGTGAATGGAACAATCTCTCCTCATCCTCCCGGGGCAATATCCTTGTAGTAGCTACCGTGGCATATGGATCAGCCTCAAAGACCTGTTCGTGATTTCCTTCTGTGCATGTTTCTGCCACCTTAGATTTTGCCTTGTCTTCATGCATCTCCATCATTAAGCTTTTGATGGTTCTGCAATCTTTTGTATTATGTGAGGGACTCTTATGGAATTCACACCACATACCATTTTCTTGTGTCTTCTTCATACTCCATTTTTTTTTTTGTGGGTGAATTGGGAGAGATTTCCTTAGAGGTTTATTTCCATGTAGTTTTGCCACCTTCACTCTTCCATCTATTGTTTGTGAAATTATCTCTCCTTCCTTTCTATTTGAATTTCTCCTCAATTTTGGTAGCAAATTTATATGCACTAGGTAAAGTCTCTATGTTCAAGAATTCCATTTCGGTTTGGATGTACCTATGGAGTCCACTCTGATATTTTAAAACTTGTGCTTCTTAGAATCTCTGATGCCAAGCTTTGTTGTTAAGGCATGAAACATATTAGTATATTTCTGAACAGTTTGGTCCTTCTTTTGTCGAAGCAATTGCCACTGCATATATTTTTGTTCATATGTGTCAATAGGAAAATATTCTTCCTTTATGTGCTCCATGAATTCTCCCCATGTGGGTTTTTGATCAAAAATAAAAGTGCAGCCATTTTCTGTTGCCTTGGATGCTAACTTGCTTCCCACAAATCTTTCACATGGTTTTCAGCTTTCAGGAGAGCGAAAGTTATCTTCTCTTCATCTGAAAATTGATTGACAAAGAAATATCTTTCCAGTTTTGAAACCCAACCATCAACAGCATCTGCATCAATCTTTCCTTGGAATGTGGGTATATCAAAATTCACTTGCACCTTGAATGGTGTATGCCCTATGAATGGTGGGTTTTCTTGTGACCCATGACTTTCCATCATTTGCTTGAACTGCTCCATCATTTCTTCACTTTGTTTTGCTAGTGCATCTTCAACTAATGTTTTAATGTCATTGTCTGTCTGCAACTTAGCCATCTGTGATTGTGTACGTCTCAAAGGAAGGTAATCTGAAGGATTCCTTGTTTCCAAGCCCAATCTTTGATATGTTGATCGCGTGTGATATGACATACAGGAGCGAACTTGCTCTAATACCACTGATCTGAATTATGGATTCGGATGACAACACCTGAGTGAGAACCTGCGGTATTGTAAATTCTGCTTACAAGAACCAAAAATCATAGAATTGAAGCAAGCCAAAAAGTAATCTATTTCATTCGAAAATCCAACATATAGAAGTTCATGAGATTCCAAGGGTCATAGAGACCTCTTGAGAATCGAAGCCCAATAGTCACATTTATTTATTACATAATAAAATCTAAAAACTACGAAATTTTCAAAAAAACTATATGAAAATTTATCCTAACTTCAACTAGACATAACTTTCTGCTCGGGGTGAAAATGGATAACAATAATAATGATATTGAAAAGCTAAATGAATTCAATGACAAAACCCTAGCCTAACAACAGCAAAGATCCACCATAACATATGAAGATTACCTAAGACAATGCAAATCAAACGAAATCACAAAGATTATACCATCACATGTCTAATAGGGTTTGAATCTCCATTCTTCCTATCTCCATTGATATTGCTTGATATATTTGCTCTCAGATTTTATGTGCACAAGAGCTCAACAAAGAACGGAATGTGGTTGCAAGTAGGATCGCATATGCCAAGTAGTCAATTGATCAAGTAGTTAGGGTTTGATAATGAAAGAAGCATCTCCTTATATAGAAGACACTATATGAAATGGAGGGATAAGATTGAGAGGTGTAAAAGGAGGTCGGCTATGATTAGAGGGTAGGTAAGAGAAATAATAAAATAATGAAAGGGGTAGGTAGTGTATGAATTAAGAGATGAATGACATGTGTCATGGGTAAAAAAGGTTAATGACTTAATTAAATAAATAAAGCACCCAAAATTGTCCAGTCTAATTAAATAAATATTTTAGTTATTTAATTACTTTAGCCTAATTCTTCTATTAATTAAATAAATCTTTATTTATTTAATTAATTCATTTATCCTCTTCTAGCCTTATTTCTCATTTAAATAAATACATTTATTTATTTAAATTATCCTTTTCCTAAATTAAATAAATATTTTATTTATTTAAATTATCCTTTTCCTAAATTAAATAAATATTTTATTTATTTAATTCATCCCACTTCCTCTATTAATTAAATGAATCTTTATTTATTTAATTAATTCATTAACCTTTTCTACCCATGACACATGTCATTTATCTCTTAATTCATACACTACCTACCCCTCTTATAATTTTATTATTTTCTTTACCTACCCTCTAATCATAGTCGACCTCCTTTTACACCTCTCAATCTTATCCCTCCATTTCATATTGTGTCTTCTATATAAGGAGATGCCTCCTTCATTATCAAACCCTAATCAATCATTCTAATCAATCTATGCCCCCCGTTGACTACTTGACTACACTACGCTTTTGAACATAGGCGATCCTACTTGCAACCACATTTCGTTCTTTGTTGAACTCTTGTGCACATAAAATCTGAGAGCAAATATATCAACCAAGATCAATGGAGATAGGAAGAATGGAGATCCAAACCCTATTGGACATGTGATGGTATAATCTTTGTGATTTCATTTGATTTGCATTGTCTTAGGTAATCTTCATATGTTATGGTGGATCTTTGTTGTTGTTAGGCTAGGGTTTTGTGGTTGAATTCATTTAGCCTTTCAGTATCGTTATTATTGTTATCCATTTTCACCATAAACATTTTGGCACACCCCATGGGACATGGATTTTTGTTAGATCTATGTTTTTTATAGATTTTTCTAACCCTATATTGTTGTTTTGTAAAACAATTTGGAGAATAACCTTGTGCAGCTAGGGTTTTGGACACAAAATCAAGATCTTGGAGAGATTTGATCATATCTCACAAATGGCTACGAAATTTTGCACCAAATTTTTTTCGCGGTTGAAGAAAGTATCAGGAGCTCTCAATACAAAATTCAGAATTTTTGGAGCACATTTTCATTTTCTATGAATTTTTTATGATTTTTCATAAAAAACTATTTTTGAGAGCAAATGAGAGAAGTTTTTGGATTTTCTTACATTTTTGGAAATCACTCATAATTATACATAGGATCTGTTCTTTGTGATTTTAATTTTGATGCAAAATATTTCCCTAAAAATCGGATCTTTAAAAATTAGGATTTTTCCTTATTTTGATCAAATCCCACAAACAGCTTCGAATTTTGGTATCAAATTTTTTGTGCAGGTCAGGAAAAGTATTAGAAGGATTCAGTAAAAATTTCAGATGTTTGGATCACTTTTTCAATTTATATGAATTTTTGTATGATTTTTCATAAAAAAACTAATTTTGAGAGAAAATTAGTGATTTTTTTGGATTTTCTTACATTTTTGGAAATCTCTCAGAATTATACATAGGATATGTTCTTTGTTATTTTAAATTTGATGCAAAATCATTCCTCAAAAATCAGATCTTTGAAAATTAGGGTTCTGCATTATTTTACTCATATCTCACAAACTGCTTTGATTTGTTGTAGAAATTTTTTTATGCAAGTTTGGACAACCATCAGAACTCTCCAGTAAAAATTTCAGATTTTTTGGATTGATTTTGCATTTTATATAAATTTTTTATGATTTTTCATAAAAAATTAATTTTTGGAGCAAATTAGCAAATTTTTTGGATTTTCTTACATTTCTGGAAATCTCTTGAAATTTTACAGGTGATTTTTTTTAATGATGAATCAGATCTTTGAATTGGTCAACAAAACGCATTGTTGAAGGCCCCTATTTCACAAAGTCTTTTGGATTTAAAATTTACCTAACTTGTGTGCTTGCAGGAAGGGGTGATCATTTGAAACAATCCAAACTACTAATAAATCTTTGTTGCAGGTCCTTGGAAAGGGTTTTTGGATTTTTATTGTGTGCCTTGTTTTCATAGACTAGCAAACACTTCAATTGGTGCACTAAAATTGAATCATTGTCTTTTGTGTCTTGAGCAATAGGCTTTTTTTGTTTAATCTTTAGAGGGCATGTCTTCCCGTGTGGTCATTAGGACTACTAGTGAGAAGAGAACGACCCAAGTGGTAGCGAGGAAAACCCACCTCTTCCGAACCACTATAAACAACTGTATTCATGGTGAAAACTATGGATAATGTGTGCTGATTAGTTCATACTGACACTATGTCTCCCCATAAACCCGTTTGATCAAATTTATTTGATCAGTTGTAGGGCGTAACCCCTACCGGCTGGGAGCCTTCTGTATTTACAGAGCTGAAAGTGCCACATGTATGGCCACACGAGCAGATTCCCTTACTAGCACCTTTTTGTTTTAGAAGCCCAAATCCTTCTAGTTGTTGGGGCAGGAGGTCGGACCTCTGGTAGCGGCCCACACACATACGGTTCTTAGTAGAGATACAAAGTTCGCCACGGGGAGTTTTCATGGGGACTGATGCTTGGCTGACCTGAGAAGTGAGTGTCGAGGGTGGAGCCAGTGAGGTCAAGCATCTAAGTATCTGCTCTGAATAGCGTAGCCTCAGGGGTAAAACCCCATGTGGGATCAACAACTATTGTCTTGGCCAACCATAAGAATTGTGCTTGTCCTATTTTAAACATTCAAACATTCAAGACCAAACAGCAAAACATTGTGTCTTTTGTGTCTTCAAGTGTATGCAAAACAATTTTACATCAAACAACACACTTTTCTTGGAGTCATTTTGAGTCTAGACTCTTGCAAACATTGGGTCTTCATCAACATTGTGTCCTCTTGTCACGAAAAACAATCAAACAGTCAGATTTTGTCACAACAAAATGACTTCACAGATTGGAAAAATTTGCACAAAAATCTCAGAAACACGTCAGTGTTTGACATAATAGCATCTATGTTGTATAACCATGTCTGTGAAGGGCAGAAACACGTCTGTGTTTCTAGAATCAATATTGCAATTTGCACAAAAATCTCATAAATGCGTCTGTGTCTGACATAATAGCGTCTGTGTTGTATAACCGTGTCTGTGAAGGGCAGAAATGCGTCTGTGTTCCCAGAATCAACAGTGCATTTTACAAAAATCTCAGAAACGCGTCTGTGTTGAACAGAACCACGTCTGTGTCAGGAAATCGCGTCTGTGAAGTATACAGGCGCGTCTGTGTTCAGAATTGAAAAACTGTTACAGTCCAGCAAACAAACACAGTCGGTTTTAGAATTCTTGAGCTTCCTAGGTCATTTCTCCAGGTTTCATTTAGCATTCAACCTCTCTTTGGGTCTCACAAAATCCATCATTGCTTTACACCTTACATTACATTCACATTTGTCTAAACTTGAGTCAAAACGTCACTTGCTTGTCCTCACTATACTTTGTCAACACACTACATACAATAACATTTTGCTAAGTGGTCCCTCATCAAGGTCTATCACCTTTGGGTCTCATTTGGTCTTACTTAGAGTCAAGGTCAATTTACCTCATCAAGAGAAACTATCCTCTCTTTGGAAGTCACACCTACTCTACTACATACATACTTGGTCTTACACTTTGGACATTGCAAGTACACCTCAGATTCATTTACATTTCATCCAACTCTTGGTCTTCCATACTTTTTCCATTTTTCATCTAGTCTCACACATCTTGGTCAATACCTAGTTCATGGTTGAAACCCGTCTTCAAAAATCTAGGAGAGAAACTAAAGAGGCTCAAGAGTCCGCAAACATGAGTTCTTATGAGTATGACAATGATATCTTTTTCAATTCTGATCATACTACATTACCGGACATGGATGCCTATAGAAACATTCCAAATGTTAAGAACATGGACACTACAAACAACAATGATACACACAATGACGATATGGACAACTTTTCAGTACATTCAGCAGATGTGGAAGAATCCATTATGAATCCCCATTTCAATCGATTGGTTGAGGAAATAATGAGGAGGGATAGACAATACTTCTTACAAATGATGGCACAAAGTGGAGCCAAGATACCTCATGATTTTGACATGTCTCAAATAATGGAAAATCGACCTTTGCAACAAACTCACTCCAACATGGATCAAAGAAGGCCTAATAGTGGAGGCAATAGAGGACCACATATGGTACCTGAATCACCATCATCTTTGTTTCAAAAACTAGAGGTCCCACATACACATGGTCAAGCATATGATACTCACCTTCGCAGACCATTATGGAAGTCTTATGCAGAAAGATATGCTCAATCACATACCAATGCTAAGGATCAACCACCAAAGCAATTGGATATTCAAAGGCATGCTCAAAATTTGGACACAAGGAAACCCCGTGTCAAATTTGGGGGCAACACATTAGAACATGACATGCCTGTAGAGTATGGTATACATGGACAAAATAGATATGGCGTCCCTCAACATGAATCTATACCAAGTGGTCCATATACGCAGCATCACTATAGACCTCCTCCATATGAACATGTGTATGATCAATATCATCCATATATGCAACATGCTCCTCCTCCAATTGGTGCCTCAAGCATGGGGTATGGTCCAAGAAGTTGATCTCCACCTAAGAGCAATTTGGAGCAACAAATCAGGGACTTACAAAAGAAAATGGAGGACATAAATACACCAAAGCCAACATACACAATGAGAGACATATGTCCCTATCAATTTGACAAAAGCATTCCAATGCCTCCATTTCCTACACACTTTGTGACGCCTAAGTTTGATAAGTATAGAGGAAAAGGGGATCCTAAGGCACACATAAGACAGTTTTTCACAGCTTGCATTGAGGTAGCTTCAGAAGAGACATATTTTATGAGATTATTCCCACAAAGCTTAGGTGATCAAGCTATGGAATGGTTCTCTCAACTTCCACCTAGAATTAAGTCATGGGGTGACTTAGCAGAGGCATTTATTCAACATTTCTTCTACAACATAGAGACAGACATATCAGTCACTACTTTATGCAACACCAAGCAAAAAGAGGGAGAATCTTTTGCATCATTTTTACAAAGATGGAGGGATCTAGCTAGCAGATGCTCTTGTGAAATTCCACAAAAACAAATGGTAAAAATGTTCACCCAAAATGTTAACAAAGAGATTGGTTATGACTTAAGGAAAGCTTGTTTATCCACCTTCAAGGACGTCATTGAAAAAGGCTTAGCAACAGAGAAGGTCCTAATTGAACAAGGAGTCATTAAGATATTCAAGGAAAACAAAGAGGACTTTAAAGGAAAAGACAAGCCAAGATTTTGGAATAAAAACAAGAACACAGTCAATGATGGTGTTGTTGATGCCAACACAGTGCGACCTAAATTCATCTTTTCGGGATCAAGTTCTACAAACAACCAAGTGAATACTCAAATAACTTCCAAATCACAAAGCAAGTACACCCCATTCGGAGAACCACTTGAGTCAGTCTTCAAAAAGCTTGTGGCAAACAAAGTAATCACTATTCTAGATTTTCCTCCATATGAACCAAAGGCTAAACCAAATTGGTGGAATGATGATGAATATTGTGAATTTCATAAGAGCAAGGGTCATAAGATAGGAAATTGCCATCGACTGAAGAACATCATACAAGATCTCATTGATAGAGGTGACATTGAGATTGAAGGACACTCATCCAATCAAGAACATGAGATGTTTAAGGAACCATTCCCAAAACATGACAAGGGAAAAGCTAAAGCCACAGAGGATCAAACCAATTATACCATAGCAACCTACAACTATGATTCAACTATCAATCACATCTCAATGGACAATTACGTCTCTACCATTATCATCAAGGACAAAAACCCTGAGAATTCTACCCAGAGACCCAAGATTGTCTTAAAAGGCGTTAGATCTTCTTCCGAACCTACCTCTGAATGTAATGTCACAACCCGTCAAGGTAAATTCACTTTGCAAGGTGCTCCAGCCAAAAAAACTGCTTCTTCGTCAACCAAGCCTGAGTATGACCTTGTAGAACAATTAGGGAAGACACCCGCGCTCATTTCCATCCTTGAGCTATTACGCATATCCCCCGCACATAAAGCTATTCTTGACAAAATCTTGAGAGACACTGCCATTCCTACTGATCTGAACGTGGACCAATTTCAAGCCATGGTGGGATACCTTTCCATTCCACACTCCCTTACATTCACGAAAGCTAACAATGCCTCTGTAAGTCAGCCACATAATGCACCACTACACATTGAAGCCTTCATACACAAACATTGAATAAAACGAGTCCTGGTAGATGGAGGAGCTAGTCTAACCATTTGTACATTAAGCACAATTAAACAATTGGGATATTCTGATAAAGCTATGAATTCTACAAATCAAATCACTATCAAGGCATATGATGATGAAGAGCGTTCATCCAAGGGCACAGTTACCTTACCTCTCAGAGTTGGGCTAGTTATGAAGGATGTGGTTTGTCAAGTCTTGGATCTAGATCTCACTTATAGCATATTGCTAGGATGTCCTTGGATTCATGAAATGAGGGCAGTCCCATCCACATATCACCAATGCATTAAATTTCCTCACAATGGAGTGGAGGTAACAGTTAACGGTGATCCTAATTCATTCATATACTGCAATAATCTTAGATCAAAAACTGAGACCATCATTCCCAGTAATCGTGAAGTTGTTCCTTCCTTGGCATACATTGATCCTAAGTCATTAAAACCTTCGACATCAAAACAAGGTGAACTTAAAGGCAAGTTTCAGGACAAGGGCATGGGGGAATACACTTTAAATCAGGCCATGTACTTACGACAAGTCATGAGTTCACCAAAAGAATATGGAAGACCACATCCTAACAAGCAAGTATCCATCAGGGTACTCAAATGGGACCCTACTACCTTTCAAAGATGGGGTGAACTGGAAGAGGAAGACTTATACAAAATGCTTTACAAAGGCATTGAAGATGATACACAAGATCACATCAGTCTACCATGTGAGAAATATGGCAAAGGCTTCAAGATTCTACAAAAATTCGGGTATGATGGAAAAAGCCCTCTTGGGTTACGAAAGGAAGGCATCATTGAACCTTTACAACCTGAATTGACTTTCAAAAAGGAACGCTCGAAAGGACTTGGTTTCTTAGCTTCCAAGGTCCACACCCAAAGGATAGAAGAAGCCTTACAAATCAAAGCTACCAAAATTCAACAAGAGGATCGCTATTCCACAGACTCCAATGAATGGGAATGGGGTTCAGATAAATCCTCCAGTGACTACAAGCTCACCGAGACATTCAGAGAGCCAGATGAACCCACGGAAGAAGAGGAATTTTATAAAAGATTCAAAGTTGGTCAAGAAACAACCCATGAGGATTCCACATAGTCCTTGTCTCAAGGTCCAAGGTTGAAATCACATAGGATGAGAACACCTGTCCCAGAATGCGCTACTAGTGATGATTATTTGGATTCATTCACGATCGAGACTGATGAGGAGAGTGCCATCGATGACCTCGATAATTACCTTGACATACCCGGATATAACTACATCTTCACTCTTAGTCCCGCTAACTTCGAAGACATTAAAGGCCTTCCCCTTGTTCACCACCAACTCATTGACTGGGATCATGAAGGACCTGCACAGTTTGACACATTCCAAAATGATGAAGCTTTTATTGACTATCTTGGGATATGAGATGATCTTCCCCCTGGGGACCATAAAGCGGGATACACTATAGAATTCAATAGCGTGGCATATTTTGGTGAGGGTGTCAGAACTTCCAGTCGCAAAAATGTGAAAATAAGAACAAACCAAGGGTCTTATGGCAAAAACCACAATGTGGCGATGTCTGACCCCAAAAAAGTAAAAAGAAAGGACGTATCTGAGGGCAAAAACCTCTCTGAGGCACCCGAAGATGGAAGGCTCGACATTCTCCCAGCATCATATGAGGAAAAGTCATCCATGTTGGTAGAGGAGACTATCAAAACAAACATTGGTACAGAAGAGGTTCCACACAACATATTCCTGGCTCAATCGTTGACAGAGTCAGAAAGGTCAAAATTCATAAGTTTCTTCAAAGAACGACAAATCAACTTTGCATGGTCATACGCTGATATGCCTGGATTAGATCCGGATTTGGTAATGCATCATTTGACAGTTAAACCGGGGGAAAAACCAGTGAAACGAAAATTAAGAAAGATGCATCCATAGGTGGCATTACTAGTCAAAGCAGAACTTGAGAAATTATTGGATGTCGGATTCATACGCCCAATTGATTATCCTGAATGGATCTCCAACTTAGTGCCTGTCAGTAAACTAGATCGCAGCATCAGAATTTGTACAGATTTCAGAGACATCAACAAAGCTTGTCCAAAGGATGACTTCCCATTACCAAATATTGACTTGATTGTTGATCTCACAGCAGGTCATGAAATGTTATCGTTGATGGATGGATTCTCTAGTTATAATCAAATAAGGATCGCGTCCGAGGATCAACACAAAACATCATTCACTTGTCCTTAGGGAACTTTCTGCTGGAATGTCATGCCCTTCGGGCTAAAAAATGCAGGCACTACATATCAAAGAGCCATGACTACTATCTTTCATGATCTCATGCACGTAACCGTGGAAGATTATGTCGATGACCTCTTGGGCAAGTCAATAGATAGAAATACACATTTGGACATACTTTCAGTCATCTTTGATCGATTGGAAAAATACAAAGTAAGATTAAACCCCAAGAAATGTGTCTTTGGAGTAACCTCCGGGAAGCTCCTAGGATTCATTGTATCCAAAAGAGGAATCGAAGCTGATCTAGCAAAAGTCAAATCCATCTTGGAGATGCAACCACCAAGAAATATCAGTCAACTTCGATCTTTACAAGGTAGACTCCAGTCCATACGAAGATTCATAGCACAACTTGCAAATAAGTGTAATCCTTTTCAGCACTTGCTACATAAAAACATCAAATTCAAATGGGATGATAATTGTCAACAGGCTTTCCAGACACTCAAAAATTATCTTTTGAATCCGCCAGTTTTGATGCCACCAGTTCCAGATCAACCTCTGTTACTATACATATCAGCTACTCCAATAGCACTGGGGGCACTCTTAGCACAACAAATTGCTGAGGGTAAGGAAAAAGCAGTGTACTATATCAGTCGCACATTGGTGGGATATGAGCTAAACTACACACCAATTGAGCGTGCATGTCTTGCCATGGTCTTTGCTTTGCAGAAATTACGACATTACATGCTCACTCATAAGACTAAGTTGGTTGCAAGGATAGATCCGTCGAAATACCTTCTCAATAAAGCAACACTTACTGGGCAACTGGCCAAATGGGTGATGATCCTGAGTGAATTTGACATCGAGTATGTGGACAGAAAAGCAATAAAAGGACAAGCCTTTGTAGATCAATTAGCAGATGCTCCCATGATAGATGATGTTCCTCTAAGTTCAGAATTTCTAGATGAATCCATTTTAACAATGTCACATGCGAAGCCATGGCAACTGTACTTCGATGGCTCATACACACAGCATGGGGCAGAAGCTGGCATCCTCTTTATAACTCCTCAAGGAGATTCTATACCAAAATCATACTGCTTATCATTTCCTTGCACTAACAATATAGCGAAATATGAGGCATTAACAACTGGATTACGGATTGCAGTTCAGTGGAAGATCCAAGAACTTCATGTTTTTGGGGACTCTCAACTTGTAATCCATCAAGCAATTGATGATTACCAAACAAAAGATGAAAAATTAATGCCTTACAAACAAATGGTTGATGACCTGAAACAACACTTCACAAAGATAGATTTTGAGCAGATACTAAGAGAGCAGAATCGAGCCGCAGATGCCATGGCTACAATTGCTTAACTGATTGATCTACCTCCACATGAGACCCATTATGAGTTCTTGGTGGATAACCTTTTGGTTCCTTCATATGAAATCATTTCTACTGAGATGATATGTGTTGTCAGTCTCGAGTCCCAGTTATATGGTTCCATTTTCACATACCTTCATGACAATACCCTACCTCCTGATCTATCAAATAACCAATGTCGCACTTTCATTTGCCAATCCTCTCGATACGTCATTTTAGTTGATATCCTATACCGGCAAGGTCTAGATGGCACTCTCCTTAGATGTTTAGAAAGTGACGAAGCTCAGATTGCATTACGTGAAGTACATGAAGGGATATGTGGTCCACATGCTAGTGGTCCTACCTTGGCCAAGAAACTCATCAGGATTGGATATTACTGGCCCAATATGGAAAAAGACTCATATCGATTTGTCAAGAAATGTAAGCAATGTCAAATCCATGGAGACCTCATACATGCGCCAGCACAAGAACTTCAACCAATTGCATCTCCTTGGCCCTTTTGTTAGTGGGGACTCGATCTCATAGGCAAGATCCACCCTCCTTCCTCCAATGGTCATAAATTCATTATCACTGCCACAGAGTATTTCACAAAATGGATTGAAGTTGTACCTCTCACACAAGTCACTGGAAAATAGATTGCTACTTTCATCCTCAACTATATCATTTGTCGATACGGTATTCCTGTTTCCATTATCACTGATAACGGGCATCCCTTCAAAAATCAGGATGTTCGTGAACTTTGTGACCGCTTCCACATTTCCCATCATTTCTCCATGCCATATTGCCCCCAAGGTAATGGCCAAGCTGAGGCATCTAATAAAACAATCCTTAAAATCCTAAAGAAGACGATCGACGACGCTGGCCGTAATTGGCATATCCAACTTAATCCTGCACTTTGGGCCTACCGCACAAGTGTTCGCACACTTACAGGAGCTACACCCTATTCACTTGTCTATGGCGTTGAAGCCATCTTGCCTATTGAGGTCGAGCTACCCTCTTTACAGGTCTCTTTGCAAAATATCATCAGTGATGAAGACTATAGGGTCTCTCGCTTACAAGAATTGGAATTACTGGATGAACGAAGACAAATTTCTTTTAATCATCTCAAGGCTTATCAACAACGAATGAGTCGCAGCTACAATCACAAGGTCAAGTCTTGCACCTTTGAGGTAGGTGACTTGGTTCTCAGAGAAAACCCCAAAAATCAGCAAGACAGAGAAAAGAAGGGAAAGTTCGAACCAAATTGGCTTGGTCCTTACATCATTACAGTAGCATATGGATCTGGGGCATATCAGCTCTCAACTACAGAAGGTGAACCTTTGGAGGATCCTATCAACAGCATGCACCTTCGCAGGTTCTACACATAGCTCTTCAGAGTATCCTAATTCAAAAATACAAAAAAAAAAAAAATCAAAAAATTCAAAAAATACAAAAAAAAATTAAAAAAATCAAAAAAGTAAAGAGAAATAATTTCGTCCAACGGTGAAAACCACTTCGGTGGTGCCCTGGGAAAGTACCATGGTGAAAACCAAGTCACCAGTGCCATGCGTAAAGATATTGCTCCTCCCTCCTTCAGGATTCACTTTCATCCTTTCACTTTGCACACACTCACAACCTATTTGTTCATAATAAACTTACCCATTCCCATCATGGCTTGTTATTGATCTACCCAAGATTAGTTAGCCATTCATAATAAACCTCCCTTTTCACTCCCTTTCCATCTATAATAAATCAGACCCTATCTATGGCTAAGGCAAAATCCTACGTCTAGTGATGGGTGTGGAACTGAGAACATCACATGTTTCGAGGAGTACAGTTTCTTCTAGCTTCCTTCAGTCTATCTGCGCACAATCTGCAATAAAGCAACACTTGCATTGCTGATCCGTAATAAAGTTTCATCTTCTCCGCAATAAAGTATCAATTACATGGATTCAGTCAGTTTCAGATGACACACAGTAGCAACAATGGGCTTCAACAAATCAAATCTTTCAGCAAACTCAGACAACATTATGGTTCAGTGCTATCTATCCTTTTTGTGAAAGTAAGCATTGTGACCACAATCAAATAAGACTTATACAAGTGACAAGAGACACTAAATTTGAGGACTACAGTGGATGTTGGTGTCGAGTCTTGGTTTTCTTTTGATTTCATCTTTTTTGGTGACATGTCTTTTAGCTTTTCCGGGATGTCCCTGACTAGAGATTCTATCTCCAGGATGTCTTTGACTAGAAAGGCGAGGATGGGGTATCATCACCTATTTTTCTTTGCTGTCTGTGGATTGTCTCTTAGTAATGCTATGACTTGTCCAAGGATATGAGGACATTGTGAGTCTAGTATGAACTGGGGCATTCCTTATTTGTAACTGTCTTATCTCCATGCAAACAGGTACAATGACTTTCTGGGTCGAACATATGCCTCGATTGTCATAACCTACTTGCCATATTAAAGCTCAATGATGATAATGCACAAGAAGCTCTTTTCACTTTCATATCTTCTGTCTTCCATCCCCCTTTCTTGATTGACTTCCATCGTCCTTCTCAAGTCCATGTAGCCTGCTATCACATGACTGAGTATAATGACACACCAAAAACATTTGCATTTCATGTAGTTGCACCTGCATTACCACATATAAGCATTTCATACATACATATAGATATCACAACTACATCACATCCTGCACACAACACCTGTTAGCACAATTTACATTTGCATTATCATATTCATCTGCATTACATACATTCGCATTTGCATCATGCATACACATATAAAACATAAACGAACAAAAAATATATTGCATTGCATCATATACATATTTGCATCCATATCATAACCATCACATAGAAGCATACATCATGAAACATCTCATCACATAGGTACACATGCATATAGCTACCGCAAAGATGAATCATCTCATATATATATAAAGTGTCATGATACAATGATGTCAAAAATCATATGGCTACAATCACCCGAAGGTGTCTACATCATCATATAAAAATGGTACAATACTGATACATAGGGAGCCCTCTACTGCTATGATGAACTCCCTCCCTCGGAGCCGCCTGGCCTCGACAGAATCTAAGCCCCCGAAGGACCCACCCCAGGATCATCCCTCCTGTCCCCTCTATCTAGTGGTGGTGGAGGACCCATAACCCCACCACTAGATGCCTGTCTCCTTCAGCTCCCTCTCGTAGTTGTCGCTATCCGCAATGGTCTATAGAAGCTCCTCGCTCGCTGATTAGTTGGCACCGCACCATAATAGAGATCTTGCCAGTAACCGATCTCCTCCCCTGCCCGCAGGACGTAGGCATATCTAGCCCCTATGTCCTCTGCCGCCTACCTCCCAACCCTCAGCACTGTCTTAGCCTTTGTGTAGCGCTGAATGGCCTGATCCCGCTCCTGCTCAGTATCTCTGAGCCACCTCCTGAGCCTATCCCTCTCCCTCTCCAGCTCGTGGATCTCATCTGCTTGTCCCTGGCAGATCTCCCTCAGCTCCATTAGCTCATCCTCCTCTACCTCAACCCCCTGTGGCTCCCCCTGTACGGGTGCCTGCCCCTGTGCCTGTGCCTGTATTGGTACATGTCCCTGTATCTATACCTATCCCTATCCCTGTACCTGCACCTGTCTAGGACCCTGTGTTGCTGGCACCTGTAGCGGTAATCCACCGCAACCCCTCACCACCCGAGTCTTCCTGTCCTCTCCACCCTCCCTCCATGGTGCCACCCTCCTCTCTCCAACTACCCCCCTCCTCCTCTGTCGGCCTCTACCCCCATCATCATCACCATCCCCACCACTGTCTCCATCTAGTAGCTCTCCTGGATCCGTCGGGCGTGGGAATGGATGCTCGGCCCAGTATGCTGTGTACTCGGCATCCATGTCGGCATCCTCGATCTCTGGCCACATGTCCCAGGGTAGGGGCATCATCTCTATGAGCTGCATAATAGCCTGATCATATGACAATAGGGGCCCAAACTGCGCCTGATCTCTGACAGTCCGTGCATACATGCCTGAACCTCGTGGCATCCGCTGGATCCTACCGAACTGCCTGCCCACCCTGTCTACTAGCTGCCTCTCTAGTACATAAGGCATCTGCCCAATCAGGTACCTGCTCTGGAAGATGTAGGGAAGCTCTACCGCATCATCCTCCCACTGCTCGCATCCCAGGTATGGCCTCCATATGACCATATCAATATCATCAATCATCTGTCGCCAGTGCTCTAACCTGCCAATCTGTGGCTGTGAGGTGATCATGTCGTACAAGTGTATGAAACTACATCCGTGACCTCTACCTCTGAAATGTATCGGTCTCGTCACTAGCAGATGCTCATAGGCCCACACCTGTAACAATGTCACCCCGCAACCCATTCCCACTGACCCGTGGTACACGAACTGATGCAGCTCATAATACAGGTGTGCTAGCACACACGGTCCCCAAGCATATCTGGTGTACTGTGTCACCAGGGTCTCCAGGGCACCTCCCCAGCCTACAGCCAACCCTCGTGTCACTCTATCAGGACACAAGAACCCACTGATCGCTCGTCCTATCACTACTGGCAACACTAATCCTGTAGCTGTCATGGTGTCCCAAGCCACATGTCCTGCCCTCATCTCCAGTCCTGGGTCCCGGAACACTCGTCTCAGGGCCTCCCTGTCTCCATCTCGATCATACGAAATCAGCTCCCCATCGATCGGTAACCACAGAATCCTGTATACATCCTCCAGGGTGACTGTCATCTCACCCATCGACAAATGGAACGTACAAGTCTCAGAGTGCCATCTCTCCGCCAGTGCAGCCAGCAATCCCATGTTCGCCTGAAACTTAGGCACATACAGAATATGTCTCAATCCCATAGCCTCGATCACAGCTTGGTCCTCGAAGGTCAGCTCAGGCCGCAATCTCTGAGTCGATGGGAATCTCTCCCGTGACTCCAACATAGGCAAATACTCCTGCAGTCAAGCAAATTAATCATGTCAGTCATAGTGGCATTCGTTGTTCATCACAAAATGCTACTTTTTATCTAAATGCATATGGCTATCTACCCTAGTGACACTCACTGTTCATCACAAAGTGTTGCTATTTATCCTAGTAGTACTCCCTGTTCATCACAAAGTACTACGTGTGTGGCACTCACTGTTCATCACAAAGTGACGCTCACATTTGCATTCACTGTTCATCACAAAGTGCTGCTCACACTTGCACTCACTGTTCATCACAAAGTGCTACTCATATTTTAGTACTCCCTGTTCATCACAAAGTACTATATCTTGGTACTCACTGTTCATCACAAAGTGCCTTGATCTATCTTATCCTAGGGCCTATGCTTGAGTGAATCCTCTTGAGTAGTTTCCTAATTGGCAACGTATGTTCTATCACAAAATTGTCAATCCTAGCCCTATTTGTTATCCCAGTCTTCCCTAGAGGACCTGCTTGAGTGTATCCTCTCAGCAGCTTATCCAATCGACAGCGTATGTTCATCACAGAACTGCCGATTTGACCTAGAAGACGCAAATTCACTTTTTTTTTTTTGGACACAAACACGCTTTCCTGACATAAATGCGCTTGAAGACTGCATAAACGCGCCTATTTTACACAGACGCACCTGAAAGACATAGACGTGCCTATGCTCTACACAGACGCGCCTGGGTGACACAAACGTGCCTTCTTGGCATAAACGCATATCATTCCCATCTTGGGGCAACTCTGTATCAGTTCATCTTATCTTCTTTGAAACAACGCGATAAGTTGCATTGTCTCAAAGAGGGGCAAAATGTAGACACCCAAAATTGTCCAGTCTAATTAAATAAATATTTTATTTATTTAATTACTTTAGCCTAATTCTTCTATTAATTAAATAAATCTTTATTTATTTAATTAATTCATTTATCCTCTTCTAGCCTTATTTCTCATTTAAATAAATACATTTATTTATTTAAATTATCCTTTTCCTAAATTAAATAAATATTTTATTTATTTAATTCATCCCACTTCCTCTATTAATTAAATGAATCTTTATTTATTTAATTAATTCATTAACCTTTTCTACCCATGACACATGTCATTCATCTCTTAATTCATACACTACCTACCCCTCTTATTATTTTATTATTTTCTCTACCTACCCTCTAATCATAGCTGACCTCCTTTTACACCTCTCAATCTTATCCCTCCATTTCATATTGTGTCTTCTATATAAGGAGATGCCTCCTTCATTATCAAACCCTAATCAATCATTCTAATCAATCTATGCCCCTCGTTGACTACTTGACTACACTACGCTTTTGAACATAGGCAATCCTACTTGCAACCACATTTCGTTCTTTGTTGAACTCTTGTGCACATAAAAAATCTAAGAGCAAATATATCAAGCAAGATCAATGGAGATAGGAAGAATGGAGATCCAAACCCTATTGGACATGTGATGGTATAATCTTTGTAATTTCATTTGATTTGCATTGTCTTAGGTAATCTTCATATGTTATGGTGGATCTTTGTTGTTGTTAGGCTAGGGTTTTGTGGTTGAATTCATTTAGCCTTTCAATATCATTATTATTGTTATCCATTTTCACCATAAACAATTACATAATAAAATCTAAAAACTACAAAATTTTCAAAAAAACTATATGAAAACTTATCCTAACTTCAACTAGACATAACTTTCTGCTCGGGACTCGAAACTATGAGCCATTGATCTCATTGGAAAGGTCTCCAAGAGATGTAGACCCGAATTTGAAAAAGGATAGCTTTTAGCTATGCTTTGTCACTTTCAAGGGCTAAAAATGCCCTTAAGACCTTCAAAATTACAAAATACTAACATATAGATAAACTAAACTAAAAAATATATAATTCAAAAATTCTTCTGATCATATACTGATGTAGATTGGGTCGGAAGTGTTGATGACAAGAAAAGTACAAGTGGTGGAGCATTCTTTCTTGACTCCCGGTTGGCTAGTTGGTCAAGTAAGAAGCAGGATTTTGTATCTCTATCTATAACTGAAGCAGGATATATTGTGACATCTTCATGTTGCACTCAGGTCTATGGATGAAGCAAATTTTGAAGGATATCAGTGTATAGTTTAACGAACCCATCTGGATTATGTGTGATAACACTAGTGCAATAAGCATTTCTAAGAATCTGGTACAACATTCTAGAACAAAGCATATATCTATTCGCTATCACTTCTTGAGATAAAATGTGTTGGATGATGAAGTAAAGCTTGAGTACGTACCTACAAAAGAGCAGATTGCAGACATTTTCATAAAGGCATTGTGTAAGGATACTTTTGAGTATCTCCGACAGAAGTTGGGGGTATTACCCCTTCCCAATTTAAACTGATATACATTTGGATGTGCATTGGTCCAGTGAATTGTTTGAATATTATTATCTGGACTAATTCTTGGGTGCTTCCTCTTAGGGAGAAAAAAGTAAGTTTTATAGGGGGAGTTATGCCCACCTTTATCCTTGATGTCACAGGGGGAGAGATGTGTAGTGGTCAGCTGATCTGATGATGCAGAGGGAGTTGTGCACTTGTCAATGATGTGTTAGTAATGAATTTTATGGATGTTTTCATCAATGAAAGAGGGGGAGATTGTTGCAAATGTGATGTTGATGGTTGTCATTAATTGTCATTGATTTCAACACATTATTGTGGGTTTGGTTTCTTATGTTTGGTGATATGAAAGATGTGTTATCAAAATATTCGGTGCTCTGAAAGATGTGTTATTGTTGATATTAATATTGTTCATGTTGATGGTGATCCATATTTCTCTATTTATGAGATATGGTTTTGATCGATTGTATTCATGAGTAAGTTGGTTCTATTCTTATTTTGCTAAGGTGAGTAGTGTTATTTTGGGTCATGTTTGATCCAAAATTGGAGATTGTGTAACGACATTTGTGTAGCGTATAAGTCATGATTTGGGTCTGGTATTTATGATGGATATAACATGTTGATCTAATCGATGAAGTTTGTTGTGGTATGGGGTACTTCTCATTCACTTCCACCACCAGAATGTTTAGTGCTGACCTATTTCAAATCTTTGTTTGGCTAACCTAGAAGATTATGTTGTCCAAAGTCAGTATAAATAAGAGGATGATCTGAATGTATGTGCATATGGAAGATGTGTGAAACTGAAAAGGAAAAATCCAATTGATGTTCATAAGTGAAGTGTGTTGTTGCTAAGCGGCACCAAAAGCAGTTTTGGTATTGCAAATTGTGTCACAGTGGTGGTTTCTCTTTTCTTTCTTCTTCCTTCTGCAGTGAGCCTTTCTCAATAGTGAGCCCTCATGTAGTGAGCATTCTGGCAGTGAGGCACCCTTTTGTAAAAATCACCTTAACCAGTGCTATAATATATTGAGAACTAACATTCTTCGTGGTTTTTCCCTTTGTGGGTTTTCCACGTCATATCTGGTGTTCATTGTGTGATTTGTTTTATGTATTTGTTTTCATGTTATATCTATTTTAATTAATTCTTTTGGTTATTCTAGATCTGTGAAAGAATTGAAGATAAAGTTTATTTGTCAACTGATTCACCCCTCTTATTTTCTTGGATATGTAACAAGCTATACATGTGCCTCCTATGATTACACCATTAATCATATTAGCCAGGTTGATGAAACTATTGATACCATTATAGTAAAGACCAAAAACCCTGATTGTGCAGTGGCTACTCATCGCTTTAAGGTCACACTCCAAGGAGCACCATCCAACCCACTACCATCATGAAATTACAATGTAATTGATTAGCTAAAGAAGATCCTTTCACAAATATCCATTTTTGAGCTATTGTATATCTCCCCAACTCATAAAGTGGTCCTTGGCAAAGCCTTACACAAATTGCAATACCTTGTGATATCAACAAGAACACTTTTTAAGCCATGGTGGGAAACTTAAATGTCACCCCTCATATCGCCTCCACACAACAAGACATTCCTGCACATAATCCTTCGCATAATGATCCCTTGCACCTCGAAGTGTTTATTCACAAACATAATATCGTAAGGGTATTGATAGATGGTGGGGCTAGCATCAACATCCGCACATTAAATTTGGTTAAGATCTTGGGATACTCTGAGCATAGCATTGATCCCTCAAAAAATATTAACATCGAGGCTTATGATGATGAAGAGAACCCGCCTAAAGGAGTGATCACATTAACATTAAAAGTTGGACTGGTAATGATGAACACAACATGCTCCTAGGTTACCCTTGGATACATGCAATGCAAGTAGTGTCATCTACCTTTCACCAATGTGTCAAAGTTCCATACAATGGCATTGAAATCACTATACAAGGTATCTAAATTGTTCCAAAATTGCAATAACCAAAGAGCAAGTACAAATAACTTGGTTCCGATAAATCAGGCAGCTCCACTCATTCAAAAGTTGAAGTCTTTGTCAATATCAGATACATCAACGCCTTCCACATCTACACCTAATATGAAACTTCTCATCAATGACAAAGGATGCAACCAGTATTCCTATTTGGAGGCCTTTTGCATCATAAATCTACCCATGTTACCAAAATCCTTTGGGAGATCGTCGTTGAACCATATGGAACAATGCGAAGGCAAAGCTATAGTCCAATACACACCGTCCTCATCCTTCATCAGATACAGAGAATTGAACAAATAATCACTTGAGGAGGACATCTATAAATGGCTATACAAGGATGAAGAAGATATTCCATCAATCTGAATCCTTGTAGATCAATATGGAAAGGGATTTACAATGTTACAAAGACGTGGTTATGATGACACTATTAGCTTGGGAGCACAACATTAAGGAGTCATAGAACCCATCCTTCCAATAAAGAATCCAAGAAATCAAGGTTTGGGATATGGAAAAATAGAACAAGGTTCTAAAAGCCAAGATAATGTATCGGTGATATTGAAGATGCCTCCGACCACCTTGCCTCCTTCTGAATAAATCAATGTAACTCCTAAGCAACAATCAATGAACCAAAGTAATTTATCATTAGCGGTGTACATGACCCCTACTCACTTGTACCCATTAGAAGAAGTAAATATATCTCTTGAAGAAGAATCCATTTATAGAAATCAAAATATCACCATTAATGCCTCAATGCCCTTTATTGAAGAAATTGGTACAAACCCTCAAATGGAGAAAGGTTCCACGAGTCAAAGCAATATACCATTGATTGTGAACACCACAAATACCCCATTACCTCCTATTCAAGAAGTAAATGAAGCTATTGAATAAGAGTCTAACGTGGGTGTTAATATTCTTTCAGAGTGGTTCGTGTGCGATGTTTTGGTAAAGTTTTAGCCCCTTCCTTTAATTTTTGGCCCGCTCTCCCAATCGCTCGCGCATAGTGTGTGTGAAAACTAGATTTGTATCTATATGTATATCTGAATACACAACACTTCACTTAAGTCATTAGATGCATGGTTAGTAAATCAATAATCAGTGAATAATGAAACCATTACAAAGTGACTTATTGCCTTCTAGTAGATGTGAGTTTAGTTTTGCTCTCAAATTTCCTTATGCAACACCAGTGACTAGACAACACCTAAATGAAGGATTTTAATCTATATGAGTATGAATTTGAGCTAAATGGATGCAAGATATGCAAGATTAAGCTAACATGATTTAAGCAATTTATCCATCTATATTATTTTTATCAAAATAACATGATTCAAGCAATAAGATTAAGCTAATGTGATATTCTCGATAGACCTAGAGCAAAAACAACATAATAACAATAATCTTCAGGGTTTTTTTTCTATGAGAGATGAGAGCTTGAATTTATAGAAAATCCAGAGAGAGACCAACAGTCAAGATCGATCAATGATGAAAGACAAAGATTCTCCAAGAGGAAGCACAATCCAGGTGAATTGATGTGATTGGCTACTTTTCTCAACTTTAAAGGAAATTGAAGTAATTTTAAGATAAAATTAGAAAAACTGATTTATTTCATATTTTATTCAATTTTGATATTTAATTGATTTAATTATTTTTCTGAGATTTTTCAATTTAATTCCATTTTGATTTCTTTTCTCAATTTTAATTCTTTTTTCAAATTAATTCTTTTTTAATGATTTAATGGAAAATGATTTATTAATTAAATATGATAGGATATTTAATTAAATAAATAGGACAATTGATTAAAATGATTTACTTGGAATGATTAATTAATTAAATGATTATTTAATTAATATAGAATGATTTGTTTGTCATGTGACATTGATGACTGAGATTAATTAATTAGGTGATCTTGATTGATTTAATTTGCCTTTGGTTAGGACCTTTATGATGTAGTCGAGATTAGGGGCCCATGGTTTAGGTGGCCATTTTTAGGGTATTACATTTTCCCCTCTTTCAATTGATGTGTGAGCAGCGCATTGATTCAAAGAAAATTTAATGTCAAATAGATTATTAGTTCTGGACTTGATGGATCATAAACCGATGAAGAGCGAGATGTTCAGCTTGATTTGAAGCAATGAAACTGACCAAATTGATTAAAGCGACACTGATCCCGAACTTGATTTAACTAGGACCGACAAAGAGCGAGATATTGATCTTGAACTTGACGGATCAAGAAACGAGTATTGATCTAGAACTTGATTGAACTAGATGAAGAGATGAAACCGATTCCAAACTTGATTTAACTAGAACCAATTGAGCAAAGAAAATGTCCAGCTTGATTTGAAGCGATGAAACTAAACACTGACTTGAATTAAGTGTGATTCAGACAAAGACAATATCAGCTTGATTTGATGCGATGAAACTAATATGCCCCTAGAGATTGATTTGATTTTGAAGAACAATAAGGTTTTGTTTGATTAATCTTTGATTAAAAAGAATTTATGCTCGACTTTCAATGAAGATTTGAAAAAAAATCTTGACTTTTGATGATGTAATCATTGATAATAATGATGTAATGATCATGCCCCTTCGAGAGTGAAATCAAAAGATGGCAAGGTTACGATGATTGTAGGCAATTGAAAGGATAAAAAGATTTAACGATGATAATCTGAGCACGAAGATGTATTGAAGATTTAAGTTGAAAGCAGAAGTGATTTGAGCGGAAAATGATGAGAAAAAGTGATCTGAAGATGAAAGTACCGAGTGGTCAACGTTGTGAGATTTTGACTAGAAAAATGATCTCTAATTTTGATTTTGATCCTGAAAATGGACTCAAGATGGCTGATTTAGTCAAGGGTATAATTTTCACATCCATCGGAGCAAGTTTAAAAATTAGGGTTTTCTATATAAGGGGTTGAAAGGGTCATTTTCATTTCATTTTCACTTCTCAAAGTTCAAAAATTCAAAAACCTTCTCTGGAGAAAAAAGGCAATTCCTGAGCATACCCATTGATTCTAGCTGCAAAGACGACATTATCGACTTAGGAACTATCCCCCTGCGGTAAGTGATCAATCTTGAGCTTCTTAAATTTTTGAATTTGTAAATTTTTGCATGAATTTCTTGTTTTAAATTTCGTTTTACCTCATGTCTTGTCGTTTTATCATACTGCCAAGTAGGGGTTATCATACGCGTATCTATTAAATAGTGTTTACTCGTATAAAGTCATTTTTTTTGTCCTTCGGTGTGTGCCCTCAACTCGTACGAGACATTTCCTCAAGGTCTGTTTAGTCATTCTATAATGTTTCGTTACTCGTATCGGATAGGTTACTCGTAATATATAAAATATTTACTTGGACGAGTTGTTGCCCCTTTGTGTTTACTCATTTCAAAAACAGTGAGCATTTTTTAGCATCAAAACTTGAAATTTTGATTTCTGTGATTGATTAGTTGGATTCATAGGAAGTTTTGATAACTTTCTAATTCAATTTGTATTGTGTACTAATGAGTTTTCATTTAATTTTGTAGGTTAGCTTTAGACATACAGTTTTGATGTACCTATCCGCCTACCATGAGATTAATTTGAAAACTCTCGAATGCTCAGAGGGCTCATATTGATGCATGTGGTTTTGGACACTTGTTGCAGATGCCAGATATTCATGTGAATCATGGATTGCTGAGTGCATTAGTCGAGAGATTCCATTCAGAGCATAACACATTTCAGCTGCCTACCAGGGAGATGATGATTACTCCCAAGGACGTATATAGGATTCTGAGGATTCTTTTTCCAGGTGGCAGAGTGGACTATGATTCTTCTCCTCAAGTGGGGATTACAGCTGTCATGCTCTATGAGAAGTGTGATACTTGCAGCTACAACACAAAACACTCAATAGATCATTACAAGAATGGTTAGCAAATCGTAAGCAAAAGAAAGATAAAACCATGACAAAGCGATCTATCGCCTCCTAAGAGATGTGAGTATGGGTTTGCTCTCAGATCTAGATAAGCAATCTGAGTGACTTGACTACACCTAGATGGAGGCTTTGAAATGATAATGATATGCAAAGATGAGATTAATTATGCTAAATTGATCCAAGAGACTAATTAAGCTAATGATATGCATGATTAAGCTATGATGATGATGCAATTAAGCTAGAAAAGAGATCAAAATAAACTAGATCTAAGATGCAAATTCCTATAATAACAATGCTCAAATGATATGCTAAAAGATATATGCCTATAGTAACAATGCCTAAATTGAAAATGAGATGGGATCCTTATTGCTCCAAAATAGGGGATATTTATACGATTTCCAAGGCCAGGGGTGAGGTGGCAGGAATCAATGGTCAAGATTGAATCTGAAGATATCAAGGGTAAAATTGGAGGAGGTTGAAGAAGAGGTTGGAGGAAGAGACACTTGTCATCTCTGTGGTGACAAGTGTCAAGGAGTTTTGCTCATAAAAGGGCAAGTGTCCAAGAGAGGAGACATGTGGCCAAAGTGCCATGTGTCTCAAGAAGAAAATATCCACACCATAGGAGGTTAGGATAAGGAGGTTAGAATGTGCAAGATAGGATAGGGTTAGTTAAACCCAAGGTTAGGTGGAATGGGTTAGGTTAGAGGGATGGTTAGGTTAGGTGGTTAGAAGTTAGGAGGCATGTGGGTAATTTGAATTTAAAAATTCAAATAATATGAAAAGACTAATTAATTCTCAACAACTCATAAATTGATTTGTTTTAATTAATTAGGGGATTAGAAGAATTGATTGAAGTGGGGGGGGAAGATTAATTAATTTGAATTAATTAATCAAAGGGGACTATGGAAATGAACCTATTAAATAAATCCTTAGATTTATTAATAAGTAGATGAAAGGGAGAATTTAATCAAATTGCCTAAATAATTCAATTAAATTAGGAAGGGGGATTAATTAAATAATTGTTTATTTAATTAATTATTTTCAGACCATTTTTAGGTGTATACATTTTGCCCCTCTTTGAAGCGAGGTGTGATGACACATTGATTCAAAGAATAATCTCATTTTGATGATGATATTGGTTCAATAGGATGCCCCATCTATTGATTGATAAATTCTAACATGATGATGCCCCCTCGAGAGATCAATTGAGATAATTGACCTTTGGAGTGTTTTGATCTTTACGAAATTGATATCCCGATTAGAAATGATTTGATTTCTGCAACTGTGGTTGATGAAAATGCGAGTTCTACAATCATGGTGATGTGGTTCTTGATTATTGATAAAGCTTAATTGATTAGATTGATAAGATTGAGATTCAGTCTGGTTTCAAGAATGACACCTCCTGTATAAGACAAAGATGATCAAAGCGTCTGGTTTCAGGAATGATATATCCTGTATAAGACATGATCAGAACGTTTGGTTTTAGGAAAGATACATCCTGTATAAGATATGAGAGAATTGATTCAGATGCAATTGATTAATAGAATTGATACAGTTGATTGAGTAAAGAACTGACAGTTTGTTGATATCAAGTTGCAGGAAGATTTATATAAGCTGATGTTGGTTTTGTTGAAGAAATATAAGATTTTCGCTGAGTTGATAATATCTGGATAGAGATGAGTCATCAGTTTGATTGTGTATACACTGTGATAGATTTAACCTTGGATAAAAGGAGCATGTAGGATCCCATGCAAGCTAAATGCAAAGCTAATGCAAATGCAATGCGACGACCGGACCAGTCACTAGATTATTGTGTTTTGTCATCATTGAGCTTTTTAAAATTTGGGAAGTAAGTGCAAACATCGATGGTATAATTAAACCATGATGACATGAGCACAACTTTCCTAGATTTTGATATGGCAAGTTAGCACAAGCATCGAGGTATAATTGAACCAAGATGACCTGAGTGTTGCTTGCGTAAAACAGGTAGTATTAATCATTTCAATACTCAAATTGGAAATGTCTTCGATGATACTCTGATGATCATGTCCTGAGACAAATTTGCACATATTAATGATTAATTTATAGATAGCAGACAAGAAAAAATATCATGTTCCTTCCTTGTTTCTCTAGTCAAAGACATCCTGGAGTCACTCAGAAATCATGATAGCTAAAATCAAGATAGAAAAATATGAACAATCATGCTAAAATCATTATCCAAAAGATATCATCCATGTGTTTAGACTGACTTTGTGATAGTTTGATTGTTTGACAATTTGATGTCGTGTTCAATGTTGGATATCTCTCAGTTTTTGCTTGATAAGAGTTGTCTAACTGTTTGTTCTAGCTCAAAATGATAAAAAAATTTGCCCCCGGCTAGGTGCAAGATTTTGCCCCAAGCCTAGAAACAAATTCAGTATGATATACCCAATGATCCAAACCATGGTAAGAAGCCACACGGGATGCTTGTGTATGTACAAGGCTTTATTATGCATATGAACGACGTTGATGGAAAATAATGCAAGCGAAAGGATGCATGAATTAATAGATGGAAGAGCTAGCCGACAGATAGCACCTGTTCGCCAAGTTTTCATGATCTGTTTTTATTGCACTTTTTCTGATATTTGATTTTTATTTTTTTTCTGCTTTTTCACTTTGTTTGTTTTTTTTTGAATTTTTCTGCTTTTTCACTTTTTTTTGAATTTTTCTGCTTTTTCACTGTTTTTTATTTTTTTGCTTTTTCACTGTTTTTTATTTTTCTGCTTTTTCACTGTTTTTTATTTTTCTGCTTTTTCACTGTCTTATTTTTTTGCTTTTTTAGACATAAAATTTCTTCAGATGTATGCTATTGATGGGTTCCTCGAGCTGATCTTCGTCCTGTGTTGATAGTTGATATGCTCCTGACCCAAAAACTCATACGAGCTTTCTCATAGAACCGGACGACAAATGATGGCATAAAATCCTCTGCTAAGATGACTCGTACGACACTTCTCACTGGACCAGACGATGAAAGATAAAATAAAATTTCTGCTAAAAAAGATCGTACGACAACTCCCACCAGACCATACGAAAAAGTAGATACCTCGTACGACAAAATAACAAACTCATACGATAGAGGAGAGAACAGAGATAAAAATGTTTGCTTGGCAGAATTTTGATTAATGAAGTTTGATTTTTTGCTTATGTTTTCCAGTTTTGAATGTCTGATTTTCTGTTTAAGGGATGAATACACAACAAACACATGGTATGATAAGTGACCTTCAAGCATATTATGCTACCTAATGAAGTTGACTGAGAGAGAAAACCTTTTCTTGCAAGCTTAGGTACACACCCAATAGCTAATCAGAATGCGGTCGTTGAGTCTCACGCAATGGATTCTCAATGTCGTATTATCCGACTCCAAACACTAATGGGGGCATGATATGGCAAGTGTCTTGGGAGAGTTACTATCTCTCTTGCACAAATATTATCACCCTTTTGGAGGTGAATCAGGTAGCTTCTAATTTAACCGGAACTAGTAAGGAATCAGTTCGGCACGTTAAGGTATAATACTCAATTAAGAGGTCTCTCTGCCTTGAAAACCAAGGTATACCCGAAGGTATGAAGGAGAGCTATTCTTGAGCACTGTCATTGACTTAATTTTCATCAAATCATATTTATTTTATAGTGGGTTGGATTACTTGGTGTTAGCCGTTCCCACTTAGGTCATTCCCCTCTCACCGGCCTTAATGGCTAAGAGTTATTATCTCCTCAACAGGGCAGGACTGCTAAAGAAATGCACTAATGAAAGCAAAGGATGAGTCTAGCTTTCTGATCACCTAAGAAAGGTGAGAGCATACTTGCCTATCATCAAAACACATAAAACATGATTGTTCATTTCCATTAGCAAAATCGAGTGTTCCTAGAAAACTTAAAGAAGACATAAAGTTTGGTTAGTCCTCCTAGGCAACCTGCAAAATAGATGCATTAGTAGTCATGATGTTTGGATGAAATAAAGCTTTGACAAGCATAATCTTTGACAATCATCCTGCAAAAACCAGTTAGGCTGTCGAAAAACTCACAAACAGACTAGGGTTAGCATTAGTAATAACCAAATTGAAGCATGAAACCCTTAAAATGCAAACTACTTTAAAAACACAAAAACAATATTTCATACAACACAATTTACCTGACCGTATGAGTGCAGAACAGAGCTCATACGACACTTCAGTCTCCTTAAAATCTCGTATGAGTCAAGATGAATTATCGTATCACTACACAAAGGAGCTTGTAAAAGACCAAAAAGGAGCTCGTATGAAATTCTAATTCCATCCCGGTCAGAAATGAAGGTTTAATGATGCTTGAGAGGCCAAAAATTAGATTTTGGGCCCCATGGTGGGCGCCAAAATGTCGTGCTCTGTGACAAGTGTGATACCTGTAGCTGCAACACAAAACACTCAATAGATCATTACAAGAATGGTTAGTAAATCATAAGAAAAAGAAAGATAAAACCATGACAAAGTGATCTATCGCCTCCTAAGAGATGCGAGTATGGGTTTGCTCTCAGATCTAGATAAGCAATCCCAGTGACTTGATCAAGAGACTAATTAATCTAATGATATGCATGATTAAGCTATGATGATGATGCAATTAAGCTAGAAAAGAGATCAAATTAAACTAGATCTAAGATGCAAATGCCTATAATAACAATGCTCAAATGATATGCTAAAAGATATATGCCTATAGTAACAATTCCTAAATTGTAAATGAGATGGGATCCTTATTGCTCCAAAATGGGGGATATTTATAGGATTTCCAAGGCCAAGGGTGAGGTGGCAGGAATCAACGGTCAACATTGAGTCTGAAGATATCAAGGGTAAAATTGGAGGAGGTTGAAGAAGAGGTTGGAGGAAGAGACACTTGTCATCTCTGTGGTGACAAGTTTCAAGGAGCTTTGCTCATAAAAGGGCAAGTGTCCAAGAGAGGAGACATGTGGCCAAAGTGCCATGTGTCTCAAGAAGAAAATATCCACACCATAGGAGGTTAGGATAAGGAGATTAGAATGTGCAAGATAGGATAGGGTTAGTTAAACCCAAGGTTAGGTGGAATGGGTTAGGTTAGAGGGATGGGTAGGTGAGGTGGTTAGAAGTTAGGAGGCATGTGGGTAATTTGAATTTAAAAATTCAAATAATATAAAAAGACTAATTAATTCTCAACAACTCATAAATTTATTTGTTTTAATTAATTAGGGGATTAGAAGAATTGATTGAAGTGGGGGGGGGGAGATTAATTAATTTGAATTAATTAATCAAGGGGGACTATGGAAATAAACCTATTAAATAAATCCTTAGATTTATTAATAAGTAGATGAAAGGGAGAATTTAATCAAATTACCTAATGAATTTAATTAAATTAGGAAGGGGGATTAATTAAATAATTGCTTATTTAATTAATTATCTTCAGACCATTTTTAGGTGTATACAACAACATTACGCAGGGTATTTCAGGATGACAATCTTATTGTGCAATCCATTTCATGGGATGACATGATGCGTAGATATGGATGGATATTTCTCGTTACTTGTGTGCTGGCTAGACTGATAGGATGTTTTGATATGCCTGACAAAGGATAGCAGGGTTTCTTATGTGGCTGGGGGAGGATATTGGAGATGTTAGTTGCTTAGTTGAGGAGATTAGGTTGGGGATCTTGCTTGTTAGCAAACATGTACCATGAGATGTGCAAGATCACATATCAAGATGTGAAGAGCATGGCTATTGGGGTTCTTGTACTACATATATGGGCATGTGATCATATCCCAATGTGTAGGCCAGTGGTGAATGATTCGATAGAGCCACACCAATCCATAGTGTGTCGATATTCAGGTTATTTGATGTAGCCCCACTTGGGGAAGACATGCTTCTAGAGATGCAAGTTGGATGACTTGATTGCAATTGTCTGGAGGCCTTACAGGGGTTTAGAGGAGTGAGATGACTAGAGACGTGAGCAAAAATTGATGTTTATGACACGCCCACTCATTGAGAGATCACAGACGGTATTGAGTGGTTTGTTGTTAGCCAAGTGATGAGGCAATCCAGGCGAGTATAGGCTATTTCACAGGAGTTTACTACTTACACTCAGTTTGGGGATGAGGAGAGGAAGGGATGGGGGGCAAAGTTATCTTACACCCTAGCAGTGCAGGAGTTGATATCCCTCCAGCCGCAGCGCTGGTATTATTTAGAGGATATTATTGATGCGGGGGTGACCCCAGAGTACAGGGATGAGTCCTTGAGACATCCATTCCCACGGTTTACAGATCTAGGAGAACGAGCACCTTGGATTGATGAGGGTGGAGAGGACGTACCAGCTCAGGCATAGGGACTAGATCAGGTACAGGGACAAAGAGTAGATCCACCTAGGTGCACAGGAGGTGATCCTGGTGCGAGCAGGAGTAGGGCACCAGTGATTGGTCAACAATAGAGGAAAGGAGAGGATGGTTCATTGGGTGTAGTCGGAGGTGAGGGAGGTAGAGCTCGGGGTGCAGGGGCTAGAGGTGGTATTAGTGGTGAGGGGGAGATGGGAGAGAGAGCTACCCCTCGATGGGTGCTATAGCGGAGGGATGAGACAGCTAAGGGAGGAGATTCCTCAAGGACAAACGCCATCAGGTATGATTCATACGCTGAGAGGAAAGGTGAGGACTCTTCGAACACAGCTGGCAGTCACGCAGACCCAGGTTGTAGAGTGTGATCAAGAGGTGTTGATATTGTGAGGAGAGTTAGCTACCTCCCTGCGTGAGGTTCTGCATCAGTCTAGCTGAGCAGTGTATTATGTGGTAGCATACAGTGCAACAGTACCGAGAGATAGACAGGTGGCCCCTTACTCATAGTACATGGCTAGATCGAAGGGAGCACATGCACCTCAACAGTTTGATGTTCCATAGGCACCTCCTCCTCCACCAAGCGATGAGGGAGAGGGACAGAGCTAGATTTTTATAGGCTCTATGTTATTTTGTATACCCCATTTTTGTAGTTTATGCGATTCTTGCCCTAATAGACATTATTTATGACACTTTATATCTTTTGTACCCCTTTGACATTGATATTTTTTATGAGATATATATGACACATGATTTGATCTCATTGTTCTTGTGTTGAGTTATATGAGATATTTTGTGAGATGTCCTTCTATATGCATTTTTCTACGTGGTGTTCTAAATGAATGCATTTATTTTCAATATGTATGTAATGCAGATGAATATGGATGTTGTTGTTTCTTGTTCATATGCAATAAATGATAAAAATGATGAGCTAATGATGTAAATGTATATTTTTTTGTTTTCCATGCAATAATATGAATGCCAATGAATGCTTAATGAACTTATGGATCTAGATATGATATGCTCATGAATGCAGCTAACATCTTATGTAAGATTTTAGATTTTGATGTGCAAGAACTCAATTGTGTCGATAAAGTCAGTTGACCACTTAGCGAAGGAATGATGATTTTTTCGAAGTCAAGCTCTTACTCAAAGAACAAAGAGATAGATTTTAATATGTTGAAGTCACTTGCAATGCACAAAATTAAGAATGTACGCATCCTAAAATCGAGTCACTAGATTTTAATTTGATTTTTATCATCACTGAGAAAAAATTTAGGAATAAACATAATCATCAAAGCACGAAGAGCCAGGATGACCCGAATGTCATGTCCTTTTTAATATAGCAAGCGAACATAAGCATCAAGGCATAAAGAGCCAGGATGACCTGAATGTTGCTTGCATGAAAACGCACCAAACAAAGCAGAGTTTCTTCCTTGTTATATGCAATATTGATTATCTTGTCTACAATGACCCTTGTATCGTTCATATCCTAGGACAAATTAAGCATGTATCTAGATTGCATGATAAATAAAGTTACTCAAAACAGACAAGGAAATCATTCCAACCTCCCTATAGAATACAAATAAATGGAGTCGAGGTATGTGTGGCAAGTTCAACTTGATGTGAAGGAACTTATCACAGACACCCATCTTATGAGATGTTTTTAGATCATCAAAATCATTCCTACAAGAAGAAAACAAAGAAAAGTATCATGCCCCCAATCCTCGCTCCTCTTAGTCAAGATAGACTTCCTCGAGTTACTCGGAAGGAATAATAAGCAAAAACCAATTTAAAAGATAGCATTCAAAGAAAATTTCAATCATAGCTCAAACAGTTTTCAGTGATTGTTTTTAGTGTTCTTGCTTTATGTGTTTACTCAGTGGTAAAACTCTGTAGTGGATAGAAGACAGGTGACTAACACAGATTGGATGACTTGGTACTACCAACATAAAGATGACTTGGCTGAACTGCTTAGGACATTTAAATTGATCAGTTGATTACCCTAAGGCTAGGACATTGATCGGTTTCAAGCCATGAGGGTTCCAAAAAGAACCAAGGTGTCACAAAAGCAACTAAAAGATATGTACAAGCTAAAGCGAAGATGCAGAAAAGTAGGAAACAAAATAGCAAATGCCAAATTTGTGTTGATAGATGGAGCACTTCAGTATAGGAAATAAGAATAACCTGGACAAAATCCAGCATCCATATTGATCGATGTCATTGTTTTGATTTGTGTGATCATTGATAGGAATGTCTGGTTTCAAAGAGTGAGTACCTCGTATAAGACCAATCTGTCTAGTTTCTAGTGTACCTTTCCTTGTATAAGACATGTTAATGTTTGATAGAGTTTGATAAATTGATTAACAAGACATGTGATAAATTTGATTGCAGACTTTGCGAGTTTGTCTGTTGTTGTTTTGGTTTGATGGATGGTCTATGCTTTCTTGCTTGGATTTTTTCAGTTTTTTTTATTTTTGTGTTTTTACTTTTAGGATTTTGTTCAAGACATTTTTTGATTTTTAGGATTTTTTCAGATATGCCCCCAATATGCAGACATATATGACATGATGATCTACACAATGCATGTGGAGACAATGAATTTTTGATATGACTTATGTTAATGACATATGCATGATGAAGATGCATTTCCTATTCGAACAAAGATGACTGTTTTAGTTTAGCATTTCATATACACCAATTGAGTTGGAGGTACAAAACATTTCATAGATAAGCGGACCATCGATCCTTAAGGTCCCTTGGAACATCCAAATTGACACACTTAGAGACTAGGATTTACAAATGGAGATGCGGAAAACTTCCCCATTGATTCTTGAAACTTTTATATTCTTTTATCCAAGTGAGTGCAAATGAGTTAATTCTTGCTCTTGTGTTCACTAAAGATACTTAGCATCCTACATGACTAGCTACATGGATTATTCTAACTTCAAAAGCATCCCAAATAGAGCCTCACTGCCAGTAGGATTTTAGAGCTCCGACGAGGTTATAGGCTGTAATTTCTCAAATATTTCTCCATTGCCAGCAGGCATTCAGAGCCATGATGGAGTTACTCGCATGTTCCCATTGTCAATCTTTTTTTCACACTTGTATGCTTAATATTTCAGTTATATATCATTACTCTTTTGCCTTGAGATGAATATTTGGCATAACACTCTTTTTTTTCTTTTTCTTGCCTTTACTTGTAAGTGTAGACACCTAAAATTGTCATGTCTAATTAAATAAATATTTTATTTATTTAATTATCTAAGCCTAATTCTTCTATTAATTAAATAAATCTTTATTTATTTAATTAATTCATTTATCCTCTTCTAGCCTTATTTCTCATTTAAATAAATACATTTATTTATTTAAATTATCCTTTTCCTAAATTAAATAAATATTTTTATTTATTTAATTGTCTTATTCTTCTATTAATTAAATAAATCTTTATTTATTTAATTAATTCATTATCTTTTTCTACACATGACACATGTCATTCATCTCTTAATTCCTACACTACCTACCTCTTTCATTATTTTGGTATTTCTTATACCTACCCTCTAATCCTAGCCGACCTCTCTTTTTACACCTCTCAATCTTAACCCTCCATTTCATATTGTGTCTTCTATTTAAGAAGATGCTTTCTTCATTGTCAAACCCTAATGACACATCCTAATGACTGATTTTGGAGTACTTGGCTACACTACGATCCTACTTGCAACCACATTCCGTTCTTTGTTGAGCTCTTGTGCATACAAAAATCTGAGAGCAAGCATATCAAACAAGATCAATGGAGATAGGAAGAATGGAGATCAAAACCCTATTGGACATGTGATGGTATAATCTTTGTGATTTTGAGTTATTTTGCATTGTCTTAGGTTATCTTCATATGTTATGGTGGATCTTTGTTCATTGTTAGGCTAGGGTTTCGTGGTTGAATTCATTTAGCCTTTCAATATTGTTATTATTGTTATCCATTTTCACCATAAACATTTTGGCACGCCTCGTGGGACATGGATTTTTCTTAGATCTGTGTTTTTTTGCAGATTTTTCTAACCCTATATTGCTATTTTGTAAAACAATTTGGAGAATAACCTTGTGCAGCTAGGGTTTTGGACACAAAATCAAGATCTTGGAGAGATTCGATCATATCTCACAAACGACTTGAAAATTTTGCACCAAAGTTTTTTTGCAGGTTGAAGAAAGTATCAGGAGCTCTCAAGTCAAAATTCAGAATTTTTGGAGCACATTTTCATTTTCTATGAATTTTTTATGATTTTTCATAAAAAATTAATTTTGAGAGCAAATGAGAGAATTTTTCAGATTTTCTTACATTTTTGGAAATATTTCATAATTATACATAGGATCTATTCTTTGTGATTTTAATTTTGATGCAAAATATTTCCCTAAAAATCGGATCTTTAAAAATTAGGGTTTTTCGTTATTTTGATCAGATCTCACAAACGGCTTCGAATTTTGACATAAAATTTTTTGTGCAGGTCAGGAAAATTATCAGAAAAATTCAGTAAAAATTTTAGATTTTTTGGATCGATTTTGCATTTTATATGAATTTTTTATGATTTTTCATAAAAAATTAATTTTGAGAGAAAATTAGCAAATTTTTTGGATTTTCTTACATTTTTGAAAATCTCTCAGAATTATACACAGGATCTGTTATTTTTGATTTTAAATTTGATGCAAAATTATTCTTCAAAAATTAGATCTTTGAAAATTAGGGTTTTGCATTATTTTACTCATATCTCACAAACTGCTTGGATTTGTTGCAGAAAATTTTTTGTGCGAGTTTGGAAGACCATAAGGACATTTCAGTAAAAATTTCAGATTTTTTGAATCGATTTTGCATTTTATATGAATTTTTTATGATTTTTCATAAAAAATTAATTTTTGGAGCAAATTAGCAAATTTTTTGGATTTTCTTACATTTCTGGAAATCTCTTGAAATTTTACAGGTGGTCTTTTTTTATAATGAATCAGATCTTTGAATTGGTCAACAAAACGCATTATTGAAGGCCCCTATTTCACAAAGTCTTTTGGATCTAAAATTTACCTAACTTGTGTGCTTGCAGGAAGGGGTGATTATTTCAAACAATCCAAACTACTAACAATTTTGTTGCAGGGCCTTAGCTAGGGTTTTGTAATTTTTATTGTGTGCCTTGTTTTCATAGCTTAGCAAACACTTCAATTGGTGCACTAAAATTGAATCATTGTCTTTTGTGTCTTGAGCAATAGGCTCTTTTTGTTTACTCTTTAGAGGGCCTGTCTTCCCGTGTGGTCATTAGGACTACTAGTGAGAAGAGAACGACCCAAGTGGTAGCGAGGAAAACCCACCTCATCCAAACCACTATAATCAAATGTATTCATGGTGAAAACTATGAATAACGTGTGCTGATTAGTTCATACCGACACTATGTCTCCCCATAAACCCGTTTGATCAAATTTATTTGATCATTTGTAGGGCGTAACCCCTACCGGCTGGGAGCCTTCTGTATTTACAGAGCTGAAAGTGCCGCATGTATGGCCACACGAGCGGATGCCCTTACTAGCACCATTTTGTGTTAGATGCCCAAATCCTTCTAGTTGTTGAGGCAGGAGGTCGGACCTCTGGTAGCGGCCCACACACATACGGTTCTTAGTAGAGATACAAAGTTCGCCATGGGGAGTTTTCATGGGGACTGATGCTTGACTGACCCGAGAAGTGAGTGCCGAGGGTGGAGCCAGTGAGGTCAAGCATCTAAGTATCCGCTCTGAATAGCGTAGCCTCGGGGGTAAAACCCCATGTGGGATCAACAACTATTGTCTTGGCCAGCCATAAGAATTGTGCTTGACTTATGATAAACATTCAAACATTCAAAGACCAAACAGCAAAACATTGTGTCTTTTGTGTCTTCCAGTGTATGCAAAAAAACTTTTTACATCAAACAACACACTTTTTGGAGTCTAAACAGTCTGCAAACATTGAGTCATCAACACTGTGTCCTCTTGTCACGAAAAATAGTCGAACAATCAGATTTGGTCACAGCAAAACAAATTCACAGATAGGAAAGATTGCACTAAGGTTACAGAAACGCGTCTGTGTCTGTTCAAACCGCGTCTGTGTCGGATAAACGCGTCTGTGAAGGGCAGAATAGCGTCTGTGTTTTTATCAGCGTCTATGTCGAACAGAGACACGTCTGTGTCTGGGAATCGCGTCTGTGAAGTATACAGGCGTGTCTGTGTCCACAATTGCAAAAACTGTTACAGTCCCAGCAAACATCAACAGGAAAATCTCAGAATCACGTCTGTGTTTAACAGAGTAGCGTCTGTGTCTTAAAACCGCGTCTGTGAAGTATACAGAAGCATCTGTGTCAGGATTTGAAAATTTTAACAGTCAAACAAACAAAGAAAATCAGTTTCGGCATACTTGAGCTTCCTAGGTTGTCTCTTCAGGTTTCATCTAGCATTCAGCCTGTTCTAAGGTCTTACACAGTCCATCATTGCTTCATACCTCATTTTACATTCATACTTGTCTAAACTTGAGTCAAAAGGTCACTTGCTTGTCCTCATCATACTTTGTCAACACACTACATACAACAACACTTTGCTAAGTGGTCCCTCATCAAGGTTTCTTACCTTTGGGTCTCATTTGGTCTTACTTAGAGTCAAGGTCAGCTTACCTCATCAAGAGAAACTATCCTCTCTTTGGAAGTCACACCTACTCTACTACATACATATTTGGTCTTACACTTTGGACATTGCAAGTAAACTTCAGATTCATTTACATTCCATACAACTCTTGGTCTTCCATACTCTTGTCATTTTCGTCTAGTTTCTCACATCTTGGTCTAACACCTAGTTCATGGTTGAAACCCGTCTTCAAAAATCTAGGAGAATAGCTAAAGAAGCTCAAGAATCCGCCAACATGAGTTCTTATGAGTATGACAATGATTTATTCTTCAATCCTGAGCACACTACATTACCAGATATGAATGTTTATAGACACAATCCAAATGTGGAAAGCGCAAACACTATAAACAACAATGCTACACACAATGACACAGTTGACAATTCTTCAATACTATCAGCAGACATACAAGAATCCATAATGGATCCTCAATTCAATAGATTGGTTGAAGAGATAATGAGGAGAGATCGTCAATACTTTCTAAACATGATGGCACAAAGTGGAGCTAAAATACCGCATGATTTTGACTTATCTCAACTTATGGAAAGTCGACCCTCACAACAAACTCAACCCAACATGGATCAAAGGAGACCAAATAGTGGAGGAAATAGAGGACCAAATAATATGATGCCGGAGTCACCATCAGTTTTGCTTCAAAAACCAGCAATCCCACATACACAAGCTCAAGCATATGATACTTACACTCAAAGACCCTCATGGAGGCCTTATGCTCAATCACATGCTCAAGGTATGAATCAATCAAAACAAGTGGATACTCAAGGACATCCTCAAAATTTTGACACAAGGAGACCTCATGCCAAAATTGGGGGCAACACAATGGAAAATGAAAGGCCCATTGAATATGGTTTATACACACAAAACAGATATGGGGTTCCCCAACAAGAAGTTATGCCAAGTGCTCCATACATGTCGCAACAATATAGACCTCCATATGGACATGTCTACGATCAGTATCATCCATACATGCAACAAGCTCCTCCTCAAATGGGTGTTTCAAACATGGGGTATGCAACAAGAAATCAATCTCCTCCCAAGAATAATTTGGAGCAACAAATTAGAGATTTACAAAAGAAAATGGAGGACATGAGTACATCAAAACCTACATACACTATGAGAGATATATGTCCTTATCCCTTTGATAAGAGCATTCCAATGCCTCCATTTCCTCCACACTTTGTAACGCCAAAATTTGACAAATATAGAGGGAGAGGAGACCCCAAGGCACACATAAGACAATTCTTCACAGCTTGCATTGAGGTAGCGGCAGAAGAAACATACTTGATGAGGTTATTCCCACAGAGCTTAGGCGATCAAGCTATGGAATGGTTTTCTCAATTACCTCCTGGTATTAAGTCATGGGGCGACTTAGCAGAGGCATTCATTCAGCATTTCTCCTACAACATAGAAACAGATGTCTCAGTTACTACCTTGTGCAATACTAAACAAAAGGAAGGAGAATCTTTTGCGTCATTTTTACAAAGATGGAGAAACCTAGCTAGCAGATGCTCTTGTGAAATCCCGCAGAAACAAATGGTGGAGATGTTCACACAAAATGTTAACAAGGCTATTGGCTATGATCTCAGGAAAGCTTGTTTGTCTACATTCAAGGATGTCATTGAAAAGGGCCTAGCAACAGAAAAGGTCTTAATTGAACAAGGAGTTATCAAACTATTCAAAGAAAACAAAGAGGACTTCAAAGGAAAGGACAAACCAAAATTTTGGAGCAAGAACAAGAACACGGTTAATGATGGTGTTGTTGATGCCAACACAGTAAGACCAAAGTTCGTCTTTTCTGGATCAAGTTCTACCAACAATCAAGTGAACAATCAAACGGCTGCTAAACCACGAAGGAAGTACACTCCATTGGGAGAACCACTTGAATCAGTATTCAAAAAGCTTGTAGCAAACAAAGTGATCACGGTCCCAGATTTTCCTCCATATGAACCAAAGGTAAAACCGAATTGGTGGAATGATGATGAATTTTGCGAATTTCATAAGAGCAAGCGTCATAAGACAAGTAATTGCCATCGATTGAAAAACATTGTACAAGATCTCATTGACAGAGGAGATATTGAGATTGAGGGACATTCATCTAATCAAGAGCATGAGGTGTTTAAGGAACCATTCCCAAAACATGACAAGGGAAAAGGCAAAGTCACAGATGATCAAGCCGATTACACTAGAGCATCTTACAATTATGATTCCACTATTAATCACATCTCAATGGACAATCATATTTCTACCATTACTATCAAAAACAAAATCCTGAGAATCCTTCTCAAAGACCCAAAATCGTCCTAAAAGGTGTGGGATCTTCATCCGCATCTACCTCTGAATGTCATGTTACAACCCGTCGAGGTAAGATCACATTGCCAGGTGCCTCTACTAAGAATACCAATCTTTCATCTACCAAGCCTGAGTACAACCTTGTAGAGCAATTAGGGAAAACACCCGCGCTCATATCTATTCTTGAGCTCTTACGTATATCTCCTGCACATAAAGCTATCCTTGATAAAACCTTGAGAGATACTGCTGTCCCTACTGATCTGAACGTGGACCATTTTCAAGCCATGGTGGGATACCTATCCGTTCCACACTCCCTCACATTCACAGAAGCCGATGATGCCTCCATAAGTCAGCCTCATAATGCACCTCTACACATTGAAGCCTTCATACATAAACACCGAATAAAACGAGTCCTGATAGATGGAGGAGCAGGTCTTAATATTTGTACATTGAGCACCATCAGACAATTGGGATATTCTGACAAAGCTATGAATTCTACAAACCAAATCACTATTAAGGCCTATGATGATGAAGAGCGTTCGTCCAAGGGCACGGTCATCTTACCACTAAGAATAGGGCCAGTCACAAAGGACGTGGTTTGTCAAGTCCTGGATCTAGACCTCACGTACAACATATTGCTAGGACGTCCGTGGATTCATGAAATGAGGGCAGTCCCATCAACATACCACCAATGCATTAAGTTTCCTCATAATGGAGTCGAGGTAACGGTCAATGGTGATCCAAATCCATTCATATATTGCAATAACTTGAGATCACATACTGAGACTATCATTCCCAGCAATCGTGAGGCTACTCCTTCTTCAGCATATATTGATCCTGAGTCATTAAAGCCCCCGACATCCAAACAAGGTGAACTTAGAGCCAAGTTTCAAGACAAAGGCATGGGAGAATACACTCTGAATCAAACAATGTTCTTACGACAAGTCATGAACTCCCCCAAGGAATATGGGAGGCCACATCCTAATAAGCAAATCTCCATCATGCTACTCAAATGGGATCCTATCGTCTTTCAAAAATGGGGCGAACTAGAGGAAGAAAATTTATATAAAATGCTATATAAGGACGCTGAAGAGGATACACATGATAAAATTATAATACCCTATGAGAACTATGGCAAAGGTTTCAAAATTCTGCAAAGATTCGGGTATGATGGAAAAAGTCCTCTTGGACTACGCAAAGAAGGTGTCATGGAGCCTTTACAACCTGAGCTAACTACAAGAAGGGAACGCTCCAAGGGGCTTGGTTTTCTAAATCCCAAGATTCACAATAAAAGAACAAAACAGATATGGCGAGTCAAAGTGGCTGAAGTTCAACAAGAAGATGACTATTCTACAGATTCCAACGAATGGGAATGGGGTTCAGACAAATCCTCCAGCGACTATGAGCTCAATGAGACATTTAGAGAGTCAGAGGAACCTACAGAGGAGGAGGAATTTTACAAAAAATTCAGAGTTGGCCAAGGACCGACCCACGAGGATCTCACACAGTCGTCATTTCAAGGCCCTAGGTCAAGATCACATAGGATGAGGACACCTGTCCTTGAGGGTGCTGCTAGTAATGATAATTTGGACTCACTCACGATCGAAACTGATGAGGAGAGTGCCATTGACGACCTCGATGACTATCTATACATACCTGAATATAACCACATCTTCACTATTAGCCTTGCGGATTCTAAAAACACTAAAGACCTTCCCCTCGTTCACCCCCAACTCATTGACTGGGATCAGGATGGACCAGCACAGCTTGATACATTTCAAAATGACGAAGCTATTGTCGATTATCTTGGCATTCGCGATGATCTTCCTCTTGGAGACCATAAAGCAAGATACGCCATAGAGCTTAATAACATGGCATACTTTGGTGAGGGTGTCGGGCCTTCTAGTCGCAAAAATGTGAAAATAAAAACAAAACAAGGGTCTTATGGCGAAAACCACACTGTGGCGCTATCTGACTCTAAAAAAGTAAAAAGAAAGGACGTATCTGAAGGTGAAAACCTCTTTGAGGTGCCCGAAGATGGAAGGCTCGACATTCTCCCAGCATCATACGAGGAAAAATCATCCATGTTGGTAGAGGAAACTATAAAGACAAACATTGGTACAGCAGAGGTTCCACACAACATATTTTTGGCTCAATCATTGACAGAGGCCGAGAGAGAAAAATTCATAAGCTTCTTTAAGGAACGACAAGTCAACTTCGCATGGTCTTATGCTGATATGCCTGGACTAGACCCGGATTTAGTAATGCATCATTTAACAGTCAAACCGGGGGCAAAACCAGTAAAACAAAAATTAAGGAAAATGCACCCACAAGTGGCTTTATTAGTCAAGGCAGAGCTGGAGAAATTATTGGATGTCAGATTCATACGCCCAATTGATTATCCCGAATGGATTTCCAATTTAGTACCTGTCAACAAACCGGATCGCAGTATCCGAATATGTACAGACTTCAGAGATATCAACAAGGCTTGTCCAAAGGACGATTTCCCATTACCAAACATTGATTTAATTGTTGATCTCACAGCAGGCCATGAGATGTTATCTTTAATGGACGGATTTTCTGGACATAATCAAATCAGGATAGCACCTGAAGATCAACATAAGACATCATTCACTTGTCCATGGGGAACCTTCTGTTGGAATGTCATGCCCTTTGGGCTGAAAAATGCAGGTGCCACGTATCAACGAGCTATGACTACTATCTTCCATGATCTCATGCACATAACGGTGGAAGATTATGTTGACGACCTTTTGGTTAAATCAATAGACAGAAATACACACTTGGACATACTTTCAGTTGCTTTTGATAGGCTAGAAAAATACAAGGTAAGATTAAACCCAAAGAAATGTGTCTTTGGAGTAACCTCCGGGAAGCTCCTAGGATTCATTGTGTCTAAAAGAGGAATAGAAGCTGATCCAGCAAAAGTCAAGGCTATCTTGGACATGCCACCACCCAAGAATATCAGTCAACTTCGATCTTTACAAGGGAGACTCCAATCCATACGAAGATTCATAGCACAACTTGCAGATAAGTGTAATCCTTTCCAGCACCTGCTACACAAAAACATCAAGTTCAAATGGGATGAGAACTGTCAATAGGCTTTTCAGGCACTCAAAGACTATCTTTTGAACCCGCCGGTTTTGGTGCCACCAATTCCAGATCAACCATTGCTACTTTACATATCAGCTACTCCAACAGCACTGGGGGCACTTCTAGCACAGCAAATACCTGACGGCAAGGAAAAAGCAGTCTACTATATCAGTCGCACATTGGTGGGATATGAGCTGAACTACACACCAATTGAGCGTGCATGTCTCGTTGTGGTCTTTGCTTCACAAAAATTACGACATTATATGCTCACTCACAAAACTAAGTTGATTGCAAGAATTGATCCACTAAAGTATCTTCTCAACAAAGCTACACTTACTGGGCGGCTGGCCAAGTGGGTAATGATTTTGAGTGAATTCGACATTGAATACGTGGACAGAAAAGCTATAAAAGGACAAGCCATTGCAGACCAATTGGCAGATGCTCCCATAATGGATGATGTTCCTCTACAGTCAGAATTTCCAGATGAGTCCATTCTAACGATATCACTTGCTAAGCCATGGCAACTATACTTTGACGGCTCATACACACAGCATGGGGCAGGAGCGGGTATACTCTTTATAACTCCCCAAGGTGATTCTATACCAAAGTCATACCGCTTATCATTTCCTTGCACCAACAATATAGCGGAATACGAGGCATTAACAACTGGGCTAAGAATTGCAGTTCAGTGGAAGATCCAAGAGCTTCGTGTTTTTGGTGATTCTCAACTTGTCATCCGTCAAGTAACTGATGATTATCAAACAAAAGATGAAAAGCTAATGCCTTATAAACAACTGGTAGATGATCTGAAACAGCACTTTGCAAAGATAGAGTTTGAGTAGATACCAAGAGAACAGAATCGCGCTGCTGATGCCATGGCTACAATTGCTTCGCTCATTGATCTACCGCAAAATGAGACTCGCTATGAGTTCCTGGTTGACAACCTGCTGATTCCGTCATATGAGATCACTCCTACGGAAATGATATGTGTTGTTGGTCCTGAATCCCAGTTATATGGTTCCATATTCACATACCTTCGCGACAATATCTTACCTCCCGATCTATCGAACAACCAACGCCGCACTTTCATTCGCCAATCCTCCCGATATGTTATCCTAGCTGATATCCTATACCGACGAGGTCTAGATGGAACCCTCCTTAGATGTTTAGAAAGTGACGAAGCTCAGATTGCATTACGAGAAGTACACGAAGGGATATGTGGTCTGCATACTAGTGGTCCTACCTTGGCTAAGAAACTCATTAGGACTGGATACTACTGGCCTACTATGGAAAAAGATGCATATTAGTTTGTCAAGAAGTGTAAGCAGTGTCAAATTCATGGAGACCTTATACATGCACCAGCACAGGAACTACAACCACTTGCATCTCCTTGGCCCTTTTGTCAATGGGGACTCGATCTCATAGGCAAGATTCACCCTCCTTCTTCCAATGGACATAAATTCATTATCACAGCCACAGAGTATTTCACAAAGTGGATTGAAGTCGTGCCTCTCACACAAGTTACTGGGAAACAAATTGCTACTTTCATCCTGAACTACATCATTTGCCGATACAGGATCCCTACTTCCATTATCACTGATAACGGGCATCCTTTCAAGAATCAGGATGTTCGTGAACTCTGTGAGCGCTTCCATATCTCCCATCGTTTCTCCACACCATATTACCCCCAAGGTAATGGCCAAGCTGAGGCGTCTAACAAAACAATTCTTAAAATCCTTAAAAAGACAGTCGACGACGCTGGCCGTAACTGGCATATCCAACTCAATCCTGCACTTTGGGCCTACCGAACAAGTGTCTGCACGCCTATAGGAGCTACACCCTACTCACTTGTCTACGGTGCTGAAGCCATCTTGCCTATTGAGGTCGAGTTACCTTCTTTACGGGTCTCCTTGAGAAACATAATCAACGATGAAGGCTACAGGGTCTCTCGCTTACAAGAACTAGAACTGCTGGAGGAACGACGACACATTGCTTTTAATCATCTCAAGGCTTACCAACAATGAATGAGTCGCAGTTACAATCACAAAGTCAAGCCTCGCACATTTGAAGTAGGTGACTTAGTCCTCAGAGAGAACCCCAAGAATCAGCAAGACAGAGATAAGAAGGGCAAGTTCGAACCAAACTGGCTTGGTCCTTACATCATCACAGCAGTATATGGATCTGGGGCATATCAGCTCTCAACTATAGAAGGTGAACCCTTGGAGGATCCTATCAACAGCATGCACCTTCGCAGGTTCTACACATAGCTTTTCAGAGCATCTTAACGCAAAAATACAAAAAAATCAAAAAATTTCAAAAATACAAAAAAAAATTATAAAACAAAAAAAATCGTTACATGGTGAAAACCTGGCCAACAAGCGCCTTGTGACAACAAAAAAATTGAAAAATCCAAAAAAGTAAAGAGAAATAATTTCATCCAACGGTGAAAACCACTTCGGTGGCGCCCTGGGCAAGTACCATGGTGAAAACTGGGTCACCAGCGCCATGCGTAGGGACTTTGCTCCTCCCTCCTTCAGGATTCACTTTCATCCTTTCACTTTGCACACACTCACAACCTATTTACCCATTCCCATCATGGCTTGTTATTGATCTACCTAAGATTGGTTAGCCATCCATAACCCTCCCTTTTAGCTCCCTTTCCATCCATAATAAATCAGATCCTATCTGTGACTACGGCCAATTCCTACGTCTAGTGATGGGTGTGGAACTGAGAACATCACATGTTTCGAGGAGTACAGTTTCTTCCAGCTTTCTCCAATCTATTCGCGCACAATCCGCAATAAAGCAACATTTGCATCACAGATCCGCAATAAAGTTTCATCTTCTCCGCAATAAAGTATCAGTTTCATGGATTCAGTCAGTTTCAGATGAGACACAGCAGCAACAATGGGCTTCAACAAATCAAATCTTTCAGCAGACTCAGACAACATATGGTTCAGTGCTATCTATCCTTTTTGTGAAAGTGAACATTGTGACCACAATCGAATAAGACTTAAACAAGTGACAAGAGACACTAAACTTGAGGACTACAGTGGATGTTGGTGTCGAGTCTTGGTTTTCTTTTTGATTTTATCTTTTGGTGACATGTCTTTTAGCTTTTCCAGGATGTCTTTGACTAGAGCTTCTATCTCCAAGATGTCTTTGACTAGAAAGGCGAGGATGGGGTATCGTCACCTATTTTGTTTGTTGTTTGTGGATTGTCTCTTAGTAATGCTATGACTTGTCCAAGGATATGAGGACACTGTGAGTCTAGTATGAACTGGGGCATTCCTTGTTTGTGACTGTCTTATCTCCATGCAAACAGGTACAATGACTTTCTGGGCCGAACAAATGCCTCGATTGTCATAACCTATTTTGCCATAATAATGCTCAATGATGATAACGCACAAGAAGCTCTTTCGCGTTCATATCTTCTGTCTTCCATCCCCCTTTCTTGATTGACTTCCATGGTCCTTCTCGAGTCCGCGTAGCCCGCTATCAACTGACTGAGTATAATGACACACCAAAAATATTTGCATTTCATGTAGTTACACCTGCATCACCACATATAAGCATTTCATACATACATATAGATATCACAACTGCATCACATCCTGCATACAACACATGTTAGCACATCTCACATTTTCATTATGTAAATAATCATTTGCATTATCATATTCATTTGCATTACATACATTCACATTGGCATCATGCATCTCATATACAACATAAAAGAACAAAAATATATTGCATTGCATCATATAAGCATCCATATCATAAAACATGCATCACATAAGAACATTTCATCACATAGGTACACATGCATATAGCTGCCGCAAAGATGAATCATCTCATATATAATCAAAATGTGTCATGATACAATGATGTCAAAAGAATCATATGACTACAAAAGAATCACCCGCAGGTGTCTACAATACAACAATGGTACATATACTGATACAATGGGAGCCCACTATAGCTATGAGGAACTCCCTCCCTCGGAGCCGCCTGGCCTCGACGGAGTCTGAGCTATAGATGGACCCGCCCCAGGATCTCCCTATCTCTCTGGTGGTGGTGGAGGCCCCATGACCCCACCGCTGGATGCCTGTCTCCTGCGACTCCCTCCCGTAGCCGTCGCTGTGCGCGATGACCTATGGAAGCTCCTAGCCCACTGATCTGCTGGCACGGCTGCGTAGTATAGATCCCTCCAGTAGGCGATCTCCTCTCCGGCTCGCAAGACATATGCGTAGCCTGCCCCTGTATCCTCTGCTGCCCGCCTCCCTGCCCTCAGAGCTGTCTCGGCCTCTGTGTATCTCTGGATGGCCTGATCCCTCTCCCGCTCTGTGTCTCTGACCCTGATCCTGAGGTGGTCTCTCTCCCGTACCAAATCCTCAATCTCATCTGCCTAGCCCTGGCAGATCTCCCGCAGCCTCAACACCTCATCCTCCTCAGAATCCCCGCTCTCAGCCTCTGCCTATGGCTCCTCCCCTACAGGTGCCTGTCCCTCAGCCTCTGCCTGCACCTGTCCCTGTGCCTGTATAGGTACCTGTGGCTGTACCTGTCTCTGTCCCTCTGCCTGCACCTGTCTCGGTCCCTGTCTAGGACCCTGTGCTGCTGGTACCTGTAGGGGCTGTCCACCCTGACCCCTCACCACCGGAGCTGCTCTCTCCTGTCCTCCCTCCCTCCGAGGTGCTACCCGCCTCTCTCCCACCACTCCCCTCCGCCTCCGCCGGCCCCTACCTCCATCCCCTCCACCATCATCATCATCTCCTCCACCCTCTCCCTCCAGTGGCTCTGCCGGATCTGTCAACCTGGGAAATGGATGCTCTGCCCAATACGCAGAGTACTCTGCGTCCATCCCTGCATCATCTACCTCTGGCCACATGTCCCATGGCATCGGCATCATCTCCACTAGCTGTGTCACCGCCTGATCATATGATAGCAGTGGGCCAAACTGCACCTGATCTCTAACCGTACGGGCATACATGCCCGAGCCTCGTGGCATCCGCTGGATCCGCCCAAACTGCCTGCACACCCTATCAACAAGCTGCCTCTCCAGAATATAGGGTGTCCGCCCAATCAGATACCTGCTCCTGAAAACATAGGGTAGCTCCAATGCGTCGTCATCCCACTCCTCGCACCCCAGGTACGGCCTCCAGATGACCATGTCTATGTCATCTATGACGCGCCTCCAATGCTCCAATCTCCCAATCCGAGGCTGGGATGTAATCATGTCATACAAGTGCACGAAGCTCCGTCCCTGTCCTCTGCCTCTAAAATGAATGGGCCGTGTGATGGGAAGGTGCTCATAAGCCCACACCTGCAAGAGAGTCATGCCGCAGCCCAAGCCTACTGATCCGTGGTACACAAACTGATGCAGCTCATAATATAAATGTGCCAGGACACATGGCCCCCATGCATACCTAGTGTGCTCTGACATCAGCGTCTCCAATGCCCCTCCCCAGCCCACTGCCAATCCTTGTGTGGCCCTGTCTGGACACAAGTACCCACTGATGACTCCCCCAATAACTGTCGGCAATGCTAAACCTGTGGCAGTCATGGTATCCCAGGCTACATGACCTGCTCGCATCTCCAAACCGGGATCCTGAAACACCCGTCTCAATGCCTCCCTGTCACCGTCACGGTCATAGGGAATCAACTCTCCATCAATGGGGATATGCAGTATCCTGTAGACATCCTCTAATGTCACTGTCATCTCACCCATCGGCAGGTGAAACGTGCACGTCTCCGAGTGCCATCTCTCAGCCAACGCAGTCAGCAACCCCATGTTTGCCCGAAACTCAGGCACATAGAGCACATGTGTGAGACCCATCTCCTCAATGGATATCATGTCCTGAATCGACAACTCTGGTCGCAGTCTCTGAGTCGACGGGAATCTCTCCCGTGACTCTAACATCGGCAAATACTCCTGCAGTCACACAATCAATTTTGTCAGTTATCGTGGCATTCACTGTTTATCACAAAATGCTACTTGCTACCTAAATGCATCTGGTCATCTATCCTAGTGACACTCACTGTTCATCACAAAGTGTTGCTATCTACCCTAGTAGTGCTCCCTATTCATCACAAAGTACTACGTGTGTGACATTCCCTGTTCATCACAAAGTGTCACTCACATTCGCACTCCCTGTTCATCACAAAGTGCTGCCTATCTTGGTGCTCCCTGTTCATCACAAAGTGCCTTGATCTATTCTACTCTTCCTAGAGGACCTGCTTGAGTGTATCCTCTCAGCAGCTTATCCAATCGACAGCGTCTGTTCATCACAGAACTGCCGATTTGACCTAAAAGACTAAAACCATGCATTTAAACACACAAACGCACTTTTAACACATAAACGCGCTTTTAACTCATAAACGCGCTTATAGACTGCACAAACGCGCTTCTGCAACACAGACGTGTTTTCTGAACACAAACGTGCCTATGCCATGCACAAACGCGACCAGGGAACACAGACGTCCCTACATGACATAAACGCTCCTACAAAGCACAGACGCTTTTACATTTCACAAACGCGTCCGCATTCAGCACAAACGCGGTTCCAGGCACAGACGCGCTTGGACCCGACACAGACGCGCCTGTTGGACACAGACGCGCCTGGCACTGACACAGACGCGGTTGCGCATTTTTGCATATTTAAACTATCCTATTCCTAGCGCATTTATTGCTCCTAAACATGCATTTATGACAAAACTTGAAATGCGTGAAAGTACGAGGAGGTTTTCGGGTACTTACCGGCTCTCCTGCATCGGCTGGTCGCTGGAATCGGCGCACACGGTCGAATCTATGAATGAATGTCATCGCTGCTGACTGCTGCTGCTCTTTTCTCGCTCTGCACTGTGATCTTCTATGGGTGTGGATGACAATGAGGATGTCTTTTGCCCATGGTCTATCTTATAGCCTAGCCTAGCCCTCGTCTTCGTTTCCCGAGTCAGTCTTTCTCATCCCGTGACTTTGTCACTTTATTCGCTTAATCCATTCTAGCCTTTCTTTCTTATCGAGAGATTGTCTGCAATCTTTTCAGACATCTTTATCCAATCTCTCGAGGGGGCATATTATTCCCATCCTGGGGCAACTCTGTATCAGTTCATCTTATCTTCTTTGAAACAACGCGACAAGCCGCATTGTCTCAAAGAGGGGCAAAATGTAGACACCTAAAATTGTCATGTCTAATTAAATAAATATTTTATTTATTTAATTATCTAAGCCTAATTCTTCTATTAATTAAATAAATCTTTATTTATTTAATTAATTCATTTATCCTCTTCTAGCCTTATTTCTCATTTAAATAAATACATTTATTTATTTAAATTATCCTTTTCCTAAATTAAATAAATATTTTTATTTATTTAATTGTCTTATTCTTCTATTAATTAAATAAATCTTTATTTATTTAATTAATTCATTATCTTTTTCTACACATGACACATGTCATTCATCTCTTAATTCCTACACTACCTACCTCTTTCATTATTTTGGTATTTCTTATACCTACCCTCTAATCCTAGTCGACCTCTCTTTTTACACCTCTCAATCTTAACCCTCCATTTCATATTGTGTCTTCTATTTAAGAAGATGCTTTCTTCATTGTCAAACCCTAATGACACATCCTAATGACTGATTTTTGAGTACTTGGCTACACTACGATCCTACTTGCAACCACATTCCGTTCTTTGTTGAGCTCTTGTGCATACAAAAATCTGAGAGCAAGCATATCAAACAAGATCAATGGAGATAGGAAGAATGGAGATCAAAACCCTATTGGACATGTGATGGTATAATCTTTGTGATTTTGAGTTATTTTGCATTGTCTTAGGTTATCTTCATATGTTATGGTGGATCTTTGTTCATTGTTAGGCTAGGGTTTCGTGGTTGAATTCATTTAGCCTTTCAATATTGTTATTATTGTTATCCATTTTCACCATAAACAGTAAGTAATGAAACCTACTTAGGTGTGACAATTACAATGGCGCTGAAGTAGAATGTTAGAATTTTCACTAGTCATATGATCAACTAGGTGTCTAGAATGAATTAGAGATTTTGTTAATATATTTGACATATAGCAATTGATAGATTTTGGGTTACCAAGACTTAAATACTGAAATCACTACCCAACCATAAGTAAAGCATCGTCACGGGGTAATATTGAAAATGAATGACCTTAGGATCTCAAAGACTTCATGTCTGAATATCTAAGAAAGTGAACAACCCTTGTTTGTCTTGAATGCAAATAAATGATAAACTTGGACAATTGCCTCATTTTATTGATGTTGTTATATGCAAATGCAGAAATTTTGTGCATGTGATGCATTTGAAATAGAAACTATATGTGATGTAGTGCTTTGAATAAAATGAGATGCAATGTAGAAAGCAAAACCTAAACTAACCCAACCCTTAGATATAATATCATTTAAGGTGCATGTTTTTTATAGGGTCAGGTAGATTTGTGTAGGTAGTCCATTGGTCTTTGTTTGAAGAGTCAGATAAAGATGTCTTTTCCAATAGGATATAAGAAATCAGCTAAGTGTACATGTTCAACATCTCCAATTTTGATTTCCTTAGTTTTTGGATTTTGTGATGAAACTAGGGTAAAGTCTTATGCAAAGGATTGGATAAGGGGGACGGAAGGTGATAGGACCTAAAAATTATGTCTTGCAAAATTTGGTCATTCTGGTTTTATTTTGCCCAATGTCAAGTTATCAGGGTTTAGGGCTTTAGGGGTTATGTATTTTCTTGATTAAATCTTGGTATGAAGGAAAGTCTTCGGTCCTTTTTATATTATGTCGTTGCCTTTTTCTCACTTAAGGCCGAGGGTACCACTTTTGTTGGTGGGGCCATTCCATTTCCTAAGTATTAAGTGGTGGTTAACCGATTTATGAAATATGATTTTCCTAAGTCATGCACATAGAATTTCCCTATGACCGGTCTCCCTTTTAAATATTTGTGCCCGTGCTTATGTTTTCCTAAGTCCAAAAAGCCTATGTATTTTAGTAGGTTGTTAAAGAAAGAATGAATCCAATGGTTTGCACTTCCCCATGATCAAAGATGTTAGGATTATAAAGACCGCGACATCGCGAGATTGTGCCACGTGTTTTCAGCAAAAACCGATAGGGTTGGCAATATAACCGGTCGAAGCATCATGTTACTAGTTCTCAAGAAGTAAAGGTCGGTTTACTAGTAGTCCTATCAATTTGCACATGTTTAAAATAAACAGAGATGTTTTGTTCTGAGGTAAAAGTTACTCGATCTTTAATTCAGGAGGAGTTAACAGGCATTGTGCAAAGCGGTAAAGTTTGAATAGATCTGACAGCCCCCGTATCCCCGCAATGGAAGTTGCAAGGATGTTATAGACCGTGGTATCATGATATGATGCCATGTGTCTCAGGCTGACCAAGAAGACCTACGATGGGGTTGCTAACGGAGTTTGATTGAAAGATGATATGACACTGTTTAATAGGGATTTGGTGGGTCCACAAATACAAATGGAAGGAAAAATGTTCAGTCGACAAGAAATGACTGTTAGATTTGCCATGTTGGGTGAGATCTGCAGTTGAGTTTCAAATATAAAATTAGGAGCGATTTTGGAGGAACTGGTTGTAGTCCGTGGGGAAGAAGTAAGATGAACATGGATACACACTTGTCAACTCAGGATTGATTAGACAGTCAAAGATGATAGCTCAGAGATATGAAAGGATCAAGAAAAGCTTCAGGTTTTGATATGATGGATTATGAGTTTTCTAATAAACTCAGAGATTTGCCCGTTGATAGGAATCCTGAAGCAGGGGACTGTACACTAAGAAAGGAATAAGATCAGAATAAAATCATTCACGTGAGGTGAACACATGCAGGTGGCAATGGAGTGATGGCCTAGAAAATGACGGTGTCTTGAGTTGTAGGCATGATTGCTGAAATCGATAGCTGACAAAGTGAGCAGAAGATATCAGGATGATGATTCTTCACATGGATTAGCACCGCCATTTTGAAAGGAATTCTGATTATAAATTGACTATGCAGATGATAGAATGGGTAGAAATAAATACAAGCTTCTTCATATTTTTTAGAACAGTTCTTCATCAGTGAGAGGATGGTGTTCGAATAGAATTATGAATGGAGTCGTTGCATATTTGTGACATTGGATGGATGTTTTTTCTCTGGTATGAAGTTTCTCATTATCAGAGGGGTTATGAAAGATCAAAGGATTGTCAGAGGGGGCATGAAAGCCTTTTCTTATCAGGAAAATCCACCCAGGGCATATCCTTTGCTCTTACTTTGCATTTCGTTGGCAGAGTGTTCAATGAAGGAGCTCACAAGGAGCTGAAAGAAGGATTTTTTTGAGGGAGGATTGGCAGTCAGTCATCTCTGTAGCAACATGGAAGCTGCAATGCCTTCTCAACAAAAAATGTTTACCCCCTAGCTCGTCTTTCTATTTTCTTTGATCCGGGGCATAAAGGCTAGAGATTTTCCTGTTTTTCGATGGGAAAGTCTTGTTTCATGTTAGGATTTGTTTTCCTTTTCAGGAAAAGAAATGCTATGGAGCAGACTGAGCATCTAAGGGTCCATCCGGAAGTGTCTAGGTGATATCGGCACGACTCAAGTGTTTTTATTTCTACCAATAATCGGTTGAAGATTTTGGTTGCACCTCATCACGGGAACCAGCATGTTGATAAGGAATATTTTGTAACAGAATTGTGTATAGCCTCTAAGGCTTGGTTTTGATGACAAGGGTCTTTTGGCCTGAAGATTGTCATTCCCTTGTTTTTTATAAAAGGGAAATCAAGGCCATTAGTTAGGGTTCGGAATTTTTTGAGAAGGATCTCTGTAAATATAGGTCTATTCTGCAGGGTTAGGTTCCATATAGTTCTTGAGAGTCATAGGAAATAGTAAGGGTTGTAATATCATTTTGCAGAGTAAAAAGTAATAGAATAGTTGTGAGTTTCCTTTTCAAGTGGGTTATTCTGCACTCAAATTTGTTGATTGTTATCTGATAAAAGATAGCTTATGATATTAATGCAAATATATTTCCTAATCTTTACTCTCCTGTATGCAATTTTATCTTCTTTTAAGCAAATGGGATCAAAGGTTTCATTTGTTTGTTGCATTGTTATGATGTATGTAATTTTCCATTCAATGCATTAGTCCAAGGGGTTAATTAAAATGCTTGAATGAGATTACAAAAAAATAAGATTTGTAACAAGATTTGATAAGAAGTTAAGGTGGAGGATTGTAAGCAGAACAATATTGTAAGGCAGTATTATTCTAGGCTAGACCAGTTGTTAGACGAGTTTTTATTAGATTTCAGTAACGCTTTTCAAATACTTTGTAACCCAAATGAATAAGGAACTAGTATTTGCTAGTGAATGTCATTAGGTTTTCGGTTTCTGGTTTATCTTCTTTATGATTTCTCAGAACAAATCTTCTAAAATATCAGAATATCATTTGTTAAGTTTTATGTATTTTCTGAAAGTTGTCTCGTCCTTTCTCATTCTCCAGTTTAAGGTTGAGGTTCACTGATGGATTTGCCATCCTTGAGCATTTTCCCTTTTTGTTGAGTCCTTTCATGAGATATTTTGCTTTATTTTCAGTGAATTCTTGAGTATCGTTGCAGAGAGCAGGAGATTTACTGAAGGGATCACCCTCTCGGGTCCTGCAAAGCTCGAAGTGTAGAAGGATTTTATGTCCTTGTTAATGTTGGTCCAAGCCTGGCAAATATTGATAATTAGAGGTGGATCTCCATAGATATTTGGAGGAATCAACTTGGTCTCTGTCCGATGGCAGTGTAAACCCGTCCTTTTTTGTGAACCAACAAAAAATGGTGACTCTCCTGGGGAAAAATATGAATTGTAAAGAATCTCTGGTAAAATAATTTGCCTAAATATATAGTCGAGATTATCCCATATGAGTCACCAACAAAAATGGTGACTCTGCTAGGGAGAATATAGATTGTAAGAATCTCTGGTTAAAAGGATTTGCTTAATACAATAGTTGAGATTATCCCATCCGAGTCACCATCAAAAATGGCGACTCTGCTGGAGAATAGTTTTCTATGTTTTCCTGTGATTTAATGGTTGAGCTTTGTTCCCACATCATAGGACCCAAATCTTTTTCCTCATAGAGTTATGAGCTTGTTAAATTTGTCCCTTGTCAGTTTGAGTCAATTCTCATGAATGTTGTCTAAGAATATATTGTATTTCATCTTTCAATGCAAGTTTGTCTAAATTTATCCCTATTTCATGATTATTTTAATACCTCACTAGTAGTGAGTGGTGACTCTGAGATCCTTGTAATAGTATGCATTATTTGAAGAAGAACCAAAAAATTTGTAGTAGAGATGAAGCAGATATGAGCTCTTATGATGAAGTACCCTAACAAGTTGAGGATGGAATCCATATGAATGCCATCTCATGACAAGGAGGTGTTGCAGTGCTGGTTTTTTAACAAATTTGACCTATGAAGAAATTCCAGCTTTTCAAATATTTGTCCTCTGCAAAGAGGTGGCGACTCTACCAAAGAAACTAATGAAGATGTGGGGGTAGCTCCATATCTTCCAATATTTCCAACCAAAAAGCTAATTTGCAGCCACTATAACATTTCCAGGTATTTTGACTTTCATGAATCAAATGTTTTTCAATGAAAGTCATTTGTAGAAAAGGTTTCCCTACCCAGTGTTGTAGCACTAAGTAAAGGGGAAAGTGTTAGTTTTTTGATTTGCATACTTCTTAGTTTCATCTTTCAGTTATATGCTTATATTAGAAGTAGTATGCAATATTTGTAATAGGTTCATTCAAAGGTCTTAAGTCTGATATTTTAGTCTTATGTATGTTCTACTTTTACTTAAGACTTTGTTGGAAAAGAGAGTCAAGAAATGTATAACCGTGAAGTCTGAATGAGAAGCTTGTAAAGACAAGCAAGATGTATGGTCATAATGTATGTCAGCTTAGAAGGGTTTTCATCCCTAAACAGTACATACCTTTAAATTTTAAAAACATTGAAGGGTACCCACATCCCTTCCCCATTGAGATTAAGGATCATGTACCTTTGTTTCATGCACAAGAATCTGAATCAGCACTCCACCATGTCAAGATATTCAGAGAGTTTGTTGAAGAATATCAGCTTTGCAATGAAGATATAGTCATGAAGTTTTTTGTGAGATCATTGAAAGATAGTGCAAAGGACTGGTATGAATGTTTAGCAGCATAAAGTGTATCTTCGTGGGATTGCTTCAGGAGGTTATTTTTGGAGATATTTAGCTGTGATATAATCAGTTACGAGCAGCCTCCTAGTCCTCAAAGTTTTCCAACATGTGAGGATACAATGTATGCACAAGAGAAACATGTGTCAAGTATTGAATGTGCATCTCAAAGCATGTGTATCCCTTCTATCCCAGCTTATACTTTTCAGTAGTATGAGCAAGTTTATCAGCCCCAAATAGCGCAAAAAAAAAAAGCTTCTATGTGGAGAACCCAATGGTGTATGTTAGTGCTCAACTAGACATAATAAAACAAGTGGGTGAGCAACCTTATGCGTTGTTGTCCAAATTTTTGAAGGCATTGTAAAATATTCCTATGATTTATATGCTTCAAGATTCTGAGTGGGTAGACTTATTTTTACAAGTCTATGAACCTAATGTTGTTCATTGGCCAAAGAGAACAAAACTGGCCAATATGGATTAGATGGTTGTATGGATTAATAGATTTGAAGATGTCAAATCTAAGATGCAACAAGATGGTGAAAGTTTGCATGCTGATAATGGCAAGGTTGAGCAAGAATATGATGGCATTGCACAAATTAATAATGATGCTCCCTATGTTGTTGAAAATTAGTCACATGATCAACATGAAGGAGATGATATGTGTGAATAGCAGAGGGTTGAAGAGCATGAACCTGAAAAATGAATTCCATGATAGCCTAAATGAAGATGGATATAAATATCTACAAGGACAACATTCTTTTTCTGGATGATAACTATGATTTTGAGAAGGTTGTTGGAGATGAAATTTCCCATAACATGACAAACACATGCTCTCATGAGTCCAATAGGTTTTCAGTTGAAGAGGATAACAATATGGGACATGTTAGTGAGAAAGAGGACACATGTTCTATCAATAGTGAAGGAATATCAGACTTGCTAGCAACAAAATACTTGAGATATGCACATGGAAAGAGTGATGAACTTATGCACCTTGCTGATTTGGTTTTTGACAGTGAGGTTGTCTCTTGTGATGCATTAAATAGTCCAGCTACTATCAATATCCTTCACATGATGGAACTAGTTGATATGTAAGAAGACAAAAAGATTGAATGCATGGGATTCTTTGATTTCAACTTTGACATGTGTGCTGATAATAAGGATTTACATGCTAATAAACACTCAGTTGTTTCTTCTAGCAGCATGTGTATGGATGCTAATGATGGCACTCTTTGTGAGAGTTCTAGTGCACATGAGGGAGAAGTGGCTCTTGGTGGCTATGGTCAAAGTGGTGATAGGATGGGAGGATGTGATACTCTAGCATGCACCCATGTTGCTGATATGAATGACATCAAATGGGATTCAGAGCCAGAGGCTGAATTTGTTTTTCAGGTTGATGATTTATAGTTGCATGAGAGGATCAGTTGTGATCCTTTCCCTTCTCTTGATAATAGTTTGCTTATTGTGTACAATGGGAAGGTGGATTCTATTGAGATTTCCTCTTTTGATGAGAAAACTAATGATTTGAATGAAACTTATATTCTCAGTTATGTGCCAGATCATGAGTCTTTGTTTTCTCAGTTGAGTGATGTTTTTACAAAGTGTGACAATGATTTGAGAAATGATGCATATTATGTTCAGCATGGAAGTGTGTCTTCCAGTGAGCATGACTTGTTTTGGTCACACAATGTTTTGAATTTTCAATTATTGCACAAGTTTCAGATTTTCAACAGTAATTGTAGTGATAAAATTAAGCATAGTGGTTGGATGAAAGTAGCCAGCAAGTTTGAAAAATGGTTTTCCACTCATGTTATTAAATTACAGTTGATGCTTTTAGAAGAAAATCATGTTTATGACAAAGGAAAGCGCTAGTTGACATTGGCAGATCGCATTGGGCCATCATATGTGGTTTGACCTTGCATGCCACAAATAATTTGGGGTAGAGTAAGTTTTTCTGACTCTATGCCCAATAGAATTATAAATAAATTCCCTCTTAAATTTCCTATTCATGGACAGTTTTTTAGGTTCTACTTTACTTTAAGTAGTTGTTATCCATGAACATTAGTTAGGTTTGCTTTGGTGGTGTAGTTTCCTTTTTGTTGAAGTTACCCTGTCCAGGTAATTTCTTTTTGGCCTGCCCTGCAATTAGTCTGCTTCACCCAAAGATCTTGTTTTCTCATCTCATTCCTATGAAATGAATGTCCCCAACTAGAGCCACTGATAGGACCTAAAAATTATGTCTTGAAAAATTTGGTCGTTCTGGTTTTATTTTGCCCTCTGTCAAGTTATCAGGGTTTAGGGCTTTAGGGGTTATGTATTTTCTTGATTAAATCTTGGTATGAAGGAAATTCTTTGGTCCTTTTTATATTATGTCATTACCTTTTTCTGACTTAAGGCTGAGGGTACCACTTTTGTTGGTGGGGCCATTCCATTTCCTAAGTATTAAGTGGTGGTTAACTGGTTTATGAAATATGATTTTCCTAAGTCATGCGCATAGAATTTCCCTATGACTAGTCTCCCTTTTAAATATTTGTGCCCGCGCTTATGTTTGCCTAAGTCCAAAAGTCTAAGTATTTTGGCGAGTTGTTAAAGAAAGAATGAATCCAATGGCTCGCGCTTCCCCGTGATCAAAGATGCAAGGATTATAAAGACTGCGGCATCGTGAGATTGTGCCACGTGTTTTCAGCAGAAACCGACAGGGTTGGTAGTATAACCGGTTGAAGCATCGTGTTATCGATTCTCAGGTGGTAAAGGTTGGTTTACTAATAGTCTTATCAATTTGTACATGTTTAAAATGAACGAAGATGTTTTGTCCTGAGGTAAAAGTTGCGCGATCTTTAATGATCGGAGGAGTTAATGGGCATTGTGCAAAGCGATAAAGTTTGAAAAGATCTGACGGCCCCCGTATCCCCGTGATAGAAGTTGCAAGGATGTTATAGACCACGGTATCACGAGATGATGCAATGTGTCCCGGGCTGACCAGAAAGACCTACAGTGGGGCCGCTGATGGAGTTTGATTGAAATATGATATGCCACTATTTAGTCAAGATTTGGTGGGTCTGTGAATACATTGGGAAGGACAAATGCTGAGTCGACAAACAATGATCGTTAGATTTGCCATGTTGGGTGAGATCTGCGGTTGAGTTTCAAATGTGAAATTAGGAAGGATTTTGGAGGCACCAGTCGTAGCCCGCGGGGAAGAAGTAGGATGAACATGGATACATACTTGTCGACTTAGGATTGATTAAACAGTCAAAGATGATAGCTCAAAGATATGAAAGGATCAAGAAAATATTCAGGTTTTGATATGATGGATTACGAGTTTTCTGATAAACTCAGAGATTTTCCTGTTGACAGGAATCATGAAGCAAGGGACTATACACTTAGAAAGGAATAAGATCAGAATAAAATCATTCACGTGAGGTGAACACATGCAGGTGACTATGGAGTGATGGCCTATAAAATGGTGGTGTCTTGAGTTGTAGGCATGATTACTGAAATCCATAGCTGACAAGGTGAGCAGAAGATATCAAGATGATGATTCTTCACATGGATTAGCACCGCCATATTGAAAGGAATTTTGATTATAAATTCACTAGGCAAATGATAGAATGGGTAGAAATAAATACAAGCTTCTTCATTTTTTTGAGAATAGTTCTTCATTAGTGAGAGGATGGTGTTCGAACTGAATTATGAATGGAGTCGTTGCATATTTTGTGACACTGGATGGATGTTTTTTCTCTGGTATGAGGTTGCTCATTGTCAGAGGGGTTGTGAAAGATCAGAGGGCTGTCAGAGGGGGCATGAAAGCCTTTTCTTATTAGGAAAAGCCACCCAGGGCATATCCTCTGCTCTTACTTTGCATTTTGTTGGCAGAGTGTTCAAAGAAGGATCTCACAAGGAGCTTAAAGAAGGATTTGTTCAAGGGAGGATTGCAGCCAGCCATCTCTGTGTTATTATTTACTAAGTTGTCATTAGTTTTATGTCCAAAGTCATCCTATATACTCTAGTCAGTTAATACTACCGAAATATTCAGTCGGTAAGCACTAAAGCAGTCGATTACAAAAGGAAGGAGTCATAGAGTTAAGTATACACCGAGCTGTCTATCGAGCAACATTCTATGTCTACCGAGCAGCAAAGAAGGTATACCGAGTAATCTGAACTGAGTAGAAATGTGTTACCAGATTCAATGAACCTGGACACATATGTGGAAACGTGTTACAAGAATCAAGGAATAGGGAACTGTTATCACATAGGAAATTGCACTTCAAGATTTTGTATGATTTTGAGGAAGTTTATCCAATGAAATAATTTCTATGTTTATTCATTCAATGAATCTTGTTTGTAAGATCGAAGCATGAATAGATCACCATCCCAGAGATCTATTTATATAGAGAGATTTGAGAATCAAAATGTGAGACATGTGTGATAGAAGAGTTAAAAAGAAAATCATAAGAGGACACATTAAGTTGTGACTACTACGACTGACAGAGATATTCAGAGGTCACCGAGAAAGTTTTCAGAGAACAGTTTAAGGGACAGAGTAAACAGAAGGGTTTACCGAGTTGATTTATCAATTACCGAGGTATGCTATGAGCAAGGTAATTTCATATTACGCACATAGAATCTGCTATAACATTTCAGATGTAAAGTTGCAGATATTTGTAAAGATTTTATTGAATTATTTGAGTTGTAATAGAAACCTTTAACAGGGTAAAAGACTCTAACAAAGTCTATAAATTGTAAAGCCTTTAACCAGGTGCAGCATTTTGCATAAGTGTTGTAAAATCCTTTAGCAAGGTAGATCTAAAGATCTTGATACTCCTAAAGAGGTAAGCTATCAGAAATAGCTAAACATGTAGCTCTAACCGAGCAACCTTTATTATTGCAGTAGTGAAGTTGTGGGTGTCATCCCCACTGCAGTTTTTCTCTCTAACCAAGAGTTTCTGCGTAACCAAAATCTTTGTGTTATGGAGTGAAATGTGTATGGATGTAATTTCTATAATTATGTGTTAACTTTATATTATGAGATTAGCAGTTTACAATTTATGTTTATCAGTAAGATTGTTTCTGAAGAAAAGTTTTGAAGTACTGATTCACCCCTCCCCTCTCAGTACATTAGCTTTCCTAGTTGGACCTAACACTCTGTAGCAACATGGAAGCTACAATGCCTTCTCAATAAATCATGTCTACCCCCAAGCTCCTCTTTCCATTTTCTCTAATCTGGGGCATAAAGGCTAGAGATTTTCCTCTTTTTGGGTGGGAAAGTCTTGTTTCATGTCGGGATCTATTTTCCTTTTTAGGAAGAGAAATGCTATGGAGCAGACTGAGCATCTAAGGGTCCATCCGAAAGTGTTTGGGTGATATCGGCACGGCTCAAGTGTTTTTTTTTCCTACCAATAATCGGTTGAAGATTTTGGTTCCACCTCATCATGGGCACTAGCATGTGGGTAAGGAATATTTTATAACAAATTGTGTACAGCCTCTAAGACTTGGTTTTGATGGCAAGTGTATTTTGGCCTGAAGCTTGTCGCTCCCTTGTTTTCTATAAAAGGGAAATCAAGGCCATTATTTAGGGTTCCGAATTTTCTAAGAAGGATCTCTGTAAAGATAGGTCTATTCTGCAGGGTTAGGTTCCATATATTACTTTAGAGTCATAGGAAATAATAGGGACTGTAATATCATTTTGCAAAGCAAAAAGTAATAGAACAATTGCGAGTTTCCTTTTCAAGTGGGTTATTTTGTACTCTAATTTGTTGACTGTTATCTGATAAAACATAGCTTATGATATTAATGCAAATATATTTCCTAATCTTTACTCTCCTGTATGCAATTTTATCTTCTTTTAAGCAAATGGGATCAAGGGTTTCGTTTGTTTGTTGCATTGTTATGGTATATGTAATTTTCCATTCAATGCTTTAGTCCAAGGGTTAATTAAAATGCTTGAATGAGATTACAAAGAAATAAGACTTGTAACAAGATTTGATAAGCAGTTAAGGTGGAGGATTGTAAGCAGAACAATATTGTAAGGCAGTATTGTTCTAGGCTAGACTAGTTGTTAGACGAGTTTTTATCAGATTTTAGTAATGCTTTTCAAAGACTGTGTAACCCAAATGAATAAGGCACTGGTATTTTCTAGTGAATTTCATTAGGTTTTCGGTTTCTGGTTTATCTTCTTTATGATTTCTCAAAACAAATCTTCTAAAATATCATAATATCATTTGTTAAGTTTTATGTATTTTCTGAAAGTTGTCTCGTCCATTCTCTAGCTTAAGTTTGAGGATCACTGAAGGATTTACCATCCTTGATTATTCTCCCTTTCTATTGAGTCCTTTCATGAGATAATCTACTTTGTTTTTAGTGAATTCTTGAGTATCGTTGCAGAGAGCCGGAGATTTACTGAAGGGATCACCCTCCCAGGTCCTGTAGAGCCCGAAGTGTAGAAGGATTTTATGTCCTTGTTAATGTTGGTCCAAGCTTGATGAATATTGATAATTGGAGGTGGCTCTCCATAGATATTTGGAGGAATCATATTGGTCTCTGCCCAATGGCAGTGTCAACTCGTCCTTTTTTGGGAACCAACAAAAGGATGAAAAATAGGTGTTGGGTAATGGATCAGATGTTGAATGGTTGGTGCTTGAGTGAATGGAAATGTTGGTTGGATCATCATTGGAAAACATCTTGAGGGATGGTGGAGTGATGGAGGAAAAGTGGATCTCAGATTTTGAGATTTGGATGGAGGCACAACTAGGGATTTTGAGACATAATGATCCAAAATGGATGAAGGAGGTGATGGAGGAATAGATTTGGAAAGTTTGGATATAGGAACAATAATTTTGGATGTTGATTTGGATTTTTCTTTATATTGTTGTGCTTCAAGGAGCCGCTTAGGGATCCACATGGTTTTTGATTTTGCATGCTTTTGTAGTTCCTTGCAATGCATTGCTTCTACAAGTGCCTTTCAAACCCATATAATTTTTTATTTTGTTTTATTTTGCTGAGTGGGCCTTTGTGTTCGTTTAGATGGATAGGAATAATATGGAGATATTTTGGATGGATGGAAGATTCTCAAAGATGTATGCCTTTGTTGATCCTACATAAGGGATGGAGGGATATAGGGTCCAAAAATGGATGGAAGAGATGAAGGAGAAGGTGTGTACTTAGATCTTGGTTTAGTAGGGATACCAACATCTTGAGGAATGTCATTGAGGCCATGACCCTTAATATTTTTTATAATATGGAGAGGTTATTGCTTGTGAAGGTCTACCCCTTTGCCTTTATAAATATTTTGGCTTGTAGGATACACTTTGCTTTGGGAAGAAGACACAAGTCCATTATGAGGAATGTAGTGAATGATAGGATCATGAGAGGGCTTTGTAGGCATGATGGATCCTTGAGGTGAACACGAAGGATTATGACAAGGAGATGAAGATATATTTTGATCTTGACATGGAAGAGGACCATTGGATAGAGTAGGAATGGTGTTTGACTCTTCATTTTGAATAGGATCATTTGGAAAGGTGGAAGAGGCATCATGATCTTGCTTAGGAAGTGGATTAGGAATGGTGTTTGGAAGGATGCATTGCTTTTGATATGGAAGGAGATCATCTTGGAAGAAATGGAAAGGTATACTGGGATCATCATGGGATTCTAGGGAGATAGGATCTTTTTCAACCATTGGATGGGATGGCCCTTGAGGGTCAACATGAGAAGTTTCATCATTAGGTTCATTATATGAGGGATATGGTATGGATTGTTGTTGAGAATCCTTAAGAGATGAAGGCATCATGGAAGAGATGGAGGCTACATGTGCGCCATTGCTAGACACAAGATTATCATTTTGATCATGCTTGGTAATGACATTTGTTTTCTCCTTAGGTGAATTATTAGGATCATCAATTTGAATAACACCATCATCAAGGAGGTCTTGAATTTTATGTTTTAATTCCATACACATTGAAGTCTTGTTTTTGTTATGCCTATGATATGCACAACAATTACTCAAAATTTCACATCCCCATGTGGTCTTGTTAAATAATATGATAAGATTATGCTCAAGCAACTCTTCCAAAGCTGACTCAATAGATTTCCACAAAGATGTAAACTGTCTATCTAGGGGATGGATGTCTTTTTGTCTTTGTAAAGATCTCTTGTGATCTTGCATGAGATTTGGCTTTTGATTTTCAACTACTTTCGGTTCCACCTTATATAATTGTTTTAGCATTTCTTGAAGTCTGGTGTTCTTGATATAATGAAATTTTATCTCAAGAGGGGTCATTGAATATTTTTGTTGGGCTTGAATGTCATATATTTCTCTCTTGAGATCTTGAATTTATTGGGCTAAGGTAGCCATGGGCTTCTTACTTTCATCAGAATTTTTAGAAGAGCTTTTGGTTCGAACAGGCATTTACAATCGGCATGCCCGAGAGCTAGGAGTGATACAAAAGTCAAGATCAAAACAAATCTAGTTATGCATTTAACATAGTGATTGAGGGAGGTGACTAAGACCTAGTCTGGTTTCAGAAACGATCTATCCTGTATAAGATGTGATCTAAGCAACCTAGGTTGATTAAGTTTGATAAGCGATTGATTGAACTGGCTGAGAGATGATCGACAAAGTCGTGCAACACAATGGCAAGGGTACACCATCAAGATTGTTTATGCTCAAGATTAAAATGACCAAATTTACGCTCACTACAGACTGATTAGGCAATTATGATAGATCTGAAAAGGACGCAAAAAGACAGAATTCTGGACTGACAGAATAAGAGGGTCGTACGACAAAATATAACAACCCAGACGATAGTTTAGTAACTTTCAGAAGATAAAGATAAATAATCGTATGAGTTGCTGCCTATACTCGAACGACAATTTGAAGCTTACCAGATGACAACTTTTCACAAACTAGTGTGACTCGTACGACTGAGTTTATAAGCCCAGACGATAATCTTCAGAAACTAGAACGATAGTTTGGAGAAGACAAAATGACAAACAAGATAACTCGGATGACAATGTCGGTAACTCATACGATGATTTAGATGACTCAGATGATGAATTAGGAAGCTCGTACGATAATTATGACTAGAGGAAAAAACAAATTTGACAAGGAAACTAAGTTTGTGACCACTGAATTTGATTTTTATTTTTTTTTATTGTTTTGAGTTTTCCGGTTTTTTAGAGTTTCAGTTTTCAGTTTCAAATTAAAAAAAACACAACAAACACGTAAGATCCAAAGTGACTTCAAACACAACATGCTAATTCTAAGGAAGTTGGTTGAGAGAGAAAACCTTTTCTTACAGACTTAGGTACACACCCAATAGCTAATCAGAATATAGTTGTTGAGTCTCACGCAATGAATTCTCAACGCCGTATTAGCTGACTACAAACGCTAATGGGGGCACGAAATGGCAAGTATATTGGGAGAGTTACTATCTCTCTTGCACAAAGATTATCCCCCTTTCAGAGGTGATCCAGGTAGCTGCTATTTTAAAGTTCGTAGTAAGGATTTTTGTTCAAAATTACCCCTTGAAGTCGCGCAAGCGCGATTGAGGCCTATAACCCGACAAGGTACCGAAACAAGCTATAGTCACGCAAGCATGATTGAGACCGCAAGGCCCTACAAAATTCCCGATATGGGAGATCTCAAAAGATGAAACTCAAATAATCCCGTCCTTTGAGACTTTAATCCTGAAAGGCCTATTTATTATAGTGAGTCAGAATGCTTGGGTTTAGTTGTACTCACTTGGGTCGTTCTCACAGGGTGATTACTTTTTCCCACTATGACAAGCCCGCTAAAAGGTACACAAATCTCAAACTTAGAAAAAGCTTCAAGGGTCTAGAATTCTGATTGTCTGTGCAGACAAGAGCATACTCTCCTACCTCTTAGATTTTTCTTCAAACATAAAAGATAGATTTGTTCATTATCCAAATAGCAATTTAAGTGCCTAAAAATGAATTAAAGAATACACAATATTGGGTCGATTCTCCTTAGGCAACCTGCAAAACCAACACATCAGTAGTCATATTGTTTTCAATTCTTTGAAATGCGTGAGTTTGATTTGACAAATTCTTTGACAAACATTCTGCAAAAAATCAGTTAAGCTGTGAATATCTCAGCCAGACATAAGACAATTCAGGGTTCGCGCCTGTGATGCTAAAAATGTGGTAAATAGAAATGAATACACAAATAATGAGACAATAAAAACATAATGGAAAGCTTAATTGAAAACTAGATTAAAAAATGCAAACCATAAGCCTTCCTTGAAATGTCCCATTTTCCTCTATTCTTGAGGACCTTGAAGGTGTTGGATTGGTTGGCTCTCGGCGGAGCAATGACCTCCAAAGTGGAAACTCAAGAGTTGAGTAGCTATTTGATCATGATTGATTATGAAAATGATATGAAATGCATGATCTAATAAACTAGATTAACATGCTATGATTAATCCAAAAGCTAATTACTAGATAATTGAAATGCAAATTGCCTATAGTAATGATGCTAAGAATATGAATGCAAGGGATCCTTATTTCTCCAAAATGGGGGATATTTATAGGAATTCCAAGGCCAAAGCTGAGGTGGCAGGAATCAACAGTCCAGATCTGATCTAAAGATATCAAGGGCCAAGATTGAGGAAGTTGGAGAAGAGGTTGGAGGAAGGGACACTTGTCATCTCTATGGTGACGAGTGTCAAGGAGCCTTGCTCATGAGAGGGAAAGTGTCCAAGGGAGGAGACATGAGGCAAAAGTGTCATGTGTCTCAAGGGGAGAATATCCACACCATAGGAGGTTAGGATAAGGAGGTTGGAATGTGTAAGATAGGATAGGGTTAGTTAAACCAGGATTAGGTGGAATGGGTTAGGTTAGGGGATGGTTAGATTAGGTGGTTAAAAGTTAGGAGCCATGTGCTCATTTGAATTTAGAAATTCAAATAATTGGAAAATGATAATTAATCTCAACAAACTTGAGTTTGTTAATTTTAATTAGGGATTAGAAGAATTGATTTATATGGGGGGACATAGAATTAATTAATCACAGGGGGACATGAAATGAACTATATAAATAAAACATGTAGATTTATTTACTAGTAGATAAATAGAAAAATTAATCAAATTGCTTGTGAATTCAATTAATTGGGAAGGGGAATTAATCAAATAATTGCGTATTTAATTAACTATCTTCAGACCATTTTTAGGTGTATACATTTTGCCCCTCTTTGAAGCGATGTGTGATGACGCGTTGGTTCAAAGAAAACTCGATTGATGATGTTGTTGATATTGATTTCGATAGGATTCATATTTGATCTTGATTTGATGCGGATTTGGTTTCGATATGATACTGATTTGATTTTGAGATGATAAATCTCGATATGATGCGGTTTCGATCTTTGAGATGATAAATCTCGATATGATGCCTTAGACGCTGACTGCTAGATATTGATGCGAGGATGCCCCCTCGGGAGATGAATCGGATAATTTTTTAATGTTTTTGAATTTTTCGCGATTTTTTGATTTTTTTGAATTTTTTAAAAAATTTACGATTTGTAATGATTTTCTGATTTTTAGAGATTTTCAGAGTTGATCTGATTCATTTCTCGATACAAAAATTGAAAACGTTGCCTTGCCAGGTTGATTAGTTGATTAGATGATTAAATTTAGTAGAATAAAAATCCCACTTGGATGCCCCATTGTGAGTTTAAAAAGGTGAATTTCTTTTACCACTCTTCATTTGTGCACTTCAGTTGTTTGAGAAATTTGGTCTGGAGGAAGAAATGGCAATCTCGTACCACCAGCATAGGTTCGAGTGAGTTCAGTGATACGAGCGTCCTCCGGCTTACTGTCCATCGGTACATACTTCGAGAAAACCCAACTTTGTTAATTTTTAGTTGATTTTTGAAAAATTTAGTTGTTTGTATAAAAAATCATTTTTTAGGATTTTCGCCAAATGGGTTGTAAAAAAATTTATGTTTTAGAGATGGGTTTTTCGATTTACCAAATGGGTTTCTCCTGATTTTTCAAAAAAATTCGTCGTATCCCCCCAAAAAAAAATTATTGATCATGCATTTTTTTAAAAATAAACCAATTCTTTTTTTGGGGGGAAAAAAAAGTGTCATTTTTGCATTTGGGGGGGCGGTGGTGGCGCCATGGTGGCGTCGTAGGAAGCACCTTGGGTGCCACCGCAGGCGCCTTCAACACCGCGGGCGACGCCTTGTGCGCCACCGCCGGCACGCTCAGCGCCTTGGGCACCACTGCGGGCGCGCTCGACGCCTTGGGCGCCACCACGAGCGCGCTCGGTGTCATAGGCACCGTGGGGGGGCTGAGCCATAAATTTATTTTTATTTATTTTTATTTTTTATTTTTTCGGTTTTGTGATTTTTCGATTTATTTTTTTTGGTTTTGTGATATTTTTATTTTTGGGGGGGTTTTTGTGATTTTTCGATAATTTTGCGATTTTTTGATGTTTTCATTTGATTTTTCGATAATTTCACAATTTTTTGATGTTTTGATTGATAAAAAGGTTGGATTTGCTATCAATTTGGTTTGACTCTTTATTTCGATAGGGTAAGATTTGATTAGCTATCTAATTAATAAAATTATACGCTCCTGATTGATCAAATTTGATGATTAGTTCTGATTATCTCGATGTACACGCGAGATGAGATAGGATTGATAATGACCTCGTGATAGATGAGCATCATTGATAGGGGCCCAAAGAGATTTGATAAAAATATCAATTGAGCAAGATAGACTGATAGATAAATTGATTTGATAGATATATAAATCAAGAGACTGATATGATGAGATGATTTGATTGCAGGAGCACTTTAGTGTCCTCTAGTCTCAGGAGTGCTTCCCGAAGACATGGATGTTGATACCCCACCTTAGCCAGGTGAAGCGAGACCACATTAACAGGTGTGGTTTATCTTCCCTTCTCGACATGCCCCGACCCTTGATAAACCGGGGATTATTAACAGCCTTAGCAGAGCGTTGGCATAGCGAGCACAACACTTTTCATTTGCCGACAGGAGAGATGACAGTGACACCCAAGGATGTCTACCGAATATTGCGCATCCCTGTGATGGGTGAGCTAGTGTATCACAATCTCAATGAGCAAGGTGGGACAGATGCACTTTGTCGACTGTTCGAGGATGATGAGATAGGCGGATATGACATTGTGTGGCAGGAGATGTTAGAGCTAGGTTATGCCACATTACCCACTGTTCTAGCCAGATTCATTGGAGATTTCTTTTGTCCTGATCATAGTTCAAAGGGATTATCTAGTTAGATGGGGTCGTCTTCTTGAGCAGATGGTGACACAGGGGACCCGATTTGCATGGGGTTCATGCATGTTGGCGCACTTGTTGTTAGCATTTGGCATTATAACAGACAATGGAAGATTGTTGGCATTTCAATAAGGATATTGAGAAAGGTGTTGATGATTATGGATATAACTGATTAAGGATGTTTGCTGTCTTGATATTATTATTTTGTCATTGATGTCAAGAAATTGATTTTCTAATTCAGTATGATGTTATCATATCTTGAGAAGTATGATTTGAAGAGTATAAAGATGTCGGTAAAAGACACAGAAAGAATATGGTGAATAAGGGGATGAATAAGGTATTCAATGGGCAACTATTACCGAGTCAGACAATGATGAGATCATGATGTTTAGATTGTTTTAACATCATACATATGTTGTAAATTGTAAGGTTAATACTATACGATGTTACCGAGCAAAGAACCTAGTCGGTAAACCCTAAGGAACCTAGTCAGTAAACCCTAAGGTTATCGCTATCGGTTAATGAAGGCGAAATGTCTACCGAGTGAAGTTTAGTATTCACCGAGTTATTACCAAGTTGTAACTGAGCTATAATAGAATACATTAAATATTTACATGTGTTATTTAATGAAGGAAGTTGATGAGCTGGAGCTAATTAAATGATTGGTATGCCATGCATGAAGTTTGTTAATGAATCTATGGCAAAGGAAAGTCGGCATGAAGATCTACAGCATAGATTGAACAGCAATACCCTAGTACAAGTTCCAAGAAATGTATGCAAGTTCCAAGGTGGGGTAAAACGTTTTTCAGATCGAAAGATGCATTGAACCTGGACAAGATTGAAGATCTGATGGCTATGATTGATCATGGGAAATGTGATCAAGGAGATTAAGCGGTTAGCTAATTGTTTATAAATAGGGAACTATTGATAAACAATGTATATGGGCAAATGTATGCACAGGGATGCTACATAGTGATTACGGAACACAGAAGCTTGAAGACCTATTTGAATAATAGAGTATAGAAGCCCAACAGATGGACAAGATTAGTTCTATGTCTAAATTATATTGAGCAAATAAGAATCTGCTTTAGTATTTTTAGATGTGAAGTTGCAGATAGATTTTTATTACTATTATTTTGTGAAAGTGACAGAAAATCTCTTAACCGAGTGGACTTAACAGTCTTATTTGTAAAACCCTCTAGCAAGGTGACATTCTGATTGAGTGTTTGAAATCCTTTAACAAGGTCACTTCTAACAAGTTGAAGATCCTAACAGATCTGAGGGAAATCCCTTAACCGGGTCACATCTAGCAATTTGTTTGTAATCTTTAACAGGATTTGCTTTTAACCGAGCATACTCTAGAAGAGTATATTTCTTAGTGGGTTCGAAATCCCATAGTGGTTTTTCCCTATTTGGGTTTCCACGTTAAATCTGGTGTTATGAGGTTTATGATGTTTATATGCTTTTGAGTTTGCATGTGTAGCAGTTTTGGTTATATTACTGAAGTATATGTTACCAAGGTTGAATCTGATGTTTTTATGGAAGATTAAGTTTGTATGATTCACCCCCCCCCTCTCATCTTGTTGGCTATTGGATTTGTACTTACATTAAGTATCAGAACTATCAATTGGTATCAAAGCTTTGGACTCTGGAAGAAAAGTTTAAAGGTAATTGAGGCAAAGATTCGAAGATGTATAAGAGGGATGCACTGAAGCTGAACAGGTCAAGTTTCTCTACATGGCAGAAAAGGATGAAGCTGCACCTATCAGGAGTTGGAGAATATGATGTATATTATCTGGAGAATGATTTCATCACACTGAGCACCTATCCATTGACTATGGAAGAGATAAAGGCAAAGCAAGAACATATCCAAGCAATGATTGAAATAACATCTGCATTGACCGATTCAGAGTTTAATGATCTAGAAGGTTGCAATGATGCAAAGGCTATGTGGGATAAGCTCATATCAGTATATGGAGGAGATGAACATGTTCAAAGAGCAAAAGTAGATAGTCTAAGAGGACAACTTGAATCTATGAGGATGAATAAAGGTGATAACATAACTCAGTATAGTACAAGACTAAAGGAGATTGTCAATCAAATCAAAGGAGCGGGTGGAACTATTGAAGAAAAGGATATAACAAGTAATTTGTTAAGAACCCTTCTACTGGCTTATGCAATCCGAGTCTTTGCAATCAATGAATTGAGGTCTATACCTAATATGCCAGTTTCTTTAGATGCTACTATTGGTAAGCTACATGCATTTGAGTTAAGTAACTTTGATAACAGTGGATCTTCGGTAAATAAAGTTGAATCTACATTTAGTTCTTTTCATCTTGATGAATCTAATGATTACAATGAAAGAATTTATAAGTACTCTGAAGGAGATCACAGTGGAGCAAGTGAAAGATTTCGTAAGAACATGGAAGAAGTACACAAACTGTATGAGGAAATCAGAAAATAGGAAGAGTTTGAAGCACTATTAGCCAGAAGGTTACCGAGAGGCAAAGGTAAGTATAAAGGAAAATTACCTTTGAAATGTTTCAATTGTGATAAAATAGGACATATGGCTTCTAACTATCCCAACAAAGATTCTACTGAAAAGAGAAATTACCGAGACGACAGATAGAAAGACAATCATTACAGAGGACACTGAGACTTCAGAAGAAGAGATAGAAAGACATGCTTAATAGCTGATGAGGAATCCAATGATAATAAATCAGATGAAACTGATACAGAGGAAGTAGTTTATGTGGCTATCCAAGATGGATCAGATGAAGAAAGGTATGAAGAAAAAGCCCTAATATCTCACATAAACACTAATGATTCTTGGATCATAGATAGTGGATGCTCACATCATATGACAAGAGATAAACACAAGTTTGTTACGTTAGAAGATTATGATGGAGGCTATGTCAAATTTGGTAATGATGCACCATGTTCGGTGAAAGGTAAAGGATCTATAACACTTCTTGAAAATGCAAGATTCAATGATGTTTATTGGGTTGAAGGTTTGAAATACAATTTGTTGAGTGTAGCACAGCTAAATAATACAGGTTACGGAATAGAATTTCAGAAAGGAATTGTCAAATTTCATGACAAGAATGGAAAGTTAGCTGCTACCGGGACACAAACAAAAGGTAACACATTTCACCTTGACTCAACTTGGAACAAGTGTCTGTATGCAAAGATTGATGATACCTAGTTATGGCATAAAAGGTTTTGTCATGTAAATTTTGATAATCTGATCAAAATAAGTAAGAAGCACCGAGTAAGAGGTCTACCAAGTCTTGAAAAACCTGAAAATTCTATGTGTCGAGGATGCTAGATGGGTAAGATGACAAGATCAAGCTTTACAAGTAAGTCTTACACTTCTAAGGGAATTTTAGATCTTGTGCACACTGATCTTTGTGGTCCTATGAAAGTTCAAAGTTATTATGGTGATAAATATTTCATATTATTTGTGGATGATTACTCAAGGATGATGTCAGTAATGTTTTAAAAAAAAAAAATCAGAAGCTTTTCAAATGTTTAAATGGTACAAGGCAAGAGTTGAAAATGAAACAGGAAGACAACTGAAATGTCTTAGATCAGATAGAGGAGAAGAGTTCACATCCGATGAGTTCAACTTATTCTGCAATGATCATGGTATTAAAAGACAAGTCTCTGCACTGAGAACTCCACAACAGAATGGAATAGCTGAGAGAAGAAATAGATCTATTGTGGATTGTACTAGAACACTGATGATTGAAAATAAAGTGCCACAAACATTTTGGAGAGAAGCAATAAGCACAACAGTTTACACCCTGAACCGAGTACAACTAAAGAAAGGTACTTTGAAGACACCATATGAAATCCGGTATGATAAGAAACCTAATGTAAGTTATTTTAAAATCTTTGGAAGTAGATGCTATGTACACAAAGATGATAGAAATGGCAAGTTTGATCAGAAAAGTGAAGAAGGAACATTTCTAGGTTATTCTTCTAAAAGCAAAGCATTTAAATGTCTGATAAAATCATCTAACAAAATAGTAGAAAGTGCAAATGTGAAAATTGATGAATTTGTAGAAAGAAATGATGAAGGAAATTCCAAGGAACCAGAAGATTATCATGAATTTGTCTATGTTCAACCGACAAGTCTTACCGAGAAAACTGTTGAAGAAAATGAAGAGAATATCCAGTTACCAAGTAATGAAGAAGATCATACAGAGCCTACCGAGCCTGTATTAGCCAAGTATGTCAGAAGACATCATGCACCAAGTCAGATTATAGGAGATAAGGATGATCCAGTGATGACAAGGAACAAACTAAGACAGAACACATGTTTGATATCTGAATTTGAACCGAGAATAGTGAAAGAGGCATTTAACAGTGAAGATTGGATAAATGCTATGACAGAAGAGATTGATCAAATCAAGAAGAATGACACATGGACACTAATCCCAAGACCGAAGGACAAAAATGTAATCGGTACAAAGTGGATTTTCAGAAACAAGCTAAATGAAAAAGGTGAGGTCATTCGAAATAAAGCAAGACTAGTTCGCAAAGGTTTTGCTCAAGAAGAAGGAATTGATTACAGTGAAACTTTTGCACTTGTTGCTAGACTTGAAGGAGTAAGAACATTGTTGGCATATGCTACTTTCAAAAACTTCAAGGTATATCAAATGGATGTCAAATCTACATTTCTAAATGAAAAATTAGAAGAAGAAGTTTTTATTGAACAACCTGAAGGATTTGTTGAAGACAAGAATAAAGATCAGGTATGTAAATTGAATAAAGCATTATATGGTCTGAAACAAGCACCTAGAGCATGGTATGAAATATTGCACTCTTATTTGATTAAGATTGGTTTTATAAGGACAAGTGAGAACAACAATATGTACATGAAGAATGATGAAAATGGAATACTAATCTCAGCCATATTTGTTGATGATATTATATTTTGTGGAAATGACTCTTTATGCAAGAACTTTGGAAATGAAATGAGCAAAGAATTTGAGATGTCATTAATCAGTGAGATAAAGTATTTTATAGGTTTATAGATACTGCAAATGAAAAATGAGATTTTCATTACTCAATCCAAGTAAATAAAGGAAATCTTGAAGAAATCTGGAATGGAGGATTCAAAACCAATAAGTACTCTTATGACTACCAACTGTAAATTATCAAAGAATAATGAATCTTCATCTGTTGATGAGACACTTTATCGATCCATGATTGGAAAGCTACAATATGTTGTTCACACCAGACCAGACATAGCACATGCAGTAGGTATAGTTGCAAGATTCTTTGCAGATCCTAAGGAAACACACATGATATCAATCAAAAGAATTTTTAGATACTTGAAAGGCACAGAAGATTATGGCTTAGTATATCAGAAAGGAAAGGATTTTGATCTAAAAGTTTATACTGATGCTGATTGGGTAGGCAACATTGATGACAGAAAAAGCACAAGTGGATGAGCTTTCTTTTTTAGGAAAAAGACTAGTAAGTTGGCTTAGCAAGAAACAAGGATGTGTTTCACAGTCAACAGCAGAAGCTGAATACGTTGGTAGAGCATTGAATTGTACCAACATTGCATGGATCAAACAAACTGTTGGAAGGTATAAATGAGAAAGTTACCGACCCAGTAACTATATTATGTGACAATACTAGTGCCATTAACATTTCAAAGAATCATGTTATGCACTCTAAGACAAAGCACATCTCTATCAAATATCATTATCTTAGAGAAGAAGCTCAAGAGAAGAAAGTGGTGTTGGAGTATGTTAGCACAAAGAAGAAAATAGCAGATATCTTTACCAAACCACTACCAAGGGACACTTTTGAATATCTCATAAGTAAGTTAGGGGTCCTACCCCTATCTTCTACTCACTGACCGAGTTTGGTGAAAGCATCAATCCGATGACTCTATCGAATATCTTTTAGGAGTTGATGTTGATTTACACACTTTAGGATGTTTTCTAAAGGTGTATAGGAAATAATGCAGGAAACAATACAAGGAACAGGAATTGAAGACAAAATGCTCTGACCGAGACTAAGTTGATACACAACAGTAGGAATTCACTTCATACAGGAAGAAATTATGTTTTAGTTCTTTACTTTTTGGCATTGTTGTCAAAGGGGGAGAAAACTGAGAAAGGGGAGAAGACTAAAGATTCGAAAGAAAACTGAAGAAAATAGGAGAAGTCTAATGTATGGGGGAGAAAATCTGTTGACAGCAAGAGAGCATTTCAGCATTTCAGAATCACAGCAGTCCGAATCTTTTTAAGGTCAAATCAATTGGTTTTGTCGTCAATGCCAAAGGGGGAGATTGTTAGCATTTGGCATTATAACAGACAATGGAAGATTGTTGGCATTTCAATAAGGATATTGAGAAGGTTGTTGATGATTATGGATATAACTGATTAAGGATGTTTACTATCTTGATATTATTATTTTGTCATTGATGTCAAGAAATTGATTTTCTAATTCAGTATGATGTTGCCATATCTTGAGAAGTATGATTTGAAGAGTATAAAGATGTCGGTAAAAGACACAGAAAGAATATGATGAATAAGGGAATGAATAAGGTATTCAATGGGCAACTATTACCGAGTCAGACAATGATGAGATCATGATGTTTAGATTGTTTTAACATCAAACATATGTTGTAAATTGTAAGGTTAATACTATACGATGTTACCGAGCAAAGAACCTAGTCAGTAAACCCTAAGGTTATCGCTATCGGTTAATGAAGGCGGAATGTCTACCGAGTGAAGTTTAGCATTCACTGAGTTATTACCGAGTTGTAATCGAGCTATAACAGAATACATTAAATGTTTACATGTGTTATTTAATGAAGGAAGCTGATGAGCTGGAACTAATTAAATGATTGGTATGTCATGCATGAAGTTTGTTAATGAATCTATGGAAAAGGAAAGTCGGCATGAAGATCTACAGCGCAAATTGAACCGCAATACCCTAGCACAAGTTCCAAGAAATGTATGCAAGTTCTAAGGCGGGTTAAAACATTTTTCAGATCGAAAGATGCATTGAACCTGGACAAGATTGAAAATCTAATAGTTATGATTGATCATGGGAAATGTGATCGAGGAGATTAAGCGGTTAGCTAATTGTTTATAAATAGGGAAGTGTTGCTAAACAATGTATGCGGGCAAATGTATGCACAGGGATGCTACATAGTGATTACCGAGCACAGAAGCTTGAAGACCTGTTTGAATAACAAAGTATAGAAGCCCAGCAGATGGACAAGATTAGTTCTATGTCTAAATTCTATTGAGCAAGTAAGAATATGCTTTAGCATTTTTAGATGTGAAGTTGCAGATAGATTTTTATTACTGTTATTTTGTGAAAGTGACAGAAAATCTCTTAACCGAGTGGACTTAACTGTCTTATTTGTAAAACCCTTTAGCAAGGTGACATTATGATTGAGTGTTTGAAATCCTTTAACAAGGTCACTTCTAACAAGGTGAAGATCCTAATAGATCTGAGGGAAATCCCTTAACCGGGTCACATCTAGCAATGTGTTTGTAATCTTTAATAGGATTTTCTTTTAACCAAGCATACTCTAGAAGAGTATATTTCTTAGTGGGTTTGAAATCCCACAATGGTTTTTCCCTATTTGGGTTTCCACGTTAAATCTGGTGTTATGAGGTTTATGATGTTTATATGTTTTTGAGTTTGCATGTATAGCAATTTTGGTTATATTACTGAAGTGTATGTTACCAAGGTTGAATCTGATGTTTTTATGGAAGATTAAGTTTGTATGATTCACCCCCCCCCCCCTCTCATCTTGTTGGCTATTGGATCTATGCTTACATTAAGTATCAGAACTATCACTTGTATCATGACCTGCAACGAGTTGTGTACCAAAGATCAACTACATTATCAACAGGGGTGATCATGCTTCAGATATGGGTCTGGGAGTATTTGCCTATCACACAACCATTGGCTAATAGAGATAGACCTGTAGGCAGGCCTTATGTTGATAGAGATAGGGGTGATCATGCTTCAGATATGAGTCTGGGAGTATCTGCCTATCACGCAACCATTGGCTAATAGAGATAGACCTGTAGGCAAGCCTTATGTTGATGGGTATCCAGGTATCATAGTCCAGCGAAAGCTAGGAAAATTGGAGTACTGGTGATAGACCTTGGATGATCTAGATACTGTGATATGGAGACCATACAGGGATTGTGAGATTTGGCCTGAGGATGCAGTGGAGATGCTGTATGTATTCATGATGAGATACCTGATTGGATCAAAACCCTATGTCATCGAGTGATTCCTTTGTATGAGGGTGTTGAGATAGTATGGCAGGATACATGGGATACCACAGGGTACAACTAATTATGCTCATAGGAGATTGGATGTGGCTACTTGGGGGCCTTCTATTTCATATGACCAGGCATGTGCAGAGTATCGATCATTGGGGCCACTGGATTGGGATTATCTTCCAGGTGTGATGGATAGCGGGATGACAAATGAGTACGTCGTGTTACTACTTATCAAGTTGCCATTAGTTTTATGTTCAAAGTTATTCTATATACTCTAGTCGGTTACTACTACCAAAATATTTAGTCGGTATGCACAGTCTAGTCGGTTACAGTAGAAAGTAGTCTCAGAGTGCAGTATACACTGAGTTGTCTACCGAGTATCATTCCATGTTGTAGACGTATAAAAATGACCATATTCCTAAATGAATATTTTATGTTCATTTCTCTATTTGATTAAACCCAATTTAATTAAATTATCCACATTCCTCTATTTAATTAAGTAAATTACTCAATTTATTTAAATTAAATTCACTATACCCATTTAATGAATAAATCATTTTATTCAATTAAATCCCCCTAGCCACTTTTAATTAAATTCAAATTTAATTAAATAGTTATCCCAAATTGAATAAATCTAATTTATTTAATTCCTCCAAATTGCAACCAAATTGAATGAAAATCATTTAATTCAATTAAATCCTATTATCCCTCCATCCACTTGCAAAATCCTACATCTCCCACTTGCCTTCCTAAATCCCTTTCTAACCCCTTCTAGAATCTTCTAATTGCTTCTAATTAACCTAATCCCTCCTCTAAACTTTGTCACATCCCTAAGCAAAGGGAAGTCACTTCTCAAAAACCTTAAAGTCTTTGATAACCATTGAAGGTTTTCAACCTTCAACCACTAAAACCCTTAAAGTCTTTGAAAACCATTAAAGGCTTCCAACCTTCAACCACTTAATCCCTAAAGTCTCCAATAACCATTAATGGTTGATTCAAACCATCCCACATGGTTAAAACATTTGTTTTGACTCAACCTCTACCCAACCCAAGGGTCTCATCAGGCCATTAATGCTTTGACCATGATTATCTCTTAATCATTTGCACAAAGGTTTATCCTTGGATTAACTCCTAATCCAGTGGGTAATCCTAACTTAGACTTGACCCTTAGCCTTTAGATAACCATGAGGTCTTCTCAGGCCTTTAATGCCTCCAACCTCTTCTCTCAACCCAATCCTATGTTGACACTTGTCACCATGTCATTGGTGCAAATTGTGCACATGGATCCCCAACTTTCAAACCTAGCCCTTGATTAAACCTTTCAATCCTGACCATCCATTGCCCTATTTTTGCTATAAATAGAGCTCTCATTCCTCCATTCTTAACAATAATCTTTCAAATTTGAAGCATTACACTTATGCTCAAATTCTTTCAAGCTTTCTCATTTCATATATGCTCATCATTTAGCCTCTTTTAGATCATAAATTAGACTAATATGCATGCTTAGATTAATTTCTTTATCATTTTAGTTCAATCATAGACTAAATATAGTATGCTAGGATAGTATCCATACTAATCTTGTCATCTTATCATTTAGATTATTGCATTTTAGCATCATACATAGCTTACAACACATCTCATACTAAAATCAATTAAAAGCATCTCTCGTTCTCATATTTGCCATCCCTAAACCATTTTGCTCAGTGATCTGAGAGCAAAAACGTTGGTTTGAGGGACATTGTGAGATAGAGAACCATGGGACCCTCCTTGGGAAGCTGAGTAACACTACGTTACTCCATAGCTTGCATCAAGAAGTCCTGTGTGTGTGTGTGGACTAGTATTATAACATAATTTTCACATGTTTAGTTTTACCTGACCACTTTTCCCGCATACACATGTCTACCGAGCAGCAAAGATGACACACCGAGTTGATATACACCGAGTGAAATGTGTTACTAGATTCATTGAACTTGGATATACATATGAAAATGTGTTACAAGATTGAGGAACATCTAACCGTTATCACATTGTAAATTGCACTTAAAGATTGTGTATGATTTTGAGGTCATCTAACCAATGAAATATTTTGCATGGTTATTCATTTGAAAACATGTTTGTAAGATCGAAGCAATGAAAGGATCACCATCATAAGAGATCTATTTATACAGCATGGATTAAGATCATAATAGACATGTAGCATGACAGAAAGGAAGATATAGAGATATATAAAGCAAGACATGTAAAAGAACTAAGTGTTATAACTATTACAGAGACACAGAGGTCACTGAGAAGGATTTCAGAGAACAGTCAAAGAACAGAGTAAACATAAGGGTTTACCGAGTTACTATATGGGTTACCGAGGTATGCTATAAGCAAGGTAATCTATTCTGAGCACATAGAATCTTCTATAACATTCCAGATGTAAAGTTGAAGATATTTGTAATGATTTATTGTAATATTTTGAAGTTGTAAGAGAAACCTTTAACAGGGTAAAAGACTCTAATCAAGTCTATAAATTGTAAAGCCTCTAACCAGGTGCAGCATTTAGATTAAGTGTTGTAAAATCCTTTAGCAAGGTAGATCTAATAGATCTTGTTACTCCTAATAGGGTAAGCTATCAGAAATAGCTAAACATGTAGCTCTAACCGAGCACTCTTTATTATTGTAGTAGTGAAGTTGTGGGTGCCATTCCCACCGCAGTTTTTCTCTCTAACCAAGAGTTTCTATGTAACCAAAATATATGTGTTATAGAGTGAATCATGTATGATTGTTATCTATTTGTTTTAGCTTTATATTATGTTACTGCACTATTCCGTTTATGCATAACAGTAAATTTATTGTTGAAGAAAAGTTTTGGAGTACTGATTCACCCCTCTCCTCTCAGTACATTAGCTTTCCATATTGGGCCTAACAATTGGTATCAGAGCTTGAATCTTGGAAAAGGGTTTAAATGCCTAAAGAGAAAGATCTTATCAATGGTAAATTGAATAGCAAGTATGAGCACATTAAGATCAAGGGATTAACTGAAGCCCTAACCTATCCCCGTGTGTTCAAACCCCAATGGGTCAAGTTTGTTCTGAGCAGATTTCACGATGATTTCATGTGACTAGAAGAGCAACCATTTAAGATTACCAAGGAAATCATTCATCTGATTACCGATTACCCCATTTATGATCATGCCCGAGCCCAAAAGATGATATCACAGAAGGAATTGATCAGATTAACCAGAGTGGAATTAGATTGCAGAGGATTGAAATTGAACAATGTCACAGATGAAGAACTAAAATTTGCCATTAGAGTAATAGGTTACTGTTTCTTCCAATCAGCAAGGGAAAACAGTGTACCATGTGCAGCAGTAGACCTGGCTTACAAAATTGTGAAAAAGGGAATGAAAATTGATCTATGTGAGGTGTTGTTGAAGAACCTATTTGAGAATCTGAACACCATCAGGAAGCCGAAGAAGAACAACTCGGCTAATACACTAAAGTTTGGATCATTACTTGTATGCATGTTTTTCTATTTTGAAAAATTCTTTCCATCAGTCGGTAAAGTTGTTTGGGAACTACATCGACCAATCACCCATCAGATCAATGACTTCATCAAGAAGTTAGGTGATAATTTCAATGATATTATGGATGACTACTTCAGTAAATTTCAAGAGAAAATGCATAACAGATATAGGATTCCACCCCAGCTAGTGGAGAAATATAAAAATGACATATGTTTTGAAGTTGACACCGATTACTGTTATGTGAATGTTGTGGAACCAAGAACTCAATCTTTGTCACCTATGGGTTACGAAATTGATTTTGACATCACACAATGGCAAATTGATGCATTTCTTACATTGCCTAGACATGCTACCGAGCTAAGGTATGGAACCTATGAAGAAGTGAAGGAAAAAGTAAAAATGAGCATTGTAGTACCCAAAGCTACAAGAAAGGAAACAAAGATGATAAAGGCATTATCAGAGAAATTCGAAGAAGACTCTTCCTCTACACCTGTCAAAGGCACCATTGCCATTACCGAAGAGGAATCCGAAGCCCAAGAGGCAGCTATAACACTGAGCACCGAATTGCCTAAGGGAAAAGTGTTGAAGACAAAGAAACTGGACTCATCAAAGGCCTTACCGACTCCTCCTCCAGTAAAGCGACCTAACACTAGAGCATCTGCAGCTTCACCGAGTAAGAAAACAAAGAGTGTTATTGTTCCCAAGGTAACAAAAACATACAAGAAATCTACTCGGAGACTCATTTTGGCAAAAGAGTCTAGTGATACTGAATCAAAGGATGCAAGCAAATTTCAGATTGTCAAGAGCAAGAAGGTAAATGTACATAGTGTTGAAAACTTTTGTGCTAATCTGAAAGAATATGGAGGATTTGGATCATTTAGATATGTTAAGTATGAAACCAGAAATAATGATGAGAAGAGACAAATTGAAGAAGCTGTCATCTGCACACTTCTAAAATTCTGGTTAGCTCCATTGGAACTAGCTAAGTCACTTCCGAATGAACTTTATTTGCATATTGATAATAGGTGGAAGTATGCAATGGACTCGGAGAAATAGATCAAAGAAAGAAGTCTGGTACATCTCTTTCTTGACATGTCACTAGCTGAAATAAAAGAACATCTGACAACCTACAACTCAAAGTTTCTTGTCAAACAAAGAGCCTTAAAACTGATGAATGGGTTGTATATTGAAGTGGAAAATGAGACAAAAGCAAAATGGCAGGAAATGTTTAAAATCATGGCAGTGAGCAAGCTGAAATTGAAATTGCTGATGTCACCGAGCAAGATCCTGATGTTACCGATCAAGACCCTACTGACACCATTCAAATAGATGAAGATGTCAAGGATATAGAGGCACCAGAACGGGAAATGATAGAAGGCAATGCATATGCAAAACTTGTATCTAGTGAATCAGTCTTGGAACAAGTTCATCCTTATCCACCGGTCAAGCAACCTATCTCAACCAAAACCCCTCAAGATACGGATCAAGGCACCGAAGGTCACAAGTCTATAACAGGAGAAGGTACTACTCAAGAACAGACATCTCAAGCACCTTCTAGCACTAAGAATGTTGCAACTGAGACACCGAGTACCGAGACACTGAAGGATACTATAGAGGCTAAGGAAACCGATCAAAGTGTTGCCTCTACCGAGCAACCTACCGAGGGTCATCAAGCCTCACAAGCCATTGTCCTAGTTCCATCGGTGAAAGGTAAAGAAAAGAAGATGAAAAAGCATAGTTTTAAAGTTGATTTGTCAAAACCAATAGTGTTGCCCAATATAGATATATCAAAATTAAAGGGGCAAGCACTCATTGATTTCGGTGAACTATGCAAAGCAAAGGCCGAACAAGAGAAGCAAATGGCCATTCAAAAGAAAAATAAGGTACTTTAGAAGGTGAAAGCACTCTTAATAGATATGCTACCTAAAGCTACAGTGTCAACTGATGCAGCCATCCACATTCAACTGGATGAACTCCTAACAAAGATAGAGACATCTGGAGTAGATGCATCAGAGTATTTGAGCAAGCTAAAAGACAAAGAGCTCACTGCAAAAATGATAGAAGAGGTACAGAAAGCTATAGCTATTGGCAAAGTTAAACTTGTCAAATTTATTGTTGAGTTGACTCCTCAACTCAAGCACATTCTTTATTTATTTCAGAAACTTTGCACATTTTCTTTATTCATTAAAGACATTAAGAATAAAACAGAAGCAATTGAGAAAGAGATCATCGATCTCTCCAATAAGTTGACCACAAAGCCAAATTCAGTTCAAAATTTCTATACAAAGCTACAACAGCTCATGGCTCAACAATTGGACCTAAGAAATAAAGAATACAAGATCAGGATGGACATAATGACACTTCAGACATTATTCCTTCCTCATCTTTCATCCATCCAAGAATAGATCAACCGAGCCACCTCCTTCTCTACTACACAAGAGGGAAGCACTCTAGATGGCTTAATATCATTATTGGCTGATATTCAAGCACAAAATTCTTTAATGGACAGTGTAAAGAATGCCCTCTCTGTCACTCTCACCGAAGCCCAAACCCAGTACAAATCCATTTTTGACCAGTTACCACCCCTGAATGGTAATTAAGTTTTGATGTTTGTCAAAAAGGGGGAGTGATATAGTATTGGGGGAGTGATATAGTATTCAAAGTATAATATCAAACAAAAGGAGTATAGTATACAGGGGGAGTATACCAAGCAGAGTAAGCAGAGTATCCAAGAGAAGTGAACCGAGCAGTGTACAGAACAGTAAGCAAAGATCAAGAACAGATCACCCAGCATGCAAAATCAGAGTTTTGTGCAGTATATCGATAAGGGGAGTATATCTGGATATATTATTTCATTGACTATTGTATATACTGTCAGTATAGTCAAATTTTGCAAGTATATAGATTATTGAGTTATAACTTTGAAAGTAGTTTTTTTGTCAAACATCTCAACTAATGTCAAAACGGGAGATTGTTACTACTTATCAAGTTGCCATTAGTTTTATGTTTAAAGTTATTCTATATACTCTAGTCGGTTACTACTACCGAAATATTCAGTTGGTATGCACAGTCTAGTCGGTTACAGTAGAAAGTAATCTCAAAGCGCAGTATACACTGAGCTGTCTACCGCGTATCATTCCATGTCTACCGAGCAGCAAAGATGACACACCGAGTTGATATACACCGAGTGAAACGTGTTACCAGATTCATTGAACCTGGACATACATATGAAAATGTGTTACAAGATTGAGGAACATCAAATCGTTATCACATTGGAAATTGCACTTAAAGATTGTGTATGATTTTGAGGTCATCTAACCAATAAAATATTTTGCATGGTTATTCATTCGATAAAACATGTTTGTAAGATCAAAGCAATGAAAGGATCACTGTCATAAGAGATCTATTTATACAACATGGATTAAGATCATAATAGACATGTAGCATGACAGAAAGGAAGATATAGAGATATATAAAGCAAGACATGTAAAAGCAATAAGTGTTATGACTGTTATAGAGACACAGAGGTCACCGAGAAGGATTTCAGAGAATAGTCAAAGAACAGAGTAAACAAAAGGGTTTACCGAGTTACTATATGGGTTACCAAGGTATTCTATAAGCAAGGTAATCTATTTTGAGCACATAGAATCTTCTATAACATTCTAGATGTAAAGTTGCAGATATTTGTAATGATTTATTGTAATATTTTGAAGTTGTAAGAGAAACCTTTAATAGGGTAAAAGACTCTAATCAAGTCTATAAATTGTAAAGCCTTTAACCAGGTGCAGCATTTAGATTAAGTGTTGTAAAATCCTTTAGCAAGGTAGATCTAATAGATCTTGTTACTCCTAACAGGGTAAGCTATCAGAAATAGCTAAACATGTAGCTCTAACCGAGCACTCTTTATTATTGCAGTAGTGAAGTTGTGGGTGTCATCCCCACCACAGTGTTTCTCTCTAACCAAGAGTTTCTGCGTAACCAAAATATATGTGTTATGGAGTGAATCATGTATGATAGTTATCTATTTTTGTTAGCTTTATATTATGTTACTACACTATTCGGTTTATGCATAACAGTAAAGTTATTATTGAAGAAATTTTTTGGAGTACTGATTCACCCCTCCCCTCTCAGTACATTACCTTTCCATATTGGGCCTAACATGTCGTGCATTGTACTGTACACAAGTTTCCAAGGCTGACATGTCCAGATGAGCCAAAGCCAGTTTTAGATGAGGATGATGAGAGGCTACGACGCAAAGATCCTAAACGACGGAGGGATGGTGGGGGAGGAGGAAGTGGAGGTGGAGATGATGGCGGAGATGGAAATGGATATGGAGGAGATGCAGGAGATCATGGTGTTGGAGATGATGATGGGGGAGATGATGATGGGGGTGATGGGGGAGAAGGAGATGGTCAAGTAGTGGAAGTGGCAGCGGTAGGCACACCAAGACCTAGCAGTTCTAGATCTGCCAAAGATATATATACAGATTGGATGGCCTAGGTGGTCAAACGGAGGAGATCAGGTCCAGGGTATCAGGGGCATCAGGTCCCAAAATAGGAGATTCCCTAGGTTGAGCAGGTACCTATGACTATATCACAGGTTGAGCAGCCATAGGAAGAGGCACCTTGACGGATCTTCATTAAGATGTCGTCTCATCATCAGCAGGCTCAGATTACAGACTTACAGGCTCAAGTTCAACAACTAGAGAGTCGAAGTTAGCAGAGAGGGACTCTCAGATTGCCCAACTAAAGGTTCAGATGGCTTCTCTCATAGTCGAGAGAGATGTAGCTAGGGATAGGTGTTAGCAAGCTGATACGCAGGTACAGTTGTCAGGAGAGTCTATTTCAAGGAAGACTGCCCTGAAGATGATGCGCTAGGGGATCTGAGAGGCTAAGTATTACAGGACCTTATACTTTACTATTGTTCCTATTGATCGGAGGGCTCCAGTATTTTCATAGCTGAGCAGTAGATTGGGACAGAGCCAGATGGAGAGTCGAGGAGTGACAGGGCCACTTTAGAGAGATCCCCCAGGTCCCCAGGTATAGGGGTACCAGTTGGTGTTACTATACCTACCACATTAGGACAGAGTTCCACTCCACATCCTAGTGGTCACACTGATATGGGACATTGATCCATTCATGTACACACCTTTTTGTTATGATATATTGATGATTCCTGTAATGTATATTAATGATGTATCTCATATATTTTGTGATATCATTGTACCTTGGAGATTGATCTTGTTTTGATGATATGATATGCAATCGATCCTATTCTCTCTACATGGCCTATGAGATGATGGATGCATTCTATTTTATATATGATTATGTTGTGCAGCTACTTTCATGGTGTATGCTTTATTTTCTATATGCTTATGGATTCTAGATGATGGATATATTATGATGCAGTATTTACATGATGTTATGCAAATGTGAATATGTATGGCGATGCTTATAAGTACTATGTGATGTATGTGCAATGTAATGCTTTCTAAGTTTGTGATATTTTTTCTGGCTTTCTCATGCATGTTAATATGAGATGGATGTAATGCAATGCAATGGTGCTACTTTATATGATTTGAGATTAGATAAATGTCATGCAATGATCTAACTAAATGAATGAATGATTCTATGCTTTATATGAATGATGCCTTAGTATGCAATGGTTACATGAGATGAACTAACTTATCATGTAGGATAAATGAATTGATTATTTTTGTTATTGTCCAATGCACTCAATCACATAATAAGAGAGATAACACCATGTTAGCCTTTGGCCTTGGAAAAGATGAGTATTGTGATCTCATGCAAAATGAAATGCAAATCTACTTTAAAATGAAATGCAATGAGGTGATCGGACCGGTCATGGAGTCATTGCTTTGTTTCATCATTGAGCCTTTAAAATGTGGGAAGTGAGTGAAAACATCAATGGTATAATTGAACCATGATGACCTGAGCACTACTTTCCTGGGTTTTGATTTTGTAAGTTAGCACAAGCATCGAGGTATAATTGAACCAAGATGACCCAAGTGTTGCTTGCATAAAATAGGCAGTATTAACCATTTCTATATGCAAGTCCGAAATGTCTTCCATGATGCTCTGATGATCATGTCCTGAGACAACTTTGCACATATTAACGATTAATTTATAGACAGGAGACAAGAAAAATATCATGTTCCTTCCTTGTTCCTCTAGTCAAAGACATCCTGGAGTTACTCAGAAATCATGATAGCGAAAATCAAAATAAAATAGTTGAACCATTATTGTCAAAGTGTTAAAATCATGAGTCAAGATATATCATCCATTGATATGTGTTTGTCATGTTTAGACTAATATGTGATAGCTGATGGTTGACAATGTGATCTTAAGTTCAACATTCAATGTGTCTCAGTTTTTTTCGCTTGACAAGTGTTGTCTAATTATTGTTCTACCTGTTTGATTAAGCTCAAAATGATGAAATTTTTTGCCCCTAGCTAGGTTTGGGATTTTGCCCCCACTCTAGAAACAAACCTTATTATGATATATACAATGATCCAAACCATGATGAGAAATCACCTGGGATGTCTGCATATGTACAAAGGCTACATGATGGATATGAATAGCGTTGATGGAAAAGAATGCAAGCGAAAGGATGCATGAACCAATAGACACCATCTGTTTTTATTGCACTTTTTCTCATATTTGATTTTTTTTCGTTTTTATTGTTTTTCACTATTTTTGTATTTTCTACTTTTTCACTGTTTTTGGATTTTTCTGCTTTTTCACTGTTTTTGGATTTTTTTGCTTTTTCACTGTTTTTGGATTTTTTGATTTTTCACTGTTTTTGGATTTTTTTTGCTTTTTCAAACATAAAACTTCTTCAGATGCATGCTATTGATGGGTTCCTCGAGTTAATCCCCGTCCTGTGTTGATAGTTGATATGCTCCTCACCCAAATACTATTGCGACCACAAACTGACCTAACCAGTTTGGTTCAAACTTTCCTTTCTTTTCTCGATCTAACTAGTTTTGTGGATTTTCCTTTAGTACTAGTTCCCCAACTTGAAAGACTTATGGTTTGACCCTGTGATTATAACTTCAGCACATTCTTTGTCAATATGCCTTTAAATGATCAAAGGCATTTTGTCTTCATTCATGGATCAATTCTAACTCTTCAATCTAGATACTCGTTGTTCTTCATCTGGGATAAGACCTTTTAATGATACTCGTAGAGAAGGTATCTCTACTTCTATTGGCAGTATTGCTTATTATCCATAAACTTGAGAGAAAGGTGTGGCACCTATTGGTGTGCGGATACTAGTATGGTAGGCCCATAGGGCAGAGTTCAATTAAATATGCCAATCTCTGCCAGCATCATTCACTGCCTTTTTGAGGATTTTCAAAATAGTTTTGTTTGATGCTTTTGCTTGCCCATTCCCCTGTGGATAGTAGGGTGTGGAAAATTTGTGTTAGATCTTTAATTTCTCACATAGCTCTTGTACATCCTGATTCTTGAACAACCACCCATTATAAGTGATAATGGTCATGGGTATTCCATAGCGACAAATGATGTAATTCAAGATAAATGCAGCAATTTGTTTTCTTGTGATATTTGTGAGAGGAATTGCCTCAATCCATTTTGTGAAATATTTTGTAGCTACAAGGATGAATTTGTGACCATTAGATAAAGAAGGATTTATCTTTCCTACTAGATCAAGACCCCATTGGCAGAAAGGCTAGGATGTTTCCAAAACATGAAGTTCTTGTGCTAGTGCATGAATCAAATTCCCATGGATCTAACATTGTTTGCATGTTTTAGCTATTTGAAAAGAATCTCGTTCCATATTTGGCCAATAATGGCCCAAGCCTGAGTTTTTTTGAAAGGGTAAGACCACTTGAATGAGTGCCACAAATGTTGTTATGGACTTCATGTAAGGCCTTCTCAGATTCTTCTTGTTCGAGACATCTTAAAAGAGTACCATCTAGACCTCATTTGAATAGGGTATCCACGACAAGAGTAAAATGGGAGGATTGGCGAATAAAGTTTCTCTATTGGTTCTTTGATGAATCAGGAAGTAGGGTGTTATCTTTAGGTATGTGTAAGTTTGTCCATAGCGGGAGGAATTATGCCCAACAAGGTGACAGATAGTTTGGGAATCAGGACAATTATGAGCGGGGTAAAACAACTCTTCCACTAGGAATTCATAACGCTCTTGATTTTTTTGTGTCTAAAGTAGAGAAGCAAGTGTTGCCATGGCATCTACTACTTTGTTGTCATTCCTTGTAATTTGATCAAAATTTATTTTGACAAAATACTTCTTGAAATCATCTACCATCTTTTTGTAAGGCATTAATTTGTTATCCTTTGTTTGGTAATCATCATTAATTTGAATGATGACGAGATGAGAGTACCCAAAGACTTGGAGTTGTGTAATGTTCCATTATATAGCCATTTTAATACCTGTAACCAAAGCTTCATACTTTGTTGTATTGTTGGTGCATGGAAAGCTTAATTTGTATGCTTTTGGAATTGTATGACCTTGTGGTGTGATGAATAGAATACCTACTCCTGATCCATGTTGTGTATATTAACCATCAAAGTATAATTGTCATGTTTTTTGTGGTGACCGTTAAGATATCAACATCGAGAAACTCAATATGTAAAGGACGATCATCTTGAAGTGGTGCCTCAGCTAGTTGGTCTGCAATGACTTGTCCCTTGATAGCTTTTATGTCTACATACTCAATATCAAACTCACTCAAGATCATGATCCATTTTGCTAATTGTCCTGTTAATATTGTCTTGCTAAGCAAATAATTCAATGGATCGATTTTAGCTATCAACTTGATGGAGTGAGATAGTAGATAGTGTCTTAATTTTTGAGAAGCAAAAACTACCGCCAAGCATGCTTTTTCTGTTGGGGAATAGTTGAGCTCGTATCCCACTAGTGTTCTATTGATGTAGTAGATGGATCATTCTTTTCCTTCATTATCTTGTTGTGCGAGTATAACTCCTAATGATACTTCAGTGGTCGATACATAGAGTAACAACGACTTTCCTGGAATTGGTAGCATTAGGATGGGTGGTTGCATGAGATAGGCCTTGATCTTGTTGAATGCATCCTCACATTGATGGTCCCACTTGAAATGAACATTTTTGTGCAATAGATGAGTAAATGGTTGACATTTATCTGCTAGTTGAGCAACAAATCTTCTGATTGACTGGAGTCTTCCTTGGAGTGATCTTAGTTGATTGATATTCTTGGGAGATGTCATTTCCATGATTGCTTTGACCTTAGCTAGATCTACTTTGATACCTCTAGCTGAAACAATGTATCCCAACAGTTTTCTTGAAGTGACACCAAGGGTATATTTCTTAGGATTTAGTAGTAGCTTGTATTGTTCTAACCGGTCAAATATCTTTTCCAGTATCTCTATATGTTCTTATCTATTGTATGATTTGGCCAAGATGTCATCCACATAGTCTTCCATGAATGTATGCATCATGTCATGGAATATCATTGTCATAGCTCTCTTATGTGGCACCTACATTCTTTAGTCCAAAAGGCATGACGTTCCAGTAGAAAGTACACCACGGACATGTGAAAGTTGTCTTTTCTTGATCTTCAGGTGCTATTTTAATCTAATTGTATCCGGAGAAACCATCCATTAGAGAAAACATGGAGTGTTCAACCGTTAAATCTACAATGATGTCAATGTTAGGCAAAGGAAAGTCATCCTTTGGACATGCATTATTAAGATCTCTGAAGTCTGTGCATACTCTGATACTTTTGTTTGGTTTTAAAATAGGAACGATGTTTGATACCCATTGAGGATATGCTACAGGTCTGATGAATCCTACATCCAATAATTTCTTTAGTTCTTCTTTGACCAGGAGAGCGATATATCGATGCATCTTCCTTAGTTTATGTTTGACTAGTTTAGCTCCCGGACTGACATTTAAGTGATGCATAATAAGCTCTGGCTCCAACCTTGGCATGTCTGCATATGACCAGGAAAAATTGATTTGCCGTCATTTGAAAAATTCCATATATTGCTGCATTTCTTCTTCTGACAAAGAAGTCGCTGGATGTAGGATCTTTAGTTGCTATGTTGTCCCAATGTTAACTACCTCTATTGGTTTGATCAAAATTGAGGACCTTTCTTGATAGTACTCAGGTAAAGTGTCAAATCTCCCATCTTCCGGTGCCTTGAGGAGGTTTTCACCGTTAGATGATTCCTTTCTTTTTACTTTTTCTTGATCTAATGTTGCCAAGAAATGGTTTTTAGCATTAGACCTGATATTGTTTTCTTTATTTTCCTTTTTGCGACTGGGAGATTTGGCACCCACTTGACTCGAAGATGTGTTGCTGAAATTCCTAGTGAAATTTGTTGCGGGTTCGATTGTATTAAGATATACGGATATGGCATGGTCATTCGGAAAGGTATCAATGGCAGTATGTCCTTCATTTTCCCAATCATTAAGTTTGGGGTAGATTAGAGGTAAGGGGTCCTCAGGTTGAGATGTTTCGAGGGTATCAAGGGTCATGATAGATATGTCAAAGTTTTCGATATGTATGTCAATGTCTAGAACGATACCCTCATCAGAATGACCTCGCACAGGAAGTTCTTGATCATCCTCGATTAAGTCAAAGTCAGCCAAATGTGATTCTAATTCAAGTGGGATATTTCCTAATGTTTGCCCTGCATACGTGTGAACTACATCAACTCCTACATCTTCTTCAAAACAATTTTCTTCAGCTGATTCTTCAGAATGATGAGAATCCCATTTCCATTCATCAAAATTTGTGTCACTTGCAGCTTGCAATCAACAAATTTGTTCATATAGCTTTTGATGTGTTTCTTCTATTTTTCTTGCTATATCTTTTCTTCTTTCATATTCAACTTCTTCTAGACTGAGATTGAGTTTTGTCAACTTTCTATCAGCTCTCCTTGATTATTACTAGGTTCGTGCTTGTTTTGATTGAGATTTAAGACTGCTCAGGAGGTATCATTGGTTTGTTTCTCATGTTGATTTGAGGCTTTCTTCTTTTGCCATTTCATGTTTGCTTTTCCTTGTTGCTTGGTAGATGCTTCTTCCCTTTCAATTTCAAGTTCTTCTTGTTTGTTTTCATATTCTTCTTGTTGTTGGTTAGACGATGTGTCATCTGGTAAAGTAACTTGTCCATACCCTAAGCCTGCTTTGTCTGTATCCTGCTGAGTATGAGGTTGGATGGTTCTGAGATACCTTCTTTCCTATAGGACCTGTTCTAGTGTATCCCATTTTTTGAAGAATGTTAAATCCTTTTCCATACTTTTCAGTGGGTATTCTGGCATTGTTGATCTTTTGTTGGACTTCTTCATCCTTGTATAGCCACTGTAGCACATCTTTGTCTTTTGTTTCCTCTAATAAGGTTCAAGCACTAACAAATGCTCCATCAAATATTGGATAATGTTTCACAATTAGTTGTTGTTTAGAGTTTGATGGTTTTCCATAGGATTTAGGAGAAAGTAGTAATTGGGATATTGAATATTCTCTGTTCCCTTGATCTCTTAGCTGCATTTATTTTTCCATACTTGACAAAATTGAGGCAAATGTTTTTTCTTTAGTTTGCGTGTTTGAAGATGATGCCTCCATGTTATGAGGAACAATGACTTCTTGATCTGGTTTGAGATTACTATAATACTGAAATGGATTTGAATCTGTCGAGATCAAGATTTTCTACCCATTGTAGGGAAACTTTAGGCACTGATGATATGTGGATGGAACAGCTTGTATGTCATGTATCCATGGTCTTCCCAAGAGTATGTTGTATGATAAGTCCAAATCTAGAACTTGGCATGATGTGTCTTTCTACAAAGGTCCCACTCTAATGGGTAATATCACAATTCCTTTAGAGGAACATTCTTCTTCATCATATGCTTTGACGGTGATCTTTTTTCGGGGATCAACTACATCTTCTGAATAACCTAGAGCACGAACAAGACTCAATGAGAAAATATTTAAGCCAGCTCCACCATCTATTAGGACATGTTTAATGCGTCTCTTGTGAATGAGGACTTCAATATGCAAGGGAGCATTATGGGATGTTGCAAGGACATGTCGTCTTCTTCAGTAAATGATAAGTAGTGAGGGGTTGTTAGGTGTCCCACCATGGTTTGTAATTGATCTATATCAAGATCTTTAGATACTGTTGTATCAACTAATGCTCTTTCTAGAATTTCTTTGTGTGCAGGTGAAAGCTTTAAAAGTTCTAAGATGGATATTTGTGCAGGTGTTTTTTGTAATTGATCCACTAGATTGTATTGTTTGGTAGTGGATGACCTGTTTGTTGTAGGACCTGACAAAACCACTTTGTCTTTGCTTCGTGTGATAACATGAGTGGGTTCTTTATGTTGTTGCTCTTTAACCACAATCACATTTACCACATTGTCATATGCATGAGCATAGTTTACCTTTGCTTTACCTATGTCATTCTGCCCTGTTGATGATTCACCCTTCTCATACTTAGGGAGTGGAGTTTTGAAAGTCGTGTGAGATTCATTTGTTGTATGTCCATCCACAGTATCACTCCATTATCAATCAAATCTTGGATGACATGTTTTAATCGTTGACAAGCATCTATTTGGTGTCCTTTGTTTCGATGGAAATCACAATAATGGTTGTCATTCCACCAAGAAGGTTTTACCTTAGGTTCAAAGTTTCTTGCTTCTCGTAAAGTAATCAATTTGTTTGTGAGAAGAATTTTTAATGTGGATCCAAGGGGTTCACCAATGTTTGTAAATTGCCTTCGAAGGAAATTTTTGATAGTTGCTTTTTGGTGATTGTTGTTTTGCTGAGTCATTGCTGAGTGATTGGATAAATTAAAAACCAGTTGTTTTGCTTTCACATTGTTGTTATCCACTATCCCATCATTGATGATATTACAATTTCTATTCCAAAACTTTGGCTTATCATTGTTGTTGTTGTTGTTAGTGTTGTTAGGAGGTTGAACTCCTTCTTTGTATATTTTCAACTCACCCTTCTTTATCATGGCTTCCTCCATTCTGATTCCATTATCAATCATCTTTCCAAAACTTTGATGTCCTTGCATTTTTAGATGATAACTCATTTGATCATTTAGGTTGTCGATGAATATGTCCATTTTTTCATAGTCTAGCACTATACGAGGATATCGTGAAGCTAACCGTCTCCATCTCTGTAAAAATGTCATGAAAGGTTCTCCACTCTTTTGTTTGGCGTTACATAGGTCTAGAATTGTTACTTCATGTTGTATGTTGTAAGAGTATTGTGAAACAAACTTATCCACCAATTCTAAGAATGATCTAATTCCAAGTGGAAGTTTGGAGAACCATTCCATAACTAGTCTAGTTAAGCTTTTTGGAAATAATCTCATCAAGTAGGTATCCTCATGTGCAAACTCCATATTCATTGTGCAAAATTATCATATATGATCTTGGGGGTTAGTGCTTCCATCATATTTTTTGTATCTATGAGTTTCAAAACCTATAGGAAATAGTATCATGTTTAGATTTCTGTCGAACGGATAAGGATAGATTTCTTGAAGTGAGTATCTTCTAACATTTCCTCTCTGCATATTTTGAATTTGTGTTTGCAGTGTTTGTATTTGTTGTGTGAGAGTTGTGATAAGATTATCAACATGATTTGTTCTTGTATAACCATGGTTTTTCATTCTAGGAGGATCTTGATCTCTTCTTGTATCATCTCTACCCCTTCTTATATCCTCATTGGATTGAACGTTATTTAGAATTTCTACGTCATCCCTTTTGGGAATGTAAGTTTCCTCATCGGTTCTAGTGTTACTAGGAATTGACTTGTCATTGAGTTTGAGACCAAAAATATCCTTGTATTGTTTGTTATTAAGGGGGGGTCACTTCTCTTTTGTGTCAATTTGTTCACATCAAAATCTTGGGGGAGTGTAGTGCCAGATTTTGCTAAAATTAGGAAATATTTTTCTTTTTCTCCCTCCAATATTTTCTGCATAAATTTATCGAATTGAGGATTTTTTTGATGTCTCTGACATGTTGTTCTGTTATATCCTCTTCAACTTGTATTTCATCTTCGTGTTCCATGTTTCTATAATCTTCGGTTATTTTAAATGTTTCTATTTATGTTTCTGCAATCTTTCGTCTCTGAGCCCTAGTCAGAACAGGCATACACGTGTTTTGAATGTTTTTGCGAGATTTAAATCTTGAGTAATGTGCCACAACTAAGTGATCAATTGTTGAGGAGATGATCTTTTCAAGTATTTGTTCGTTGACAAGTTTTTCGATCTTAGTTTTGGAGTGCAAATTTTGTGATTTTTGATATGACCAAGTTCAATAAGAACGATGTATCCTATGATAAAGAATGAGGTTATTCTGATCAAGCGTTGTTGTTTCATGATAAAGGATGATAGATCCTGATGAGAAACTATGTTTGAATGATTATTTTATCAAAGAAAATGTGATGTGGCACTTTAAGGTGTTAGATCTTTAAACTTGTTTGAGGTGAATACTTGAGAACCTTTAGCGTGTCTAGCTGTTGAATTTGTTTTGACATAAGATAACCTGATTGAATGACCCAAGAAGATGATCTAGTCTCTATGTTTGACTGTCTAAGAAATGGGTTGTTTTTGTTCTCTGATTTTGATGCAGTTTACCAGAAACGCTGATAAAATGACCAGGAACATTGCTATACTGACTAGAAACGCTGACAAACTTACCAGAAACGTTGTTATACTGACTAGAAACGCTGACAAACTTACCAGAAACACTGACAAATAGACCAAAAATGCTATTTTGCACTGCAGTGACTCTAAAGTTCAAAATAATGATGTGTAGACTTAGCAAATTAAGTGTTTGAACTTAGGAGATTGCAATTTTGACCCAACTTTGTGATTTTCAGACTCGGAGAACTGATATTTAGACCTAACAAGTACAAACTAGGAGATCTAATGTTGCAACATGAGCAATTTGACATTCAACTCACAAGAGTTGTTGATTAGACCAAGGGAGTTGACCTTTAGACTAAGAGAGCTATTGTTTAGACTAAGAACTCTATTGTTTAGACTAGGAACTCTACTGTTTAGACCAGGAACTCTGTTGTTTAGACCAGAAATGCTAATGTGCTCAACCTTGGAGAGTTAATGTTGAAATATGATAAAGTTAACATTCATACCAAGAGAGCTGATGTTTGGACTGAAAATGCGATTGTTTGGACCATAGGTGTGACTGTTTGGACCATAGGTGCGACTATTTGGACTAACAAAGCTACTGTTTGGACTATGAATGTGACCATTTGGACTGTGAATGTGACTGTTTGGACCGTAGATGCGACTGTTTGGACCGTAGGTGCGACTGTTTGGACCAACAGAGCTACTGTCTGGACTGTGAATGCAACTGTTTGGATTGAAAGAGCTAATCTGCTGTGAAACTTGTGAATTTGACAATTTGAAGTTTGAGTTTTCAATGTTTGTTGCATTTCAATGGATGAGATCTTGACTTGACTTACAAACACAGAAATCAGATTATATTTTTGTCCCAAAGGACACATAAAGTGTATGTTCAAGAAGCTTTAAAGAAAGCCCAAGTTTTCACGGGTTTTGAACAATTGAAAACACATCAATCAGTCTATCCTAAGGAGATTGGCTTCATTATTAGTTCTTAGCCCACAACTTGGTACCCTATCAGCTCACATAGCCTTGTCACCCCCTAAAGGGTGCCCATGTTTTTGCCTTTGCGAGAGCTAGTGGAGTCCCATTATGAGCCTAGCAATAAGGTCTCAAAAGGGGAGTTCGCACATACGCATAAGAGAGACATATGATGAGTATCTTAAGGAGAGATTCTTACCCCTCCATGCACTAAGAATTTAATAATGTTAGGAGGTAAACCAAGTAGCTTCTAATTTTAATTGGAACTAGTAAGGGATTCATTTGGCGCATCAGGGTATAAACTCAATTAAGAGGTCTCCCAGCCTTTAAAACCAAGGTTTGATATACCTGAAGGTACAGAGGAGAGCTATTCCCGAGCACTGTCGTTGACTTGATTTTCATGAAATCATGTTTATTTTATAGTGGGTTGGAGTACTTGGCATTAGTCGTTCCCACTTGGGCCGTTCCCCTCTCACCGGCCTTAATGGTTTTGGCCTTATAGGCTCCTCGAGAGGGCAGGCCCACTAAAGATATGCACTATTGAAAGAAAAAGATGAGTTTGGATTTTTGATCACCTAATAAAGGTGATAACATACTCACCTATCATCAAAACACATAAGACATGTTTGTTCATTTCCATTGTAATTAGTTTATGTGCCTAATTTATCAAAAATAAGTGCAAAATCTCGCGGCTGCAAACAAAGTTAGTAGTTTATATTGCATTCTTTGACGGAAAAATAGTTTATGACTTTGGTCTTTGATAGCAAAATAAGTACCTACAAAACCAATAATCTACAAATTAGGTTCAGGAAAATGATAGTACAGAAATAGAAATAAGGAATGCAACATACAACATTTGCCAAATCAATAAAAAAATTGAAAATGTCATTAAATTGACCAAGAATGCCATCATATGTGCCAAGAACGTTGCCAAATGGACCCAAAATGCTACTCTGCACACCAGAAACGCTACTCTGCACACCAGAAACGCTGTTCTATACACCAAAAACGCTATCAAATAGACTGAAAACGTTGTCAAATGTACCAAAAATGCCACAATACATACCAAAAATGCTAAAGTACAGACTGAAAGCGCTAAAGTATAGAAAAATATGAAAATAGAGTTGAGAAGTCTCCCAAAAATGCCATTTGAGGTACCAGAATGCCACAATAGAGACCAAGAATGTGATTCGAGAGCCCAAGAGAGCTAATCTGCACTTTGAAAGAGCTAATCAGCCTGTCAATGAAATTTCCTACAAGAAAACTTGTTAAAGATCAAAGGGGCTAGGCCCCATGGTGGGCGCCAATTAATGTGATGCTAAAAATGTGGTAAATAGAAAGGCATACACATATAATGAGATAATAAAATCATAATGGAAAGCTTAATTGAAAACTAGATTAAAAATGCAAACCATAAGCCTTCCTTGAAATGTCCCATTTTCCTCTATTCTTGAGGAACTTGAAGGTGTTAGATTGGTTGGCTCTCGGTAGAGCAATGACCTCCAAAGTGGCAACTCAAGAGTTGAGTAGCTATTTGATCATGATTGATTATGAAAATGATATGAAATGCATGATCTAAGAAACTAGATTAACATGCTATGATTAATCCAAAAGCTAATTACTAGATAATTGAAATGCAAATTGCCTATAGTAATGACGCTAAGAATATGAATGCAAGGGATCCTTATTGCTCTAAAATGGGGGATATTTATAGGAATTCCAAGGCCAAAGTTGAGGTGGCAAGAATCAATGGTCCAGATCTGATCTAAAGATATCAAGGGCCAAGATTGAGGAAGTTGGAGAAGAGGTTGGAGGAAGGGACACTTGTCATCTCTGTGGTGACAAGTGTCAAGGAGCCTCGCTCATGAGAGGGAAAGTGTCCAAGGGAGGAGACATGTGGAAAAAGTGCCATGTGTCTCAAGGGGAGAATATCCACACCATAGGAGGTTAGGATAAGGAGGTTAGAATGTGTAAGATAGGATAGGGTTAGTTAAACCCAGGATTAGGTGGAATGGGTTAGGTTAGGGGATGGTTAGGTTAGGTGGTTAAAAGTTAGGAGCCATGTGCTCATTTGAATTTAGAAATTTAAATAATTGGAAAATGATAATTAATCTCAACAAACTTGTGTTTGTTAATCTTAATTAGGGATTAGAAGAATTGATGTTTATGGGGGGACATTAATTAATTTAGAATTAATTAATCAAAGGGGGATATGAATGAACTATGTAAATAAATCATGTAGATTTATTTACTAGTAGATGAATAGAGAAATTAATCAAATTGCTTGTGAATTCAATTAATTGGGAAGGGGAATTAATCAAATAATTGTGTATTTAATTAACTATCTTCAGACCATTTTTAGGTGTATACAGCATTAGTAAAATCCAATGCCAAATCAAGAAAGCCCCCCAAAAATATACTGTTTATAAGACAAGCAAAGCAGAAATTCATATGGCAATTCTCACAAAGAAGAACGAGTATTCTTACCGAACCAAATGAGTAAACCCCAAAAGAAAACAACAAAGGAGATACTCATATGATGATTTCCGCATAGCCAAATGACAAATCTCAGAACTCGTCCTGTATGTTGTAAAAACTCGTATAACCTTTCGCAGAGGTTGTACGGACGAAACCTGAAAAATTAAAATAAAAGATTTGCAAGGCCAAAAATTGAATTCTCAAGCCCCACGGTGGGTGCCAAAAATGTGTGTGTGAAAAGTGGATTTATATTCATATTTGTATCTGAATACACAACACTTCAATTAAGTCATTAGATGCATGGTTAGTAAATCAATAATCTGTGAATAATGAAACTGTAGTCACATAAATCTGTCCATTTTAATTAAATGAATATTTTGTATTTATTTGATTAAAAATCCACTAGCCATCAATTAATTAAATTAATATTTAATTAATTCATCTCCAAACATTCTTCTATTAATTAAATAAATATTCAATTTATTTTAATTAATTCATTAAATCAAATTCCATTCAATTAAATAAATAAAATCAATTTATTTAATTATATCCCCCTATTCCTCTTTTAAATAAATTAAATAAAACATTTATTTAAATCATTATCCCCACCCCACTTGCATTTTCCTACAAATACAACTTGCACACATTTTGAAATAAATGAATTTTTATTTTAAATAAAATCCTATTTTCCCTCACCCACCAAATCCACTTGCAAAAATCTAATCCCCTTCTAGATTCTTCTAACCCCTTCCTAATTAGCCTAATCCATCCCCTAATTATTGTCACATTCCTAAGCAAAATGGAGTCACTTCTCAAAGACTTCAAAGTCTTTGAAAAGCATTTAATGCTTTGTGTGTTCAACAAATTAACCCCCAAAGTCTTCCAAGACCACTAATGGCTCTTACATAACCATTTATGGTTATTTCAATCTTGTCTCCCCAAACATTTATTGTTTTGACCATATTCATCCATTTCACATTTGCACAAGATTTTATCCATTGGATAAAAGCTTTATTCTTTGAATAAAGAATTTATTCATTCAACCAACCTTGACTCAAAATCCCAAAGTCATGTCAGGCATTTAATGCTTATTCCCTCTCCTCTCAACCTATCTCACATTGACACTTGTCATCCTGGGATTGGGTTGAAATCCCTCACATGGATTTGAAACCATTCAATCCTGACCCTTGTTGAGATTACTCAATCTCAACCATCCATTGCTCCATTTTTCCTATAAATAGAGCCCATTCTTTCATAATCAAGATCCTGAAAACTTGTATGCATCTAAGCTATAGACATTTTAGAGAGCATTTAGCATAAGCAATCTAACATCTTGTCTTTTTGGTAAAATCAATCATTTTAGCATCAATAGCATAGTATTTAGCTTTTCATTTCATATTTGAAGCTTAATATTAAATCTCAATCCTCCATAAGCATCCATAGTGCAAAAAGTTGCTGAGAGCTACACTATTTTGGAACTTGGAGAGGAGAGGAACAAGGGAGAAAGAGCTAAGGCCATGCTAAGAGGCAGTTGGAGATGCCTCATAATCTTTGTTTTGTTTATTTGATGCATTAGCATGCTTTTTAGTGTCTCTCTTGATATGCCTTCATAGATTAGTTTTTGATTGACTAACACTAACGGTTTTTGTGTCTTTGGTGTTGTTTATCATTTGCTAACCTTGTGCCATTTAGGAGGGCATCAGAAACCATTACAAAGTGACCTATTCCTTCTAGTATATGTGAGTTTAGTTTTTCTCTTCAATTTCTTTATGCAACACAAGTGACTAGATGACATCTAAATGAAGGATTTTAATCTATATGAGTATGAATTTGAGCTAAATGGATGCAGGATATGCAAGATTAAGCTAACATGATTTAAGAAATTTATCCATCTATATGATTTTAATCAAACTAACATGATTCAAGCAATATGATTAAGCTAATGCAATATTCTCGATAGACCTAGAGCAAAAACAACATAATAACAATAATCTCTAGGGTTTTTTCTATGAGAGATGAGAGCCTGAATGTATAGAAAATCCAGAGAGCGACCAACAATCAAGATCGATCAATGATGAACGACAGAGATTCTCCAAGAGGAAGCACAATCCAGGTGAATTGATGTGATTGGCTCCTTTTCTCAACTTTAAAGGAAATTGAACTAATTTTAAGATAAAATAAAGAAAAATAATTTATTTCATATTTTATTCAATTTTGATATTTAGTTGATTTAATTCAATTAATCGCTTTTCTAAGATTTTTCGATTTAATTCCATTTTGAATTCTTTTCTCAATTTTAATTCTTTTTTCAAATTAATTCATTTTTAATGATCTATGACAAATTGATTTATTGATTAAATATGCTAGGATATTTAAGTAAATAAATAGTTTAACTGATTAAAATGATTTACTTGGAATGATTAATTAATTAAATGATTATTTAATTAATATAGAATGATTTATTTGACATGTGATATTGATGACTGAGAATTAATTAATTAGGTGCTCTTGATTGATTTAATTTGCCTTTGGTTAGGACCTTGGAGATGTAGTCGAGATTAGGGGCCCATGGTTTAGGTGACCATTTTTACGGTATTACATGTGTGTGCCAAGTGGTGTCTTGGTGTTTCTCTAAGCGGCTCACTCTTCGCGTATGGTGTTGAGAGGACACAAAGCTGCCATGTAGCACAAGTCTTTTCTTTGACATATATTTTCTGGCCCCACCGTCTTTTGTGTGCTGACAGCGACACTTGGTGTCCCCGCGTTGCATGTTTCGGTTATCTTTTGCACTCGACTTCAAGTCTCCCCCGAGTTGTCATGTGTCCTTTTTGATGGTTCGTGAACCAAAATGTTGTTTGCACCGCGATTTTCTTGTTTGGCCGGTGTAGAGGTCGCCATAATGCGGTTGGAGTAACAACATTAAAGGTCGTTTTCGCTGGGTAGCGTCTCAGGGAGTGCCACCTTGGGAAATTCCTGATCAGAAGCGGTTGCTAGGATTTTTCTGATGCTTTTGTGTTGTTCGTTGATGGCTGAGGACTCTATATAGGCCTTCTTTTCTACTTTTTAGGGGGTTCAAACTTTCATGAGAATTGATTAGACTTTGGCTCATTGAAAATCCTTTATGTTAATTAAATTAGGTGAATGATAGACATATAAGATTGTGCCTATGGCCTCTGTGGTTGTTTTATTTGAAGCTTAGTAAATTGACTAATGTGCTATATTCAGATTTAGTAACTTCTATGATATATGTTGTGAGACTCTGCAGATTAAACTATGTTTTAGGACTTGTTATCTGTTGGATGAATGGTGAATGTCATATTATGTTGAAAGAAGTTTAGTTTGATCTTCTTCTCTAACGATGTTGAGCATGTAAATTGTTGAATGAGCTTTAAAACTGTATGTGTCTAGGTTTTATATGTTGCTGGTGTCCTAAAAATATTCTGGTGTATCAACTAAGTAGTGTAGCTTTTTAAGTTTTCCTCTTCCCTTTTTCTCCCCCAATCATATGAAGAGCCGACTTCTCAAACCCGGAGGTTATTCAGTGAATCTCGCGCAAAGGGTCCTTTGTCACTGAATTTCTCATAAGGTTGTTAGCATTTAATATAAAATTAGGAGTCTACAGTGGGAAATTACACTGAGACTAACTCCCACAACTATGAATGGGACTCCCTTCATAGTAGTAGTACTTATGTTGTAGATAGGTCTTTTGATCACCAACCTCCTATGGATGATATTATTATCTATGAAGACACAGATATTGACCCAAATTCTTAGAGACACTATTTTGACACTTGTGCTTGTACCCTAACAACTGACTCCTATTCCAATAGTGATGATGAACTTTTCCTAATGTTTCCCCATCTCATAGACTGGGCCCAACAAGACACACCACATTTAGATTGGTTTTAAAATGATGAAGCGATAGTCGAATTCCTTGATGTTCATGAAATATTACCATATGGGGACCACAAGGCCAGTTTTGCATTAGATCTTGACAAAGCAACTTATTTTGGGGAAGCTAGCTCATTTTCTAGTCAAGAAGATCAAGAGGAAGATGAAAACAAAAGTAAAAGCAAAGGGGCCCAAAGTGAAAACTAAAGAGCATTATTTGACCATAGAAAAATGAAAGAAAATGACATATCCAAGTTGCCAACAGATGAAAAGTTTGATAACTTACCTATCGATCAAGAGAGATCTTCATTGTTGGTAGAAAAATCAAAAGTGAACATTGGAGATAGTGAGAATGTGAGAAAAATCCACCTTGTGGGATCACTATAGCCTAAAGAAAATGAAAGTTTTATCAAAATTTTTAAAGAAAGGCAAATAAAATTTGCTTGGTCATATGCATACATGCCTAAATTAGACCCAGAGTTGGTTTGAAATCACCTATCACTACTTCCTAGAGCTAAACCCTATAGGCAGAAACTGCAAAAAATGCATCCTCAAATAGCCCTACTGGTCAAGGTAGAATTGCAAAAGTTATTTGATGTGGGTTTCATTAGACTCATAGATTATGTTGAATGGATTTCAAACCTTGCACCAGTGACCAAACTGAATGGAGGCACATTGATATGATTATAGACCTCACATCCGGTGTAACGCCCCGCCAACGAACCCCAAAGTAATAACAACTAATAATTCAAATACATAGCAAATATTCTTTTATTTAAAAAAATATAACACATCAACCATCATTACTCAATTCAACACTAAGTAAACACATTACACCACTTAGAAGAAATCATAACAATATTTAGTGAACGATTTAATCACATATCATAACAGAACTCTAAGGGTTCCCTGAAGTCGCTACCAAGCAACACTCACTATCATATGTTAACCATATAACTCATCACATAAAGATATATACTAAGTTCATTTTAAAACACCAAAGGAAAGATTCCTATGATAACCTTCATTAAGAAATAAGAACATACATGTGATTCACATGATTACATTTACTTGTAAGATATCCATTTTTACCAGTGTGTCTATTACTAAACTCCTATTACAAACTTTCCATTTGGAATAATAAAAAATATCTTTTACAATTACCAATACAAGTATACGGTTACATAACCTTTTACATCACTTCTGGAAGATGCATTTCAAATAACAACATAATGGTAAATCCTCTGACAATTGAAATACGAAGATACTGAAAAGCACATGGTATAGATCAACCCTGCCGCACACGAACAAGTCCACCAAAATATTCCCGATGGGTGAAAAAGCAACACCAGCCAACCATGTGGAACCCGTAGGCCTACTCCTCATGCTAGGAGATAGACACAAGGCCCCAATCAACAAACAAGAAGGCTAGGGACAAATAACTAATTATACTCACAACCAAGATATAAAAGACACCACTTCATGAGACAAGAAGATAAAAACATCAACTAAAGATTACCCAAATCATAGATACATAATACAACACTCACAAAGATAGGTGCCAAATGAACCTTTAAAAGAATTCACCAAACAATTCCCAAAGAAAGAATAAAAATGAAAGCTTTGAGATATTCCACAACCAAGGACTACCAAAGTATAATATCAATCAAAATCTTCCATAAACAATCGACTCAATGGATACTAGGATACATAAGGAAAGAGTGTCATCACATAGCCTCTCATGGGTTACCCTGGTAGTCTGAATCCTCTCATAACTTCAAACCATGACCCCCATGGACAACTCATATAGAACCATACAATCATTTTGTGGGGACAAGGTATTGCGCAATCAAGCCAACTCAACATCTCAATAGATGGCCAAGCCTTCCCAATTCACCTTTTGTTTATATGAGCACATGAGGCCATGAGTAGGGCTCATATTATCTTATTAGTGTGTGTAAAATCCAAATAAATCCCATCCCAAATTTTAACTAATGTTATCACTTATTAATCTACTCACCTATGAATTACCCTGGCAACCACTTTGGGCACCAACCCCTATAGTGAGCCACTCTTCCTTGATGCACGTACATATCCTATACTCTATGGCTTAACACAAACATCATGCAGCATAAGATAACCAAATGAGATCATAAAGGATCCATGCACATGCATAGATATCACATTCTGCCGATAGGACTTACATACATAGACCAATCACAAGGTCAAGTCCTGATATTGAAACATGATCCCAAAATAATTGTTCCACTTTACAAGCCAAATCAAGAAAGTGAACATGAACTTTAAATAAATCCAAATAATACTAGTCAGATCCAAAAATACATAAGTAACAAGGCACAAGTACAAAACAAGCCTTTGGAATAAAACGAGAGTCAAAATAAAATCAAACTACGAAATCAGGACCCAAAATAGTGATTTTGCACATATGAGCATTAAATGAATCCAAAAATAAAATTTGATTCAAAACCATTTGAGAAGGGTCTAATAACCTTCTAAAAACTCTAATAAATCAAGCACAGAGATTCATTCATGAATTTCCAATAAGAATTTAGCAAAACTGAGCAGTTAAAACACTAATTTCCTATACCCGATTTGAACAAATACATAAATTAAATAATTGATTTAAAACAGAAAATACATTTAATAACATATCCCCAAATCCCCCTAATAATCCATTTAATCAATATTGCAAATTAAATTGAAATTAAAACTTGGAAATAGGAACCTACTTGGAAAACCTGTGAAAGAAAGAGAGAGAGACAAAGAATTTTGATGGTGAATTTTGAAACACAAAATCTCTTCAAAAACAATAACCAGACTCCAAATCAATCGAGCTCAAGAACTCTAAACCAAAAGAAATAAAATAACTAACTAAATAAATAATACTCTCTACTCCTTTTTGTCTAGGATCTTGCATGTATCAGATTGTGAAAAAGATGGCCTTTTTGAAAAAGAATATTCGTGTTTGGAACATTACTCATTTTAAGAACATTTTTCATGAAAAAAATCGGATTCAATCTGAGATTGAGTGCTTAAATAACTATGTGCTTCTGAAAGGAATGGATTCTGTTGTTTTTGATGAACTGAAATCTTTTAAATCTCAACTTGAGGAGGTCCTCTCTCAAGAGGAGATTTATTGGAGACAAAAATCTAGGGAATTGTGGTTGTCTGAAGGGGACATGAATAATAAATATTTTCATTCCTCCACTAAACTTAAAAGACAAAGGAATAGGATCTCTTGTATACAAAATGCTAACGGTGTACTTTTGATGGATCCTGATGAGATTTCCTTGGAGGTCGTTAGATTTTTTAAGTCCCTATTATCTTCAAAGCCTGTTCGATTGGATGAGAACTTGGTCCCGAACATTCCTTCACTTGTGTTTATAGAAGATAACACAATGCTTATGTCTCCTTTTTCTTTGGAAGAGGTTAAACAAGTTGTTTTTGCTATGAATCCTGATAAGGCACCTGACCTGGATGGTTTTACTTCTTTATTTTTTCAGAAATATTGGGATTTTATAGGTAACGATGTCCTACTTGCTCTTGAGGATGCTAGAAGAAATAGGTCTATTCTAAAACAATTAAATACTATGCTTATTACTATTATTCCTAAGATTGAAAACCCTAAGAATTTTGCTGACTTTCATCCAATTGGCCTTTGCAATACCTTGTATAAGATTTTTACTAAAGCCATCTCTATTAGGTTAGCTAAGATTATTCCTAAAATCATTTCTTTTGAGCAGGGAGGTTTTGTCCCAGGAAAGGAGACTTCTGAAGGAGCTATTGTTGCTCATGAGGTTTTACACTTAATTGTCTCCCAGAGATTGTCTGCTATGATTCTTAAACTGGATATGATGAAGGCTTATGATCGGGTTTATTGGGATGCATTGTGTTTGGTTCTTTCTAAGTTTAGATTCTCTAGGGCTTGGATCAAGTGGATTTATTCTTGTGTTTATTCGGTCAGAATCTTTATTTTGTTGAATGGATCTCCTTGTGGTTTTTTCTCTTCTTCCCGGGGTGTTAGACAAGGTGATCCCCTTTCCCCTTTCTTGTTTATTCTTCTAGCTGAAGCTTTTAGTTGGGCCATTCGGGAAGCTAGGTCCTCGGGTTTATGGAGGGGTATCAAGATCTTAGATGTTCCTGAGTTTGTTTCTCATTATCTGTTTACGGATGATACTCTATTATTTGGTCATGCATTGATGTCTGAAGAAAAAGTGACTAATAAAATTATTAAGGATTACTCAAATTTCTCGAATCAAAAAGTAAATTGTGCTAAGTCGAAAATATTTTTTCTTAATGTCTCCCCTTTGGTTCAGAATAGGTTGCAATCTTTTTGGGGTTTTGAGGTTGGCAATTTTCCTTGCAAGTTTCTTGGGGTTCCTTTTTTGTGGGGGCTAATAAGAATATTTTTGGGGTTAAGATTATTTCCTCGATCTCTAAAAAAATCCTTTCTTGGTGGTTGACTTTAGCTGGTAAGATTCTACTTATCAAGTCTATTTTAAATGTTGTTCCTATTTATTTAATGTCTGTGTTGAAGGCCCCTAAGGCATATATAGTTCAATTACATTCTACTCTTAGATCATTCCTTTGGAATGGTAATAAGGATGGTTCAAATAAGCTTCCTCTTTTGGCTTGGGAAAAGGTCTGCTTGCCTAAAGATTTAGGTGGGTCTGGGATTCGGAGTCTTGATAAGCAAAACCTTGCCCTTGGGGCCAAGTTGGTATGGAAACTTTATAACAATCCTCACTCCTATTGGCCAAAACTTATGTTTGTGAAGTATCTTAGAAATGGCCCTAGGGAAAGTATTTTTACCACGTCTACTCTGCCAAAGGGGTCCTCTATTTGGAAGTTTTTAACTAGATGTAGAGAAATTATTCTTCCTCATTTATCTTGGATCATTCACAATGGCAAAAAGGCTATATTTTGGGATGAAGTTTGGAATGGTCATGATACCTTGGTTAGTCTAAGAGATTGGTCTTCGATTATGATTCCCCTTTCTTCTCTTTGGGGAATACACATTGCTGATTATTTTCATATTGATACTTATGGTCCCTTCACAATGGCCAAATGGAAATCTATTGATTTTTTATAGGTTGATCGGTGTTTAAAGGATGCTTGTGTTAAAGTGTTAAGGGATAGACCAATTGTTTATTATGAGAGAGAGGATGAATTTATTTGGACTAGAAATGTTTCAGGTTCTTATTCTGTAAGAGATGGATATAATTCTCTTATTCCATGTATGGATGTTGCACCCTAGCCTCATAAGCTTTTTTGGCATACTGCTTGCCTTCCTAAAGCTGGTGCTTTTGCTTGGCTGGCAATTCAGGATAGGGTTCTCATGGGTATGAGATTAGATAGGCTTGGGATTACTACGGTCTTCCCTTGTGTGCTTTGTGAGAACCATTTGGAGTCCTCTTCTCATCTGTTCTTACACTATCATTTTTCAGCAAGCTGTTGGTATTGGTTGTTTGATAAATTGGGTTGATCTTTTGCTCTATGTGCAGATCTTATTTCACAGTTTAGAGCTTGGCATATATTGTTCTCATCCTCGTTTTATTCTTGTTTATGGATTATTGCTCCCTTAATTGTGATCTGGAATATTTGGTTGGAACGTAATAGTAGAATCTTCAAAAAGAAAAGATCTTCTTTGTTAGATGTCCTAGCTAGAATTGAAGCCTCAATTTTTGAAGTTGCTCTGTCATATATATATAAAAACTTGGATCA